>NC_064920.1:1059462677-1060680802 GCF_023897955.1 Schistocerca gregaria
TACCACTCGAACCGACGGGCAAGAGTGATAGAGCAGATCGAGAGGTCCAAGTGGGAGTAGATATGAGTAGAGTCCGAGAGGAAAGTTGGGGTGCCAGTATTGAGGCAGGCAAGATTGAGATGGTTGAAGACATCCGCCAAGAGGGAGCCTCTCTGACAGGATGCAGGAGAGCCCCAAAGGGGATGATGGGCATTGAAGTCGCCAAACAATAAAAATGGCGGATGAAGCTGAACAATCAGGTGCATCATGTCATCCCGACTAACTGCGGATGACGATGGAGTGTAGACAGTACAAACAGAAAAAGTAAAGGCAGAAAGAGTAATACGGACAGCTATTGCTTGGAGTGGGGTGGTCAATGGGATGGGACATCGTCCCGAACAAGCGTCAGACGAAACGCGCCGAGGTGGAGAGGGGGATAAATACTTCTTCTTGGAGGCCTCCTTGGAAGTCCGATGAGGCACAGGGATGGTGGGCTGGACCCGAAGAAGATCCTCACGCGCGGGGTCCGTTTTGGATCGCCGGACCTCGGAAGCCCGGGTCTGGAACGTTTCCCCGATGGACGCCTGGGAAGAGGATCACTTCTCAGGCGGCGGAAGGGGAGGAGGAGGAAGGGTGGCCCCTGGGGCAGACGGGGCAGGGGCTGCGAGGGAGGAGGATATGGAAGGGATGGATTTGGGACGTGGTGGCATAGACCCCGGATGGGGTGAGGAGGTGGAGGGGGGACAGGATAGGGGTGAGGATACTGTGGAAGGAGTGGACACGACTGAGGCAAACGAAGTTGTCAACGTCACGGGGTGGAGGTGGTCATACTTCTTCCTGGCCTCAGAATAAGAGACGGTCCAAAGTTTTTAATCCTTGAATCTTCTTCTCCTTCTGATACGCGGGGCAGTCTAAAGATCTAGGCAAGTGGAGGCCAGGACAATTGACGCACCGAGGTGGTGGGGTGCATGTATGTTCCTCATGAAGAGGACTTCCACAATCGCCACAAAGGGGCTCAGCCTCACACCGTGACGACATGTGGCCGAAGCGCAAACACCGAAAGCAGAGCATAGGAGGCGGGATGTAAGGTCGCATGTCGCACCGGTAGCACATCACCTTTACCTTCTCCAGGAGAATGTCCCCCTCAAAGGCGAGGATAAAGGCCCCGGTGTCGATGCGACGGTCTTTTGGGCCGCACTGGACTCGCCGGACGAAATGCACACCTCGGTGCTCCAGGTTGGCCCTGAGCTCCTCATCAGATTGCAGCAGGAGGTCCCGATGAAAAATAACCCCCTGCGCCCAATTCAGTGCCAGATGCGGGACAATAGACACTGGGATGTCCCCTAGTCAGTCGCACGCCTGGAGCGCTGCCGACTGTGTGGCGCAGGTGGTCTTTATAAGAACGGACCCCGAACGCGTTTTACTGAGAGCCTCGATTTCCCCGAAGATGTCCTCGATGTGCTGGACAAAGAACATGGGCTTGGAGGTGGCGAACGTCCCCCCCATTGGTCCAAGAACAGACTAAATAACGGGGGAAGTACTTCGCCCCAAGCTGGCAGGCCTGTCCTTCCTCCCAGGGAGTGGCCAAGGGGGAAAGGTCAGGAGAACCAGAACCAGAGACAATACCTTTCTTTTTAAAAGACTCGGCTGCAGATCGACCTGATACATGTTGACGTTTCATCTGCAAAACGTCCGCCCCGATACCACCCACTCTGACCAGGGGCTCTCCCCAAGGGCGCCACCCAGCTTCAGCAAGGACCACCTGGCAGGATGACCGTTGCCGGGAGTCCCGATGGCCCAAGGAGACGGGCATCTACTCCTTGGCCGACATGGGGAAGGTGCAGCTCAGGTATCGGCAGTACGATCCCTGTGTTGTCAGTTGGCTACAACCTAGAGGGTACATGACGACCCCACCACAACGGGCTGGATACCGTGCTGGATTTCGGGTGCTATGGAAAGTCCATCATGATCGTAGGTGCAGATGGGGATGCACTATGGGCGTAACTTGTGCAACCCATCAGGTGTTTAGGCCCAATTTGAGGAACAGTGGGTGTGGTTACAGCGCCGTTACAATGCTGAGTGCCAAGGTCTTAGTGCACTGAGGACCAGTGATACACCACGTAAGGCATCCTTCCCCAAAAAGCTCGTACTTCTGTAGATTTTTGAAAAATGGAGGTCAAACCCCAAGGGAGACCATCACATGGAAGGCCAAAACGGTTGAAACTACTTTTAGTCGCCTCTTACGACAGGCAGGAATACCTCGGGCCTATTCTTACCCCGGACCCGCAGGGGGAGTCTAGCAGTTGTAACCATCATGCACCAAGTTGTTGACATGACATGAACCATGTGATCTAGTCACAGTTTTAATGACAGTTTTTACTTTTAACTCATGAATTGATTATTACTTAATACAAACAAGTACGGATATCATTATTTATTTAACAAAACACTGCATCAGTTACTGAATTAATGTGCACAAGCCTGAAAGCTGCACACTTTAGCAGTGTTTTCTTCTGCGAGATTGCACCGTGAGGGTTCAAATGGCTCTGAGCACTATGGGACTTAACATCGGAGATCATCAGTCCCCTAGAACTTAGAACTACTTAAACTTAACTAGCCTAAGGACATCACTAACATCCACGCCCAAGGGAGGATTCGAACCTGCGAATGTAGCGGTCGTGCGGTTCCAGACTAAAGCCAAACTGGCCAGCCGAGCAATACTGTAAACTTCAGACAGAGCCCACCACGGACAAGTGCCTATTTAAACCCTGGCGCACTACGTTCATGCTCAGTTATCATGTTATTACTGCTTGTATCTATATTTGCCTTACCTTATTGTGTTCACTGTATGTTATGGTGATTGGTGTACATGCCACAGTTTAATAAAGTTGTACTAACATTCTTGGTTGTGTTGTGTTTCCACACAAGCGACGACGAGCGTGCGATTGTTCTCCGCATGGGTTTTCAGCCTCTAGTTCATCCTCTGTTGTCTCTATGATGTCTGACAGTGCCACTGATGAGTTTTTACACTGGCTGGTTGATCAGCAAGGGTTTCTTACTGTGGTATTGCAGCATCTCAGTAAACAGCAGGAGGCATTCGCACAGCTTCTATTTTGGCCAGCTCAGGTCCGGCTCCATCTACATCATCTGCCATGTCACCCCTTGCACCTCCTGTTTTGTCTGTCACTACCCCCATCATTTATTCGTTGCTGTTTCCGGCTTAAGATGAGCCTGTCGAAGAATGGGAAGCCTAAGAAAACCGGTTGCAGCAGCATTTTCATGCGTTTGGATTGACTGATGTTACATTATGCCATGCTTTTTTTTTTGTCTTGGTTATTGCCTTGCATACATCAACTCCTTTGCCAACTGGCTCACCTGCAGGATCTGTCTTCACTCTCTTTCCATATAATGTGTGATCTTCTTTCGAAATACTACTGTAAATGAACACATGTCATTGCCGATGGACTTGAGTTCTATCAGTGTCACAAGAAACCAAGACATTCCTATAAGACTTGGGCAACTGAACCTCACAGTGTAAGCCGTTGTCATCACTTTGTCATTGTTGTAGATAAGGGATCTATGCTGACCAAATGGTTCGTGATGCAATCATTCCGTTAACTTACAATTGTGAGGTTCGTGAGCTGGTCCTTCAATCTGGAAACCTCTCCCTCTCTCACATTCTGACTTTTGCACTGTCATTTGAGGTTTTGAGGGCTGTGGGTACTCAAATTGAATCATGGTGTGAGATTGCAGAAGTTCAATCCATTGGACCCCACCATTTGTAGGACAATTCACAGGGGAATGATATGGTGGCAGCAGTGTGTGTGCAATCAAAATGTCACGGTAGCTTGTCCAACTCGCCAAGGCAGCCACAGCTGCAGCAGCACCACAGCGAGCTCGGTAGTGAACAACAATGCAAGCACTCCACACTTCCCTCTTGTCCATTGCGTTTTGTCACTCATGACAGGCCACATTGTCCTATGCGGTGGGCAGTTTGTCGCCAGTGCAGCACAATGGGCCACACTGCTCCTGCTTGTAACACAAAATTTCAAAAGCCTATTGCAGACGCTGACATGGATATCAATAGTGCATTGGCATTCTCTGTTGCACCCAATAAGCTTTTTTATTGATGTGAAGGTTTATCAGAAGGTTTGATATGTCAACACTAGTGCTGCCATGTCATTATTGAACTTGCTGATGTACATGGACTTGCATTCTCTCCCTTTAGTACCAGAGTCATATACGTTAGTCACCAACAATAAAGAAAACATTCTGAAATTAGGTAGTTACCCAGGCCCAGTAACATATAAATCTCTGGTTCTCCCACTGACTTTTCTGGTGGTGAACAATGTATGCACCAAATATCTGTTTGATTTGGATGCCTTTAACCTTTTGGGTTTACTACTCCTGATGAACTTAATCCCGTCTCTGATGAAGTGCCTTATTCACCCCCCCCCCCCCCCCCCCCCCGTTTTCTGCAGGTTTGGCTTGTGAAAATAATTTCAAAGCCCACATCACCATGAAACCTTCGGCAAGTCCCTGTTTCTTTCTGGCTCACCCGGTGCCTATGGCACTGTGTGACCAAGTCAAGGCAGAGCTTGACTGCCTCACAGCCTCCAGGGTTGTCCAACTGATCGCATCCAGTGAATAGGATCCCCCCTTAGTCACTGTCAGGACAGTTACACCTTTGCTGCAAATTTCAAAGTTTCTGTGAACGTCCTATCACTGACATGTATCCCTTACTGCAGCCTGATGAACTTTTTTATCTCAGCTTGCAGGTTGTCAGCATTTTTCCCAGATCGACCGATCCAATGGATATATGCAGTTTCCCATTGTTGCTGACTCTCAATGGCTCTTCATTGATATGCAACTTTTGGCTTGTATCAATATCTGAGGTTACCATTTGGCATGGCCTGGTGACTTTTCAACTGTTTCTTGAACAACTCATGAGATCTGTGCCTGACTGTGCCAAGTATCTTGATGATATTGTGGTCTCCAGCTCCTCTACTGCTGAATGTCTCAACAACTTATGTACACCGTTTTCGTTGTTACCGGCCACCGGGTTACAATGCAATTTGGAAAAGAGCCACTTTTTTCAGCCTTCTATCATTTATCTTGTGTTCGAGGTCTCTAGCACTGGTATCAAACACCTTCATCAGAATGTCTCTGCCATTGTAGCTCTTCTACATCCTATGCAGGTCAAGGAACTTTTTTTATGTAAGATTGCTTATTATCATCAGTCTTTGCCAGGGCAGTGCTTGTTGCACAACCGTTACATGGATTGCTGCATAAGGGGACATCTTTCCACTGTTTGCAGGAGTGTGAAATGGCATTCTGCAAACTGAAGTCTATGTTACAATCTGCAACTTACCTTATAACCCACCAACTGAGTCAACAATTAGTGTTAGCAACAGATGCGTCCTAGCAACAGATGCATCTCATAATCGGCTGGGAGCAGTGTTAGCTCCTAAATATTCTGAGGGCTTTGAGTGGCCTATTGCGTAAGCGTCAAACACGCTTATTTCATCTCAGTCTGGATATGCACAAATAAGAGTCTTATTTTCCTGTGAGGTGTAAAATTCCATCTCATCATGGATCACAAGCCATTAGTTTCACTTGTTAATCCCTCAGAATTGTTGCCAGACAAAGCAATGGATCATCTGCAACTTTGGGCACTGTTGCTCTATTGGTACAACGAGATTCGCTTCAGCTCAACATGTGAATGCTGACGCACTGTCCCGTCTTCCGGTCATTTCGGACACAGTTTTTCATTGGGTGGAGTTACTGTTTCCACACTGATGTATGCACTCAAACTGTCGACTTTTTTGCCAATCACTAGCGCTCAGGTCGTGCAGGCTAGTGCTATCAATCTGATTTTACTAAAAGTCCCACTGTGGCAGCCCTGTCGAAAAAATTTTCCATTCAAGGTCTTCCAGAATGTTGCTCTCTGATAATGAACCTCAAATTGTGTGCAGGAGTTTGCCTCCTCCTGTATTGACCACAGGATTCACCCATTTTCATCCTGCCCTTCCATACGCAATCCAATGGTGAGGCCAAAAGGTTAGTTCGAATATTCAAAATGCAAGTACATGACTCAGTCCCCGTCCGAGATTGTCTGGGATGAATTTCTGTCTTCCTATTGGTTCATGCCATTCAGCAACAACAGCCCCACCAAATTACTCCACAGGCATCAACCCTGGATGCTCCTGCAGCCCAGCCAGGGACACCAACCTGTGCAGTTGCCATCCAGTTTCTGGCCTGGGGTGGCTGTCTGGGCAAGCAGGTTTGGTCGTTCCCCAAAATAGATCTACACGATCATCTTGCAATGGAGGAGGGCTTCTGTGCACATCATTACGAGCAGATGTGCCTGCGCGTGAACAACCAGACAACATGGCCGGAACACCGACGTTGCCAAACCAGTCAGCATCGCTTGAGGGATCAACTGATGTGGCTAGGTCCCTGCCACAAAACACGAGGGGTCCCGTCACTGGTGGATGAACCTCGTACAGCTTCTCCAATATCGCTACTAGCACTAATGCAGTCGCCGGCCACATTGGAGCCGACTCCTCCATCTCAGTCGCCAACAGTTGGGGGGGGGGGGGGGGGGGGCACCACCACCACCACCACCAGGCCCTGGACCTGATGTGGACTTGGAGCTCTCGCTAAAGTCATCCATCCTATGGTATGGGTTGACACGAGATGGCAGACTGTGGTGCTGCCTGTGCCCTGAGTACTTTTGACATATGCTCCAGTATCAGAAAATCATCTCAGTCACAGCCTCACGGAGGAAAACACCACTGACAACTTGCAAATCTGAGCTGTTCCCCAAGGGAAGAGGGAAGAAGTAATTTATGCACACTTGAAAGCTGCACATATTAGCAGCCACAGACAAGTGCCTATTTAAACCCTGCCGCGTTATGCTCGAGCTATTATCTTGTTGTTTCTGCTTGCGTACATTTGCCTTATCTTGCCGTGTTCAGTGTATGTATGGTGATTGGCGTACATGACACAGTTTAATAAATTTACACTAACATTCTTGGATTTTTGTGTGTCCAAGTTACAGCAGTTACATTTTTTCATACATATTACAAAGTACTTCTAAAATTTAGCCTCATTATCAAGTGCAAATACAGTAAAAACTTGCTCAAAACAGAATCGTATATGACTAAAATGATCATCCAAATTGGACAAATTTCCAAGCTACACAAAATTCAGTAGTATACATAAAATCCATCAGGTATCATGCACAGAAGTATAAATTTGTAATTATACACATATTTATGTACCTGTTGTGACTTGCCGATCTTTCAAAGTGCCGCCGTGCAGTTACGCGCATCCTCTACACGCGGCGTTGTCTGCCAGCCATGCAGCAGCAGTGCCACCTAAGCGGCCAGACAGCCAGCGGCCGCTAGACTCAGAATCAGTTATGATTTGACTGTTAAAGTGTACACACGCCTTACTCTGTTCACTTGATCTGTGACTTTCATGTATTGCATCTTCCTTGAAATATATTTGTTCAACTTGAAGCTATAACAATTGGCAACGAGGACGGGATTTTTCTTTTCCATCGTTGATCCACATGTTTCCATAACGATCCACATGTTTCCATGGCTACTTTAGAGCAACTATTGCAAGGTCTCATAGAACAGCAAACACTTCTCACAAATGCGATTCGTGACTTTGTCGCGGCATCAAATGCGGGTTGTCTCCCGTCGTCTCTACCTCCTTTTCCTCCTTACGACTAGACAGCGGAAGACTGGTCTGATTACGAAAAATGTCTTCGACAGCACTTCTTGGCATTTCATGCCGCGGATGAACAAACATGTAAGTCTCTGTTCCTTTCATGGATTTCACCTCAAATGTATCGGTTGTTGTTGCAATTGGCTCCTTTGAAAGATCCTGCATCTTTGTCCTTTGCTGAAATGTGCTCACTTCTGCCCATCTATTTTCAAAAGCAAACTCATGTGGTAGCCTCTTGTGTTGCCTTTTATAGTTGTCAAAAACAACCGAATCAATCCTATCGCGCTTGGGCTGCTGAACTCCTATGCCGATTCCATGGTATGGGATGCTATTATCCGATCAGTGCCCAACAAAGAAGTTAGGCAATATGCCCTTCAGTTGGCAAATCCGACTCTAGATGAAGTCTTTTGAAATTTCTGGCACCACTGGAGCGCAAATAGAGGCATGGGGTGATGTCGGGGAAATACAACCTCTGTGTAACATTGACGAAGCGTGTGGCGTGTCCCCGCTAGCCAACGTGTCCGCAGTACGCTCCCAAGTGCAGCCTCGGCCTAACCATAAACAAATCTCTAAGAAACTGCAGCAAAACCCACGGCAACTTCCTTCATGTCCGACAATGCTTCGCCACGTGTTGTGGTACCTGCATCTTTGCGTGCTTCGGTCTTGCGCCTCCTTCAACAAGGGCACTGGGGTGTCTCTCGCACATCACTGGTGCGTTGTCATGTTTACTGGCCCGGCATCAACTTTGAAATCGCACACATGGTCGCTGCCTGCGGCCCTTGTGCGTCACAGGCCGCCGCCCCTAAGTCATCTTTGTCACCGTGGCCTTCGCCTGAGAAGCCCTGGGAGCGTATTCATGCTGACTTCGCGACACCTTTTTTAGGTACTTAATGGCTTCTCGTTATTGACGCCTACTCTAACTTTCCTTTCATTGTCCGTTGCACGTCGCCTACCACTGCTGCAACCACCAATGCTCTAGCTTGCATTTTCTCTTTGGAAGGCCTTCCCTCTACTCTTGTTACTGATAATGGTCCGCAATTTGCCTCTTCCGATTTTGCGGATTTTTGTGCCCGTCACGGCGTCATGCATGTCATGGCCCCTCCGTTCCATCCACAGTCAAATGGTGAGGCTAAAATACTGGTCCGCACATTTAAGGCTCAGACAAGGAAACTCCTGACTTCTTCTGCTGCTGATGATGTGCTTCTCCAATTTCTGGCTTCTTCCCATGTCACCCCCATGGGCGACCACAGCCCGGTTGAGCTCTTACATGGTCGACAGACCCGCACGCTACTTCATCTTCTGCGGCCTTCCACCTCACGGCTGCGGGTGCTTTCACTTGGCCGGTTCACCGCCGACGACCTTGTATGGGTATGGAAATATGGCAGGCGGCCAAAGAGGAGTCCCAGCCGCATCTTACGACACCATGGCCAACACCCATTTTTGCACTTTACAGTAGCTCCAATGCACTGCAAATTACATAACATAGTTTATGCACACAATAATTTATTCATCTTTATTAATTTTTCTAGGAGCATCATTTTGCTCTCTTCTTCTTCTTCTTCCTCCTCTGTTTCTTCCTGATCATCATTTTTATTGGGAATTTCTATTAAATACGTAGCTGAAGTAAAAGTGGAGCGAGCTGATAGAAACTCATCATTTCAAATTTAAATCATCTGCACTTCATGAAATGTTTCACATTTCAGTTGATTCAGAAATTGCTGCTGCATTTTCTTGAGCTTTGATGGCAACAGAAGCATCTTGTTCTTGACCTCTAAAACCCACTATGTTGAAAAGCTTGGCAATAAAAACAATGGCTCTGAGCACTATGGGACTTAACATCTATGGTCATCAGTCCCCTAGAACTTAGAACTACTTAAACCTAACTAACCTAAGGACATCACACAACACCCAGTCATCACGAGGCAGAGAAAATCCCTGACCCCGCCGGGAATTAAACCAGGGAACCCGGGCGCGGGAAGCGAAAACGCTACCGCACGACCACGAGCCGCGGACGCTTGGTAATAGTTTTGGGTTTTATTTCCCTTGCTGTCAAGTCAACACGATTTACTGCGTCCTGAATAGAAATTGACCATGTGAGAGCAAATGCACTTTCACCTTCTTCAACACTACGAATAAGAGATTGGACCAGTAACTGCTTATAAAGAGACTTGAATGTTTAAATAACCTCCTGGTCCATGGGCTGTGTGAGGCTGGTTGAACCTGGTGGAGTCAAAGCCAATTTAAAATTTGATAACTTGAATTATGGGTGTCAGGTTGCATTGTCTAGGAAAAGGAGAACTTGATAATTTCCTTTTTTCATTCTGGCAGTGAAAGAGTCCCACCACTCTTCCATATGAGCAGTCTTCTCCTTCTACACCTATTTATTGCTTTGCCATGTAACTGGAAGCTTCTAGCATCTATGTTTTTGAAATAACAAAGTTTTGCTGCCTTTCCAATCACCTATGGCTTCTACATTTCACGTAACATGTTTCCACACAGCAGTAGAATGAGTATTTCATTGACCATTTTTATGTGATAAGAACAGTCCCATTTCATCAGTATTGAATACGTTTTTCAGCTCGTAATTCACAATTAGATTCGACAGTATTGTCTTAAATTCTGTTGCTCCGTTTTCCTGAAAATTATTAGCTTCCCCACACACTTCATTCCGAACAATGGTGTGTCTATCTTTGAAAAATTCTAGCCCTCCTTAGATGACTTATCTCTATATTTCCAAAACTCCTTAATGACTTTCACAGCCTCACTCTGCAACATGGTGAGAGGATCTTCGACTATCTGGAATTTTCAGTGGAGCAAATGCTGACTAAGTCTCGACAAGATCCTTCTTTTTTGTTTTGCATCACACTATTCTACTAAAGGATTAGCAACATTCCTCAAATACAGAATAAAAATTTACTATTTCTTCAGAAACAATACCGAATACAAACATGCAGGACTGACCAGTCTTGTTCTCACAGCACAAGACAATTGAATTTTCCGTTGACATTCTTGTCAGCTCTACATTCCGGCCTTCAGTACTCCTTGGGAACTGCGCATGGCCTAGGGTCTCTTTGCTGCTACTTGGGAAGACATCACGTACGTAGCTCGAAAGGAATACCTCAGACAAGAATACAACAACCATAGTCTGCGAAATTGAAATAAATATAATTATCTCCTTAAGAAGAAACACTCTAATTCTCAACTCTTTCTGCATTTTCATTTATTTGAAGGCACAGAACATGGATATGAAATTAACATTTGTAAGGGAGACTTTGAACCCTTAGAGTGAGTCCAGACAAAGGAAGGTTTTTTGCTGATGCATGTATGAACCATTCCCACACTATCTTATTAATTTCTTCATTTTAAATCTTCTTTGCCATTCTTTTCATTTGCTTGTTCCCTATCATCCATTCATCAAGTATATTATCCTTTTTCTTGAAGTACCATAAATTTTTGTTTACCACATTTGAAAAATAAAATTATTTCGCACGCAGAGTTTGTCTTTCTCACTCGCCTTGGTTACCTTAACCATTTCATCAAATGTTAGTGACACATACTTACACATTTAGTCAACTGGTAGAAAATAGTACAGGTAGGGTATTTTTTTGGAATTCTTGACCTTGCAGGGTAAAACTATAGTTTATGGCAATAACACCTACCTCTTTCATTGCACAGATTATATTCATAGGTAAGCAACAGTGTTCCAATGCACGCCCGTGTGCATCAATAATAATGGAAAACAACAAATGCTGACAAACAGAGGATTCTCAAACAAAATGTACCAACACAGCACATAACAAGTTCGTTGTTGCACAAAACAGCATGGTTTGATGCTCACAGCTGCAGCATCACGCTTTGCCAAACCTCTTTTTTTTTTTTTGTTTTCACTGCTTAACAGCATTGTCAGGGCTGTAAAGTCTGTGTTAAAAGTAGCATCTTTGCAGAGTTATGAATAACTTATATACTGGTACATCACAATGCAATTGTACTGTACAAGCCGTATAACCATTATACAAAGAAATATTAATTAAGTCTTAAAATTCATATTGTCTTACTGTGTTAGCACATTTCGCTTTATACAAAAACAATTAGCATATAAAATTCTATTGAATGCATTGGCACTGAAATATTTGCACAATATGGGCCAATTTCCTAATTATGTATGCTCCACTTTGATCAAGTTTTGCTGTATTTCATTGATGCTTCGTGTCATGTTTGTGTCATTGAAGTTCTCCTCCTTTCGCACTGCTGAACACTACATATGCAAATGTCATACGAAATATCAATGTAAATATTTCTAACTGATAAGGAGAATAAATTCTCGAAACATGTTGTGCTGTGCATGAGAAAATGTAATTGGTGCATTGTTTTATTAGCTAACTCATGAATACACTGTTCAAAAAACATCAATTATGATTAATGAAATTAAGATATCACACATTACTCAACCAAAAATGTGACTAATTACTTTAAAATATTAAAAGTTTTAGTAAGTAAGCACACACTCTTGCACTTCACCAATTTCTCTTTTGATTGAAAAATGTAAAACTTTAAAAGAATATATAAACCTCCACAGAAAGCAGGCATACAGCAATCAGTTACACTATTTCTGATGGAATGAGCAATGGGTTAGTATCTTACCAGAATCCAGTACAGTAGCTGGCGGTGTCATAGCAGATGACACACAGTCATTCCCAAGAGAAAATCGCCCATGTATCTGAAATTCCAACACATTCTATGTAAAATATGACTCAAAGCTGTACCCTTTTTGTCATCTCATCAATACATTACACAACTCTGCTAACAAAGAACATGATACTCATAATACCTTGTAACCTACAATATTTTAATGCTGGCAATACTATTCTGGTGATAGTACATTTTGTTTATTTACATCTAGTTCACAAAATATAATCAGAAATTAAACTTAGCTGAAACATAAGTTACACATATCAGTGGTATCCAAAATAATGTAATTGATGGAAGTAACTTTTTCCTTATTTTTATTCTATCAAACCAAAAATTCAATTGAGTACACTAATAGTACTTACTGTCAGGTGGGAAAATTACAAGCACTTTAATAATAATAACAATAACAAAAAGAAACTTAAATTTTTAAGTGTTTGTGTCTCCTATGTGTCCTAGTAATTTAACAGTTTCTTTCCGTTTTTATCATCTGCTGCACCAGCTTTTCAAATTACGCTAAATGCAAATGGGGTTACGTTACTATTTCATCTTTTACAAACATGTCAATTCCATTGTCTTTTGTTCTCTTACACATCACTTACTTGCTACATCTTGCAGTGAAATAATGGCAAGGCAACACTGAATTATTACGCATTGTTAAGTTTAACATCATGAAATCTAATAATTGGATATGAAATCCTGAGAAACAAGTTGTTACAATGTAAACTACATGTGCTACAACAGTGTTATATTAAGTGTATTGGTTGTTGTTGTTGTCTTCAGTCCAGAGACTGGTTTGATGCAGCTCTCCATGCTACTCTTTCCTGTGCAAGCTTCTTCATCACCCAGTACCTACTGCAACCTACAAATACATTAAGCATTTGTTATAACTATAGCACTACTTCTGAGATAGTTAAACAGTTCGACTTGATTAACTTCAGTATGCAGTGTTTCTACGCCTATGTTGATCTCTCTGCCTTCTTCCTCACAGACGTGAATTCCATGTTCAGATTTTTAGAAGGTACTTAAAATTCCCTCTTTCATGTTGGATGGATAGCACCTATGTAATCATGTTTCTTTTTTGAATTCACAGCTACTACTATGTTATATTCCTCAAATTTTGAAATTTGTTGTTGTTGTTGTTGTTGTTTTTGTTTTTGTCTTCAGTCCTGAGACTGGTTTGATGCAGCTCTCCATGCTACTCTATCTTGTGCAAGCTTCTTCATCTCCCAGTACTTACTGCAACCTACATACTTCTGAATCTGCTTATTGTATTCATCTCTTGGTCACCCTCTACGATTTTTACCCTCCACGCTACCCTCCAATATGAAATTGGTGATCCCTTGATGCCTCAGAACATGTCCTACCAACCGATCCCTTCTTCTGGTCAAGTTGTGCCACAAACTCCTCTTCTCCCCAATTCTATTCAATACCTCCTCATTAGTTATGTGATCTACCCATCTAATATTCATCATTCTTCTGTAGCACCACATTTCGAAAGCTTCTATTCTCTTCTAGTCTAAACTATTTATCGTCTACATTTCACTTCCATACATGGCTACACTCCATACAAATACTTTCAGAAATGACTTCCTGACATTTAAATCTATACTCCATGTTAACGAATTTCTCTTCTTCAGAATCGCTCTCCTTGCCATTGCTAGTCTGCATTTTATACCCTCTCTACTTCGACCATCATCAGTTATTTTGCTCTCCAAATAACAAAACTCCTTTACTACTTTAAGTGTCTCATTTCCTACTCTAATTACCTCAGCATCACCCGACTTAATTCGACTACATTCCAATATCCTCATTTTGCTTTTGTTGATGTTCATCTTATATCCTCCTGTCAAGACACTGTCCATTCTGTTCAGCTGCTCTTCCAGGTCCTTTGCTGTCTCTGACAGAATTACAATGTCACTGGCGAACCTCAAAGTTTTTATTTCTTCTCCATGGATTTTAATTCCTACTCCGAATTTTTCTTTTGTTTCCTTTACTGCTTGCTCAATATACAGATTGAATAACATCGGGGAGAGGCTACAACCCTGTCTCACTCCTTTCCCAACCACTGCTTCCCTTTGATGCCCCTAGACTCTTATAACTGCCATATGGTTTCTGTACAAATTGTAAATAGCCTTTCGCTCCCTGTATTTTACCCCTGCCACCTTCAGAATTTGAAAGAGAGTATTCCAGTCAACATTGTCAAAAGCTTTCTCTAAGTCTACAAATGCTAGAAACGTAGCTTTGCCTTTCCTTAATCTATTTTCCAAGATAAGTCGTAGGGTCAGTATTGCCTCATGTGTTCCAACATTTCTCCTGAATCCAAACTGTTCTTCCCCGAAGTCGGCTTCTACCAGTTTTTCCATTCGTCTGTAAAGAATTGGCATTAGTATTTTGCAGCTGTGACTTATTAAACTGATAGTTTGGTAATTTTGACATCTGTCAACACCTGCTTTCTTTGGGACTGGAATTATTATATTCTTCTTGAAGTCTGAGGGTATTTTGCCTGTCTCAAACATCTTGCTCACTAGATGGTAGAGTTTTGTTACGCCTGGCTCTCCCAAGGCTGCAGTAGTTCTAATGGAATGTTGTCTAGTCCCGGGACCTTGTTATGACTTAGGTCTTTCAGTGCTCTGTCAAACTCTTCATGCGCTATCATATCTCCTACTTCATCTTCACCTACATTCTCTTCCATTTATATAATATTATCCTCAAGTACATCACCCTTGTATAGACCCTCTATATACTCCTTCCACCTTCCTGCTTTGCCTTCTTTGCTTAGAAGTGGGTTTCCATCTGAGCGCTTGATATTCATGCAAGTGGTTCTCTTTTCTCCAAAGGTCTCTTTAATTTTCCTGTAGGCAGTATCTATCTTACCTCCAGTGATATGCGTCTCTACATCCTTACGTATGTCCTCTAGCCATCCCTGCTTAGCCATTTTGCACTTCCTGTTGATCTCGTTTTTGAGATGTTTGTATTCCTTTTTGCCCACTTCACTTACTGCATTTTTGTATTTTCTCCTTTCATCAATTAAATTCAATATCTCCTCCGTTACCCACGGATTTCTATTAGCCTGCGTCTTTTTATCTACGTGATCCTCTGCTACCTTCATTATTTCATCTCTCAAAGCTACCCATTCTTCTTCTATTGTATTTCTTTACACCATTCTTGTCAATCATTCCCTAATACTCTACTGTGGCCCTCTACAAACTCTGGTTCTGTCAGTTTATCCACGTACCATCTCCTCAAATTCCTACCTTTTTGCAGTTTCTTCAGTTTTAATCTACAGTTCATAACCAATAGATTATGGTCAGAGTCCACATCTGCCCCTGGAAATGTCTTACAGTTTAAAACCTGGCCCTGAATCTCTGTCTTATCATTATATAATCTATCAGAGACCTAGCAGTGTCGCCAGGATTCTTCCATGTATACAACCTCCTTTTATGATTCTTGAACCAAATGTTAGCTATGATTAAGTTATGCTTTGTGCAAAATTCTACCAGGTGGCTTCTTCTTTCATTCCTTCCTCCCATTCCATATTCACCTACTACGTTTCCTTCTCTTCCTTTTCCTACTATCAAGTTCCAGTCACCCATGACTATTAAATTTTCGTCTCCCTTCACTATCTGAATAATTTCTTTTATCTCATCATACATTTCTTCAATCTCTTCATCATCTGCTGAGCTCTTTGGTATATAAATTTGTACGACTGTGGCAGGTATGAACTTTGTATCTATCTTGACCACAACAATGCATTCACTATGCTGTTTGTAGTAGCTTACCCGCATTCCTATTTTCCTATTCATTATTGAACCTACTCCTGCATTACCCCTATTTGATTTTGTATTTATAACCCTGTATTCACCTGACCAGAAGTCTTGTTTCCTGCCACCGAACTTCACTAATTCCCATTATATCTAAATTTAACCTAGCCACTTCCCTTTTTAAATTTTCTAGCATACCTACCCGATTAAGGGATCTGACATTCCACACTCCGATCCATAGAATGCCAGTTTCCTTTCTCCTGATAACAACATCCTCCTGAGTAGTCCCCGCCCGGAGATCCGAATGGGAGACTATTTTACCTCCGGTATATTTTACCCAAGAGGACGCCATCATCATTTAACCATACAGTAAAGCTGCATGCCCTCGGAAAAAATTATGGCTGTATTTTCCCCTTGCTTTCGGCTGTTCTCAGTACCAGCACAGCAAGTCTGTTTTGGTTATTGTTACAAGGCGAGATCAGTCAATCTACATCCATACTTCGCAAGCCAACTGATGGTGTGTAGCGGAGGGTACCTCGAGTACCTCTATTGGTTCTCCCTTCTATTCCAGTCTCATATTGTTCGTGGAAAGAAGGTTTGTCGGTATGCTTCTGTGTGGGCTCTAATCTCTCTGATTTTATCCTCATGATCTCTTCACGAGATATACGTAGGAGGGAGCAACATACTGCTTGACTCCTCGGTGAAGGTATGTTCTCGAAACTTCAACAAATGCCCTTACCGAGCTACTGAGCGTCTCTCCTGCAGAGTCTTCCACTGGAGTTTGTCTATTATCTCTATAACGCTTTCGCGATTACTAAATGATCCTGTAACGAATTGCTCTCCGTTGGATCTTCTCTGTCTCTTCTATCAACCCTATCTGGTACAGATTCCACACTGGTGAACAGTATTCAAGCAGTGTTTGAATAAGTGTACTGTACCTACTTCCTTTGTTTTCGGATTGCATTTCCTTAGGATTCTTCCAATGAATTTCAGTCTGGCATCTGCTTTACCGACTATCAACTTTATATGATCATTCCATTTTAAATCACTCCTAATGCGTACTCCCAGATAATTTATGGAATTAACTGCTTCCAATTGCTGACCTGCTATATTGTAGCTAAATGATAAGGGATCTTTCTTTCTATGTATTCGCAGCACATTACGCTTGTCTACATTGAGATTCAATTGCCATTACCTGCACCGTGCCTCAATTCACTATAGATCCTCCTGCATTTCAGTACAATTTTCCATTGTTACAACCTCTCGATATACCACAGGATCACCCGCAAAAAGCCTCAGTGAACTTCCGATGTCATCCACAAGGTCATTTATGTATATTGTGAATAGCAACAGTCCTACGACACTCTCCTGCGGCACACCTGAAATCACCCTTACTTCGGAAGACTTCTCTCCATTGAGAATGACATGTGTTCTGTTATCTAGGAACTCTTCAATCCAATCACACAATTGGTCTGATAGTCCATATGCTTTTACTTTGTTCATTAAACGACTGTGGGGAACTGTATCGAATGCCGTGCAGATCTAGACTGTTACCCCTGCAACTACAGAAAAGGCTGCTGCCCCTCCTCAGGAACCACACATTTGTCTGGCCTCTCAACAGACACCCCTCCATTGTGGTTGCACCTACGGTATGGCTATCTATATCACTGAGGCACGCAAGCATCCCCACCAACGGCAAGGTCCATGGTTAATGGGGAGGGGGGGGGGGGGGACGACTCTCATAATCTTACTGCATCACTTCGATCATGAATATACAAACATTACTGCCTTATAAATTCATAGCTGGAAGACACTTACCATAGCAAAGTTTGTCTGTGAATTATCACAGAAATCTACAGGCATTAATTTCTTTGAATCTAATGTGTCTGTCTGCATATGGTTGAGAAATGCACGTATCTTTCTCAGCATGAATTCAGGTGCCTCAAAGCCTTTCAGTTCGTGCAGCAATAAATTTGGGCTGTTTCTGAAACCAAAGAAATAAATTTTGAGTAATTAAACTCATTACATAATTATTATGAAGAATGGATTATAAATACATATCAAAAACAATAATAGAATATTGTTATATTAAATAAATAAATATACTAACTGTATACACATAGACAATGGTGAGTTGAATCCTTATGGAAACCATTATATATCTCAGTCATTATCAGATTAAATGAAAGCAACTTTATGACTCTGCCACACTCAGAATAATAATAAAGGAATCAAACAAATTGCAAAAACTGAGACAACTGACAAACCACAGTCTTGCAGTTTTCTAACACAACTACATTTCAATAGGCAGCTTAATGGTGTTTATGTGTTTCCAAATATTTACAGGACAAGTAAAGCACTTGTCTAACAAGCACAGCAGGACTGAGATGTATACAAATTTATGTTGAAAACAGTATCTTGGGTAAAGGCTGACAACCGTAGTGAGACTGTGGATAGTCTGGTTAGTGGTTTCTCAAAGACTTGGGAGATATTGGTGTTGGTAACAGGATGTTTGTAGCTTTATAGCACAGAAGTGACCTTTTTTTTTAATATTTCAAACAATGGAAACGCCAGGCAACATTTTCCTCAAATATCATATAATTTTGTATTAGCAAAAACTCTGAAATTTATACCTGTGAGTGAAACAAAATATGTTTTGTAATTTGTAATTGATATGTATCTTGTAAATTTAATCTTAATAATTTTTGTAGTTTCACATAAAATATTATTACACTGGGTTAAAGTATGGGAAGTTAGATGTTTTATTCTTTTGCAGAAAGTAAACTGTAACAGTGCCTCTGGGCATTGCTTTTTACATCAGAGTGCACACTGAGCATTCCAGTACTAGCCACAATACAGCATAGATCGATGTATCTCATGCAAGGCAAGAAATTGGTCCATGTGAGGGCAAGTCACTTTTCACAAGACACAATGGAAGAGACGTAAATGGGTAGATAAATTGAGCTCCAAATAACCTCAAGATCCTGGCTCAAAATTGTATGCAATTAACAACTGGAGTTACTGATGCACTGTCATAGACATCGACATTGTCGTCTCAGTAGTATTAAAGACATGGATGACGTTTCACATTAGATTAGTTTAGAACTTTTCTAAAGCAAATCCAGTGAATTTTAGTGAAAACTAAATAATAATACTAGTTATGTAAGATTATCTTTCCCAGATCTTGACACTAACCCCAGTCATTGTTAACTAGACAGGATCCTGTACCTTTCTTATTGTAATATAAAAGAGTGTCAATAATCTCTTAAAAGAGAAATATATTACAGATTTTATGCCACATTATCTTGTTGGAAAACATTCTATATTTTTCAGTAATAGATCCTAAACAAGTCAGCCAATTTGTTCAATATACCAATCATGGGCAGTATAAATAATTTAAGTGAAATTAATAATGGCAAACTGCAACAATATTTTCTGCGCTTTTCGTATATTAAGATTTAATTGGTGGAAGTGTTTTCTGTTTGGTGGACTGTATTTTGTCATTGCAACTCAATTAATTTACATTACATTCTAGCAAAAACTTCCAAATTATTTTAAATACTGAAATTCTACAATCATTATGTCGGAAGTTAATGAGTTTTGTCAGTGTAGATAAATATTACTGTAACACTATTTTGTTTGCAAGAGGGAGCTCACTAACCATTTCCATAATTACTATTTGCATCTTTGTGGAGTTTATTACATTTCATTTTCTGTAGCAATTTAAAAGTGCCACTAACATTTCTCTTTGTTATTCTGCAATGTGATTCTGTTGATTCAGTGTGCAAAATATTTTCTTTAGAAATATTTGCTAAGACAAATCATGTGATATTTGCTGTTCTGACATACAGCTGGTTAATGAACACAGTTTGTCCAACTTGAGTGGTGACCAAATGTTGAAATAACTTCATTGATTTGTTGTGGTTTACTAAAAATTTCATATGTTTTTGTTTCCTTTGTTGTGAGAATTGAATACTTTAAAATCATCATCCAAAATTTACTTAACAAAGAAGGTATAGTAACTTACTTGTAAAGGTAACTTCTTGTACACTTCCCCAGCTGTTGAGTTAGTAATTCAGCAAATAATTATCTTAATTTTCTGTATCGATTAGGTTCAAGTGATCATGGCCATTTGCGTAGACAATTAGAGGGGGAGAGATTACAAGCTAAGTAGATAGACTGGTTTAACTTCTACACAGGAAGTTGAACAGTTTGAGGGGAGAAAAATTAGGAAGTTTACAAGGAGAAAAGGGGGGAGGGAATGTTGCAATGTACATGTCCTGTGAGGAGAATTGACAGTCCCCCCCCCCCCCAAATGGTGCGGTCAGTTGTAACTGAGGATAGTTTTTGGGCCATTGATTACAACCACACATTTATAGTTTGGTAAACTATTTTCTCACTATGTATGATTCCCAAGACATGCAGCTAAAGCAAAAATCTTTCTACACACTGTAGTGTTCCCATACACCAAAATATTTTCAGAAAGTCAACAGCAGACTCACGTAACAAGTTTCATATTCCCTGAAAATGCTACTCAATTTTCTTATCAGATAGTTTCAGTGTAGTGTTCATCTCTCTTTTCTTACTGTTGTCCTGAGCCTGCTTACAAATCCAGACAAGTAAGTTAGTCAATTTCCCCACGACCTGAAGCTCTACAGTATGGTTTAATGATGACAGCTTCCTCTTGGGTAAAATATTCTAGAGGTAAAATAGTCCCCAGTAAGATCTCAAGGTGGAGGAACTCTTGTAACATGGTGTTACAGAAGGGTGTTTCAAGATTTAAAGTTGATGAGACAACTAATGCAAAGGCATTGAATTGAACTGGGGAAGAGAAAGTTGATGAAAAGAAGGATTGGCGGATAGGCACCACACTGAGGCATGAAGAGATTGTCAGTTTGGTAATAGAAGAAAGTGTAGGGGATAACAATTGTAAAGGGAGACCAAGGCTTGGATAGAGTAAGCACACCCAAATAGATGTACAGCACAGTAGTGAAACGGTTATCTAGATACTTGCAAAGACAGACTAGCTAGTCACAAGACTGGTCTGATACAGCTCTCCATGTTAATCTATCTCATGCAGCTCTTTTTATGCCTGATTAACTAATGTACTTCGAATCCATTTGAGCCTGCTTACTGTATTCAAAACTCTCTCTCCCTCTGCACAGTTTCCCTCCATTACCAAATTAATTACAGTATAACCCTTCCCTTAGTCAAGTTGCACAGCACATTTCTTTTTCCCTCAATTTGACTCAGCATGTCTCCATTAGTTATTTGATCTACCAGCAAATTACATTACAAGAGCTTCTATTCTCTTCTAGTTTCTACAGTTTACAACCCACATTTGATATGATAATAAACAGTTTTGCAAAAGACTTCCAAACACTTAAATTTACATTCATTGCCAAAATATTTCTCTTTTATAGAATGCTTGACTTTCCCTTGTTACGTACATGTTAATAAAACTGGTTGTATGTCAAATAAGTGAACAAAAAGGTTTCACTTTCAGTGTTCTGCCTTTGGTTAACAAATTGGGGTGGTGAAAGAAACTTGTGTAGACAACTTCACGAAATGAATCACATGAGCAGAGGATGAACTGGCATTTTTCAATACTGTATTGCAACAAAAAAACTAATTTGCTGCAGGAGGAGGAGGAGAAGAAAATAAAATCTCCTGAATGAGCAGTATCAACTCACCTATACTCTTCAGTTTCTGCAAGTTCTCGTATGTCATCCAGGATCATTATGTAGGCCTTCCCTCCTGTAGGAGACATAAGGTTGTGCCTGAGCAGCCACTCTTTGTCTTCTTGGTCTCCTGTGTATCTCAACAGCCCAGGATGCTTCATATAAAGCCGGCCTCTTGTTTGTCCAAACCCTAGTACTTTATTTGCTCTGCACATACAAGTGAAAGGTTTTATGTAATAATTACAATCATAACAAAAATGTAACAACACAAAGAACAAATCAAAGAAATGTGAAGGACTTCCCTATTAAAAGACTGAAACACAATAACATATGTAGTCATGATGTAACTGACAATCACAATCATTCCATCCATGGCCAGAAAAACAAAGGAGCCCATAAAAAATAAAAAGGGAACTGATGGTAACAACACAGTGAAGTACAGAAGCAATTATTCTTTATATATCCTCCACAGAGATGAATGTCACACATATCAAACCCTCCTAACAAGGCAGATTTTAAGAATGAATTATGAGTAGGTGTCTTATAACAACAGCAAGCAATGAGGACTCTAATGACGGCATCAGGTGCCTTCTATGTAAGAAACATAAATCATCATCATTGACGGGGGTGGGGTGGGGGTTGGGGTGGGAGGGAGGGAGGGAGTCCAAAAGAGTGAGGAATTTCGGGCAAAAAATGAACAGTAAGTACCATGGAACAGAGTATGCAACACAGACTGAAGTAGAGCATCATGCACCTACAAAAAAGCAGTAAAGAAGTTTTTGGTGAAACTTCAGAACTATATGGTGTAACAGAGGAGCAAGAGAAGAGACAGAAGTAGGAGCGACATATGATGTAGGCGATCAGGATTTGGTGACACAAGCTGGGCAGCTGTACACAGAATGCGACAGCACACATGCTGAAGAATAAACTGCGCTGCCTACAGAAGCAAAAGAAGATTCACCAATGCAGGATGTGAATCTGCAACAAAAACAGTATGAGACTCAGAGCCAGTTCGTAAGGGAAACAAACACCCACTACAAAGAAGTAAACAATAAAACACAGACCGGAACAGATCTGCGACAGATTTATGAAAGCGCAGAAAATGTTATACAACTTGCAACACTGGAAGTGCCGACGACACTACAGCGTTAAGACAGCTAGTAAGGTATAAGCGTCCAGAATGGGAGCATATTACTTTTCCTGTACCTGATTTCGTGATAGAATCCATCTCAGAGTGAACAATCTGCCAACAGAAGTAGAAAAACTGGATAAGTTATTCAAGCAGGTTTTTGCCACAAGAAATGAATCACTCTTCTTAGATACATTGTAAAGCACTTTGTGATGACAAATGGTCCATTCGATTGCAAGCGACTAGGGCAAGACTGTTGAACTCACACCTGTCACCCCTAACGGAGATAAAGATAGGTCAGCTTAATACCATAAGAAGTGTCTGTGTATTGCATGAGGCTAGAAGAGTGGCAGGAGAGCTGAGTTAGATGTACTGTGCCTCCAAGAACCTTATACGAAGGCAGGGAAGATCCCCGTATGTCAATAACTGCACAGGTAGTCACACAAGGGGACAGTCCCACGGCACAATAATAGTACTTTACATGGCCATAAGAGTGATGATAATATCACAATACTGTTCAGAACATGTAACCTGTGTGGAAATGTTAACAGGAAGTGAGAGTTGCATCCTGGTTTCCATGTATTTCCAGTTTAGTGATGAGATTGACAAGTATCTTTTAAGACTAAAGGATATTAGTCACCTAGAATGAACTAAGCCTCTTGTGTACTCCACTGATGCAAATGCGAAGTCAGTATTGTGGCACAGCCACCTGATTGACAACCATGGAAGACAACTAGAAGACACCATTATGGACCTCAACCTATAGGTACTGAATACACCTCACAGTCCGCCAACCTACAAAGAGAGGGTCAGAGCAACATTAAATACTGATGTCACTTTAGCAAATACGGCAGTGCCACACCATATGAAAGGCTGGAAATTTGCGAGTGGAATGACACTGAGTGGCCACAATATCATACAATCTACCATCAAATCAGAGACAGTGCAGAAGACATGCCAATAAGGCCCAGATATAATATCAAGAGCACAAACTGGGCAGAACTAAGAAGAGTGTTTCAGTGTACACAAGTCCATCGCTGGGTTATAATGTAGGTGTTAAAATGCAAGAACTGACAGTGACTGTATATAGAGCAATGGAGGCTCTGATATCTGTCAGTAGATGTCATTCTAAAGGAGTAGCTTGCATCTGGATCAAGACACTGCAGAAATTAAGATGCAAAACGAGAACAGCCAGAAAGCTATAACAGAGCAGTATGATCCAAGAAGAAAGAGTCTGAAGGTTTCACAGATATAGGTATCTTAAACAATGTTTTAACGAAGTTGCAGAAAACAAAAATGGAGATGGAAGCAATTCGTGGAGGCTAATTCAGAAACCAATCCCTGGGGTGCACCATATAAAATAGTATGTGAGAAAATATGATCACCAATAGTCTTACTCAAGCTGAAAAGGAATGATGGGATGGCAACAGAAAGTTGGGAACAGTCAGCAGCCCTGCTAATGGAGAAGAAAGTAAGTCAGGTGATCAGCATAGGTTACGGTAAATGTAGGATATTTGAAAAGTTATTATGTAAGATCACAGACTGCTACATGGGGTGAGCCCTCACTAATATGGGTTTAAAAGAGGCAAGTCAACTAAAGACACAATTAATAAGCTGAACTCGCTAGCAAAAGATACTCATTCTACATAAACTCTAGCAATGATGACTGATTTTTGCTGGCACTTTCAATAACCTAAGGTAGCTGTCTTTCTACGATCGCCTTAGGGATTTGGAGTGTTCAGTAGCATTGTGTAATTGCCTGAGAGGTTACCCCGAATGGCATGCTTCTTTAACATGCCCAGGAGAGAAAATACTGAAGACAATGACAAAAGGCTGTCTGCAGGGGCCAGTGTAGTCCGGAGTTTGAGATGTAGCGCTGGAGCCCACGCTAGAGAAGTCACGTGACAGCGGTAACGTAAGCGGACTGGTGGCATTTGCAGATGACGTGCTGTTAGTTGTAAGTGGTGATTCCAGAAGAATTACAGAATACAGATGTCATGCGGACCTCCACGACCTTGAGGGCTGGTGTCGAAGTGGTAAATTGTCACTTGCACCTCACAAAATGATGTACCTCCTGCTGAAAGTAATCCTAATAAGATACTCTAAAATAAAATTAAATGATGTAACAATTAAGAGAAACACAGTAATGAGATATGTAGGGGTATATTTGCATAAATTGTACACAGCTAGCAGCTGCACCAAATATTTTTCATCTCACTCTGTCACCATAAATCCCCCCTTCCCTCCCTTACTGTCTCTTTATGCGAAATTGTATTTACGAGGGTAAATGGAAAATAAACAATAATACCTGTACAATAAAGAAATGTTTTCTTCCTCATTTTTAGTTGTTAGCAGCAACACTAAGTGTCACGTGTGAAACCGCAAGAAATGCTGTACACAGCTGAGGACCCAAACATTGTTTCTAAACACAATTAATTACAATTTTTTTTTTTCAAATAGAAGCCCCTCAATCCTTCAATGTAGAAGTATTTACGAAAATATGATATCCTCAACTTACACTGTGGTTTTTCTCTTCACTTACACTTTACATTTTAGTGCATGATGTCTTAGCTCCACAACAGGGAACAGAATGCACATTAATAGGCTGCAACACTAAGAGTGAAAATATGCCAAGAGTAGAAGAAAATCAAGTACAGCTTTCAAGATGATCTGATACTTGCTCTGCATCTGCTTCAGACCAAAGTTAATTGGCTATAACAGATTTAAAAGGCTTTTCAAAAACTAACATTCTATGATGTGGCTAGTGCTCTCTTAACAGACTTAAATATAATGACAAGAATAATTGAACAAGGTTGTAACTGGGTTGTAGCAACAATTTAATTATTAATCTTACAATAACGAATTCTATAGTAATAACAATGACTTATAGGTCACAAAAATAGATATTTTCTGTCACTCTTAGATGCAAACTGCTGTGTGTATAAATGGACAAAACATTAATTTAGAACATCACATTGATAAGAAAATTTTAAAAAACCTCTCAGTTCTGCCAGTCTTCCACTAAGAAATATCACTGAAATTTCGGTGACTTGCAAGTCAAAAAAAGATGAGATGAAATTATTTAGACTACCACCACACACACACACACACACACACACACACACACCCTGACTGAAGAAAATCTCAGACCTGGTTGCTGAACCCAGGCCCTCACAATCTGGATGCAGCTATGCTATCACCAGACCATGAGCTGCGGGCAGAAATATTACTCATTAGCTTGGACAACAGGCAAATATGTCACCTTTTCTGCTTTAAATATACCTTTCCTTCACAAATTCATGAGAGACATCTGCTGCCACCATTCACAAGCTCAAGGCAATATGCAATATGAGTGAGTTTGCTCTGCAGTGCGAGGCAGCGAAGGTAACGAATGTTACTACGAGACCTAAGACATTGATCTGTAGTGTAGGCTGAGACCTAGGTTAAGTTGAATGGTGATGGTTTTGTTGAGAGTTGGTGAAGAAGTAACAAAAGCTTCAGTTAATCCTTGCTATGTTACAGTGGGTAATAGAGACATGAATCGCTGCACCCAGGTGAACATCGCACACTCCTCTACTTGTGTAATGTTTACTAGATAAGGCTCGTCAGTGTCACTTCCATGCACGAGACAAAATTAAGATGTGCAGCTCCTACTCAACTGTTCTGAGTCCTGTAGTATTCTAGCCACTAATCAGATAAATCACAGAACCAGAATATGAAACACAGTGTACTGTCTTCTGTCTCACTTACTAGTATTCTATAAATTTCACATTGGTTCATTTTATTTTATTGCATACTTTCAGAGGAAAATGTACATTACTGGAAAACTGTATGCCCAAGATCTGTGATGGAAAATGTTAACCTCCTTTCATCTTTATGAACTTCACCTTTTGCTGGTTCCGATTTTTTCTCCTCCTCCAGAAGGCAAGTACAAAAGTACAAGATATAAGGAAGAGGCAGAAGTATCATCACAGTCCTGTGAGAGCACTGAGGGTTAACACAAGAGGGAATTTGAATAAACAGTATAATGTTAGTTTTGAAATTACACTCCTGGAAATGGAAAAAAGAACACATTGACACCTGTGTGTCAGACCCACCATACTTGCTCCGGACACTGCGAGAGGGCTGTACAAGCAATGATCACACGCACGGCACAGTGGACACACTAGGAACCGCGGTGTTGGCCGTCGAATGGCGCTAGCTGCGCAGCACTTGGCACCGCCGCCGTCAGTGTCAGCCAGTTTGCCGTGGCATACGGAGCTCCATCGCAGTCTTTAACACTGGTAGCATGCCGTGACAGCATGGACGTGAACCGTATGTGTAGTTGACGGACTTTGAGCGAGGGCGTATAGTGGGCATGCGGGAGGCCGGGTGGACGTACCGCCGAATTGCGCAACACGTGGGGCGTGAGGTCTCCACAGTACATCGATGTTGTCGCCAGTGGTCAGCGGAAGGTGCACGTGCCCGACGACCTGGGGCCGGACCGCAGCGACGCACGGATGCACGCCAAAACCGTAGGATCCTACGCAGTGACGTAGGGGACCGCAACGCCTCTTCCCAGCAAATTAGGGACACTGTTGCTCCAGGGGTATCGGCGAGGACCATTTGCAACCGTCTCCATGAAGCTGGGCTACGGTCCCGCACACCGTTAGGCCGTCTTCCGCTCACGCCCCAACATCGTGCAGCCCGCCTCCAGTGGTGTCGCGACAGGCGTGAATGGAGGGACGAATGAAGACGTGTCGTCTTCAGCGATGAGAGTCGCTTCTGCCTTGGTGCCAATGATGGTCGTATGCGTGTTTGGCGCCGTGCAGGTGAGCGCCACAATCAGGACTGCATACGACCGAGGCACACAGGGCCAACACCCAGCATCATGGTGTGGGGAGCGATCTCCTACATTGGCCGTACACCTCTGGTGATCGTCGAGGGGACACTGAATAGTGCACGGTACATCCAAACCGTCATCGAACCCATCGTTCTACCATTCCTAGACCGGCAAGGGAACTTGCTGTTCCAACAGGACAATGCACGTCTCCATGTATCCCGTGCCACCCAACGTGCTCTAGAAGGTGTAAGTCAACTACCATGGCCAGCAAGATCTCCGGATCTGTCCCCCATTGAGCATATTTGGGACTGGATGAAGCGTCGTCTCACGCGGTCTGCACGTCCAGCACGAACGCTGGTCCAACTGAGGCGCCAGGTGGAAATGGCATGGCAAGCCGTTCCACAGGACTACATCCAGCATCTCTACGATCGTCTCCATGGGAGAATAGCAGCCTGCATTGCTGCGAAAGGTGGATATACACTGTACTAGTGCCGACATTGTGCATGCTCTGTTGCCTGTGTCTATGTGCCTGTGGTTCTGTCAGTGTGATCATGTGATGTATCTGACCCCAGGAATGTGTCAATAAAGTTTCCCCTTCCTGGGACAATGAATTCACGGTGTTCTTATTTCAATTTCAAGGAGTGTATTTGGACCAGTAAGTAACTACACGACGGGAAAAGTCATAACACCAAAAACTAAGTAATGTAGAGGAATGAAATTTTGGGAATACATTTCTCTATGTAACATATTTACGTGATTAACATTCCAAGATCACATGTTAAATGTGAAATGCTGGTACATTAATAACTGGTGTAACCACCAGAATGTTGAATACAAGCATGCAAACATGCTTGCATTATGTTGTACAGGTGCCGGATGTCAGTTTTTGCAATGGAGTTCCATTCCTATTGCACTTGTTCAGTCAATACAAGGACAGTTAAAGCCGTTTGTGGACGACGCCGGATTTGTCGCGCGACAATGTCCCACGTGCTCAAATCGAGAAAGATCTGGTGATCAAGGCAACATATTTGACACTTTTAGAGCATCTTGGGTTACAACAGCAGCATGTGGGCAAGAGATATCCAGTTGGAAAGAAACCCCTGGAATGCTGTTCATGAATGGCAGCACAATAGGTTGAATAACCAGGTGTACAAATTTACAGTCAGGGTGTGTGGAATAACCATAAGAGTGCTCCTGCTGTCATACAAAATCACACTCCAGATAGTCTGGCACACACACAGGTTGGTTGCTGACCCTCAACCAACCTAACCAAATCTCAAAACAGAATCCTGCTTCTCCCAGTTCACACCACTATCAAACTGAGGCTCTCCCTCACTCCCACCCCCTGATTACTTTCCAGGAATTCATTGCCTGCAACTTGGATACACCCTCCTTTCCACAGTACTTTCCCAGGAATACAAAAATCTCAATGACGAACCGTGATTTAAGAATCCTCCCTGCAGAAAAATGCTACACCACTGTGACGGTAAACTGCAGTGATTATCTGACAGAAGGCATCTGGCAACTATCTGACTCCTCCACCTACAAGCCCTGCCATAGCGATCCCATCCCATAAGTCCATCATAACCTCAAATCCCTTCTCAAATACTTAGATCCAACCCAGAATGTACCTGTAAATCTATCTCCCTGCTCATCCCACCGTCACATGCTTCCCAAAATCCATCTGGACACCCCACTATAGCTGGATACTGCAGTCCTACTAACAAATTTTTGCTCTTGTTGACCAGCAGCTCCAACCAGCTGCCCCCCCCCCCCCCCCCCCCACCTGGCCTCCCATATTAACCGATTCAGACGTTCTGGCTACAACTGTGTACATTATTTTTAGAGTGTATTAGTTGCAACCGAAATATTTTTTCTCGGTGGAAACCTCAGGTAAACATCTGTGAATATTCAATCTTTATGTCACGCACAAGTGCTTCCTACTGTTTGGCATCACTGTAATAATATCAACTGTAGAGTATCAACTGCATTTGATCAAAAGGTATGTGTGAGAAGTAAGTTGCAACAGAGCCAGCCACAGGCAGGCAAGTGTGTTATGCAAAGTGAAGCAGAAAACAGCTGATAGACATTGCGAAGCAGAGCCAGATGGACATGGTTTAGCAACAGCCGATGCTGCAATATGTTAGAGGGAGCTCAATTGTAGCCACTGAAGTGTTTAGAGTATGTGCCTTAAGCCCTGAGCAAATAGTCTGGAGCATATAAGCAGTCAGCAATTCGTGTACTAAACTATTCTTGTCTCAGTATAACAGCATACATCATGAGCCTGGGGCATCTGGAGCAACATCCTGTATTGCAGTACAGGGTCCACTGTTTGACCACGGGACAAGTAGCCTGCCCTGAGTCTCGAGAGAGCCACCACTGGTTCAAAGAGCTGCCCACTCGCTGGAAGTAGGTCAGGCAGCCCCTGCGGTATTGTCAGCTACACCGCAGTGCTGTCATCACGGTCGCAGCCAGATACATCGCTGACTGCAGCATTCAAATGACTCCACACTTGGCCTCACTCCTTGTGATGTCAGTAATGACACACGTCTATTGTTTCACGTAAGATGCAACTGGACACTTCCACCAAGCTGTTCTTGATGTACTATGGCTGAAGGCCGAATAAAGACATTATTAAACAAGTCATACTGACGTCTCATTTCATTCTCCACAGATGACAATACATGGGTCATCTAACTTTAGTGTCAGATCACTGACATCGTCTTCTTAGAGCAGTGTCTGAACCTAAAGCCTACAGTACAAATTCAGACCAAAAATTCAGATTGAATTTCGGTTATGGAGAAAAGTTTTGACTGCCAAGCATTTTGTGAAGTAGGTTTTATTGCGAGTAGAGAACCAATGGTTTGTCTAGTTTTACAGGTAATGCAAGTCACGATTAGTTAGTGCATGTTATATGTGCACAGTGTAACCTTCAGGGCTTCTCAGTGCCGTGTATGGAATCAGTTCCAGTAAAATGTTATACATGTAATCATTTGGGGCATATGGCTAGGCAATGTCGGGAGTTAAGGTAGCTCATGATTTGATGTAAGAACCGAGTTAATGTATTTTGTTCTCTTGTATTGTGAGTGTTAGTTCTCAAATTAGGCGTTGCCAAGGACAAAGCTGTGATAGAACCAGCCAGAGAAACAAGGTGTGTCAGAGCCAGAAGCAGTACACATATTGTTAACTGCGGGTAGTAAAGTACTTTGTGGGTAGGTAGAATTGTAATCGTTGAAACAGGGTGTAAATTTGTCAGTCACAAGTTTAACTGCTGGTTTTTCTGTTATGGTAACTGAGGACGTGCAGGCCTTTGTGGGTGACCTTGGAATTCAGGCTGGGATGGAACCTTGCTCTGATAAAGAATTATTGAGTGTTGCAAAACTGAGATTAACAGGGGAAGTTAAAACTTATGTAGGATGTACAGCAGCTCTTAAGGGAGCCACTACATTTGAAATATTTAAAGAAGGGTTAATTCAGAGAAATACAAAACAAAACAGTGCTACACACTATAGGGAACAAATGGACAGTTTTAAGCATCAATTGACCGAACGCCAATACTTGATTTCGAGATATTAACAAAAATGCAAAGTGTTAATATAATTTCAGTCTCTCACCAAATCTAGTTTTTAAGCAGTAAAATAATGAAACTGAATTCAATTTATGCGCTCATATCTTAAAATCATACAAAATGTATCAAAACTCTGAATTTATATAGAAATGGCACTTGGTCATGTTATGCTTTTATATATGACTTTTATTTCTACATTTGGCATTAACTGACTCCAACCCAAAACACGTCTTATAGTAAAGTGATGAAAATTAGAGGAGTGAACTGTCATTTATTTGACAAAATACGTTACGGTTGTATCAGTTCAGGCTACATTTAATGACATTTAACTGACACATGAGGAAAAGGCATTACTACTGAAAGTTTACCTGCCTATTTTTTGAAGTAATACCTGAATACATAACTTGAAGAAAAATGCTCCTTATATATTCAGAAAATAATTTATTTTTCTAATGCAATTAAAAAAATATTTCTAGAAGTAAAATATTATGACAATATATAATATATTTTAATGAATTTGAAGCCCTAAATGTATTTTACTGACATATGAACATAGGTACTAACATTGGTTCTAAACATTATTTCAATGTATCAATACCCAACACCTATTACAGTATTATGAAATTACTGTGTACACCTAATTTATATAAAATTAAGCTACTCCTTAAGATATTTTCATTATAAAGTGTTTAGAAATGAAATTATAATAAAAGATCTTACATATTACAAAGATTCTTGAAATTAAAACTTTAGATTTGCATAACTGAACAATAGAAATTTCTTATTTTGACAATTCACTATCAACAACAACAAAAGTCAAATTGCAGGCAATTGAAGTTATTTGTGTCATTCTCAAAGGCAGCTGAAGAGTTTATGGTAAATATTTTTGTGCATCATTTGGAATTAGGTTTCAAAAACTGGCTTTCCATTTGGCCGTAGAGGTATTAAGAGGGAATCAAAATTAATTTTGTTCTGCATCTGAGCTGATTTCTTCCTAATGTCAACTTCAAATGGTTCACCATTAAATTTAGTTTTGAACAATATATTGAATTGTTTGTATCTCTCTTGTCTTCAATCAGTCTATTTTGTCATTTCATGACTTGGTTTTGCAATTTACTATGTTGTTTTCTATATCTGACGTATTCTTAAAATCTTCAACTTTCATCCTACGAACTGTAAGAGGATTTCTTTTACAGTATATTGTGTCCGCCTGCTTAGCTAAATAGTTACGTGCTCACCTCCCATGTAACAGGTCCGGGTTCGATTCCCAGCCAGGATCCAGCAGCAAAACTTCCCTGGACAGGGCATCCCGGCCAACAATGTCCCAAGATCATTTCATTTATTTTTTTTACAACACATTGTCAATGTTGTTGTTGTGGTCTTCAGTCCAGAGACTGGTTTGATGCAGCTCTCCATGCTACTCTATCCTGTGCAAGCTTCTTCATCTTCCAGTACCTACTGTAACCTACATCCTTCTGAATCTGTTTAGTGTATTCATCTCTTGGTCTCCCTCTATGATTTTTACCCTCCACGCTACCCTCCAATACTAAATTGGTGATCCCTTGATGCCTCAGAATATGCCCTACCAACCAATCCCTTCTTTTAGTCAAGTTGTGCCACAAATTTCTCTTCTCTCCAATTCTATTCAAAACCACCTCATTAGTTAAGTTATGACAATGTATGGAGAAATACAGTTTTACGTACATGAATCCTGCATATTTTGTATACCCTTGTTTTCATCCTTTTCTGTGTGTTCCAGGGTGTCTACATGGACAAGGAAAAATAATTCCCGGATTTTTCCTGGATTTCCCGGTTGAAAATACACTTTCTCCCGGGTGAAAATACACTTTTTCCGTCTTAAGTGACAATTTACTTTTTCTCGGCACTTATCAATCCTTTTATGGTTTGTGGTTTTATACACTGGCGTAGAATTTCCTGGCACTATAGAAAATGAAACTCAGGGGAAAAAAATATGTTTTGGAAAGATCTTTGATGTGCAGCAACATATACTCTGCATATTTCCGTGTTACGAAGGTATAAATTCGAATTGCACCAAACACCGCATGTTACTTTCCGAAGCATTAAAATCGAGATTGCGACGCGCTTTTGTAAGCCAGTCACAGCTCATGTCACCTGATCTTGCCAGCTGATGACAGCATTTGACACGTGATGTAGTCAGCCTATAGCAAGATCACTCTTAAGTAGCGCAAACACACTAATAAGAAAAATGAATGGCTTAAATTAATGTACAATTGTTGCTACAAGAAAAGCAAAGCCATCACATATAATATTGGTCTCTAAGATCAATAAGCTGCAAGAGAAGCTAAGCTTCCACATATATTGTTGATCTTTTTTGTGTGTCATACATCAGATAAATGTGCCAGTAAAATTTTTTAATAACTACATAAATGTCTGATTTTCTGGGCTCAAAATTCTTCACATAGTCATCCCCAAAGAGTTGATTTTTAAATGAGAGTCAAACGCTCTGTGATTTAAGAAATTCGTTGTACATTCTCTCACATAGTTTATCTTACATAAAAGGAAATTCACTTTGAAAGTAATGCTTTTCAAAGCAATATTCGCAATATTTTTCCGCGACCTATTAGAAACGTATGTTTTAGCAGTTGCCAGAGAGCGCCAGATAACAGGCGTCACTGCACTTGCACAGCTACGATGATGCAGGAAGCCAACATGTTCGTACGTGTGTGCATTAAAACGAATCTAATGTAAAAAATTGTCACGTCATGCTCATTGGAGGCAATCTGTTGTTAAGAAGCACTGTACATTCTTCCTAAAGCCTTTGACACACTTTGCTGTTGGCAGACGCCTGTATGAGCACTGTGTTTTTTTGTTGTATATAGCGCATTTTCTTTGCAACTTAAGTTTTTTTTTCTTCTTTCGTTCATGTTTTGTTGCTGCAGCATTACTCAGCAGAAGCGAGATACAGTAAATTTTTTTGTTAGAGTATTGGTTCTTACCAGTCAAAACCACAAAAATTTAACTGAAAACTAAAACAATGAAAAATTCCCGGAACTCAAGAAGATTCCTGGGTTATTCCCGGTTTTCTCCCAGATGAAAAAATTCCCGAGTTTTTCCAGGATCTCCCGGTTGTCCCGGGTCGTAGACACCCTGGTGTTCTTAACTCTCTTCTTTTTTACTTCATTTTCTACATCTACATAGATACACCACAAGCCACTGCAAGGTGCATGGTGGGGGATACCCTGTACCACTACTTGTCATTTGCCCTGCTGATCCACTCATGAACAGAGCGAGCGAAAAGTGATAGGCTGTACGCCTCTGTATGAGCCTTAATTTCTCACATCTTATGTTCTTGTTCCTTTTGTGCGATGTATGTTGCCGGGAGCAGAATCATTTGGCAGTCAGCTTCAAATGATGGTTCTCTAAATTTTCTCAATGGCTTTTCCCGAAAAGAACACCGCCTTCCCCCCTTGGGATTCCCATCCGAGTTCCAGAAGCACCTTTGTAACAATTAAGTTTTGTTCGAACCTTCAAATAATAAATCTAGCGTATCTCCTCTGAATTGCTTCGATGTCTTCCATCAATCTGACCTGGTACGGATCCCAAACATTTGAGCAGCACTCAACAATAGATCGCAACAGCATCCTATATGCGGTCTCTTTTACATGTGAACCACTCTTTCCCAAAATTCTCCCAATAAACCATTTGCCTTCCCTACCACAGTTTTCACTTGCTCGTTCCACCTCTTATTGCTTTGCAATGTTACGCCCAGATATTTAAGACTTGACTTTGTCAAACAGGACACTAGCAATACTGTATCCAAACATAAAAGGTTTGTTCTTCCTACTCATCTGCATTAAATTAGATTTTACCACATTTATGGCTACCTGACATTCATCACACAAACTGGAAATTTTGTTTAAGTAAGTCTTCGGGCCACTCACATATTTGTGAACTTATTCCATATGCTCGTACATCCGTTAAGAGCCTGCAATGGGGCACTATGTCAAAAGCTTTCTGGAAATCTAGAAATGTGGAATCTACCTGCTGCCCTTCATCCATAGTTCTCAGTATATCATGTGAGAAAAGGGCAGGCTGAGTTTTGCATGAGCAATGCTTTCTAAAACCGTGCTGATTTAAGGACATAAGCTGCTTAGCCCCAAGAAAGTTTATTACATTCCAACTGAGAATATGTTAAAGCACTCTGCAGCAAACACTAGGGATATTAGTCTGTAATTTTGTGGGTCTATTCTTTTACCTTTCTTATATACTGTGGTCTTGGGACTTCGTGCTGGGCGAGAGATTCACAATAAATGCAAGCTAGTTAAGAGGTTAATGCCGTAGAGTACTCTTTGTAAAATCGAAATGGAATTCCATCCAGACATGGTAATTTATTTGTTTTCAAATGTTTACATTGCCTCTCTACACCAGGTATGCTTATTTCCAATACCACAGCCCGAATAAGTGCTGTTTGAGTATCATGTGAGTCAGAATTGTAGAATTTTCCAAAGTCACCTTTTAAAGATCACTTCCTAGCTTATAAAAACATCTGCAGGGGTAGAAAAATTCTTTGAAGTCTTTTTCTTCTCTTACTTTGCCTCTTTGACTTATGTAAGTCTCATTTCTAATACATCTTGTCTGCCTTATTTGCCTGTTTTGTGATGGTACTTTCTCTTCTGCACTTCCCTTGGGCTCCCATCTGAAGACTCTCCCATGTCTTCAGAATTTGACATTTCATGATCTAGTAGTTCTTCTGTCCTCAGAAATTTTAGCTGGGGTCACAGCACCTAAATTAGAATCATCATTTCTTTCACAATATGACTGCACAATAGTTATGGAGCTTAAATTATACTTTTCTGGATTCAGGTGTGTGAGATAAACAGCTGATTTATGCGACTGAACAATTACTGTGACTCGTGTTGCAAAGGTAGGCGACTGTGAGCCTACTGCATCTTCATTTTCCTGCGTATGGAAAACCGGATGCTTTGATAAACATAGTAATTTAGAACATCACTTAAATGGATCATAAAAACAATCTACAAATAATTTGCAGTTACTGTGCCATGAACCGCCAACATTATATTAAAGAAACTAATCTGCATTTCAAGTTAATTATTCTTTTTCTTCTTGACTTCTGTTATATGTTCTGCTCATGTTTTATACATTTCCGCTATCCAGACAACACTTACGAACAGTGAAAACAATAAAATATACAATTAGAGGATTGTATCACAATCAGAAACATACCATGCACGGGGGAGAGAACCACAGTGTGCGCGAAAGCCAGAGAGAAAGAAAGAGAGAGAGAGAGAGAGAGAGAGAGAGAGAGAGAGAGAGAGAGAGATGGCGCACAGACAAAGCATCAATGCACACATGACCAAGCAATGATCATTTGCTGCATAGCCAACTGGTACAAAATAAAACCACAAGATTGTGCGGTTAGCCAACTGATGCAGAATTTAATAACTGAGACAGAATGTTTGGTGCTTGGTTCAAATTAACTTCCTGTCAAAAAATCAACCATATTGGTGTCAAACAATTTTTTCATGGATAGTTTACACCTCCACAAAAAACCAGGTGCAAAAATCTAAAAAAAAAAAAAAAAATACAAAATGGCAGTTGGTCAATTGATGCATAATACCATCCAGTTAGGTGTAATAACTGAGAGAAGTATGGAAACTGTGGAACAAATTGTGGATACAATAATGACAATTAATGGATGTACACCTATGAATTAGGACAGGGTTCTGCAATCAATGAAATTATTTTGTAAGAATCTGAGCAGTGGGCACTCAATGTTTCTTTAATAGGGCTGCATGCAGAGATGTCAAGATGTGTACAGACAGAGGGTCCGATGGATTTGCGCACAGCAGTATGGTTAGATATACAGTGTGAGGATGCAGGGTAGACAGTATTTGCAGCTAGTATAAAATGATTCAGGTGTGGACAAATGGGGCATGTAAGAAGGCAGTGTCACTAGCCTCAGGGTGATGCAGATAAAGTAAGAGGAGTGGTAGTCTTAAACATAGATGACTGGGCAAGAATAAAATGTTAAATGCCAAATGTTGTGGTTACAAACTGGCCCAAAGAGAAGCAGCAAAGAATTTTGAGTTAATTTTGGTGAGGAGAGAGATTTGGCTCTAGGAAGGGTACTGTGCAAGGTTTCTGCCAGTTTTTAATAAGCAAACTGAAATATCTGGACAAAGAGCTAGGTAATTAACCAATAATTATGGCTTTAAAAACTAAGTTGTCTCAGAAAGTTAGAGAATTGCTTGTACCTGCCTCTAGGGGTAATATTAGTGATTTTTTGAATTATGTTGATAACGTGGAGGGGGTTAAGCCCTCAATGGAAGATCGTAGGAGGAATTATCATGATAATAATCACTCAGGGAGAGAGTTTCAGGTAAATAGGATCAACAGAAATAATTCTAGTAGAAATTCAAGGGATGATTGGGTGGAGGATAGCCAGAATGGGCATGGAATTGGTAGGAGAAATTCAAGGAACAGAGATGGAATTGGCATTGAACCAGGAGTAAGACCTACAAGCGAGTAAGGCCTTCAACATTCTGTGTTGAATTCAATTATGTGGCGATAATGCTTACCCCAGCTGTCTGTCCCATTTTTCATGTTTCCTGAGGTAGTCAAACTCTTCTCCTATTCTATGTCTAGTTTATAAGTGAATCAGAAACATTCTATCATCGACTTAAATATGATTTTGTACAGCAGGATAGTTTACTATAGGAATATTTTAGGAATAGACACACAAACAAACACAAACATACACACAAAATTCTAGCTTTCGCAACCAACAGTTGCTTCTTCAGGAAAGAGGGAAGGAGAGGGAAAGATGAAAGGATGTGGGTTTTAAGGGAGAGGGTAAGGAGTCATTCCAGTCCTGGGAGCGGAAAGACTTACCTTAGGGGGAAAAAAGGACAGGTGTACACTCGCACACACACACATATCCATCTGCACATACACAGACACAAGCAGACATTTGTAAAGGCAAAGAGTTCGGGCAGAGATGTCAGTCGAGGCGGAAGTACAGAGGAAAAGAAGTTGTTGAAAGACAGGTGAGGTATGAGCGGCGGCAACTTCAAATTAGGGGAGGATGAGGCCTGGCTGATATCGAGAAGAGAGGATATACTGAAGGGCAAGTTCCCATCTCCGGAATTCTGACAGGTTGGTGTTAGTGGGAAGTATCCAGATAACTCAGACGGTGTAACACTGTGCCAAGATGTGCTGGCCGTGCACCAAGGCATGTTTAGCCACAGGGTGATCCTCATTACCAACAAACACTGTCTGCCTGTGTCCATTCATGCGAATGGACAGTTTGTTGCTGGTCATTCCCACATAGAAAGTGTCACAGTGTAGGCAGGTCAGTTGGTAAATCACGTGCGTGCTTTCACACGTGGCTCTGCCTTTGATCGTGTACACCTTCCGGGTTACAGGACTGGAATAGGTGGTGGTGGGAGGGTGCATGGGACAGGTTTTACACCGGGGGCAGTTACAAGGGTAGGAGCCAGAGGGTAGGGAAGGTGGTTTGGGGACTTCATAGGGATGAACTACGAGGTTACGAAGGTTAGGTGGACGGCGGAAAGACACTCTTGGTGGAATGGGGAGGATTTCATGAAGGATGGATCTCATTTCAGGGCAGGATTTGAGGAAGTCGTATCCCTGCTGGAGAGCCACATTCAGAGTATGATCCAGTCCCGGAAAGTATCCTGTCAAAAGTGGGGCACTTTTGTGGTTCTTCTGTGGGAGGTTCTGGGTTTGAGGGGATGAGGAAGTGGCTCTAGTTATTTGCTTCTGTACCTGGTCGGGAGGGTAGTGGCGGAATGCGAAAGCTGTTTTCAGGTTGTTGGTGTAATGGTTCAAGGATTCCAGACTGGAGCAGATTTGTTTGCCACGAAGACCTATGGTTGCAGGGAAGTGACCGTTTGATATGGAATGGGTGGCAGCATTCATAACGGAGGTACTGTTGCTTGTTGGTGGGTTTGATGTGGACGGATGTGTAAAGCTGGCCATTAGACAGGTGGAGGTCAACGTCAAGGAATGTGGCATGAGTTTTGGAATACGACCAGGTGAATCTGATGGAACCAAAGGAGTTGAGGTTGGAGAGGAAATTCTGGAGTTTTTCTTCACTGTGAGTCCAGATCATGAAGATGTCATCAATAAATCTGTACCAAACTTTGGGTTGGCAGGCCTGGGTAACCAAGGCTTCTTCTAAGCGACCCATGAATAGGTTGGCATACGAGGGGGCCATCCTGGTACCTATGGCTGTTCCCTTTAATTGTTGGTATGTCTGGCCTTCAAAAGTGAAGAAGTTGTGGGTCAGGATGAAGCTGGCTAAGGTAATGAGGAAAGAGGTTTTAGGTAGGGTGGCAGGTGATCGGCATGAAAGGAAGTGCTCCATCGCAGCGAGGCCCTGGACGTAAGGAATATTTGTGTGTAAGGAAGTGGCATCAATGGTAACAAGGATGGTTTCCGGAAGTAACAGATTGGTTAAGGATTCCAGGCATTCGAGAAAGTGGTTGGTGTCTTTGATGAAGGATGGAAGACTGCATGTAATGGGTTGAAGGTGTCGATCTACGTAGGCAGAGATACGTTCTGTGGGGGCTCGGTAACCAGCTACAATGGGGCGGCTGGGATGATTGGGTTTGTGAATTTTAGGAAGAAGGTAGAAGGTAGGGGTACGGGGTGTCGGTGGGGTCAGGAGGTTGATGGAGTCAGGTGAAAGGTTTTGTAGGGGGCCTAAGGTTCTGAGGATTCCTTGAAGCTCCGCCTGGACATCAGGAATGGGATTACCTTGGCAAACTTTGTATGTGGTGTTGTCTGAAAGCTGACGCACTCCCTCAGCCACATACTCCCGACGATCAAGTACCCCGGTCGTGGAACCCTTGTCCGCCGGAAGAATGACGATGGATCGGTCAGCCTTCAGATCACGGATAGCCTGGGCTTCAGCAGTGGTGATGTTGGGAGTAGGATTAAGGTTTTTTAAGAAGGATTGAGAGGCAAGGCTGGAGGTTAGAAATTCCTGGAAGGTCTGGAGAGGGTGATTTTGAGGAAGAGGAGGTGGGTCCCGCTGTGACGGAGGACGGAACTGTTGTGGGAATGACCAGCAACAAACTGTCCATTTGCATGAATGGATGTGGGAATGACCAGCAACAAACTGTCCATTCGCATGAATGAATGTGGGAATGACCAGCAACAAACTGTCCATTCGCATGAATGAATGTGGGAATGACCAGCAACAAACTGTCCATTCGCATGAATGAATGTGGGAATGACCAGCAACAAACGGTCCATTCACATGAATGAATGTGGGAATGACCAGCAACAAACTATCCATTCACATGAATGGACACAGGCAGACAGTGTTTGTTGGTAATGAGGATCACCCTGTGGCTAAACATGCCTTGGTGCACGGCCAGCACATCTTGGCACAGTGTTACACCGTCCGAGTTATCTGGATACTTCCCACTAACACCAACCTTTCAGAAATCCGGAGATGGGAACTTGCCCTTCAGTATATCCTCTCTTCTCGATATCAGCCAGGCCTCAAGCTCCGCTAATTTCAAGTTGCCATCGCTCATACCTCACCTGTCTTTCAACAACTTCTTTGCCTCTGTACTTCCGCCTCGACTGACATCTCTGCCCGAACTCTTTGCATTTACAAATGTCTGCTTGTGTCTGTGTATTTGTGCGAGTGTACACCTGTCCTTTTTTCCCCGTAAGGTAAGTCTTTCCGCTCCCGGGACTGGAATGACTCCTAACCCTCTCCCTTAAAACCCACATCCTTTTGTCTTTCCCTCTCCTTCCCTCTTTCCTGAAGAAGCAACTGTTGGTTGCGAAAGCTAGAATTTTGTGTGTATGTTTGTGTTTGCCAGCGCTTTTGTTTGGTAAGTCACATCATCTTTGTTTTCAGATATTATTTTCCCACATGGAATGTTTCCCTCTATTATATATATATATAAACAAAGATGATGTGACTTACCAAACAAAAGCGCTGGCAGGTCGATAGACACACAAACAAACACACAAAATTCAAGCTTTCGCAACCAATGGTTGCATCTTCAGGAAAGAGGGAAGGAGAGGGAAAGACGAAAGGATGTGGGTTTTAAGGGAGAGGGCAAGGAGTCATTTCAATCCCGGGAGCGGAAAGACTTACCTTAGGGGAAAAAAAGGACAGGTGTACACTCGCACACACACACACACACACACACACATATCCATCCGCACATACACAGACACAAGCAGACATTTGACAAATGTTATATATTATGTTGTGTTAATGGTAAGTAATGGAATCATAAGAAGATGGAAGAAAAGGGAATAAAGAAAAAATAAAAACAGCAGTGGTATTTGGTAAAAATCTATGAGATACTGTGTTTATTCTGGTTTTATGAAATATGATGAAAGTAAATTGGTGACATGGTTAAAGAATTTCTGTCAAATAAAGAGGTAAGGAAAACAGAAAATGAAAGGTGTCAGCATATGTGGAGGAGAAACTGCAGATTATCTGAAAACTATAATTAATATCTGAAGTTATCAGCTCATATGTGAAATTACTATAATTTGGTGCAGCAGCAGAGGCAATGTGCAGTAAAAACCACCTTGAATTCTAGGTGTTAATATGAACTGTGATATAATAGAAGTGTTTGTGTTCAGTGCAATCAGTATTTGCAGATAACTATCTAGCTACAGAAGTGCGTCATGGTACAGCCTCTTCTAACATTAAAACTTAAAACGTAGTTGCCTGGAGTAATTTGTGTGGGAAGAATAAGCAATATTTGCATGTATATCATCCTTCAGGCCAGAATCTCAAGAAATTTGATGGACTACAGTTAAATAATAGTTTTTCTAAGTGATGATTTTGTCTGATCAGCAATGAGAGTTAAGTTTGCCTTAGCATAAGGAACTGTTAATGTGGAGTGTTTTTCAGTAGAATCAATTTTCCATTGGGTAAGCAGAGCAGGTGTTTATTTATTACATAATGAAGCGAAAATGAAATAATGAATAATATTAGGGTCTTAATGGTTAGGTAGCCAGTCTGCAATTTTTTTTTCTTTTTCTTTTTTTTTTTTTTTTTGAACGCGCTCCACTACCCAATGAGGTAAGAAATGTAAGTAAAATAATGGAGCTGACAGACATGACTGACTAATGAAAAAGATAACTGTATACAAACAAATGTGGTGTAACTATATTGATGATCAATTTTTGAACTAGGCGACACTGGTACTGTGTATATTGTGCAATTCATGACACTGCAACTGGGAACTGGGAATGAGAGCTTAACAGAAAGAGCAATACTTTAGTGAGGTACAAGTCGTATAATGCTGCATTATCAGATCTATCTCTGAAAGCTTCTATTTTTGTTCTGAGGAATTACGAGCTTAAAGTGGTAATACTGGAATGAAGAACAATACTTTTGCTGATTAACTGACAGTTGTGGTGCTGGAGTGATGTGAATACCCTGTCAGGTCAACTATTTGCTAACATTTTGTGAATTTGTAAGGATTTAATTTTCTGGTTGAATGAGAGCAGTACTCAGAGTTGAGTGGAGAAGTAGGGCAATGATTTGGTACAACTTTCATCCCCTTAATTTTGATTTGAGTAGTAATTAAGTTCTGTGATGATGGCTCTATTCTGTTTTCATAATGTAATGATTAGTAAATCTATGCTACTGCACATCTTGAGTTTTTGCTAGAGGTACTGTATATATTTTGGACATTAAGGTGATATGAGTCCATGGATGGTGTGAATTTCAAACTTGGACTTGGCATTTTAGTGAATTTGCAAATGGAAAAGAAATCCAAATCTTTTAAGTTTAACCAGTTTGAGATAGAGTTATGACCTAGAGTAATGTTTTGTAGTGTAATTTGCACTTGATTTTAAATTTTTACTAGTCCTCACCTTTCGTACTTTAGTCAATTTTATTGCTAATTATTGTAATGTTTTGAGGATTGTGTAATGTACTTATTTATAAAGTAATGACTACTATTTGCCAGTAGTGTGAAACATTTTTTCTTATACTTAGTTAGAGACAAAAGTGAGTGTACTAAAGTAGGGTATTTTGTCTAATTTTTTCACATACTGGGGTGGAGGAGAACCGCCTCCAAGGGAACAGACAGCAGTATGTTCCGTTTATAACTGCCATTTAGACCTATTGAAGGCACAGATGACTTGGCAAGAAAATGTGTTAAGGCTCATTAAAAGAGTGCAAGTGCTTGTGCAAAATACTAAACATTGAAAAAGTGAAATTTTCTGTCTGAAAATGAACTGCAAGGTGCAATGCAATTTAACTTTCCACATCCTATGATCATTTATTCATTGAAGCAAGACAGGACTTTTATAAAGTGATACGTATCTTAGAATATAATCTTTGTTCATCCAAAAAGGACATCACTCATGATGAACATGCCTATTTTTATTAAAAATATAATTTGTGGATTTTTGTGCCACTGTACAATACACTATATGAAAATAGTTTGTTTGGAGATTTTTTATATGGCCAGTTCTTATACGTAGAAACTTGAAAAAGATATGTACCGTAATTTCTGATAAGGAAATTTCTTATGCAATATTTTTTTGTGTGTAGAATGTTAAACCCACTTTCTGGGGTCACTTCTGGTCATTGAATTGTCCAGTTAGCTAATTGCCATATCTATCTGATCAATTCAATGAGGGGGTAATGTGACGAAGCAAGCTGGGGTCTCTCTCTACTTCCTTTCTTGTTTTGCCATCTGCTTCCTTAAATTCATTGTATTTTCAGTTTTGCCTAATTACCGTTAAAATGTACGAGTATAATCTGCCCTTCCATGAAAGAGAAAGGTTGGTCCTCGGTCTTAAGGAATGTAGCACCAGGTCTCATTTTGTGCTTAGTTTTACGTATGTAATTAATTTTCTAATTTACTTTGACCATTCCTAGTTAATATCTTTTGCCACAGATCATTAGAGGGTGAAATCAACAATTGTTTCATGACTTAGATTCTATTGTTGACTTATAAATATAAATTCTGTGCTAATTAGAAACAACTGGAAGAAGAACTATTAGGATTCTTAAAGCATTTATTTGGCTTTATTTCAGAACATATTAGCAAAGCCAGCCCTTAATTAATTCCAAAATAATAAACCAGGTTTGTCAAAGTATTGTTTGTATAACTATATCTATTAATTTAATTATGTAGAAAAATAATTCGGCCTAATCCTTGAGGTAGAAGGAATTTTTTGATGTATTCAGTTAATTGAATGAGTTATGTTTTAATTGTAATTTCTGTAACTTAAACACTAAACAATGTATATTTTCAGTGCCTATTATTGTGAGCATATATAAACGAGCGATTTTTGGTCCCGATACAGTCTGTCCATGGCTGATTTTCAGATGTGAAAAATGTATTGGTTAGATTAACAACAATGCATCAACTTAACAGTGGAATAAGTGTAACACAAATAAGCCATGTGTTAGAACAATTAATAACAATGTCTGGTTAATTTAGTTTGAAAAATAGTGTCAAATGTATCGTATTATTCTGCAAGAACTGCGAACTCTGTGGTTATGTTTTTATGGCTCATAGATGTTCAACAGCAAACTATTGTAGCAGTATGCTGACGTTGCCTGCAACCTATTAATGAGGCTTATCAACATTTACCAATAGTGAACTGGCCATATAATTGTGTGATATTGGGGGGTTGTGAACAATGAAAGTAAAGGACTGTGAAACGCAATTGTGCAACTGGCAGCTACATCATTTACACAGTAGTTAGTGTTTAACTTCCACCTCCCCATTTAACAGCCATTATAACAATGCAGTACGTGGACGCCAAGGACTATCAACAAAGAAATAAAGCAGTCAAATGTCACAAACAGTATTCAGTCAAAAGATATGCCAGAGTGGAAGTGAGTTGCAACAGAGCCAGCCACAGGCAGGCAAGAGTTTTATGTACTTCAAAGCAAAATACGGCTGACAGGCATTGCAACACGGAGGGAGCCAGATGGGTCGGTATAGCAACAGCCAATGATGTAATGTGCTGGCAGAAAGACAGAAGCCTTTTCTCACTTACGACCACAGAAATGCCTAGTATACATACTTTAAGCCCTAAATAAATGCAGTCTGGAGTTTGAATGAAATCAGCCACTTGTGTACTAAAATATTCTTGTCTCAGTATCACTGACTACACCGTATGCGTGCGACAACCAGAGCGACGTCCTGAAATCCAGTACGGGGTCCGCTGTTCAATCACGGGACAGGGCAGCCTGCCCTTTGCCACGAGAGAGCCACTGCCAAAGCAGAGAGCTGCCCGCTCGATTAAGGGGAAGTCACGGCTGCCCACGCAGTACTGTCAGTTGCACTGCCGTGCTGTCAACATGGTTGCACAGCGAACATTATTATTGTTATCTTCAAGTCACTGTGTCCCACAGTACATAGTCAGATTGAATGTATGCTGTATTAAGGCGACATTTCTAACATAATTATAAAATAATTTATGGATGAGTACACAATTAAGTAACCAGCTAGTTAAGTATTCACAATAAACTCAAAGATGAAAGTTGGCAAGCAATTCCAGCACTTCAACGGTACCTTAAAATGAAACCTAGCATCCTGTGACATCTCTTCTGTCAATTGGAAGTAACCTGTCTTGTAAAGTAAGGAGTGGTGACACAAAACAGACATGCTGAAGCATTTGAAAAGATGCATACGGATAATTTTCATATCAAAGACCACATTGATAAAAATACCTACACTGCTAATCACAACAATCAGCAGTTCTGTCTGATCTGAAATTGTATCTTCCTGAGTAAGCTTGGCTCTGCTGGGCATATCTGCACACACTTCAGAAGAAATCCAAAGTATTGCAAGCAGGAGACACGTCAAAGACGACATAATACCAATAATGTGTGAGCAATATGAACATTTATAAGGATACACTAGATGCTTCTCAAAGATGTGAAGATGATCTTCAGTGAAAATATAGAATAATTTTATTATATCACAGCTGCAATCATATTATCATTCCATTACTTCACACGGCTAGTCTGGTTTTGGCACGTGTGCCATTCAATGACGCCCCAAAATAATAAAGTAGTAAAACAAAAGTATGACACACTTTTCATGCCTATTATTGCAGCTTACTCAAGGCTGTTGATATGACTCTACCACTGACACTGTCCGTATCATGATGGCAATGCAGCATACTGACACAAACCAATGTTGCCGTACCTTCTGATATGACACACCAGTAACAACAGCAGCAGCAGCAGCAGCAGCAGCAGCTTCTGCAAAACAATCACTAAGGTGCTATTTATGTGTGTCCATCATCTGGCCAGTATTTGCTGGGTAGTTATAACTCTTTTGTCAGCTGGCATTTGTACATGGAAGTTCACAGTTCAATACCACCCATGCTGTCCTGACTCACCACTACTCCCAGCACTACAGTCCAAGAGAGGTTAATGACAGAATGCACTAGCAGGATGTGGGTACATACTCATCTCTGATAGTCCACTGAAAGTCCTCTTGTTAATAACAGAGTCCAATTCAGCTACTGCCAACTTCTTGACAGGACTCTGATCTCTACGATCACCCAAAATGCCAGGGTGGGGGGAGATGTGCCATCCTGGCTAAAAGAACAGCTTCCCATCCCTGTAGTAAATGCCATACAAACCCTTACCTGCTACATTTTGGATGTTAGTATATTCTTTAATATGAAAATAACAAAACTTTCATTTCAATATTTAAAATGTATTGGTAACACCAACTAGTTACAGAAAAATGTAAACCAGTGAAAATGCATAAAATATAACAGCATAAACAGGAATGAATGACATTTTTCTACATAGATGAGCATTCATAAACAGTGTTGCCTATTGTCACATTGCTAGGCTTCTAAGTAACGATGACAGTGACAAAGTATTGAAGCCAGTGATGTTAGTTGTTGACCAAATGGAAGTATATGGCTCTAGAGACCTTTTCAAGTCTCAAACATCTACGTACAGTAAGGCCCATTACCGAATGGATTTAATAGTATAAAAATTTTATTTTATTTTTCCCTTTATGTTCTCAATGCCTTCTAGCTGGCTGCTAGTTGCAGCATATCCGTCACATTGCACAAAACTGGACAGAACCACATTGAAACTCACGTGTTGAACCATCAGCAGCTAAACTCCCATGTTGCTGACGAGGTACACTAACAAACTGCGCGTCTACAACTTGGCTGTCCAATAGGGAGGGTTGGAGGCGGTCACATGGGGGTGGAACAGCGGCCAGCTGCCAGGAGCAGACACGCCGTCCGCCCTCTTCTGCTCGCAGCTTCTGACCAGACTAGACACTCTCCTCTCCTGCTCTCTTGGGCAGCAGCCCATTCAGTTTTGGCAGCTTCTCTAGGCCTGCTTTTTTTTGTTTACTGCATTAAATCACCATGCCCTTATAAAATATTTAACTTCCTCGCCTCAACACGTGCCCACTGCTTTCCCTTCCTCGCCAATCCTGACACTTTAACATCTATGATTTACTACGCAGACTGAAGCAATGAATGAAAATTTCTATCAAGGCCAGGATTTGAACCCGTGTCTCCTGCTCATTAGGCAAATGCGCTAACCACTATGCTACCCTGGCACAGTAGCTTTTCACAACTGCACAGACTACCCCCCACAAATCAAATTCCCATTCACATCTCAGTGCACTTGGCATTCCCACTCAACTCTAACAGCATTGCTGAGGTTCTGCAGCTGTATTGGGATGGCGCCTCAGTATCGAACAAAACAGGGAATCTGCCTAAAACTCAGCCATAGGTGCTTTTAATGAAATGAAACTATGCAGTTCCAGAGACCTTTTCAAGTCTCAAAAATCTATGCTGTATATATCCAGACTGAAGTAGCAAATTAAAATTGCAACAAGGCTGGGATTTGAACCTGCATCTCCTGCTGACTAGGCAAATGCACTAACCACTAAGCCACGCTAACACAGAGGCTTTGCACAACTGCACGGACTGCCCTAGCAAATCTCTCTGTCCTCAATCCAAGATTTCTGAAACCATATAGTTCCATCTGATTAAAAGCATCTGTGCCCTAGTTTCAGTCAGAATACCCCTTTTCGTTCGATGCTGAGCTGCTATTCGCATACAACTGGAGTGCCACTGCAATGCTGTTCGAGTTTAGGGGGAAGATCAAGTGGCCTGAAGCATGAATGGGATTTTGGATTAAGGAGGGAGGTGTGCTGGAATAGTCTGTGTAGTTGTGTAAAGCCATTGTGCCAGGGTGGCATAGGGGTTAGTGTATTTGCCTAATAAGCAGGAGACTCGGGTTCAAATCCTGGCCTTGGTACAAATTTTCCTTCATGGCTTCAGTCTACATATATACATGTTAGTTGGTGACATCACACTGGTAGGCAGTAAGAAGATGGCATAAAGGTATCAAAACCAGTCTAACAGCATTAGGTGCGACGGAGACTGTGATACAATAAAATTTTTCAGACGTAAGCAATTGTTGTTGCTTTCCCACTTTGGCTACTGTAAAGAATAAAGAGCAACAAATATGAATGTATAAAACTGCCAATATGGACCTCTCTATCTGAGAAACAGGCCTCACACATTCTGTAAAAGACGCCAATGTTTACCAGAACTCTCTGTAGTATATCACTTGCACTTTTTTATTTATTTTTCCATCTTTAGCACACATCACAAGTATTTATTTATGTCTCCAAAGTAAGCGGATTAGAAATTTAAGTATTACTTACCTAGCACCCATCACAAACAGTGTTTCTTTAAGTATTCGAGATGGGTCTAGTTTTGAGCCCTCGGAACGACTAGAATCACTTTTTGGTATTTTTATAGGTATAGTCCGATCACAGAGCCCACTTGGAAGCCTTGTCTTACTCCTCTTTCTACGAGCAGACTGACTTGTCTCTGAATCTGTATCAGATTCCTTTCTTCTTCTCAACAGTGGACTCTGCAAAACAAAAACAATGACAAATTTAAGATTTCAAACATCTCAAAAGATGGAGATCACAACAAGCCTTCTTATGACTAAGCAACATTGTTACTCTGACATTAAGGATATTAATTATCCTCTGAGCTATAACCCAGAGGTAGCAGCCTGAGGGAGGCATGTCACCAACAATTCATGTCTCTCTGTATCTCCTCCATGTCTGAACAACATCGTTTCGGTTCACTCCAAGACGCCTGGACACTTCCCTTGTTGAAAGCCCTTCTTGGCACAAAGTAACAATGCAGACGCGATCAAACCGCAGTATTGACCATTGACCGTCTAAGCATGGTTGAACTACAGACAACACAAGCCCTGTACCTCCTTCCTTGTGGAATGACTGGAACTGATAGGCTGTCGGACCCCCTCCATCTAATAGGTGCTGCTCATGCATGAATGCTTACATCTTTGGGCGGGTTTAGTGACACCTCTGAACAGTCAAAGGAATGTGTGTGTGTTACAATATCCACAGTCAACATCTTCAGGATTTCTGAGAACCGCCTTGATGCAAAACTTTTTTTGATGTGTATATTTGAGGTAACCAAGAAACTGCATACGACAAGTCAGGAGTCAGTTGTCAGTAGCCAATCAGAATGCTCGTCATAAATAAAGTTTTGCTTGTATTTTGTTTCACAAGACAGAATTTAAGTAAATCGTCAGGCTTTTTGGCAAAACTGGTAATAAAAGATAGAAGTAGGTTATTGCAAAGGAGTATGTGTATCTGAGGTTATGCTACTCATCAATCTATTGCAGCAACCATACTTTTGTGTTGAGATTCACTGGCTTTGCTAACTCACCAACAAACTGTCACATTCCAACATATCCTATTTTTTCCATCCATATTCGTTGGATTCACCAACTCTAAACCAAGCGGCACATTTCAACTTAACCTAGAGCTCAAGACACTACAGGTCAGTCAGTCAGCAAATCTAGTTGGGTTCACCAACTTGAAACCAGAGCACTTACCCACAAAAGGCAAAAATCACGGGTTTGAGTCCCGGGGCGGCACACAGTTTTGGTCTGCCAGGAAGTTTCATACCGGTTGGTTGGTTTAAAAGAGGGGGCATGGGACCAAACTATGAGGTCATTGGTCCCTTGTTCCTAATAAAACAATGCCACAAGTGTGAGAATAAAACAGATGAGACATGTAACACGAAATGGAAAGAAATGAAAATCCACAACAACAAAGGAAAGGCAACAAACACTAGAAGGAACAAAAGAGGACAAGAAAACAACAGAGAGATGCTAGAAATTGAAGAAGGTAAAACAAGAAAGCAGATTACAGTGGCTGGCCGGTCACGAGAATAAAAAGGAAAAGCCAGCCACTCTGCAACACATTAAAACCTCCACCCTAAAAGCACTAGGGTGGAGGGCACAGAGAGACAAAGGACATGCACTAAAACTTAGACCAAATGATAAAACCCACCCCCACGAATAAAACGTAAAACTAAATCAGCCAATGAGGCGTTGTCAAATAAAATGAGCGGCAAGGAGTCCGGTAACCCAAGATTTCATCACTGGGGAGTCAAAGTGGTACAGTGCACCAAAATATGGGCCACTGTCAACCGGGCGCCACACCGACACTGAGGCAGGTCTTCACGGGGTAAGATGTAGCCATGGGTTGCCCAAGCGTGGCCAAAGCGAAGCCGGCAGAGGACAACTGATTCCCTGCGCGAGACCCGCATGGAAGGCTTCCACACATTCCTAGTCTCCTTAACGACACGCAGTTTGTTGTGCACACTGTTTAGCCATTCTGTCTCCCAAAGCTGAAAAACCCTGTGGCGTAAGTCAGAACGCAGGTCAGGTTCACAGATGCCCATTTCCAGAAGCGATTTCCGCATAGCCTGTTTAGCCAGCCTGTCGGCAAGTTCATTGCCTGGGATGCCGATGTGTCCTGGAACCCACACCAACACCACCAAATGACGGGACTGGTCCGACTGGTCCAGGGCATACAGGGCATAGATAGACTCCTGGATGGACGCCACCAAAGGATGGCGTGGGTAACACTGGTCGATAGTTTGTAGGCTGCTCAAGGAGTCAGTACACAGAAGAAACGATTCCTCGGGGCATGAACAGATATGCTGAAGCACAAGAGATATGGCGGCCAGCTCTACAGTGAGTGCACTGTAGCTATCTGGCAACGAATTCTGTGGACAAAGGCGAAGACAACATTACCATCAACCATTGAACCATTGGTGTAAACCACCTCAGAGCCCTGGAATACTTCAAGAATCGAGAGGAAATGACAGCAGAGAGCCACAGTGTTAACGGAGTCCTTGGGGCCATGCGAATGGTCCAGGCTAAGCTTTGGCCTAGAGCTACACCATGGAGGTGAACATGAATGGATCTCGAAGAGGTGGTGAAGGGAAGGAATCCAGTTCAGACAGAAGCGATTGCACGTGAACCACAATCATTAGCCCTGACCTGGGTCGCCTATGCGAGAGGTGAACCGAAGTGGTTGGGAAAAGAAGATGGTGATTAGGATGTTCAGTAGAGTTATGAATGTGTACAACGTAACTGGCGAGCAGTTGTGCACGTTTGGTCTTCAATGAAGGGACTCCAGCCTCCACCAGTATGCTTGTCACCAGACTCATCATAAAAACCCCTGTCGCTAGTTGAACTCCGCAATGGCGCAATGGGTCCAGCAAACGCAATGCTGAGGGCGCTGCTGAACCATAAATCACACTTATTTAGTCAAGGCAGGATTGAACAAGGACTCTGTAGAGTTGCAACAGCATGGAGCGATCTGCACCACAGTTGGTGTTGCTCAAGCAGTGGAGGGCATTGAGGTGCTGCCAACAGTTCCATTTAAGCTGGAGAAGATGAGGAAGCCAAGTCAAACGAGCATCGAAAACCAGACCTAAGAATCGATATGTTGTTTCCATTACAGTGAGTGGATCATCATTAAGGTAAAGTGCTGGTTCCGGATGAACAATATGACACCGACAGAAATGCACTGTACATGTCTTCATGGTGGAAAACTGGAAGCCATGGGCTAGAGTCCATGACTGTACCTTGTGGATGGCTCCCTGTAGGCGATGCTCAGCAACACCAGTACTGGAGCAGCAGTACGAAATGCAGAAGTCGTCTGCACACAGAGAAGGTGAGAAGGAGGGCCCAACAGCTGATGCTAGACCGTTAATGGCCACTAAAAATAGAGAGATACTCAATACGGAGCCGTGCGGGGCTCCATTCTTCTGGATATGGATGGAACTATGGGAAGCACCAACTTGAACACAGAAAGTACGGAGCGACAGTAAGTTTTAGATAAAAATCGGGGGCAGGCCCAGGAGACCCCACTCTGACAATATGGCAAGCATATGATGTCACCAGGTCGTGTGGTATGCTTTACACAAGTCAAAAAAGATGGCAACCAGAAGCTGGCATCTGGAAAAGGCTGTTCGGATGGCAGACTCAAGGGACACAAGCTTATCAGTGGTAGAGCGACTCTGGCCAACTCAACTGCTGACACACCATACATTTCAGCAGTTTACAGAGAACGTTGGTGAGGGTGATGGACTGATAGCTTTCCACATAAAGTGGGTTTTTACCAGGTTTGAGCACTGGAATGATGGTGCCCTCCTGCCATTGTGATGGAAAGATGCCATTGCACCAGATCTGGTTGAAGAGGATGAGGATATGTCGCCTGTAGTCAGATGAGAGATGTTTAATCATCTGGCTGTGGATCCGATCAGGGCCCCTAATCTGTATCATTCATACCAATCGGTGTAGTAGGTTTGTCTTCGTAGTGATGTCGTTTTCGGTTCTTTACTGAAATATCCTATTCAGTAAGTTTCTGAGACCTGTTACCGAATGGTCCTCCCACGGATTTTACGAAAATTGTACCAAGAGGTTTTGGATTTCGGTGTGGCCCTGTTGATCGGTGAGCTGTGATTTACGTACACCTATAATTTGTTATTATTTAGTGGTTTTAGCTTTGGATTTAGTGATTGTGTTACTAAAGAATCACCAGAGGACGCATCCAGTAGGAAAGTGAGTTCACATAATAGACTATTATCCTTTGTTAGAAATATGGTTAGGGTAGGTTGTTACTGTGAATGATTACACAAAAAAAAGTTTTTGGTCGATATTCTCTCAAAATACATGTTATTTTTATGCAAATAAAGAGTTTAAAGATCATTAAATAACAAGACATCGGTTGTGCTTACGTATATTACATGAGTGTGAACTGACGTTACTAGTGATTTTGTGTACTTTTTCCCACAAATGGTATAGTTATTAATTATCGAAACGTATTTATAACTTGCAAGTAACAAAAGAAAGCTATCATGTGAAGCCTGATATTGGAAATCTTCGAAACAATCACGCATTTATGACTTACGCACCGCCGTTTGACAATGGAGTCAGCCTACATTCCGCTAGTAGAAAAATTTACCGCTTTGTTTACGTTGTTTAGAGTGGCCAAGTGGTTAGCGCGCGGTAATGTGAAATGAAAGAACACAGGTTCGTGCATGGGTGGTTGCAAAAAGTTTTTTTCCTCTTCATATATGCAACACATTCTGAGAGATTGTTATTCGTGTAAGTTAAGATTTTTCTGCAGTATTCGTTATTACATGTAAGAGCGCACTTCCTCAGTAATGATTTCATGATTTCTGTATGTTTAAAAAACAAAATATGAAATTGCTGGAGATGAAATTGCCGTGACTGAAACAACTGACAGTGATCTTTATATTTTTTCTTGTAAGGAATAATTCACAATTTTTTCGGAATATGTAGTGATTTCCGAGTATGCAGTTAGACAGGAATCTAAGAGCACAACATAAATTACTGGGAATGTAACTAGCAGCAGTCAAGAAATCTTGCTTGTCACAAGTATTTATCTGTGATCGAATCCTCAACAACAGTAGAGAGAGATGAACGATCTCCGTCATAATATTTTTAGATTGTAGCACCATATACGAAACAGTTTCATTTATGAGCTGAATGTCATAAACTTCGACAAACTGCACGAGCTATCAAAAAGGTGTTTTTTCAATTTTGTTTTTAAGACCCAAATCGTTGTCGTATCATATAGGGAAGTGGGCTACTTAATCATTTGGATCTCAAGGAGCGAGTTATAACCACATTCTGTTTATCTTCTTATTCTATGAAACTCTCAGAATCAATTTTTTGGGTGTTTTTATAGGTATATTAGTACAATGAGGTACTACACGCTATTCCTAACTCATTTCCCGAAACGTAAAATCCAAAAAACAATGTCAGTGTGAATGAGAATAAGATGACATAATGCGGCAGAATACAGTCAAATACGCTGTCATCATTATTCATGCATGGAAACATGCGGACAGGGAAACTGTAAAAATTTCTCTGCATTTCAGCTGAGAATCATGGAAATGGATATACTGCACCTGATACAGTTAAGGAGGAGGCAAGAGCGATGAAGGCGGGCACGTTGGCTCAATGGAATGTGGCGTCATGCGTTATGGCAACGTAAATGCAATTTTCAGTACTTCGAAGAATAGCGCGCCTTTGTCGTCTGCTAGCCACTTTGTGTTCGAGGCGCTGTGTGCACTGCAGTGCACATGCGCGGATCTGTGGCTGCCTGCTTTTGATTGGCTTGCGCGACGTGAATGGGCAACAGCGCTTTGGTTCTCTAGACCCGAACGGTATCACTTCCGAAATGCATACTGAATAACGCAAGGGCTCTAATTTGAGTACTAGACCATTCGGTGCTCTTGAGTACTGAAAAGATCGGCACAATGGCGAAAAGATACAGAATAGGCACCCGGGTCCAGGAGCTGTGCCGGGGCAATGTGCAAGGGCACTGAGGAGCTCCCACTCTGTAAATGAGGCGTTATAGGATTCACTGTGGCATGTAGTGAATGACAGGACATTCCCTTCCAGCCGCCATTTGAGAGTGCGAAAGGTTGGGGGGTAATTCTCTGATTCAGAGGTTCGAGCATTGGGGGGTAATTCTCCGATGCAGAGGTTCGAGCAAAGTGCTCAGCAAAGTCCTCGGCAATCACGTTTGCGTCGGTAAATAACGTGCCACCTATGGTAACACCAGGAACACCTGTTGGGGTCTGGTACCCGAAAATTCATTTGATCTTTGCCCACACTTGGGAAGGTAACATATGGCACCCAAAGGTCAAGACTTCTCTCTCCCAACTCTCCTACTTCTGTTGTTTGATATGTTGGTGAACACGGGCACGGAGCCATTTAAAGGCTATGAGGTGCTCCAGGGAAGAGTGCCGCTTATGCCACTGCAGAGCTCGCCGATGTTCCTTAGTTGCTTCAGCGACTTCCAGCGACCACCAAGGCACAGCCTTACACCGGGGGCACCCTAAAGAGCAAAGGTCGTGTTTTCTGCCACAGAAACAATTGTTGTAGTCACCTGCTCAACCATGACATCGATGTTATTGTGCGGGACAGACTCAACAATGACAGCAGAGGTGAAAGTTTCCCAGTCCACCTTGTTTGAAGCCCATCTGGGCAGGTGTCCGTGGGCTTGACGTTGGGGCAGTCAAAGGAAGATGGGGAAGTGGTCACTACCACACAGGTTGTTATGTGCTCTCCAGTGTCTAGATGGGAGAAGTCCTGGGCTGCAAATTGATAAATCAATGGCCGAGTAACTACCATGGGCCACACTGAAATGTGTGGTGGCCCCAGTATTTAAGAGGGAGAGGTCAAACTGAGGCACTAAAGTTTCGACATCTCTGCTTTGGCCAGTAAGCACGGTGTAACCCCACAAGGGGTATGGCCATTAAAATCTCCCAAAAGTAGGAAAGGTTTAGGGAGTTGATTAATCAGTGCAGCTAATACATTCAGGGGTACTGCACCATCTGGAGGAAGATATACATTGCAGACAGTTATTTCCTGTGTTGTCCTTATTCTGACAGCCACAGCTTCAGGAGGGGTTTGAAGGGGCACAGTGTCACTACAGACCGAGTTTCGAACATAAACGCAAACTTCACCTAACACTTGATTAGAGTCACTACGGTTCCTGTAATATCCCTTATAGCCGCAGAGGGCAAGGATCCGCATTGCCGGGAAACAGGTTTCCTGGAGGGCAATGCAGATAGCAGGTGTAAAGCTTAACAGTTGCCGTAGCTCAGCCAGGTGGTGGAAAAAAACCACCACAATCCCACTGGAGGATGACGTCATCGTGAGACTGGGAAGGCATGGAACATTCAGTGAGGCAGTTTACGACTCAGAGTCATCTTCTGCCACCGACGTTTTGCTTGAGCAGTCTGTATCCATTGTGTCTGAGGGTCTGGTGAGATCCAAGACCTCAGCGGACGCCAGAATCTCTACCTCATCCTCAGATGCAGAGCTCGTAGGTAGCGGTGGTGTGGGTGCATCTGCTTTTTGGATGTCTCTTGCTGCTCCTTGGGTTTTCCTGGCTGGGAGGACTTCACTGGCTCAGTCTCCTGGACTGAGGATGAGTGTGAAGCCACTGGTGGGTGTCATCTTTCCCACTGGCAAAAACCTGGGAACTGAGTGACCCATGGGACCCCTTCCTAGTGAGAGAGGCCGAAAAAGACTTGTGCTTCTCCAGCTTACCTGATTATCCATCGGACCCCGGTGGACACGTCGGACAAAATGTACACCTCGCTGCTCTAAATTGGCGTGCAGATCATCGTCGAACTGCAAAAGAAGGTCTCTGAGAAATATGATACCCTGGACCATATTTAAGCTCTTATGGGGCGTGATGGTTACAGGAACATCCCCCAGCTTGTCACAAGCGAGTAACTCCCGAGACTGGGCACAGGAAGCTGTTTTGATCAAGACTGACCCAGATCTCATTTTGGACAAACCCTCCACCTTCCCGAACTTGTCCTTTAAATGCTCAACAAAAAACTGAGACTTCATCATCATGAAAGATTTTTCATCAGCTCTCGAACATACAAGGTAACGGGGGCAAATAATATCCGCTGCCATCCTCAGCCTGATGTTCCTCCCATGTTGTGGCCAGGGAGAGGAACGATTTGGGGTCGTACTTCTGTGTGTTGAATTGAGCTCGTGATCGCTTAGAGACTGCTGCTGTTTCACCACCCCTCAAGAGATGATGGACTATGCTTCATCAAATGTCATGTTCCCTGATGCCACCCTCTCCGATCAGGGGACCTCCTCACGGGTGCCACCCAGCCGCAGCAAAGGCCATCTGGCACGATGGCTGTTGCCGGGAGTCCTGATGCCCCAGGGGGATGGGCATCTACCCCTTGGCATACGTGGGGAGTTAACGGCCCAGGCATCAGCAGAGCGATCCCTGTGTGGCCGAGGGGCTACAATCAACAGGGTACATGGCGGCCCCACCACAATGGACTGACTATCATGCTGGATATCAGGTGCAGAGAAGTCCATGGTCATCGTTGACACAGAAATCAACACTGCATAGTGCATGGTGGAAAATGCACCCAGGAAGGTGTCTTCGCCCAAGAGATGGAGAATGGGCAGGACTGCAATGCGACAACAAGAAAGTGGGCTAAAGATCTCAATGCACGATGGACAAGATGCACCTTGTAAGATGCCCTTCCCCAATTGGCTTGCTAACTTTGGGAAAATTTTGAAGAGTGGAGGTCAAACCCTACAGGGGACCATCATATAAAGGCCTAAACATGTGAAACTCCCTTTAGTCGCCTTGTACAACAGGCAGGAATACCCCAGACCTGCAGGGGGGTCTACTGCAGACTGAAAAAATACCTTCTGGAACTCAAAGCCAAGTTGTCAAATTTCATCCTCACCTAGGTCTTGAGCTTCGCTATAAGTCACTCTGTCAGCAAGTCTAGTTTTCTTCAATTCACATTCACTAGGTTGACCAACTTACAACCAAACTGCCACGTACCAGCCTAATCTAGGCTTCAGGTTACAATATAGGTCAGTATGTCCCTATGAACTGTCACTTTTCAACCAAATGCCACACTAGTGATAACCATGACTAAGCTGCACTATTAAGTCCCAAAAGTAATCAACTATATCACAAAAGGTGATATACATTATTGTTAATATCAACAAATTGACACAAAAAGGTACTACTGTAATTGAAGTTGTACTTAAAAACAACGAAATTATTCTGGATTATAAATTCCGATCACTGCTTCCAAAAATTTAATAATTAAGTTGTTCCCATTGAATCACCTATTCCTGCTCATGTACTCAAAAAATAAGAACCAAAAAAGTTCTTTGTGTGCGCACCTGTAATTGGATCTTCAAAGTGTATTTTGTTGTTCACAGACAAGTAGATGTAGTCTTCATCTGATAATCAATTATATGACAGGAAATAATCAGATATCACAATTGTTCCTCACACCAAATATTTCTTAAGTATATTATAAGCACATAGTTGATTCTTTGTGGAACAACTTCTAAGAAATATTGCTTTCTCTTTCATCCCCGCCAAACACTCTTTTGCTACCACATTTACCCCTCATCCCCCAAGTAAGTCGCCATTAGTTATACAAGACATAACACACTTCACAACAAAAACTGCACCAGTTGAAGAATGTGCTTCAACAAATTTAACTCTTCAGAAATGAAGGAGCTACTACACTTCTTCAGCCACAATTACGTTATTTTTAAAACATAATTCAGCCTGCTTCTGACAACCCAATTCATCTGTTGTACGCTGCAGTGGCAACCATAGAACCATTTTCTGCAATAACATGAAACACCATCACTTTGGACTTTTCTCAGAACTAATTCCGTAGGCAGAGATTACTTATTACAGAATCTTTCTCTAGCATTAAAACTTTGTTATAAACACCATTCTACAACTTCCCCCTGCAAATTAAAGTAACTGAGTTGAAGAGCATGAAACAATATCACAAAAATTCCTGATACTTCTGAGAAATGTACAAAAGACTAAACACAGTAAAAATCAAATACAGTAAACAATCTTAAAATTCACAGTAACCAGAACAGCTAAATTATTCTTATACTCTCTTTACTGAAAACAAATGTAATCAATTCCTGTCTTCCACCCAAAGATACATTAAATTAGTGATTCTCATTGCCTATTATGTATTATCAGTCAACTGGCTATGAAAAACCTCAAGAAATTGCCAACATCAGTATGCCATGTAAGAGCTGCTGACACTGTAAGTGCACTTTGGTCCACACACTTACCCTTGTTGCAGGCCTACCAAACCTATGATCGCTGATGCTGCCAGTTTCTGAATCACTAAGTTCATTTGATGGCGAACTACCCCTAGATTGTGGACCACTACAATACATTTGCTTCGCATCTTCCAAAATCTGACGGCATACTTCACGGATGTGATCTTCTGTTACAGAGCCTGCACCCAGGTTGTTACGAATATTGTCCACAGCAGGCTGGAAGAACTTCTGTGAATATTAACAAGGATGTTAATGATATGCACAACGCCTTGCAAAGATAAAATGAGAACAGTGTTAAACATCAAAACCATATGGACAAGAAAAAAAATCTACATCAGTTACAAAAGGTGGGCAAATCACTTTAAAAAAAGTATTAGCAATAACCTCCCCCCAGAGCCCAAGTTATACTGCTGTCTACCTTTAGCCTCATGTGTACACACTACGAAATAAGATTTGATGCTTTAACAGTTTCATTTTATTCCAGTTATTCTAAGGAACTAGAATTTTCATTAACAATACTGTCAAAGTTTACTTAAGCACTGTAATATGAAAGTACTGGTAACAGTGAACAGCAATACTAATTAATGTTAAGAGATCCAGTAATTTTCAAACAGAGTGGGGAGAGACAGTTGATGGAAAAGAGCAAGACATAGGGGAGACACAAAGGGGGAGAGGGAAGGACAGGTATAAGAGGGAAGGATAAAGAGGGAGAAGACGAAGTTAGGGAGAGGTGGAGGAGGTGGAGTGGGACAGTACGGGAGGACAGAAAAGGGAGAGAAAGACATTGTAATTACTTAACTGCTCACCTCCAGGTACTTCTTTATTACAAGATCAAGCTCTTTGTTGACAGCTGCCTGAATGTTCAGTCGGAGTATATCCAGTGATTTGGCAGCACTTGTGATGCATCGCCCGCGTATTCTATTCATTGGTAGATGTGTATGTGGTCGAAACGTTAAACGTGACCCCATCTGGCTATTTGACAAGTTTGAAAGTATCACCTGGCGCATATTGAAGGTGTTTCTCTGGTAAACAAAAATAAATAAATTATAAATAAAGCAACATGTTTCAATCAACGGTGCACACGTGCTTTACAGATATGAAAGTACTTAGCGCTATGAGCATGACCATATTATCAGCCTTATATAATACAGTACAAATGAAGAAGTTCAATATTGCATTATCTGGAAATAATGATTTCCAGTTAATAAACAATTATGTTAAAATTAGTAATATACATGAAATGTTCAGCAATTACAAAATTCTCTTACTATGAAGGAAGGAGGAACAATAGAAAACAACAACGCCAGTTTCTGTTGAATATAAAACTGTAAGCACGTGCGAGAGAGAGAGAGAGAGAGAGAGAGAGAGAGAGAGAGAGAGAGAGAGAGATTGAATGATGATTAAGGGTTTAACCTGCTGTCAGCAATGAGGTCATTAGAGAAGGAGTAATCGCTTGGTTTGGGGAAGGACTGGATAATATCTGACTCCTGTGCCACCCCTGTTGGTGTGAGTTTTGCAACAACAAAAAAGTCTTAAAATATTTTGCGCATTCCCACTCATTAATGTCTACATCTACATGTCCACTCTGCAACTCCCACTTAAGTGCCAAGCATAATTTTCTGAGGTAAATCATAATTTAGAAATAATGTGCTGATTGTGTAGAAGTGACAGACGTGAAAATTACCGAACTATCAGTTTAATAACTCACGGCTGCAAAATACTAACGCCAATTCTTTACAGATCTCGGGGAAGATCAGTTCGGATTCTGTAGAAATATTGGAACACGTGAGGCAATATTGACCCTACGACTTATCTTAGATGATAGATTAAGGAAAGGCAAACCTACGTTTCTAGCACCTGTAGACTTAGAGAAAGCTTTTGACAATGTTGACTGGAATACTCTCTTTCAAATTCTGAAGGTGGCAGGGGTAAAATACAGGGAGCGAAAGGCTATTTACAATTTGTACAGAAACCAGATGGCAGTTATAAGAGTCGAGGGACATGAAAGGGAAGCAGTGGTTGGGAAGGGAGTGAGACAGGGTTGCAGACTATCCCCGATAATATTCATTCCCACAGTGGATCGAGGTCCTTTGGTTTGGAGCTGACTGGAGGGTCTCAACCAGAGGCTACGTCGACTCTGTGACGGTCTTGGCTGCAGATTTATAGACTTGCGCTATTAGGTGGGGAATTGTAGAACACCCCTAGATAGGTCAGGGGTGGCGTGCAGGTAGCAGAGTACTTGTGGTATGCACATGGTTTTTTTTTTTAGGCTAGGCAGTAGTGCGAGGTGTCCTGATGAACGCTCACCAGTCGACATGCAGGCAGGGAAATCAGGACGCGCTCAGTGTAAAGACACTTCTGCTATCAAGATATTAGCAGTAAATTTTCAGAGTGTTCAGAATAAAGTTCCTGAATTTACTGCCCTCCGGGAAGCATGTGGTGTGCAAATTATTCTCGGGACTGAGACCTGGCTGAATCGTGAGATAGGAAGTTGGAACGTGTATCGGAAAGACAGATTAGACACCACAGGAGGTGGTGTCTTCATTGCAGTTGACAAAAATACCGTGTCTACCGAGGTCGAAGTAGAGTGTGATTGTGAAGTTATCTGGACACGTTTAACAGGGCTAGAAGAAATAAAGTTAATTGTTGGGTGTTATTACCGGCCAGCAGGTTCCACCATGACAGTTCTAGAATCATTCAAAGGGAGTCTATACTCTGTATCGCAGAAGTACCCGGATCATGTTATGTTAGTCGGAGGCGACTTATACCTACCTAGTATAGACTAGGACGTCTATGCATTCATTACAGGTGGTACAGACAAGCCGTCGTGTGAATTACTTTTGAACACACTATCCAAAAACTGTCTTGAGCAGCTAAATCTACAGCCAACGCGTAATGGAAATATTTTAGATCTGGTAGGTATGAACAGACCAGACCTCACTGACGGTGTCAGTGTTGAGACAGGGATTAGTGATCATGATGTTCCATTACGACTATGGTTACAAAAGTTGAAAAGTCGGTCAAGAAGGCTAGGAGAGTATTCTTACTGGAAAGAGCAGATAAGCAGTTGTTAGCATCCCACTTAGTAAATGAATCGACTTCATTTACTTCCAGTATGATAAGACGTGGAAGAATTATGGGCAAACTTTAAACACATTGTAAACACGAATTGGAGAAGCATGTGCCAAAAAAGTGGGTTACAGGTGGAAAAGACCCACTGTGGTTTAACAGCGCAATTTGGAGAATCCTCAGGAAGCAAAGACAGTTGCACTCGTGGTACAAGAAAGATCGGGAGAATGAGGACAGGCAAAAGTTAGTAGAGATTCGTGCTGCTGAAAAAAGAGCGAGGCGTGAAGCATACAACCACTACCACCGTCATACCTTAGCAAAATATCTTGCTGAAAACACATGGAAATTCTGGTCTTACGTAAAATCGGTAAGTGGGTCGAAGGCTTCCATCCAGTTACTCACTAATCAGTCTGGCGTGGCAACGGAAGACAGCAAAACGAAAGCTGAAATTTTAAAATTTAGCATTTGAGAAATCTTTGACGCAGGAGGATCATACAAACATACCGCCGTTTGAGTCTCGTACAGATTCCCGTATGGAGGACATAGTGATAGACATCCTTGGGGTTGCAAAGTAGCTGAATGGGTTGAAAATAAATAAATCACCAGGTCCTGATGGGATCCCAATTCGGTTTTACAGAGAGTACTCTCTTGCCCAACATAAAAGTCCCGAGCGACTGGAAAAAAGCGCAGGTGACACTTGTATATAAGAAGGACGGATCCTCAGAATTACAGACCGATATCCTTAACATCAGTTTGTTGCAGGATTCTCAAACATATTCTCAGTTCAAATATAATGAATTTCCTTGAGACAGAGAAGTTGCTGTCCATGCATCAGCACGGCTTTAGAAAGCATCGCTACTGCAAAACGCAACTCGCCCTTTTTTCACATGATATCTTGTGAACCATGGATGAAGGGTATCAGACAAATGGCATATTCCTTGACTTCCAGAAAGTGTTTGACTCGTTGCCCCGCTGCAGACTCCTAAGATACGAGCATATGGGATTAGTTCCCAAATATGTGAGTGGCTCGAAGACTTCTTAAGTAATAGAACGCAGTACGTTGTCCTCGATGATGAGTGTTCATCGGAGGTGAGGGTATCATCTGGAGTGCCCCAGGGAAGTGTAGGTCCGCTGTTGTTTTCTATCTATCTTTAGGATAGTGTGGATAGCAATGTGCAGCTGTTTGCTGATGATGCTGTGGTGTATGGGAAGGTGTCGTCGTTGAGTGACTGCAGGAGGATACAAGATGACTTGGACAGGATTTGTGATTGGTGTAAAGAATGGGAGCTAACTCTAAATATAGATAAATGTAAATTAATGCAGATGAATAGGAAAAAGAAACCCGTAATGTTTGAATACTCCATTAGTAGTGTAGCGCTTGACACAGTCACATCGATTAAATATTTGGGCGTAACATTGCACAGCGATATGAAGTGGGACAAGCATGTAATGGCAGTTGTAGGGAAGGCGGATAGTGTTCTTCAGTTCATTGGTAGAATTTTGGGAAGATGTGGTTCATCTGTAAAGGAGACCACTTATAAATCACTAATACGACCTATTCTTGAGTACTGCTCGGGCGTTTGGAATCCCTATCAGGTCGGATTGAGGGAGGACATAGAAGCAATTCAGAGGCGGGCTGCTAGATTTGTTAATAGTAGGTTTGATCATCACGCGAGTGTTACGGAAATGCTTTAGGAACTCGGGTGGGGGTCTCTGGAGGAAAGGAGGCATTCTTTTCATGAATCACTACTGAGGAAATTTAGAGAACCAGCATTTGAGGCTGACTGCAGTACAATTTTACTGCCGCCGACTTACATTTCATGGAAAAATCACAAAGATAAGATAAGAGAGATTAGAGCTTGTACAGAGGCACATAGGCATTCATTTTTCCCTCGTTCTGTTTGGGAGTGGATAAAGGAGAGAAGATGCTAGTTGTGGTAAGAGGTACCCTCCGCCACGCACCGTATGGTGGATTACAGAGTATGTATGTAGATGTAGAATCTGTATATTGAGGAAGCAGTAAGGAAACAAAAGAAAAATTCGGAGTAGGTATTAAAATCCATGGAGAAGAAATAAAAACTTTGAAGTTCCCCGATGACATTGTAATTCTGTCAGAGACAGCAAAGGACTTGGAAGAGCAGTTGAATGGAATGGACAGTGTCTTGAAAGGAGGATATAAGATGAACATCAACAAAAGCAAAACGAGGATAATGGAATGTAGTCGAATTAAGTCAGGCGATGGTGAGGGATTTAGATTAGGAAATGAGACACTTAAAGTAGTAAAGGAGTTTTGCTACTTGGGGAGCAAAATAACTGATGATGGTCGAAGTAGAGAGGATATAAAATGTAGACTGGTAATGGCAAGGAAAGTGTTTCTGAAGAAGAGAAATTTGTTAACATCAAGTATAGATTTAAGTGTCAGGAAGTCATTTCTGAAAGTATTTGTATGGAGTGTAGCCATGTATGGAAGTGAAACATGGACGATAAATAGTTTGGACAGGAAGCGAATAGAAACTTTCGAAATGTGGTGACAGAAGAATGCTGAAGATTAGATGGGTAGATCACATAACTAATGAGAAGGTATTGAATAGAATTGGGAAGAAGAGAAATTTGTGGCACAACTTGACTAGAAGAAGGGATCAGTTAGTAGGACATGTTTGAAGTATCAAGGGATCACCAATTTAGTACTGGAGGGCAGCGTGGAGGGTAAAAATCATAGAGGAAGACCAAGAGGTGAATACACTAAGCAGATTCAGAAGGATGTAGATTGCGGTAGGTACTGGGAGATGAAGAATCTTGCACAGGATAAAGTAGCATGGAGAGCTGCATCAGACCAGTCTCTGGACTGAAGACAACAACAACAACAACAACAACAACAACAACAACAACAACAACATGTAAAAGTGAGGAATGAGAATAATATGTGATGTTCACCAACCAAGGAGTTAGGCACTATAAGAAATCCTTCACAACATATATGTTCAGTAATGAAATAATCCAACACAATTTGAGAAGTATAGTGATGCCCCCAGCTACACATAGAAGAAAATATGATCTTTATTCCTCATTAATGAATCTGTCAGTGGTCCAGAAATGAGAGTAATGTGCAGCCATAAATGTCTTTGATAATTTACACAACAACATAAAATGTCTGACAAACATCAAACCATATTTCAAATTTGACCTACAATCTTTTCTTTTGGACAACTTCTATTCTAGAGACAATATTTTAACTAAAACCTTGTAGCATTTGAAGCTTTAAAGGAATTAAATTTTAGGTTATCAGAAGTTACACAGGTAGTATTAAAGACTTATTGTTCATCCTTACGTCACCCATGTGCTATCTATTTTAATAAGTACATATCCAGGATGTAGCACCATTTACTGACTCAATTCCCATCATTTTGATAAAAATGAAACAAATGACATATGCAATATGTAATCAAGCTACTAACACATACACACAGAATGACGGCAGTCTTTGCAAATATAATGTGACGAGCTCACATGAATTGGTGGTTACAAGAATCCCCCTGTAAATGGACAGTCTGCTTGACCTTAGACATTTATTACACTCTCCCTCCAACCATCATATCTAGTTTCCACTAACTATGATATTTTTCACAGTGAAGCACAGTCCAGTCTAACAATATACAGTCACGCTAGATTATGTAGCATGCAACTGAGTAACCTCCATTTCTTCTGATACTTACACAAAGAGGTATCAAATTATCAACACAGACAACTTCACACTAACTGCAGTTCTGCAGCAGTGAATCAATACTGTGGATACAGCAGTACGGCCATGTGGACAAGATTTTGTATCTCTCATTCATCATCAACACATCAAGACCTCTTCTATAGACTGGTTCCACAAATGCACACAGTTTATGAGTATAAATCTCACATAACTTGTAATCAGTCTCTTGTTCATACAAGTTGGCTTTAGAAGCACATGTAGTACAATGATCCATCACAAGGCTCAGTAAAAGTATAGGACAAAGTAATGAGTATTGTTTACCACTTTCTTGGGAATTCATAGATCATGGGGAACCTTTCAGCTAAATTTGTTCTGACCACTAGTGAGAAACAATACACTGCAGAATATCTACATTACTGTCATGACCACTGTTGGATACTCCAATTACCATGCCACATACATCACTTTTCATATTGTTGTGTTCCGGGTAGCCAGCCACACCTGTAACATACCCTGCAACGCCAGTCAATCTGCTGCTCAACAGATGTCGCCTTTGGCGGATGAACTCATTTTGCTGCAGACCCACTGGCACACGCATCTGAGATGGTGACATTATTTGGTCAGGAAAGCCATCTACATCTATTTTCTGTAAACCACCATGAGGTGCATGGCAGATTGTATATTCCATTGCACTATTTATTGCACTTCCTTCCTGTTCAGTCCACGTATGGAGCCTGGGAAGAATGATTGTTTGAATGCCTCTATGCATGCAGTAATTATTCTAATCTTATCCTCACGATCTCTGGATGAGCAATATGTAAAGAACTGTAGTATATTCCTAGAGTAATCATTTAAAGCATTAAGACTTTATTGGGATACTTTACTTCTATCTTCAAGAGTCTTCCAAGCAGTTCCTTCAGTATCTCTGTAACTCTCCCATGGATTAAATAAACCTGTGACCATTTGCGCTGTCCTTCTCTGTATATGTTCAATATCCCCTATTAGTCAAATCTCGTACAGGTCCCAAACACTTTAGCAATATTCTAGAACCAGTCACACGAGTGACTTGTAAGCAATCTCTTTTGTAGACTGACTGAACTTCACTAGTATTCTACCAACAAACTGAAGTCTACCACTTGCTTTGCCCACAACTGAGCCTATGTGATCATTCCATTCATATACCTGCAATGTTACACCCAGATATTTGTGAGAGTTCACTCAGTCCAGTAGTGACTCACTGATATTATAGTCACAGGATACTACTTTTTCTTGTGTTGTGAAGTGCACAATTTTACATTTCTGAACATAAAAGCAAGCTGCTGATCTTTGCGCGAACTTGATAAAAGGTTTAAGAAGCACATTACCAAGTATCACATCGAAAAAAGTGTTTGTTGTCGACGTTCCATTTAGATATGATCTTGCAAAACGATCCTGCGTAATTCACGAGGTATTGGAAGTAAACAAACGGCTATATCATCTGAGTTAGAAATTCGAAAATACCACAATCATTAAAGCTAGCGAGTTTGACAGGGAGTGCTATGCACGACAAGGATTCCACCTCAACAACCAAGGAAGAAGATTAATCTCGAAACTGATTACGAAAACTGTGAGTAAAGAAATTGCCACCTTTACAGTAATACTGCTGGACCAGGGAAACCTGTAGAGGTTGCTAGTCTGTCTGGCAAAATATTAACAGATATGTCCCTGCAGGATCAAATTAGTCTTCAAACCTTTCACTCTGAGCCCAGAAAACTAGATGTATTCGAACGTTGTCAAAATTGGGCCTGGATACCAGGAGTAGACTTACAAACAACTCAAGATATCAGCTGTATAGAAGTGCCCTTAAGAAGACAATCTGGGCCCTTTTCTTTACTGTCCAGGGTTAGCAAAAATAGTCTTCTGTTCTTACATATTAATATACAGTCTTTAAGAAAGAAGTTGGGAGAATTGCAGTACTGGTTAGAAACTGCCAACTGTGGTATACTTAGTGTAAATGAGCACTGGCTATATTCATCAGAAATTGACCTCAATATTCCATTGGGTTACTCCTTAGCTAGTAGTTACTGCAGATCAACAATTGGACATGGAGGTGTTGCAATATGTATTAAGAATGGACTAAATCTACAATACTTTACTATTGATGTCACAGATCTGTGTATAGACACCACCTTTGAGGCTGCGGTGTACATATACCTAAACATAATATTATTGTTGCATCTGTATACCGCACACCATCTTCTAGTGAATATGAATTTATAGTAAATTTCAAAAACTGTTAGTCTTACTAACTAAGCCTTAATATAAATACCAAAGAATCTTAATTTTTGGTGATATTAATATGGATATCAGGGTACAGAGTCATATCATATTGGCATTCTTGGATAGCCTAAAGAGCTTTTGATTGCTATTGTCTAAATGGTAAGCCTACAAGATATAATGCAAGCTTAGAAAATATAATAAGCAATATACATGAAAATAATGTGGAAATTGGAGTAGTCAAGTTAGGCCTAGCTGACCATGATGGCCAGTCAGCATTCCAGATGAACAACACAAAACTGTTAGACCTATGAATGAATGCAACATAAGAGAGTTTACAACTAGATTAAGGTCAGTTAACTGGAATGACATCTTATATATAGATATGTCTGTGAATAACACAAGCAAATTATTTATAGAGGAAATTGCAAGAATATTTGATGAGTGTTGTCCCAGATTAGTAAAAAGACAGAATAATAACCAAGCTCATAAACCATAGATACTAAAGAATTGGTTTACACCATACCTCAACAGTGCTTCTTATGTTTAAGGACTGATCTCATAATAGCAGCGAGTACAAAGAGATGTACATTAGAACAAGAAAAATTTATAGATCTGAAATAAGCTTGGCAAAACATAGAGTGAATGATAACTATATTCTTAAATCCAGAAACAGCTGTAAAGCTGCCTGGGAAGTAATTAAAATAGACCAACAACTCAACTAGCTATACCCATAGCCCCAGATATCTTAAACTCACACTTTGTTAACTTCAATTTACAACCATATTTGTCTACCCCAAATGCCATGCTTGATGTTAAAACTCTTTTATGTTCAAATAAGAATGTAGTTCATAAATTCTGCTGGGCAACAGTAACTGAAAATGATGTTAGCAAAGCAATAGGCAAGCTAAGTAGTTCCAGAGCAGAGGACTTCTATGATCTGTCAGACTTTGAAGATATCAAGCGATCTTCTGTCTCCTCTAACCACTCTCATTAACCGTAGATTACAGCAGGGGATTTTCCCCGACTGTTTGAAAATAGCAGTAACTATTCCCATATTTAAGAAAGGAGATAAATCAAATCCAAGTAACTGTCGCCCTATCTCATTAATCCCAATAATATCTAAAATAATCGAAGACTGTGTTCACCAACAAATGAATCACTATTTTGAGAGGAATAACTTGTTAAGTAACTCACAGTATGGATTCAGGTCTAAACTATCCACAGTTAAAGCAGTTGAAAATAATGATGGCTTTGAAAATAAATTAATCTCTTATGCTACTCTCCTAGACCTGACACTGCATCTCATAGTACTTTGATCATGAAATTAAGACGCTATGGCATGGAAGAGGACACCCTGAGATTATTAGAATCCTACTTAAGCAACAGAGTACAATTTGTTAGTGTAAATTAGCAGCTGTCAAACCCACAAACAATAAAAAGAGGTGTACCACAGGGCTCCATACTTGGGCTCTTACTGTTTCTAGTCTGTGTTAATGATATACCACAGTATTTACCGCGTAAAACAGTCCTCTAGGCGGACGACACAATTTTTATCAATTCAGGACAGACGCTTGCATCTGTACGAGGAAAAATAATATAACATTTGAAAAATCGGTTCATTGGTTTAGTGCAAACTCCCTATACATAAATGAAACAAAAACAGAGGAAATATTCTTTAATTTGAAGGTATCAAACAAAGAAAATAAGTCTGTTAAACTGTTAGGAATGGTGATTGACCAGAAACTTAGCTGGGATAAACTTATCACATACGTCTGTTCTAACTTACACGTGCTATGTTCCTCCTCTATAAGCTTAGGAATAATGTCAGCCAAAACTTACTGCTGCATTCATATTTTGCTTATATCCACCCCCATCTTTCATATGGTATTCTGCTCTGGGGAAATTCTCCCAATTCAGTATCAATTTTCAGATGGCAAAAAAAAAAAAGCTCTTCTATGTAGGCCTCGAACTGTTTAATATGCTCCCTAAAATTGACAAACAGTATCTAAAAATAAATTTAAGACAACAGTGGGTCAATGGCTCAACAGTAAAGCATTTTACTCAGTTGATGAATATAAAGATTGTAATATGGCAGATTTGCTGTTTTAACATAGAGAAAGGCACCTCTTCCTGTAGTAGGACCTAAATTTGGAAAAACAATATCTAACATATAGGCATAAAAGACCTATTTCGAGTGCTCTATATTTTATCAATATCTTAGGATAAGGACATAGTGTTATCAACATGTATATGATAATGACATAATGTCATCAACATGAATACTCCCCACATAATATAAATTTGTATAATGTTTTCTTTTTCATTGTAAAATTAACAATATATAAAAAGCCAAATGTGTGCTATTGTACTACACTAACATTCATATGATTTTTATATACATTGTTATGAGAATATAACCATCTTTATACTTAATTGAACACTGACGAAGCCCACTGTATAAGAAAATACTGAACAGCTAATAAAGGTTCTTATTCTTATTCTTTGCACCACTTCAAAATCCTATCAAGATCTGACTGTACATTTATGCACCTTCTCTCAGATAATGCTTTATTATAGCAACCATCTGCAAAAAGCCTGATGTTACTATTATTACTGTCTGTCATTGTAGTGCCATCCAGTGTCAAGCTCACTATCTCCAATAGCTGTGGCCAATCATGCATCTCTACTGTATTAATCCAGATGGTATTCTAACTCGCAACCAAAGGCTGCACAGGCAGTCTCATATTGGAATCAAATCCTGAAGTTGTATCACGAAGTTTCGACTGGCAGTTTTTCAATCAACGCGGATTAATTGAGCCACTATCCTCAAATATGCTGTAATAGTGATGGATTTGATATTGTCAATACTGTCAAATACTGTATCACTATTCGGACTTAGCCTCAGGCACAGATTGTGCTACTAGAAGTACTGTATGAAGTGTTCAAAAAGTAAGGTGACTTTATATTTTTATGAAAAAATATTTATTTATTCATCAATATTCATGTTGTCCTCCTTCAAAGTAATCCCCCTCAGATACAAGGCACTTGTTCCAACACTTCTTCTAGTCCTCGAAGCACTTTTTGGTGTGGCCTTGAGTACTTCCAGTGACGCAGTTTTTATTTCCTCAATCACTTAAAATCTTCGTCCTCTCACAGGTCTCTTCAGTCATGGGCACAGGAAAAAGTCACAGGGGGCCAAGTCTGGGGAATATGGTGGCTGAGGCATGATTGTCGTGTTGTTTATGGCCAAACAATCGCTCAGAAGCAACGATGAATGAGCAGGTGCATAGTCGTGATGCAAAAGCCCTGAATTGTTTTTCCACAATCCAGACGTTTTTATGCGTACAGCTTCTTGCAAATGGTAAATAACGTCAAGGTAATCCTTTTTATTGTCCTTATGAACTTGAGGCAAAAATTCATGATGCACTACACCACCATAATTGGAAGAAGAAAAAGAAAAAATTAATTAAAAAACAGTGAGCGAAACTTTGACATTTGATTGAACTTAGCGTGCTTTGTTTGGTCTTGGCTCTCTGGGATGTTTCCATTGGGATGACTGGGCTTGGGTTTTGACACCATAACTATAAACCCATGTTTCATTGCCAGTTATAACCCTTTTGAGCAAATCAGAATCATCACTGACGTCATTCAAGAGCTCCTGAGCGATATTCAAAATTGAGAAGTTTTGGAACAGACTTCGCTGACACACGACTCATGCCCATAACATCCAAAAAAATTGCACGACATGAGTCGACTGATATGTAAACATCCTCAGCAACTTCTCTTACCATAACTTGGTGAATTTCCAAAACAATTTTCTTCATAGCTTTGACATTATCATCTGTTGTTGAAATGCTGGGGCATTCAGAGCGAGGTTCATCATTGGCATCTTCTGGGTCATCTTGGGAGAGCTTGTACCACTTTTAAACTTTAAGGGCAGGCTCACTACATGCCACTGCCAACATTTCAAGTGTTTAAGAGCACTGGATTATATTTTTCACACAAAATTTGATGCAAATTCTTTGCTTCTTTGCTCCATTTTCATAATAATGAAAGCACTCTAAAACACATCTAACCTTTCTATCTGTGAAAAACAGATGCAGTATGAGGTAAACTCAGAAACTATGAACACATGGTCATGATTTGTGGAAAAAAAAGAGAAGGAGGAGACGAAGAAGAAGAAGAAGAAGAAGAAGAAGAAGAAGATTGATAATCGAATGTACATTAGCTACCCAATATGAAAAGTCACCTTACTTTTTGAGCAGCCCTCGGTATACTTTTGTTAAAAGTTCTCATCAAGATATTTGTGAGTTCTATTAAAACAGAGTTTCTGGACTTCGACTAATTCATTGTGTAGTGATTTCAGAATACTACACTGGCCTAGTCATTCAGAATGACTTACCTCACCAGTATTGAGAACTCGTTTCAATGGTGGTGCAGTCAGTATTATGATCTGATGGCCAAGCATCCACTGCATTTCTTCAGGTATTTGGTGATATATGAACTGCCAATACAGTGGTTCTGCTTCATGAGCATCTGCTGGACCTCGCAGGTACAATATTTTCTACAGCACAGTGTCTACCTATGATTTTTCTGCCTACTATTGTTGATCTTGGCATTTTGAGTGGATAGTGGACAGCATGATCAACATTTTCTCTGCTCTTTGGTCGCTCTTCTTGAATGTTCTTTTCATTTTCGCCTCATTGGTGTACATTGTGCACTTGACTCACGCATCTGATAGACTCGTGCAATGTCTTGAAATTCTCATTGGCCGTGTTCTGTTCTAGACAGTCTAACAAATTGATCAGGCGGTTCTAACATTTACTCCCCTCTATATTTCATTGAAAAAATTGGCGGTTGCAGAGGACCTGTTGTGCCAGCAACTAGATGACCAAATTTGCCATGTCGGTGTTCAGTGAATGCCACCTGCATTTCCCATTTGATATGAAGTGGGAGCAACGGGCCAACATTTCATCGCCCTTGGAACTATCCATGATGTAACAAAGTGAGCTTTTCTCTTACCTAATGCAGGTGCTTCAATATTTGTCCTGGTTCAAAAATTTTTCCCTGATAAGGACTTGGGTGACTCGAGTTATTCTGACATTAAGGACAAGCTAGGTACCCAGTTTTGGAGATCCAAGTGCTCTATTTCCCCCAGTACCACAGACAATTCCGTGCATTTGATTAATCTTAAATATTTTGTACATACCGTATATAATGTTATTTCGCATCCTGTTTCTACTACTGAAAAATTTGATGTTAATGCATACAATGATTTTTCATCAAATAAGGTTGGCTCCGATGTTACCTTTGACGATGTTAACTCTGATACTGGGGACCAGGTTTTTTCACATACTGAAATGTTTGTAAATATCAATATTAGTGGTCAAATGATTCACTTTCAAATAGGCACTGGTGCACCTTATTATCTTATCAATGCTTCTGCTTATGCTTTGATTGGATCTCCCAAGTTATTCAAATTTACCAGCACTCAATAACTTGAGCCTTGACCTCTTCTTGGATTTGCATTTCAGGATCTACAATTCTGACACCTGCATTCTTCTCATGGATGGGGCTGTTGGTGTGCACAGGTGCTCAATGTGGATCTGGGTCAGTGCTCCATCAACAGAACACCACAGGTGTTACTGGCTTCCCACATGGAAAACGACAGCTCACCATCGGAGCTGCAGCCTTCAAGAGGAGGACTAGGCTGGGACAGCACAACAAAACATACCAACCTCCCATCATCATACTATGACTGTGCTCTCCGGCACGTCTGCTTGCCACCCCTTCTAATCCTTTTCTAATTGCAGGTTCTGCTGATGCCTCTTTCTGTATGGGGAAGGACGAGTTTCAATGTGGCTGTGATCTACCATAACTGATGCCTGGCCGCCACCACTGGTGAGATGAAGGGACTGCAGTGTCAGCATGGATCCCAGGATGCATACGGACATCATCCATATTCATGGTAGTGGCTGACAATGGTTGGGTACACCAACAACACCGCATGCATACCTTCCAACAATGCTGTGTTCTGCATTGCCGACCTTGCTTGAAATGCAGTGAGCAGCACCAAATAGATGGCTGTTTAACAGGTACTAACCCCCAGACCTAGTACACGAACAGATCTCCAGTGCTTTTTCCCCTCCAAACCCCCAAGAACCAGTTACAAAAGGAGTGCCCCTTCGTCACCCAATACCACCCCAGACTGTAACAGCTGAACCACATCTTTTGTCAGAGGTTTGATTATGTACCATCATGCCCTGAAATGAGGGACATCCTATCAAAGATTGTTCCTACCTCTCCTAAAGTGATGTACCATAGCCCTCCCAACCCCCACAGTATCCTAGTCCATCCCTATGCCAACACCACTCCCAACCCCCTGCCGCAGGGATCATGTCGTTGTGCTGGACCCAGATGCAAGACCTGCTCAATCCACCCAGCCAGCACTTGCTGTCACAGGCCGGGCCACGTGTGAAGGTAGCCATGTCATATATCAGCTCTGCGCAATCACTGCACAGCTTTTTATATTAGTAAATACTGTTATAGTTATATATATTACAGCTATCAACAAGCTGTCCACCACCAAAGTGTCATCAATACAGTAATGGAAGTGCCACTCCGTGCAGTTGTAAAGTGGATCTGCATGCAGCAGCCACTGCGACTCGCAAGCATCTCCAAAATAAAACAAGGCCTGATGGGTAATAAGTGATGAAAGGTTTCTCATGTCCCCACAGCTGAATCATATCCCTGTGAAGCACCCAGCTCGAAGACCTGCCCAATCCACCAACCTAGCACTTCCTGTTCCAGTCCTGTTACAGGTTTATCCTACCACATTGGAGGTCGTGCCACCCGTGATGTCATGTACCAGCTCTGCTACAACCACTGCACAGCTTTTTATGTTGGTATGGCTACCCACAAGCTATCCACCAGGATGAATGGCCACTGCCTAATTGTGGCCAAGACCAAAGAAGACCACCCAGTGGCGCAACATGCAGCTGAACATAACATGGTGATTCCAATGGCTCCTTCACTACCCACTACCTATGCCATCTAGATTCTCCCCTCCACCACCAGCTTTTCTGAAGAGTGCAGGTGGGAATTATCCTCCCTACACGTTCTCCGCTCCCAAAATTATCCCGCCCTCAACCTACAGTAACCTACTATCCCTGCACCCTGTACCCAGCAGTTTCCAACTCTCCCCCCCCCCCCCCATTGTACCCCCTCCCTATTCATGTGCCCCACCCTCACTGTGTGCCACCCTCCACCAACATACCCACCCACACTTCCCCCTCTCCCTGTGTCCTCTTCCCCTCCCCACCTTCCTCCCCCACAGCCTCCCGATGCTGTGCTTGTTGGTGGTCTGGCCCCTTCATGCTCCACCAGACAGTGCTCTTCTCTCCTCCCGAAACTGAACCCCGCTATCCCATCCCCTTCCTCATACCCTGCAGATTGCTGCTTCTGCTATCTTGGAAAATGTCTTTCTGATATTGATGTCTGAAACACTCCTGTGTGATACTGACAAGGAGCAGACAGAGTCAATAATTAAATCACTGAAGACTAAGGACTCTCATTGATATGACAGAGAGCCTAGCAGAATGTTAAAGTACTGTGCCGAACATGTTAGCCCTGTATTTATCCATATTTGTAATGTTTCCTTCAAGAATGGTCAGTTTCCTGAATTATTAAAGTCCTCGAAAGGGAACCTCCCCATTGCACACACCCCTCAGATTTAGTGGATAGGCCTTGAAAAACTGAACACAGATCAATTGAGAAAACAGGAAGAAGTTGTGTGTAACTATGAAAAAATAAGCAAAATATACAAACTGAGTAGTCCATGTGCGAGATAGTCAACATCAAGGATACTGTGAGCTCAGGAGCGCCGTGGTCCCATGGTTAGCATGAGCAGCTGCGGAACGAGAGGTCCTTGGTTCAAGTCTTCCCTCGAGTGAAAAGTTTACTTTCTTTATTTTTGCAAGGTTATGACCTGTCCACTTGTTCATCGATGTCTCTGTTCACTGTAATAAGTTTAGTGTCCGTTTTGCGACCGCACCACAAAACCATGCAGTTAGTAGACGAAAGGACGTGCCTCTCCAATGGGAACTGAAAACATTTGATCACAAGGACATATGTCAACCGATTCCTCCACAGGAAAACACGTGTGATATATTCCATACAACACTGGTGACGGCATGTGCGTCACATGACAGGAATATGTTGTCGACCCACCTAACTTTTACACTTGGCGAATGGGTAAAAAGATTCTTCTACCTTGCCCGATTTAGGTTTTCTTGTGGACGTATAATCACTCCCAAAAAAGTGATGAAAACATAACAGTTTGTCACATAAACTGCAACAAACGAATGCAACAGTTTCACAGTCGCACAGTTTTTCCTCTGCTCTGTCAAAACATATATTATTAATGTTTTCAAATTTTTCTGTGTGTAGACCATCAAATCCTGCATATGTCCAAGCAAATTTGAACATGTCCTGGAATTTTGGAGAGCGAAGTTGATTAGGTGTGAGTGCCTGAACTTTGATAATTGTCTGAAAATAAAAAATTAAACTTTTCACTCGAGGGAAGACTTGAACCACGGATCTCTCGTTCCGCAGCTGCTCATGCTAACCACGGGACCACGGCGCTCCTGAGCTCAAATTATCCTGGATGTTGCCTATCTTGCGCATGGACTACTCAGTTTGTATGTTTTGCTTATTTTTTTCGTAGTTCCACACAACTTCTTCCTGTTTTCTCAATTGATCTGTGTTCAGTTTTTCAAGGCCTATCCACTTGCCAACTTATAACTAAACCTGAGGCGGGGGAGGGGGGGGGGGTGATGGGGAGGTTCCCTTGTCAGTAGTAAAGCTGCTTTATAAAAAGGGAGACAGGAACAATGTATACAATTTTAGACCTGTTTCTAGGCCATCAGTGTTTGCTAAAGTTACTGAAAAGGCTGTGTATTTAAGGATAATTGATCATTTTATATCACATAATTGGCTACCAAATGTACAGTTCGGCTTTAGAAGTGGCTTAACAACTGAGAATGCTGTTTTCTCCTTTCTCTGTGAGGTACTACATGCATTAAACAAAAGCTTTCGAATGCTAGGCATCTTGTTTCGATTTAAGTAAGCCATCTGCCCCCTCCTCCCCCCCCCCCCCCCCCCGCCCGCCCCGCCCATGAACCATGGATCTTGCCATTGGTGGATTGGTGGGGAGGCTTGCACACCTCAGCGATACAGATACCCGTACAGTAGGTGAAACCACAACAGAGGGGTATCTGTTGAGAGGCCAGACAAACGTATAGTTCCTGAAAAAGGGGCAACAGCCTTTTCAGTAGTTGCAGGGGCAACAGTCTGTATGATTGACTGATCTGGCCTTGTAACACTAACAAAAACAGCCTTGCTGTGCTGGTACTGCGAACAGCTGAAAGCAAGGGGACACTACAGACGACATTTTTCCTGAGGGCATGCAGCTTTACTGTATGGTTAACTGACGATGGCGTCCTCTTGGGTAAAATATTCCGGAGGTAAAATAGTCCCCTATTCGGATCTCCAGGCGGGGACTACTCAAGAGGACGTCGTTATCAGGAGAAAGAAAACTGGCGTTCTACGCATCAGAGCGTGGAATGTCAGCTCCCTTAATCGGGCAAATAAGTTAGAAAATTTAAAAAGGGAAATGGGTAGGTTAAAGTTAGATATAGTCGGAATTAGTGAAGTTCGGTTGCAGGAGGAACAAGACTTTTGCTCAGGTGAATATAGGGTTATAAATACAAAATCAAATAGGGGTAATGTAGGAGAAGGTTTAATAATGAATAAAAAATAGGAGTGTGGGTAAGCTACTACAAACAGCATAGTGAACACATTATTGTGGCCAAGATATACACAAAGCCGATGCCTACTACAGTAGTACAAGTTTATATGCCAACTAGCTCTGCAGATGATGAAGAAATTGATGAAATGTATGATGAGATAAAAGAGATTATTCAGGTAGTGAAGGGAGATGAAAATTTAATAGTCACGAGTGACTGGAATTCGAGAGTAGGAAAAGGGAGAGAAAGAAACTTTGTAGATGAATATGGATTGGGGGTAAGAAATGAAAGAAGAAGCCGTCTGGTACATTTTTGCACAGAGCATAACTTAATGAAAGCTAATACTTGTTTCAAGAATCATAAAAGAAGGGTGTATACATGGAAGAAGCCTGGAAATACTAGAAGGTATCAGATAGATTATATAACGGTAAGACAGATTTTTTATTTCTTTTCCCTGCATTTTAATACCTACTTTGAATTTTTCTTTTGTTTTCTTTACTGCTTGCTCCATATACAGATTGAATAACATCGGTGAGAGGCTACAACCCTGTCTCACTCCTTTCCCAACCACTGCTTCCCTTTCATGCCCCTCGACTCTTATTAACTGCCACCTGGTTTCTGTACAAATTGTAAATAGCCTTTCGCTCCCTGAATTTTACCCCTGCCACCTAAAGAATTTGAAAGAGAGTATTCCAGTCAACATTGTCAAAAGCTTTATCTAAATCTACAGGTGCTAGAAACGTAGGTTGCTCCATTGGCGGCAGAGGACACCTTAATGCCAGCAGAGGACACCTTAATGCCCATTCAAAGGAACCAACTCGGCGGTGTTGACAGATGTGAAAATTACCGAACTATCAGTTTAATAACTCACAGCTGCAAAATACTAACGCAAATTCTTTACAGACGAATGTAAAAAATGGAAAAGCTGGTAGAAGCCGACCTAACAATAACCTAAAGTTTATCATCTGTTTTACACATGACTGAACCTTTGTGATCATTCCATTTCACATTCCTACAAACGGTTACACACAGGTATTTGTGTGAGGTGGCCGATTCCAACTGAGACTCACTGATATTATAGTCATAGGATATAAAGCTTTTTTCATTTTGTAAAGTGCACGGTTTTACATTTCTGAACATTTAAACAAATTGCCAATTTTAGCACCACTTTGAAATCTTACTAAGATATGACTTTACATTTATGTAGGTTCTTTCAGGTAGTACTTCATTATAGATAACTGCATCATCTGCAAAAAGTCTGAGGTTATTATTAATATTGCCTGCAAGGTTATTAATATACAATATGAACAGCAAGGGTTCCAACACACTTCCCTGGGGCACACCTGAAGTTTGTTCTGCATCTGATGATGACTCCAATTAAAGATAACAAGCTGCATTCTTTGTACCAAAAAATCCTCAATCCTGTCACAAATTTCACTTAAGAAGGCTGTACATATGGAAGAAGCCTGGAGATACTGATAGGTTTCAGATAGATTATATAATGGTAAGACATAGATTTAGGAACCAGGTTTTAAGCGGTAAGATATTTCCAGGGGCAGATGTGGACTCTGACCACAATCTATTGGTTATGAACTGTAGATTGAAACTGAAGAAACTGCAAAAAGGTGGCAAATTGAGGAGATGGGGCCTGGATAAACTAAAAGAACCAGAGGTTGTAGAGAGCTTCAGGGAGAGCATTAGGGAACAATTGACAGGAATGGGGCAAGAAATACAGTAGAAGAAGAATAGGTAGCTCTGAGGGATGAAGTACTGAAGGCAGCAGAGGATCAAGTAGGTAAAAAGACGAGGGCTAGTAGAAATCCTTGGGTAACAGAAGAAATATTGAATTTAATTGATGAAAGGAGAAAATATAAAAATGCAGTAAATGAAGCAGGCAAAAAGGTATACAAACGTCTCAAAAATGAGATCGACAGGAAGTGCACAATGGCTAAGCAGGGATGGCTAGAGGACAAATGTAAGGATGTAGAGGCTTATCTCACTAGGGGAAAGATAGATACTGCCTACAGGAAAATTAAAGAGAACTTTGGAGAAAAGAGAACCACTTGTATGAATATCAAGAGCTCAGATGGAAACCCAGTTCTAAGCAAAGAAGGGAAAGCAGAAAGGTGGTAGGAGTATATAGAGGGTTTATACAAGGGTGATGTACTTGAGGACAATATTATGGAAATGGAAGAGGATGTAGGTGAAGATGAAATAGGAGATATGAAACTGCATGAAGAGTTTGACAGAGCACTGAAAGACCTGAGTCGAAACAAGGCCCCGGGAGTAGACAACATTCGATTAGAACTACTGATAGCCTTGGGAGAGCCAGCCCTGACAAAACTCTACCATCTGGTGAGCAAGATGTATGAGACTGGCAAAATACCCTCAGACTTCAAGAAGAATATAATAATTCCAATCCCAAAGAAAGCACGTGTTGACAGATGTGAAAATTACCGAACTATCAATTTAATGAGTCACAGCTGCAAAATACTAACACAAATTCTTTATAGACGGATGGAAAAACTAGTAGAAGCCGACCTCGGGGAACATCAGTTTGGATTCCGTAGAAATGTTGGAACACGTGAGGCAATACTGACCCTACGTCTTATCTTAGAAGCTAGATTAAGGAAGGGCAAACCTACGTTTCTAGCCTTTGTAGACTTAGAAAAAGCTTTTGACAATGTTGACTGGAATACTCTCTTTCAAATTCTGAAGGTGGCAGGGGTAAAATACAGGGAGCAAAAGGCTATTTACAATTTGTACAGAAACCAAATGGCAGTTATAAGAGTCGAGGGGCATGAAAGGGAAGCAGTGGTTGGGAAGGGAGTGAGACAGGGTTGTAGTCTCTGCCCGAATTTATTCAATCTGTATATTGAGCAAGCAGTGAAGGAAACAAAAGAAAAATTTGGAGTAGGTATTAAAATTCATGGAGAAGAAATAAAAACTTTGAGGTTCGCCGATGACATTGTAATTCTGTCAGAGACAGCAAAGGACTTGGAAGAGCAGTTGAATGGAATGGACAGTGTCTTGAAAGGAGGATATAAGATGAACATCAACAAAAGCAAAACGAGGATAATGGAATGTAGACGAATTCGAAGTTGAGTGTTGCTGAGGGAATTAGATTAGGAAGTGAGACACTTAAACTAGTAAAGGAGTTCTGCTATTTGGGGAGGAAAATAACTGATGATGGTCGAAGTAGGGAGGATATAAAATGTAGACTGGCAATGGCAAGGAAAGCGATTCTGAAGAAGAGTAATTTGTTAACATCGAGTATAGATTTAAGTGTCAGGAAGACATTTCTGAAAGTATTTGTATGGAGTGTAGCCATGTATGGAAGTGAAACATAGACGATAAATAGTTTGGACAAGAAGAGAATAGAAGCTTTCGAAATGTGGTGCTACAGAAGAATGCTGAAGATTAGATGGGTAGATCACATAACTAATGAGAAAGTATTGAATAGGATTGGGAGAAGAGAAGTTTGTGGCACAACTTGACCAGAAGAAGGGATCGATTGGTAGGACATGTTCTGAGACATCAAGGGATCACCAATTTAGTATTGGAGGGCAGTGTGGAGGGTAAAAATCGTAGAAGGAGACCAAGAGATGGATACACTAAGCAGATTCAGAAGGATGTAGGTTGCAGTAGGTATTGGGAGATGAAGAAGCTTGCACAGGATAGAGTAGCATGGAGAGCTGCATCAAACCAGTCTCAGGACTGAAGACCACCACAACAAACTCGATACAATCATACTTTTGAGAGAGAGCATAGATGTGGTACTAAGTCAAATGCTTTTCGATAATCAAGAAGTACTGTAGCTACCTAACTGCCTTGATGAACAGTTTTCAGTATGTCTTTCGAGGAAAATGTGAACTGGGGTTTGCATGATCGATGTTATTGGAATCCATGTTGATTGACATGGAGGATGTCAATCTGTTTGATATACCTCACTAAGTTTGACTTCAGAAGATTCTACAACAAATCAACATCAAGGATATTGGACGACAGTTTTGTGGGTCATTCAACTACCCTCCTTGTAAATGAGTGTGCTTTCTTGCAACTAATGGCTACGGTTTTTTGTTTGAGGGAATCTGATACACACTCCATCAGACTTTGTTCAATTTTAACAATTTCAGCTGTTCTCAACATGACTGACAGTAACACTTATTTCACTCATCGTTTCAGTGGTACGAGGATTAAATTGGGGCAATTCTCTTGGATTTTCCTTTGTAAAGGAACATTTGAAAACAAAGCTAAGCATTTCAGCTTTGGCTTTGGTGTCATTAACAGTCTTTAGAAGTGACTAGAACCTCTTTGGGTTTTGTGAAAGATGATTTGACAATATTCTGCAGTTGTTGTCATCAGAGGCTTCTCGCACTGCTCTCTTAACAGTTAAATGCATTTCATTCTGCAACTATCTATCAACAGTCCTATGCTTTGTTTTACACATATTATACAGTAGTCTCCATTTCTTTAGAAGTTTCTTTGCAGTGACTTTTTTCCATGTATTATACCTCCTATTACGTGCATACGTATCCAGTGCATGGTCAACTATTCTTTTACACTTGAGCCATAGTTCCTTTACATGCTTCTATACTGTGCTAGAAATTTCATGGTCCTTACTGAGATGTGACACTAATGCTTTTTTATTTAGTTTACTGAACATATACACCAACAGAAAAAGATTGTAACACCAAAAAAGTAATTAATGTGGAGGAATGTAATTTCGGAAGTATGTGTGTTTAGGAAACATATTTAAGTGACTAACATAAGAGGTTAATGTAAGTGCAAGATAAGCCATTACAAATATGAAATGCTGGTACATTAATAACCAGTGTAAATGCCAGGATACTGAATGCAAGCACGCAAATGTGCATGTGCATGTACAGGTAACTGATGTTGATCAGTGGGATGGAGCTCCACGCCAGTTGCACTTGATAGGTCAATATGGGAATGATCAACATTGTTTGTGGATAATGCATATGAACTTGAATCGATATAGATTTGATGATCAAACAGGCCAAGGCAACATGCCAACACACTGTACAGCATGTTGGTTTACAATAGTGGAATGTGGGCGAGTGTTATTCTGTTGGTAAACACTCCCTGGAATACTGTTCATGAATGGCAGCAGAACTTCAAACATCCAACAATCAGCTGGGAAAATTATAGTTCTTTTAGTGGTGGGCGCAATACGACATCCCGTGAAACATTACTAAATGACTTCTCTGAAAACTGCCTAGTTCGGAACCCCATTCATGATGGAAATATATTGTATCTAAAGCCAACAGACAGACCCAATCTCTTTGATGGTGACCACATCAAAACTGATATCTGTGACCATGACCGATTGTGGCGACTATGATTACCAAAGTACAAAGGAAAACTCAAACATGCAGAAAGGTATATACTGTATGTTCATTAAACTAGGAAAAAAAACAGTAGTTTCATATCTCAATAAACAACCAGAAACTTTCAACAAAGGGCAGGAATATGTAGAGTAACTAAGTTAAAGTTTGAAAGAATTATTGACAAAGCAATGGATAGGAATGTAACCAGTAGAATAACTAATAATGGGAGGAGATCCTCCGTGGTGTACAGCCACTGTACAGAAACTGCTAAAGAAACAGAGATTAATGTATAATAGGTGTAAAACAAAGCACAGGGACATTATATATATATATATATATATATATATATATATATATATATATAAAAAACAGAAAGAAACTTCCACATGGGAAAAATATATTAAAAATAAAGATTCCAAGACTTACCAAGCGGGAAAGCGCCGGCAGACAGGCACATGAACAAAACACACAAACACACACACAGAATTACAAGCTTTCGCAACTGGCAGTTGCTTCGTCAGGAAGGAAGGAAGGAGAGGGAAAAATGAAAGGGTGTGGGTTTTAAGGGAGAGGGTAAGGAGTCATTCCAATCCCGGGAGCGGAAAGACTTCCCTTAGGGGGAAAAAAAAAAAAAAAAAAAAAGGACAGGTATACACTCGCACACACACACACACACACATATCCATCCGCACATACACAGACACAAGCAGACATATTTAAAGGCAAAGAGTTAAGGGCAGAGATGTCAGTCGAGGCGGAAGTACAGAGGCAAAGAAGTTGTTGAAAGACAGGTGAGGTATGAGCGGCGGCAACTTGAAATTAGCGGAGGTTGAGGCCTGGCGGATATCGAGAAGAGAGGATATACTGAAGGGCGAGTTCCCATCTCCAGAGTTCGGATAGGTTGGTGTTGGTGGGAAGTATCCAGATAACTCGGACGGTGTAACACTGTGCCAAGATGTGCTGGCCGTGCATCAAGGCATGTTTAGCCACAGGGTGATCCTCATTACCAACAAACACTGTCTGCCTGTGTCCATTCATGCGAATGGACAGTTTGTTGCTGGTCATTCCCACATAGAAAGCATCACAGTGCAGGCAGTTCAGTTGGTAAATCACGTGGGTGCTTTCACATGTGGCTCTCCCTTTGATTGTGTACACCTTCCGGGTTACAGGACTGGAGTAGGTGGTGGTGGGAGGGTGCATAGGACAGGTTTTACACCGGGGGCGGTTGCAAGGGTAGGAGCCAGAGGGTAGGGGAGGTGGTTTGGGGATTTCATAGGGATGAACCAAGAGGTTACGAAGGTTAGGTGGACGGCGGAAAGACACTCTTGGTGGAGTGGGGAGGATTTCATGAAGGATGGATCTCATTTCGGGGCAGGATTTTAGGAAGTCGTATCCCTGCTGGAGAGCCACATTCAAGGTCTGATCCAGTCCTGGGAAGTATTCTGTTACAAGTGGGGCACTTTTGGGGTTCTTCTGTGAGAGGTTCTGGGTTTGAGGGGATGAGGAAGTGGCTCTGGTTATCTGCTTCTGTACCAGGTTGGGAGGGTAGTTGCGGGATGCGAAAGCTGTTTTCAGGTTGTTGGTGTAATGGTCGAGGGATTCAGGATTGGAGCAGATTCGTTTGCCACGAAGGCCTAGGCTGTAGGGAAGGGACCGTTTGATATGGAATGGGTGGCAGCTGTCATAATGGAGGTACTGTTGCTTGTTGGTGGGTTTGATGTGGACGGATGTGTGCAGCTGGCCATTGGACAGATGGAGGTCAACATCTAGGAAAGTGGCATGGGATTTGGAGTAGGACCAGGTGAATCTGATGGAACCAAAGGAGTTGAGGTTGGAGAGGAAATTCTGGAGTTGTTCTTCACTGTGAGTCCAGATCATGAAGATGTCGTCAATAAATCTGTACCAAACTTTGGGTTGGCAGGCTTGGGTAACCAAGAAGGCTTCCTCTAAGCGACCCATAAATAGGTTGGCATACGAGGGGGCCATCCTGGTACCCATGGCTGTTCCCTTTGATTGTTGGTATGTCTGGCCTTCAAAAGTGAAGAAGTTGTGGGTCAGGATGAAGCTGGCTAAGGTGACGAGGAAAGAGGTTTTAGGTAGGGTGGCAGGTGATCGGCGTGAAAGGAAGTGCTCCATTGCAGCGAGGCCCTGGACGTGCGGGATATTTGTGTATAGGGAAGTGGCATCAATGGTTACCAGGATGGTTTCTGGGGGTAACAGACTGGGTACGGATTCCAGGCGTTCGAGAAAGTGGTTGGTGTCTTTGATGAAGGATGGGAGACTGCATGTAATGGGTTGAAGGTGTTGATCTACGTAGGCAGAGATGCGTTCTGTGGGGGCTTGGTAACCAGCTACAATGGGGCGGCCAGGATGTTTGGGTTTGTGAATTTTAGGAAGTAGGTAGAAGGTGGGAGTGCGAGGTGACGGTGGGGTGAGGAGTTTGATGGAGTCAGGTGAAAGGTTTTGTAGGGGGCCTAAGGTTCTGAGGATTCCTTGAAGCTCCGCCTGGACATCAGGAATGGGATTACTTCGGCAAACTTTGTATGTAGAGTTGTCTGAAAGCTGACGCAGTCCCTCAGCCACATACTCCCGACGATCAAGTACCACAGTCGTGGAACCCTTGTCAGCCGGAAGAATGATGATGGATCGGTCAGTTTCCGGATCACGGATAGCCTGGGATTCGGCTGTGGTGATGTTGGGAGTAGGATTAAGGTTTTTCAAGAAAGATTGAGAGGCAAGGCTGGAAGTGAGAAATTCCTGGAAGGTTTGGAGAGGGTGATTTTGAGGAAGAGGAGGTGGGTCCCGCTGTGATGGAGGACGGAACTAGGGAAGTCTTTCCGCTCCCGGGATTGGAATGACTCCTTACCCTCTCCCTTAAAACCCACACCCTTTCATTTTTCCCTCTCCTTCCTTCCTTCCTTACGAAGCAACTGCCAGTTGCGAAAGCTTGTAATTCTGTGTGTGTGTTTGTGTGTTTTGTTCATGTGCCTGTCTGCCGGCGCTTTCCCGCTTGGTGTATATATATATATATATATATATATATATATATATAGAGAGAGAGAGAGAGAGAGAGAGAGAGAGAGAGAGAGAGAGAGAGAGAGAATGAAGCTGAATGAAATGCATTTGGATGTCAAGAGAAAAATGCGTGAAGCCTTCAATGACTAGAGTAGCTGAATATTGTCAAATGATCATGTACAAAAACAAAACAAATTCTGGTTGTGTGTAAAGGCTGTCAGTGACATTAAAGTTACTGTCCAATCACTAGTGAATGAGAAAGGAACTGAAATTGAGGGTAACAAAGCAAAAGATGAAATGCTTAACTTTGATTTAAAATGTTTCTTTACATAGGAAAATCCAAGAGAATTGCCCCAATTTAATACTCATACCACTGAAAAAATGAGTGAAATAAGTGTTACTGTCAGTGGTGTTGAGAAACCACTAAACAAAACTCCAGGCCCGACGGGATCTCTGCTAGATTCTATACTGAATTTGCAGCTGAGTTAGAAGAGGGGCTAACTATATTTTATGTTCATATAAAAAAATACAAAAAAGCCCAGTTTTTGGAAAGCAGCAAAGGTTACACCCACCTACAAGAAGGGTAGGAGATCAACAAAACTAATTTCCAATGTCCTTGACATCGACTTGCAGTAGATCTTAGAACATGCTCAGAGTGCAAACATAATGAGATATCTTGAAAAGAATAACCTTCTCCATGCCAGCCAGCATCGATTCTTCTTCTGGCAGAAGAGTTGAAGGCGGAAGGAAGAGGAGTGAAGGAAAAGGACTGGAGAATTCCTTCTCATCCCATCTGGGACTCAGGGTTCTGGGTGACTTTTCTGAAAAGAACCCTAAACCTCTCCAGTCCTTCTCCTTCACCCCTCTTTCTTCCCCTTCAACTCTTCTGCCAGAAAGAGGAGCCACTGGTTCCGAAAGCTTGTAAAAGGACAATCCTTTTGTGTGTGTGTGTGTGTGTGTGTGTGTGTGTGTGTGTGTGTGTGTGTGTGTGTGTGTGTGTTCCCGTGCTGCCGCTTGGTGAGTAGATTTTTACCTATCCATTTACATTAGACAATATTAATAGTTGCTTTAGTAACTTCAGACTCTTCTGCATATGATGCAATTATCTATAATGATATACTGTCTGAAAGTAGTTGCATAAAAATTCAGTCAGATCTTGATAAGATTCCAAAATGGTGCAACGACGGCAACTTGCTCTAAATGTGAAATGTAAAATTGTACACTTAATATCGATGAGTCACTTTTGGAATTGGCCAACTCATACAAATAAATGGCTGTAACACTTTGTAGGGATATAAAATGGAATGATCACATAGGCTCAGTAACAGGTTGAGCAGGTGGTACACTTCAGTTTATTGGTAGAATACTGGGGAAGTGCAATCAGTCTGCAAAGGAGATTCCTTACAAATAACTTGTGCAACTGGTTCTAGAATACCGCTCAAGTGTTTGCCACCCATACTAAATAGGACCAACAGGGAATATTGAACATATACAGAGAAGGGTAGTATGAATGGTCACAGGTATATTTGATCCATGGGAGAGTGTCACAAAGATACTGAACTGGCAGATTCCTGAAGATGGCATAAACTATCCTGAGAATTTCTACTAACGAAGTTTCAAAAACCAGTTTTCAATGACGACACTTGCAATAAACTACAATCCCCTATGTATCACCCACATAGGGATCACAAGGATAAGATTAAAATAATTACAGCACAAACAGAGGCATTCAAATGATTATGTTTCCTGTTCTTCATATGTGAATGTAATGGAAAGAAACCCTAAAAAAAGTGGTACAATGGGATGTATTCTCTGCCATTCACTTTACAGTGTTTTTCAGAGTAGAGATGTAGATTTAGAACAGTTTTAATCACCTGACTGACATACAAATTTCCACAATAGTGGGAGTGCTCCTGCTGTCATATGAAATCGCATTCCAGACTATAACTCTGGGTGTAGGTCCAGCATGTCTAGCACACATACAAAGCTTGGTTGCAGGCTCTCAACTGGCTACCTTATAACCAACAGTCGGTCATCCTGGCACAGAGGCAAAACCAGCTTTCATTAGAAAACACAACAGACATCCACTCTCCCCTCCACTGAGTTCTCGCTTGGCAAATGACAGTGGTTTGGTGTCAGTGGAAGGCACACTACAAGGTATTTGGTTAGGAGTTGTCATTGAGGTGACAAGTTTTAACAGTCTGTTGTTTTGCTGTGGCACCACCTGCTGCTCAAATTGCTGCTGCAGGTGCAGTACAATGTGCCACAGCCATATACTGGACACAATGGTCTTCCCTTTCAGTAGTGCCAAGTGGCATTTTACATGATCTCATTCAAACTCAGTGAGGTGCTGATAATGGGGTCTTTAGTCACCTTAAGGGCATTCTTGACTAACCAACTCACCACATCCAATCTCACTGCTAACTTAAAGCTGATGACCATTACAACATGTATTTTAAGCAAACCCAATTTGGATCCTCATAGTGGCGCTACTAGCATCATCACTCTTATGCAACTGACACGACATTTGAACAGACATCATCTTTCAGATGTAGAAACATGCCTGTCAACTCTTTCTTGGTGTTGCAATTTTTTCCCCATCAGTTTATATCTTTCTACTTGTTATAGGTGTTCTTTGTACTTTGGTAATCATTGCTCACACAACCGGGTTGTGGTTACCAATACCACTTTCGATGCAGACTTCTTCATAGAGGTCAGGTCTATTAGTTGCCATTAGAACTATCTGTTCTAGGTAGTTTTCAGAGAAGGGATTTAGTAATGCTTCACTGGATGTCTTGTCATGCCTACCACTAACAATATAGTAATTTTTCCAGTTGACTGTTGGATGATTAAAGTTTCCAGCTACCATTACAGTTTGATTAGGGAACTTATGTACAAGTGAACTGAGGTTTTCTCTTAAGTTTTCTGTTACATCAGGAGATGAAACTGGTGGGCGACAGAAGGATCCAACAACTATTTTATGTCCATCCCTGATACTGAGTCTTGCCCAGAAAATCTCACATACAGCTTCAATTTCTATCTCAGTGGATTTTAGTTTCACTAATTTTTCCTGAAAATCTCACAGCTATCTATTTCAGGTTTCAACTCCTCTCCAAAGTAACTGAGAGATTAGTGAAACAATGAATCACCAAGTACTTAGATGACCATATCCTATTGAATAATAATCAGCATGACATCAACAGGTACAGGTACAAGGACAATAGTAGTGATAAATGGTTACACCCAAAAAATAGTTGAAAACTTGGATGACAATAATAGTGTTGTAGGAGTTAATTCGGATCTTTCTTAAGCTTTTGATACAATTATTCATGATATTCTGTTAGATTATTTAAAAGCAATGGGGATAATAGGTATAGAAAACAAGTAGTTTCAATCATCTTTCCAAAATAGTTCACAGATGGAACTTCTGCCATCTCATGCTAATCATAAAATCAGATTAATATCTGATGCAACGAAAGTAGAAAAATCCCAGGGTAGTATGCTAGCCTCCCTTTGGTTCCTTACTTATATAAATGACATACACACCTCAGAAACTGCAGCCAAGATCATGTTGTTTGCAGGTGACACTAGTGCAATAGCGAGTGGTATTAAGGAATCTCTGCCCACTACAACTAATCAAGTCCGCATGTCCTTGCATTCATGGTTCAATGCCAACGGACTTGATACTAAATGTGAAGAAAACAAACTATTTACAATTTTGGTAGATGAATCAAAATCAAGATTCCAACTTGGGGGGCGGGGGGGGGGGGGTTGAGTTACAAAGGATGTGATGCATCAAACTTTTAGAAATGTATGTTGACTAACACTTAAACTGGAAAGACCATGTAACAGAACTCTTCGCACAGATTCTGTTCTGCATGTTTAGCTCTAAGAATTTTTTGTATGGTTTAGGCCACAGATGGTGCTACAATGGTTTATTTTGGTTTCTTCTGGTCCCTTAGAGTTTATGGAATAGTTTTCTGGGATAAAATTAACAACCATTAAATGAAATTTTTACATAAATGAAGTGTATTCACAGTTGAAAATATGACCAACCATCACCGGTATACAGGAATGAAAATCTTAATCTGGCTTAACTGCTTTGGCTTTCAAGACACGAGCAGGACCAAATTTCCATGCCATCATTTCTGCATCACAACCTGTACTCAAACACACATTATAACATTACTATACAGGGGAGGGCGTTTTAATTGAAAGTCGCTACCTACTATCAGCAGATAAATAAGATACTGTAGTGCCTATACTGTTAAGAAGAATGATCCAATGTCGAAATTTTTACATTCAGGAATGGGATATTCGCATCTTGTCACATAGCTCTCCTACGGCTCACCACAAGCACCTATTTAAAAAGTTGTGTTTGCTTACTCTACCCTGCAAATGTGTGTTGATGACAAGAGCTAGACTTGATGACCTGCATAGCAACTCCAATTGCGACAGCTGTAATACTCACAACTCTTGGCCCTCCATATGGAACAAGTTGGAACAACCTGTGTTCAATAAACACTTAAGCTACTTTGATGTCATTTTTATAATGCGCTACGAACAAACATAAGGAGATTGGAGACAGAAATGACTTTTAGAGCAGAGTTAAAGTCATTTCTTTGTTGAGAAATGGTTACACAATGAAAAAAAAAAAAAACCATGAGCTTACAGGACTACTAAGCCCATTTATTGTTGAATTCTTTTGCTTCTGTTAACTGATGTACAAACTATGCTGTGTGTGTCTTTGCACAGAATGTTTCTACTGTTGGTTTTCTGTTTCCTCTGGTCTAGATGCAGTGCCATACTCCACCTCTGAAAAGGGATCTGGTGCAAGCCTAGATGTGATGGATACAAAGTTTGCAGGTTTCATACGATGAACTTTTCAGCAGTGCTACATAACATGCTCAAGAGTTTTTACTTTTTCATGGATGGTCTGTATCAAAGTTTCATGATTTACCTACATCACTGATTTACTTTTTGCGTAAGTTGTACTTTTTGGCAGTGCTATGTAATGTGTTCATGTTTTCACTTTGTCAGTAGTGTTCTTATTTTCAGTATGTCTTGTGCATGTTGCACTTACAATGCGCACTGTGTATTTGTTATTCCCCTTCTAACCACATACCGAGCAAGGTGGCTACTCCAGTCTTAAAGTACTGGATTCGAGTTTGGGAGGTACAAGGTTTATTCCGCATCCAACCACCCTAACTTGAGTTTTCCAGGGTTTTTAATGTGAATGCTGAGATGGTTCCTTTCATTAAACCATGGCGGACTTCCTGCCCTATCCTCACCTTATCTTATCCTACTTTGTTAGTATTTTTCTGTGCTGTATCTGATATATTCGGCACCATTTTACTAGATGGTGTAGAGACGAATAAATAAATAAACATACAAAAAATGGGCATTTTGCAATTACTATGGCTTCAAATTATGTTTACAATAGATCTTAATAATGTATGACTGTAAAATGTATACGAATCATAGACAATAACTAGAAAATATCGATGAAGAAAGCTATGTATGTCTAGAAACTAAAATCAAAGGCTAGAAAATATTAATACCGAAAGCTACGTATGTCTTTGTGATATTTAAAACTTACCCATTCCACGAAATTTTCGTCATTTGGGATCTCTTGGGCAGGAATTTCTGGTAACACACAGTTGTGAGCTGGTAATGTGGTCTGTTCTAACTGAACTGAGGTGCTAAGTGCAGTCGTTGAATCGTAATGTAACTCATGATTAGAGTGTATCATTTCTCGTTGGACTTCTGTTAGCTCTGATGGCCAAGAAGCTAATCCTCTCTGTACAACCATTTTTGGCATGTGTTACTAACCAGCAACACTTGTTTATATTAGTATTAAAATAAATCTGGTAATGTCACTGAGAGTAATAATTATTCACAGTTTTAAAACAAGAAGCTGTTAAATTCTTTGAAGGAGACTAGTTTGGCAGGATATAAACAGAAAGCATCCATTTAACGCACAAGATAATTGTATCCGTCACAGCACGGAAATGATATCAGCTGGATTCCGAATGCAGTTGGTAGAAAGCAGTTAATCTGACATTCAAAATACTCAGTGGACTATGTACAAAAATCATTTCCATGAATATTTAACAGAAACTTTAAACTTCAGCTTGTTTCTCTCTCACGTTGTGTATTTTGAAACAACTACAGTTCTGCCAACAGTTAACCACGCGTCCCGTCATAGATGAAATATGTCTGTCAAACCTGAATATGCCATAACAGTCATTTACTCAGAAAAAAATGGAGAAATGTATTACATTTATGTTGTACTAAGAAGTTATTTTAATTTCTCCACTTTATTTTGCAATAATACGTTTAATTCTACGGTTGAATTGTCTCCGAAACGGCGTTTATTTTCTTTGCCTAAACAGTCTCGTATAGTGTATACCAACAATAGCTAACAAAAAAACAGCTGTTCGTTGTGAGCCAGTGGTCTTCGCGAAAACATTGCAATGTTTATCTGTCGCATTTATTCAGTTTTCCTGTAGATAATATGACATACGTAGAATACATTGAGCTTATTTGGTCTGGGTCTCCTATATGCAATTAATACAGTGACTGACAGTTCTTAGAATGAGATTTTCACGCTACAAATTAATAGTACTTAGGCATAACATAAACTTAGTTACAGAATCTTGCAGGGTTGTTATATAGGTCATATATAAATTGAAGTACCGAGTTACTGAGAAAATGTTGTGGAGAATACAGAAAGTTAGTACTTATTGAATATCAAACTTTCAAAATATATTTTCTAATGTTATACTCCAGGAATATTTATATTTCTTTACAGATAAAAGTCACCTCTTCGGCTATGGTCAGTTTTCAGCAGTATTCAACGACGAAAAGACGTGTTGTCGTAACTGGTATAGGAGTCGTTTCTCCATTGGGATGCGGGGCCCAGCATGCATGGAACAGAATATTATCAGGTGACTGTGGTATTGTTCGTCTCCCCGACGACAGATATGGAACCCTTCCATGCAAAATAGCAGCTCTGGTGAAAAAAGGAAACAGTGATGGTGAATTAAATATAAATCTTCATTTCGCTGACAGGGAGCTAAGGACAATGGCGCCAGCGACAGTGTATGCATTGGTAGCAGCAAAAGAAGCGCTAGAGGACGCAAATTGGTTCCCAGAGGAAGAGGAAATGAAACAGCAGACGGGTGTTGCAATAGGAATGGGAATGGTTGATATGGAAGATATTTGTAGCACAAATGAATCACTAAAGAGGGGATATAATCGTGTAAGCCCATATTTTGTTCCTAGAATTCTTGTAAATATGGCATCTGGTCTGATAAGCATTAGATATGGCTTTAAAGGACCTAACCATGCTGTTTCTACAGCTTGTGCAACTGGTGCTCATGCAATTGGCGATGCATATAGGTTTATACAGCATGGTGATGCTAAAGTTATGGTTTGTGGGGCCACTGAAGCAAGTGTCAATCCACTCTCAATTGCAGGATTTTGTAGGTTGAGAGCTCTTAGTACAAAATTTAATGATGAGCCTTTGAAAGCGTCAAGACCATTTGACAAGAATCGTGACGGTTTTGTGATGGGCGAAGGATCAGCCGTAATTATTTTAGAGGAACTAGACCATGCTATTCAAAGAGGTGCACAAATATATGCAGAGGTCTTAGGGTATGGTTTATCTGGAGATGCATCTCATCTAACAGCACCCAATGAAGATGGACTGGGAGCGACATTAGCAATGTCAAGAGCAATATGTGATGCTAGGCTACAGCCAGAGGAAATAAGTTATGTCAATGCTCATGCTACATCTACTCCACTTGGTGATGAGATAGAGGCAAAGGCTATCAGCAGACTGCTTGGTAAACACGGTGGTGTTGCTGTTTCTTCAACCAAAGGAGCTCATGGGCATTTGCTTGGTGCTGCAGGTAATCTAGAATCTGTGTTCACCATTATGGCTATTAAGACCGGCTTCTTACCTCCAAGCATAAATATTGAAAATGCAATTGATGCCAAAAATGTACATTTTGTTTCAAACATTAAGAGAGAGTGGAATCATCAGAAGAGGATTGCTTTAAAAAATGCATTTGGCTTTGGTGGAACTAATGTATCATTATGTTTTTCACAATATGTGAGCTAGGTTTTCTTGTTTCGGTCTAATAAAACTTGCCATACTTTTTGAATTTTTCTTTTTAGTAAATTCAATTTGCACAATTTTCAGTAAAGATTTTCATTCCATGTGAAGAGAACTGCAAACAAGCTTGTGAAGGAAGTTGAAGACTGATCTCAATATGAATATCAGATGTTTGTGACATTATTGCCATAAAATAGTCCTACATCTGCCACAAACTCCTTTATCTGAGCACTGTGTGGATCCAACACACCCAGCAAAAGATAATACTGCTGAATCATTTAGTTGTAGTATGTTATCCATCTATAAATAAGGTAGTCTGGGGAAAAAATAACTAGTTATTTATTTGTCCCTTGATCATTCTGAATGATAGATGGTTGGTTGATTCAGTGAGGGGAGCAAACAGTGAGGTTATTGGTCCCATCGGATTAGGAAAGGATGGGGAAGGGAGTCGTCGTCGGTGCCCTTTCAAAGGATCCATCATGTCGCTTGCCTGAAGTGATTTTGGCAATCATGGAAAACCTAAATCCGGATGGCCACACATGGTTTTAAACCATCGTCCTCATGAATGTGAGTCCAGTGTACTAATCACTGTGCCACCTCTCTTGCTCTGAACAGAGTAATAGGACATGTAACGAGAAGATAATTTGCATACACATTTTGAAGTATACCTTTGCCTGATCGTGAGTCATTCCAATTACTGTTTCCTGTGCAACTGATATGCATCCTGTGCTCTGTAGGTCTAATGAAGAATGAGATACTAGTACTAGCTAAAGCAAATGTAACACTAGCATCTTTTTCCTCAGTTGAATTACCAAGGTCGTATCCTGGTCTTCATTTGACCTATATAGGTCAGCTGAAGTGCAGGATACAAATTTTACATTTGTCACTTTTTCCACATTCACTAGTACCAGTATCCTATTCTGCACTTGACCTGTGTAGGTCCTATATTTGTCGCATTTTTCGCCGTCGCTAGTACTAGCATCCTAGGTGAAAAAAAATGAAGCACATAAAAGTTGTATCCCATACGTGTCAACTGAGTATTCCATATCAACATTACTTTTTTTATTTTACAAAATTAATCACAGATGACTTTAATGTGATGATAGGGAAGGAGGAAGCATTCCAGCCTACAATTGGGAAAGAAAGCAATGCATACAAATGCATATAAAATTAATCATAGGTGATTTTAATGTGAAGATAGGGAAGGAGGAAGCATTCCGGTCTACAATTGGGAAAGAATGATAATGGCTCAATTTTGCTGTTCCAAACGAGTTGTTGTTAAGAGCACATATTTCAAAAGGAAGGACATTCATAAAGCAACTTAGGTATCTCTGGGTGGACACACCCAAAGCCAAATTGATCATGTTCTTGTAGATCGGAGAGGGCACACTAGTATAGAAAATGTTAGGACTTTCAGGGGAGCAGACTGCGATTCTGATCATTTTCTTGTGGTTGCCAAAGTTCACTAATGGCTATCTACAGCAACATCAAGGTGTCACAATGCAGAACTTGTTAGGTTCGACACTGACAAGCTAAATGATGAAAACTTTAGAAGAAGGTACTTGATAGAAATTTCAAATAGGTTTGATGGTCTTAGGACACACAAAGATCAAGACGAGGATGTAAATAAACAGTGGATCACTGTGAGAAATAATATCAAAGAGGCAGCGAAGGTCACAATAGGTACAATTAAGAAGAACAGGAGGAAACTGTGGTTTGATGAGGAATGCAAGAAATTGGTAGAGGAAAGGAGAAATGCGTGATTAGATAGGGATAGAATGGGAGACAGAAAACGAGGAGTTCTTGAACATGGGAAGGGAAGTTGGTTGTAGGCTACGGGCAAAGAAAAGGGATTATTTGAACAATCAAATTTAAAAAATGGAAACAAACAGGAAAAAAACAGAAAACATTAGAGAACTTTACCTAGACATAAATGGGTATAGGAAGGGGTTCAAGGCTAGGACAAATGCACTTCGAGGGGATGCCGGGGGAATACTGACAAACCCCAGTGCTATATTAAGTAAATGTAGGGCGTATTTTGAGCATCTATTAAATGTACACCAGGAAGCAGGAAATGAGCAGGTGTACGAAATATATACAGCAGAACCCCAGATACCTGAGCCAACATTAAAGGAAGTAAGAGATGCAATCAACAAATTGAAAAACCATAAAGCACAAGGATCAGATTGCATAACTGCAGAATTAGTTAAAAATGGGGGACAGAAATTGGTGGAAGTAGTTCACAAAGTGATAAATAAAGTATGGAACTCAGAGATGATACCTGAAGAGTGGCAGGAGTCGATTCTGATCCCAATTTTTAAGAAGGGCGACAAAATGGACTCTAGTAATTATAGAGCGATATTGCTATTACAAGTATGTTCCAAAATTTTCTCGAATGTTCTGTTAAGCAGGCTTACACCATATGCAGATGAAATTTTGGGGAATTACCAAGCTGGCTTTTGGAGGAACAGATCAACTATAGACCAAGTATTCGCCCTGCATCAAATTTTGGAAAAGAAATGGGAATACAATAAACCACTTCATAATCTTTTCATAGATTTTACAAAAGCATAGCCGGCCGCGGTGGTCTTGCGGTTCTAGGCGCTCAGTCCGGAACCGTGCGACTGCTACGGTCGCAGGTTCGAATCCTGCCTCGGGCATGGATGTGTGTGATGTCCTTAGGTTAGTTGGTTTAATTAGTTCTAAGTTCTAGGCGACTCATGACCACAGATGTTAAGTCGCATAGTGCTCAGAGCCATTTGAACCGTTTGAACAAAAGCATACGATTCAGTATTGCAATCAAAATTGTTCAGAATTCTTTTGGAACTTGGAATACCAAAGGAGTATGGTAGACTTATAGAAACGAGTTTGAAAAACACAAAAGGTAGAGTAAGCATGGGGAAATTGGAGTCAGAAGAGTTTGTAATAAAGAACGGACTTAGCAGGGAGATGTCCTGTCTCCGCTACTTTTTAATTTAGTCCTAGAATATATTGTACAAATGGCAGCGGATAATTCAGAGGGTGTTGAGCTAAATGGAAATATTAAGATATTAGGGTAAGCAGATGATCTAAACATCATTAGCGATAGGAAAGAATCTATAACAGCAAATATGAATGTGTTAATCAAGGCTAGTGAAGATGTAGGTCTAACGATAAGTGAAGACAAAACTAAATACCTGGTTACTACTAGAATGCCAACAGCAGATGATCAGGAAATGTTAAGAGTTGGAGACATGCAATTTGAAAAAGTGAACACATTTAAGTATCTCGGCGTGGACATCACTTCAAGAAATGAGATTGTATCCGAACTGAAGAAGAGATTACGGGCAGGAAATGCGTTCTACTTCTCATTGAATAGATTACTTTCACCATGGATATTGTCTAGGAATTTAAAGATTAGAATATACAAAACTATTATTCTACCAGTTATGCTGTATGGGTTTGAGACTTGGTCTCTCACTGTGCAAAATGAAAAGCTGTTTCGAATATTTGAAAACAAAATTTTGAGGAAAATTTTCGGAGCAAAAAGGGATGACATTAGCGGAGAGTGGCGAAAAATGCATAACAAAGAGGTTCATGAACTCTATTCAAGCCCTGACATAATCAGTATTATTAAATCACGTAGGCTGTGATGGGCGGGTCATGTAGCTCGAATGTATAAGGGCAGGGCAGGTTCATTATTTAACTCATTACACAGAATGGCTCTGAGCACTATGGGACTTAACATCTGAGGTCATCAGTCCCCCATTACACAGACTTTTCAGCCTTGCTATGAGAGGTGATACACTCATCTATTGTCCAGAAAAATGTGAAGAAATCGGTGAAAATCTGTAGCAACCACTATTTAATTGGCTTCAAATTGCTGCTTTAAATAATTCCATGCATCATATCCATCACTCTTTGTTAGCAGCATCATTAATAGCTCTTATTATAACAGACTTTGTGGTAAAAATATATTAAAAACAAAGATTCCAAGACTTACCAAGCGGGAAAGCGCCGGCAGACAGGCACATGAACAAAACACACAAACACACACACAAAATTACGAGCTTTCGCAACTGGCAGTTGCTTCGTCAGGAAAGAGGGAAGGAGAGGGAAAAATGAAAGGATGTGGGTTTTAAGGGAGAGGGTAAGGAATCATTCCAATCCCGGGAGCGGAAAGACTTCCCTTGGGGAAAAAAAGGACAGGTGTACACTTGCACACACACACACACACACACACACACATCCATGCGGGTGGATGTGTGTGTGTGTGTGTGTGTGTGTGTGTGTGTGTGTGTGTGTGTGTGTGTGTGCGCGCGCGCAAGTGTACACCTGTCCTTTTTTTCCCCAAGGGAAGTCTTTCCGCTCCCGGGATTGGAATGACTCCTTACCCTCTCCCTTAAAACCCACATCCTTTCATTTTTCCCTCTCCTTCCCTCTTTCCTGACGAAGCAACTGCCAGTTGCGAAAGCTCGTAATTCTGTGTGTGTGTTTGTGTGTTTTGTTCATGTGCCTGTCTGCCGGCGCTTTCCCGCTTGGTAAGTCTTGGAATCTTTGTTTTTAATATATTTTTCCCATGTGGAAGTCTCTTTCTGTTTTATTTACATAGACTTTGTGGTAAAAATGATAATATTACCCACAGAGAAGGAAAAAGCTTCTCTGTCTTAGTTATGGTTATGGCCTAACTATCATATAAAACACTGAGTTTACAAGACATTTAATTTACTAAAAAGAAAACAATTAACACAAATCTTACAACTTTATTAACTGTAGTGCACAATAATGTTATAATAATTAACATTTTGTAGTATCATTTACATAATTTCAATTTTTAAATATTTTACATTGATATCATTGGAATGGGAAGTTTGTTTGTGAATATATACTACCAGTATTAAAATCAGGATGCATTTTCATGTTAAATAGAATACATATGAGATGCAAACAGAACATAATGAAATAACTGTTCTTACAGAAAAATCTGCTTGCCAAGGGAATTAACTGTCTTTCCTTTGACAAACTATTTATTCTGTTTTATTAATGATATATGAAGACAGCTGGTATTAGAATATGGCTCTGGAATGCAATCAGTACCATGCCACAAAACAGCACAAATCACTTCACCATTCAATATAAATATCCCAAAATAACAACAGATTAGCATAATAAATATTTCAAAGGAGTAACTCTTCATAATATTTGGTCTTTTGCCATAGCTATATATAAACACAGCTCTTGCACCTCTGAGAACTCTGAAGAAAACAAAAGAATAATGGTTAATCAGAACTGTATACCCAAATATCAAAATATTTCCATTTGGAACATGCATATGAGAGCAGATGTTCACCTGAGAAAGGTTTTATGCACAGACCTTAAAAAAATTCTTCAGCAGTCTCCCAAGGGCAATATACAGCATATTTATAAAATACTGACATCACATAATGCTTGTGGTCTTTAATGGTCTCAATACAAAACAAAGTATTCTTTAAAATACATGAAAAAGGAATGATTACTTAAAAGCAGATAATACATGGCAGTAACTGGACATCTGATGCCAAAACTGCCATCAGAATTACCATATAAATCAGTAAAAATGTGATTTAACAGCAAAATTGGTATAATATAAGATACAACACCGGAGGAATGTGAAATAGGTCACTGAGAAGGACAGGTAAATAACAGTCTCAGGTTCACAGGAAACCACTTGTATACTAGCACTTCAGTACAAATTGGCATGCCCGCCAATTTTTTTTGAACCTCAGTATATAAACAAAGATTGCAAAAAAAGATATATAAACAATCCCAATACACAGTATTCAAAACCACAAAAAAGTTGTACGTTTCCCAAATGCAAGCTGCCAATCATTTTCAAAAACTAGTTTGATGCACAATAGTGGGCCGTAATCCAAATGGTCTCGGCACCGGTGGCTTCACACAGAGCAGGTCAAACCGCTTCTTCAGCACCTGCCGTAGTTGCTGCCTCTTCTCTGTCAAATGGAGCATCCTTGCTTTGAACTCTTGTATCTCTTCTGGTGGAATATAACTTTCTTCTCCATCATCGTCATCATCGGAAGAACGCAATTCCTGTCAATAAAAAAATTACTCATTAATTTTACTAGTTTCCATAAAGTATGAGCAAAGCTGCTGGAGAGGGATGTACAAGAGCTTAAATTGAAAACAAAATTAATTTCTTCATTTGAACTTCAGTCATGCAGTGCCTATAAAGTCTATCAATAGGGTGAATAACACAGTAACAGTGAAATCCAAGAAAAATTATACATAAAATAAAAGCCCCTTCATGAGGACTCTCGAACAGAGAAAGAAATACATACAGGTCTAACAACAGCTAATAGAACACTTTACAATTTTAAGAAAAAGTGCACTTTGCACCAATTTCAAAATTTGTTTATATCAATCCAATATAACTATTATCATTACATGGACCTAAAGCTTCAAAGTTTAGGGGGGAAAAAAACCTACCAACATTCAAAAGAAAATAGCAAGAAAGATTTTGGAGTTGTGACAGATGAAGATAGCAGAGAATGAAAGATTAGCAAAAATAAGAACTATTGGTGTTATTCAAACACTGTGATGATATCACAATGCTAAAGGCAATATAATGGCAAAGATACAAACATAGAAACACTCTTTGGGATCAGAAATTTGCTGGACTAGACACCACCCACCAAGGCACATGGAATTTGGCGAGAGACTTTTTCAGGGTACAACACTACTTTCCCACACTACTAGGATGAGATGGAGCAGTCTAGTCCTGTGAAGAGATGGTGAAACTGATGGCCTTCTAGATGAAGATGAAGGGAGAACTCTTCAAATCTGACACTTGAAACCGACCTGTTGAACGTATCTGAAACCAACCATGTGAACGTACCATAATACATGAAATCACATAAGCCATCGAATTATTGGTACGCAAGGTGAAAGAAGACAGACTTGTTGGAAAATGCAATGAAATGCATCTGTAAGAGGAAACACATGCAAGACCAATGCGACCAATTCTTGAGTATGCTCCAATGTTTGTAGTCCTTAACCAGTAGGCATCAAGAATACTGCCTTCAAAAAAGGTCCTTGTCCAAGCAGCATTCAAACCAGACAGTTCAGGCTTACAGAAATCATGAATGCCGCCCTCAGCAACACTTCCCTGCCTTTGGAATGTAGCTAACATCTATGTTCGGAACGTTAGGGAAAGAGCAGTCTCTTTCACAGAATTACAGATCCATTAGCCTGCTGCACTCTCTCGGTAAATTGGTAGAAAAAGTAATTAAACAATGACTCACCAGACATTGTATAACAGTAACACCTTGAAGCCACAGCAATCTGGATTCAGGTACTACCATTCAACAACTACTTTTCTATGTTATGGCACACATAAAAATGGATATAACACCAACAAGTGGTCATTTTGCTGATACTAAGAAAGCATTTGATTGTATCTGGCATAATGGTGTCATATGGGAACTAAATGTTACTGAGTTCCCTGATAGACTTTCACATCTCATACACTCATATGTCACCAACAGAAGTTTCTAAACTGAAATTGATGGCAAACACTCAGCGCTACATGGCAAGTGGAAGTATCCTCTATATGTGGAAGTAGCCTCTACATTAATGACTGGTAGCCATACATGCAGATGGCACTTTATCTTTCCACAGGACTGGAAACTATCGAACACCAATTCCCACCTACTGGCAGTGGGAGTGTTGAACCTTCATTGGAGAAACAATGAGTTAAGGTAAAGGTCAGCAAATGCGAGGCAGTCCTGTTCACACAGACCAAGCCAACTGCACAAGTGCCAATTCTGCAGATAGAGTACTACTCACACAACCAATAAACTTTTCTTAGGTCAAAAACATCAGAGGCTGGCTGGATTGGAAGCTCAGTTGCAGGGATTACAGTGGCAAATAGTGTCCACTTGAGGCTCTAAAGACCATACCCAATTCTCAAAAGGCAAAACATGCTGAATAGGAGGGAGGCTAGGTCCATGTTTATATGGCTCTTAACTGACTGCTGAAAATGCACAAGGCCCCAGTTTGAGGACAAGCAGCACCAACATACTTGAGCCACTTGCTGGCCATAGGAAACAAGGTATTACAAATTAGAAGTAATGATCAATGGTACACATACACCTTGGACATCCACCTTGCATTCAACTTTGATCCTCTCAGAGAATTACAAGAAACCACAGGTGAAAGTATTATCTTCCAAAAACACTCTTTCATAGGTGAAACTAACCAACTATGGCCAGCAGTTTTTACATACAGACAACACACATCGGCAAGTTCCTAAGACATTTACAATTCTTCATCTTGATCTTGAATGACGCTGTGAGTGTGGTGGCCATCAGTTTCACATTCTTGTCATTGAAGTTAACTGTTCTGTCTTTTTCTCGTAGTGTAGGAGTGTAGTATCGTTCCCTGATGAAGTATCTTGTCAAGCAAGTCTCTGATCCCAAAGTGTGTTTCTAGCTTTCCCATTACAATGCCTTTAGCATTGTGGCATTACATTGCTTGTACAACTACCATAGTTATTATTTTTGGTAATCCTCCATTTTCTGGTATCTTCACCTTTACCGGCCTGTGATGAAACTCAGCAGAGAACTTCTAAAGATGCCAACAACACTGTCACACAAATAGACCCTACATATCTAATACAATGAGAAGGAAGTTTTATCAGCCACTCTAATGTAGACTGATTCATAACAGGAGCCGCTGGTCTGCAGGAGCAAGCCCATGAGATTTCGCAGGTGCTGATGATCACAATAACATACTGACCAACTAACTGTTAACATATTGCAATGCCAATTATGAGGTGTTGTGAATGGCATTTAACTTACTTTCTGCTGTTTGCCCTACTGCACAAACAAAGTCTCAGATGCTTTTTGCCTCTCTGCAGCATCTTTTCCCATCTGCCATTATGCTTTTACAGTCACTTAGTCCATTATCTTCAGGTGGGACCATGTTAATGGGAGACTGTTACAGACATATACAGGGTGTTACAAAAAGGTACGGACAAACTTTCAGGAAACATTCCTCACACACAAAGAAAGAAAATATGTTATGTGGACATGTGTCCGGTAATGCTTACTTTCCATGTTAGAGCTCATTTTATTACTTCTCTTCAAATCACATTAATCATGGAATGGAAACACACAGCAACAGAACGTACCAGTGTGACTTCAAACACTTTGTTACAGGAAATGTTCAAAATGTCCTCCATTAGCGTGGATACATGCATCCACACTCCGTCGCATGGAATCCCTCATGCGCTGATGCAGCCCTGGAGAATGGCGTATTGTATCACAGCCGCCCACAATAAGGGCATGAAGAGTCTCTACATTTGGTACCAGGGTTGCGTAGACAAGAGCTTTCAAATGCCCCCATAAATGAAAGTCAAGAGGTTCGAGGTCAGGAGAGCGTGGAAGCCATGGAATTGGTCCGCCTCTACCAATCTATCGGTCACCGAATCTGATGTTGAGAAGCTTGCAAACACTTCGACTGAAATGTGCAGGAGCTCCATAGTGCATGAACCACATGTTGTGTCGTACTTGTAAAGGCACATCTTCTAGCAGCACAGGTAGAGTATCAGAGTACCCCGTATGAAATCATGTTAACGTGCTCCATTGATTACATACTGATGAAACTAAAATAAGCTCTAACATGGAAATTAAGCGTTTCCGGACACATGTCCGCTTAACATCTTTTCTTTATTTGTGTGTGAGGAATGTTTCCTGAAAGTTTGGCCATACCTTTTTGTAACGCCCTGTAGATAACAACATAGACATGTATCCCATGATCCTGTCAAATTCCAGCCTGAATTTAACATTCAAAAACTTAAATTCTGTCGGAATATTACCATTCTCTTCTGGCAACAGAGCAGAAAAAGAAAGACTACTAACTGTGGAAACAGTTGGTGTCAATCTGTGAATGTAGTGCAAAATGGTACTTATGCAGCAAGCCCATCAGCTTTTCATCTACTTTAGTTTCAGTGCAGGCTGTTACAGCTACTTCCCACACTACACAACACATTTTGTTAAAATTCAACATATTTTAAAGGTACCAAAGTTTCTCCTCACAAAAGTTCTAAAAACAGAGCCATTTTCTTGGTCGTGTTGTGGAAACAAATGAATGTTGGGTGGCTACAGTTGCTGGCTATTCTTCATCAGAAAGTAGCTCCTACTCTCCACTCTTTTCTTAATGATAGCTTGAAGTTAAGTAGTAGTGTCAACTAAAGTAGGTGGAGAAAAGGGCAGTGCACAGTAAAGACTGAGGTGGAACTAAAGGGAATCAAAACAGCAACATGGAGAAAAATGGCTCCAATCAAAGGGCTAATCAAGGGTAATCTACATCTAAATCCATACTCCGCAAACCATCTGACGGTGTGTGGCGGAGGGTACCCTGAGTACCTCTATCTGTTCTCCCTTCTATTCTTGAACTAGTACAACAAGGAAGACATGAAACTCAGCCTCTGTGATGCAAACTGTGTCCATATTAAACCCTACAATAACCACCAACAGCACCTCCACTGCACATTCTCCAATTCATAACACATAAAAGTGTGTACAGCCTTGGTATCCATAGATATTGATGTGTTAAGCAAACTGCCTTATCCGATATGCAAAATTTCATGTTCAGGGAATCACAAAAAGGCACTGTTTTCCCCACTTAGTCCACAAATGGATCTCAAGAGCTGTATTGTTTCAGGCTGATGGTACACCTTTCACAAACAGTGACTGGCCACAAAAACCCTATTATACTCGTGATATCTTTTGTTGTACCCTGAAATATTAAATTCAATCTTTCAGAACAGCTTCACACCAAATCACAACACAGTTCCTAATTTCAAATGTTGCACAGATACAAAAATGACAGGTACAAAAAGAATTGAGTGTAGAATTGAAAAACAGTTAAGTTGTTCAATATAGGAAATACAGGGTCTGATGGGTGCCCTTTATGATTCTATACAGACTATGCAGAGGTCATATGCCTCATCTTTTAGCTTCAGTTTACTGTAGGTCCCTGTAATGACAGAGTGTACCATGTGACTGGAAAAAGATGCAGGTAATTACAGTGTATAGTGTACAGAACACTGAAATTGTTAGACCTGTTGGTCTAGTGGCAAAGCATGTGCCTGGAACCTGAAAGGTTAAGATGTCAATTTCCGATCAGACAATAGAATATTTCAATCTACTTCCAAGTCATCTTTCATTTCTTAATGACGTGAAGATTTCACAGGAATGACACGGCCACTGGACTGAGCACTACTTGTAATAGTGGCTTGTACTGAGGTGTCATGGTGAGATGCTCCCTCCGTTTGAATCGCTGGTGTTTACTTCGTCAACCATGCGCCTTTGCCTACCAAATATCTGAGTCCTTACTAAATCTGTGATGTGATTGAGGCCACATGCTGCAGTTCATTTTGGCATGTTCTCTGCTACTTTGATTGGTCTGTGTAGCAAACCTACATCACCCAGATAGACTTCAGTTTAATGTAGGAACCTTGGTTAGCTCGGCATTTAGCAGGTGTTAACAAGCCCTTGGTGAGCGTTGGCTTCTTCAATAATCTTCCTCCACATTTCTCTGTTATTTGCTGCTCTTTTCTACCCCTGGACTCCCATATTGGTGATGTCCATTATTACCTCGTCGATCCATCTTCTTCTAGGTCTTCCTTTTTGCCTAACTGAATGGATCATACCTTACATCATTTTCTTTGGAATTCTATCCTCTGCCATTTTCTCCAAGTGTCCTAGCCATTGTATTACCTGTGATTTCACAAATTTTACTATGTCGCTGCCTTGTATTGACTCTTGTAGCGTATTTTTCAGCCTTCTTTCTCCCTTATTGGCCCATAGATTTTGCATAGTATTTTCTTAGTGCATTTTTATCGTATTCTGTCAACATCCATACCTCTGAGCTGTATGTGGTAACTGGGCGGACTAGGGAATTATATATTTGCAGTTTAGTTTTTCTTGTAACAAGGCTATTTTAGAAAAAGCTGCATATTTGCAAAGTAAGCTGTGTTTCCTGCTTGTATTCTTTCCCTTAGAGCCTTTCCAATACTGTTGTCCTTTGTTATTAGGGCTCCCAAGTAGTTAAAAGAGGACACTCCATTGAAGCATTTCCCATTGATGTTTAGGTTTTTAGGGGTTCTTCTGGCCTCAGATTGTGACATTACCATATATTTTGCTTTGTTTTCATTTACTATGAGCACTTTACTACTCCCAGATCCTAGTTCCCTACCAGTTAAATTGATTTCTTACTGAATTGTGAACATACGTGTGGCTCATATGTGAAGGCTTTTGTGAGGACAAAACAACACCTACGTCAGAATTATGGTAAGCACTGATCTTGTGAAACTCACCTTGCTCTCTGTCTGTTCATGAGATCCAGAGGGCAGTCATCAGTAGATACCAGGTTGATAGCATTTCTTATAACTTCAAATAGAATGCCATTGATACAATACCACATCATTGTCTCAAACAAAATACAAGCACACACAGTATTCCTATTAAAAATAATTTAGAGCCATTCCTAATGAAGAGGTACCGTCAGAATCAAATCTGGCACACCCCAAGGAAGGACACTGTTGTTAACAATATACAGAGTGTGTGGAAATCCCCGTTACAAACTTCTAGGAGTTGTATAGGGCATCAGGTACTTAATATTTTGAATAGTAACCCATGTCCAGAAACGTACTGTTTCCATTCTATGATGGTTTCAATTCATATGTGTAATATGTACACGAAGTCCCCATATCCCAGTAGGTTTTGACTGATTTCAGTGACTGATTACTGATCATCTGAGCAAACAATATTGATCTTTCCATCCATTCATATGGATAAAATTACAGTTATTTATGTCAGCTTTGCACATATTTCAGTCTGTGCATGACACACTGATCATCTGCAACTGTATCTGCATTTCATAACAGATTTCTAACTTCAACTCCTTCCACACAATGGCATTGTATGTGAATATAACTATGAAAAGCCTTGTTGGGCTAGAGATGTTACCTGCCAAGTCATTTATATACAAGGTGTTCCGAAATTCCCATTACAAACTTCTAGGACTTGTAGAGGGGGGTGAGTTCATAATATTTTGAATAGGAACTGATGTCCAGAAATGCACCGTTTCCATTCTATGACAGTTTTGGTTCAGATGTTTTAACTCACCTACTTCTGATTGAGAATGGAATTACACATGACACAGTACAGTTATTAGGTAACAGTTTGAAAGGAAACACAGTGAAATATCTATTTATCACTTGAGCACATTTGTTCGTATTAACACTAAAACATATCCAGAACAAAAAAGAAGCCAACATACTGTACGTACAGAACAGCGCTGATGTATTACAACAGCAACTGTATGTGGCAATCTCCAACATCAGATGTTATATCTATGAAACATGTTCTGCTACACACACACTATCCCACCTGATGTCTCTTCAGTTTCTAGTGCAAAGACCAGAACTCTGTGTCTAATGAAGTCTCGTAAATTAAACTTTGTGTACGATTCCACAAGAAGTAGTAAATAAGAGTTAAATCCAGCGATTGCAGCGATCACCCCGTTGGACCACCTCAGCCTATCCACCTTTCACCATAGCATCTGTTGATGTCTCCGAACCTCACACTAGAAGTGAGGTGGTGCACCATTGTAAAGTGACATCAGGTGATCTTCTGACAGTACACATCATCCTGTCAACACCGTTGCATACCAAGACAAGCAGCACTGAGACGTTTCTCTTTCCCTCAGCAAGTGTGGACATATTACACATCTGAATTGAAACCATCATAGAATGGAAACAGTACGTTTCTGGACACTGAATGCTGCACTACATTCAAAGGTACACATATGTGCCAATTTTTCAACACAGTCACCAAGTCTCTCTAAACAACGGGCAGAAGATATTACCAGTTGTTAAAGTATTTGATGACAGAAATTTGCTTCTTGTTCAAGCATATGATTAACTAGCATTTGGCCAAAACTTCGATTTGTTTGTGGTGGCAAACTGATCTGCAGTGTAGCCTGACGTCCATGTTACATAGAAAGGTTATAATTTGGTGAAGCACATGAATAAGACTGCAGAATAAAGACTGTGGTAACAGACTGACCAGTAGTGTAGTCAAATTTTTAAATTTGCACCATATAGAGTTGGTGGGCTTCATCTAAATGCCAGTTGTATCACACTTAATTGCTTGTGCCGAAAAGTCATTAGAGAAGTGCTGTGTGAACATCATCGAAAAATTTGTGATTTCTGCGAATCAGTTTCTCAATTACCTGGACCTTATAATCTGTGGTCAATGTCAATGGCCTTCCTTCCTGATTCAGCGACCCTGTCTGTGCAGCCTTTGTCAAACTGTTTTGCACCATTCACAACCATGATTTCAATGGTGAATATGAGTATTTCAGATGTTTTGACCACAAGAACCATACTGTCCCACACACTTGAGCTTTGGTGTATGTTACCAGTTGCCACCCCATTTCACGCACACGTTATGACACACTTATTGCCTGTACTGTCACAGAACTGTGTCTGCAGAAAACTCAGAACATGTAATCCATCTGACAATGTGCTGCACTTGTTGCACAATGGTCTCAGTGTGGGATGATGTGTAATTTACTTTTTGAAATCTCCTCATACCTAGAAGTTTCTGTATGGAGCACTCTGTGCCCTCTGCTACACATGGTAAAGTGAGTTGAGGGGTACAAATGTTAGGTAGAGAATTCCCTAATAATGTGGAATAACCACAGAATCCTTGACATGACGAAGGCATATGTCCTACTTGATATAGCGGGAGAATCTTTTCATTGTGATCTTCAGTTTAAAGATTGGATTGGTGCAGCTCTCCACACAAGTCCGTTCTCTGCATAACTACTGAAAACTATGTCCAACTGACCCTGATTATTGTAGACTAACTATTCCTTCTTTTAGTCAAGTTGAGCCATAAATTTTTTTCTCCTCAATTTCATTCAATACTTCATCAATTATCTGACATCTTATTCAGAATTCATCTGTAGAAACAAATTAAAAAACCACCCGTTCTCTTCTTGATTGTACTGTTTATTATGTCGTTTTACTTCCATACAAGGCTACACGCCAGACAATCACTTTCAGAAAAGATTTCAAACTCATATTAGATGTTAGTGGCAAAACATTGCAACAATGAGTCTCACTTCCTAATCTCATCCCCTCAGTGTCCTCTCATTTCATTCATTTATATTCCATTAGCTCTGTTTTGGTTTTGCTGATATTCATTTCATAATCTCTTGGCTCAGTGGTAAAGTGCCAAACTACAAATCCATAGATCTCAATTTCGATCTCCATTCAATTCTAGGATTTTTGTCTTTCACTTATCACTTCTTTCATCTCTGGTAATGTTTGCTGAAGAGAAAAATGCAGAGTTGCACAATCGGTCAGAATCCACACGAAACGGTAGGTCCCCAGACAATGAGCTGGATCTAGATCTAGACTTACATCTACAAGGCTACTCTGCAAATCACATTTATAAGTGCCTGGCAGTGTGTTCATTGAAACACCTTCACAATTCTCTATTATTCCAATCTCGTACAGCATGTGGAAAGAACGCACACCTGTATCTTTCCGTACGAGCTCTGATTTCCCTTATTTTATCGTGGTGATCGTTTCTGCCTATGAAGGTCAGCATCAACAAAATATTTTCGCATTTGGAGGAGAAAGTTGGTGATTGGAATTTTGTGAGAAGATTCCATTGCAACGAAAAACGCCTTTCTTTTAATGACATCGAGCCCAAATACTGTATCATTTCAGTGACACTCTCACCCATATTTCGAGATAATACAAAACTTACTGCCCTTCTTTGAACTTTTTCGATTTACTCCAACAGTCCTATCTGGTAAGGATCCCATGCTGTGCAACAGTATTCTAAAAAGAGGACAGACAAGCATAGTGTCAGCAGTCTCCTTAGTAGATCTATTACATTTCCTAAGTGTCCTGCCAACAAAACACAGTCTTTTGTTAGCCTTCCCCACAACATTTTCTGTGTGTTCCTTCCAATTTAAGTTGTTCGTAATTGTAATTCCTAGATATTTAGTTCAATTTACGGCCTTTAGATTTGACTGATTTAGTGTGTAACCAAAGTCTAACAAATTCCTTTTAGCAATTATGTGGATGACCTCACGCTTTTTGTTATTTAGTGTCAATTGCCAATTTTTGCACCATTCAGATAACTTTTCTAATCATTTTGCAATTTCTTTTGATTTTTTGATGACTAACAGTCAGTGTCATCTGCAAACAACCTAAGATGGCTGATCACATTGTCTTCCAAATCGTTTATTTGGATAAGGAACAGCTAAGGGCCTATAACACTACCTTGGGGAATGCCAGGAATCACTTCTGTTTTACTTGATGACTTTCCATCAATTACTAATAACAGTGACCTCCCTGACAAGAAATCACAAATCCAATCTCATAACAGACGATATTCCATAAGCACGCAACTTCACTACAAGCTGCTTGTGTGGTACGGTGTCAAAAGCCTTCCAGAAATCCAGAAATATGGAATCTATCTGAAATCCCTTGTCAGCAGCACTCAACACTTCATGCGAGTAAAGAGCTATTTGTGTTTCACAAGAATGATATTTTCTATATCCATGTTCCCAATGCGTCAACAGACTGTTTTCTTGGAGGTAATTCATAATGTTCGAACACAACATATGTTCCAAAATCCTGCTGGATATCAACATTAATGAATGATTTTTTAAGTATGGAGCTAATGCATCAGCATACTCCGAAAGGAACCTAACTGGTATACAGTCTCGACCAGAAGACTTGCTTTTCTTAAGTAATTTAATTTGCTTCAGTACTCCGAGGATATTTACTTCCGCATTACTCATGTTGGCAGCTGTTCTAGATTCGAATTTTGGAATATTTACTTCATTTTCTTTTGTGAAGGCATTTCGGAAGGCTTTGTTTAGTAACTCAGCCTTGGCAGCATTGTCTTCGATAGTATTTCCACTGCTAACGCGCAGAGAAGGCATTGATTATTTCTTGCTGCTAATATACTTCACATACAACCAGAATCTCTTTGGATTTTCTGCCATGTCTCTAGACAAAGTTTCCTTGTGGAAACCGTTATAGGTGTCTCGCATTGAACTCCGCGCAAAGTTTTGAGCTTCTGTAAAGGATTGCCAATCTTGGGGATTTTGCGTCTGTTTAAATTTGGCATGTTTGTTTCATTGTTTCTGCAACAGTGTTCTAACTCGTTTTGTGTACCAAGGAGGATCAGCTCCGTCGTTTATTTGGTATACACCTCTCAATTACTGTCGATGCTATTTCTTTGAATTTAAGCCACATCTGGTCTACACTTATATTATTAATTTGGAATGAGTGGAGATTGTCTCTGAGGAAGGCATCAAGTGATTTTTTATCTTTAATATGAGAGGGACTGTTTTTGATTTATGACAAATTCACAGATTTAGGCAATGTCAGACAATGTGCATAGCTTATGCCAGTCGCAACGCCATTGCTGTAATTCATGTAGGTCGGTGGAGTATCTTTACTTATATATAATGTTTGCTGCCTCAGTGTTGTGACTTGAATCATCACTGATGACCCATTTGGTACTGATAGGGAGAGGATGCTGTTATTTTGTGTTTGCTGCAAAAGTGCCAGCATTTCCTGAACTATCCTAGTGGAGCGGAAGCATGATTGGCATCACTGGTACAGGTCTCAAAACAGAGGGCAGACTAATATTGTGTATTCTGGTACAAGTAACTTTCTCTTACATATTGGTAGTGCCTGAGGAAAGTTATAAGTGAGTGCACTGTGAATTTTGATTGAAGCATTTGTAACTTTTTGCAACTGCTGTAACGAATGTACATCTATGACAATGGAGGACACTGAGCCTCGACAATGTATTCAGCTTCTTGGGCCTTCACAATATATTCAGCTTCTGCCAGATTTGTCTTTGATTTACTGGTGTAACAACTTCCTCAGAGTGTCATTTTCTTAGCACAATCATTCTCTGAATTCATATAGTGGTCTACAATGTCTTGGTAGCTGTCCTGTAGGTAAGATCAGGTAAGTTTGACACATGGGAAAAGTGTGGCTGGACATAAAAGATACAGCACCAAAAAGAGTGGTACATTGTTGGTTAGGTTTTGGACTGCCATTATTGTCTTGTAGCAAACCGAATGTGTTACTGATATGACAAAGAATTCAAATGCACTTAAATTATATGAGAGTTATGGAAATAGGTTACATCCTGAATTCTAATATGCTTTCCGAAGTTTTCTTGGTTTCCTTCATCGCTTGTTAAAGTTACACAGCAAATAACATCAGTGATAGCCCACTACCCTTTCTCACTTTCTTCTCAGCAGCATCTGTTTCCTGTTCCTCAACTCAATTGCTGATAACTTTTTGCTCCTTGTATTTTATCCCTGCTACCTCAAAAATTCCTACTATTTTATTTCGGTCAATACTGTCAGAAGCTTTGTTTAAAACTGAAGATGTGATAAAGGTTTCAGAATTGCTTCGTGTATTCCTGCACTTTTACAAACCTCAAAGTGATCTGCCCCAATGGCAGCTTCTATCAGACTTACCATTTTTCAGTAAATAATTTGTTTTCGTATAAGGGGCAGCCAAATGAAAACTTAACACCCACTGCAATGGGACCATACAATGATTCCATTCAAAAGTAATCACCACACACATTAAAGCCTTTATCCCAGAGATCAGATGATCAATTCCAGTTTCAAAGAATGCAGTATGCCACTAATGGATGGGTTGTAGGCAAGAGGTTGGCATGTTTGCCAACCAAAATTGCTGCAGCATAGCCTTCATCCAATTGGCAGTGTGGAGGCAACTTACCGTGCCTTGTGCTAACAGCTCTGGGTTTCTTTAGTGAGGGAGTGTGGGATTTTTCCACTACTGGCTCTACCATTTGCCCTCAGGCTTGAAAAGGAGACACCACATTGATGACCTTCTCCTTCGACTGCAGGAGCCTTCTGCTCAAAAGTCATAATGCCCAGGAATGCTGTCAGATGGAATCATCCTGTTGCACAATAACGCATGCCTCCACACTGCCACTTTGACAACGGCTACACTTTCAACACTCAACATCTTCGATGCAGCTCAGATCTTTTGCTGTGCGATTTTCACATCTTTGGCTACCTGAAGAAAGACATGCAGGATGTATTGTTTCAGTTGGATGAGGGTCTGCAAGAGTGGGTCCTCAAATTTTGGAACCATGACTTATTAAACTGATGGTTTGGTATTATTCTCACCTTTTAGTGCCTGTCTTCTTTGGAATTGGGATTACTACATCTTTCTTGAAGTCTGAGGTTACTTCACCTATCTCATATATCGTACATTTTAAGTGTAGTAGTTTTTGTCTTGGTTGGTTCTCCCAAGGATCTCAATACTTTTGAGTGAGGGAATATCATCAACTCTTCAGGGTTCTGTCAAATTCATCTCGCAGCGTCACATCTCTCATACTACATTTATTTACTTCCTCTTCCCTTTCCATAATACTGCCTTCACGTTTCTTTCCTTACAGCAGCTGTTCTATAAATTCTTTCCATCTTTCAGCCTTCATTTCTTGGTACACTACTGGCTAGCCATCTGAGCCCTTGATAATCATACAGCTGCTTCTATTGTCTCAAAAGGTGTAGCCATGTATGGAAGTGAAACATGGACGATAAATAATTTGGACAAGAAGAGAATAGAAGCTTTCGAAATGTGGTGTTACAGAAGAATGCTGAAGATTAAATGGGTAGATCACATAACTAATGAGGAAGTATTGAATGGGATTGGGGAGAAGAGAAGTTTGTGGCACAACTTGACCAGAAGAAGGGATTGGTTGGTAGGACATGTTCTGAGGCATCAAGGGAACACCAATTTAGTATTGGAGGGCACCGTGGAGGGTAAAAACCGTAGAGGGAGACCAAGAGATGAATTCAGTAAGCAGATTCAGAAGGACGTATGTTGCAGTAGGTACTGGGAGATGAAGAAGCTTGCACAGGATAGAGTAGCATGGAGAGCTGCATCAAACCGGAATACACTGTTTGAAATTCTGAAGGCAGCAGGGGTACAACACAGGGAGCAAAAGGGTCTTTACAACTTGTACAGAAACCAGACAGCAGTAGAGGGGGCATGAAAAGGAAACAGTGGTTGAAAAGGGAGTGAGACAGGATTTAGCCTATACCTGGTTTTATTCAATCTGTACAATGAGCAAGCAGTAAAGGAAATCAAAGAAAAAAATCTGAAGAAGGAATCAACATTCAGGGACAATAAAGGTTTGCCAATGACATTGTAATTTTATCAGAGACAGCAAAGGACTTTTAACACCAGTTGAATGAAATGGACAGTGTCTTGAGAGCACAACAGGGATAATGGAATGTAGTCTAATTAAATCAGGAAATGCTGACAAATTAAATTAGGAAATGAGACACTTAAAGTATTAGATGCATTTTGCTGTTTGGGCACTAAAGTAAGTGATGAAGGCCAAGGTAGTGAGGATATGATGTGTAGACTGGCAACGGCAAGAGAAGCATTTGTGAAGAAGAGCAATTTGTTAACTTTGTTTATAGATTAAGTGCTAGGAAGTCTTTTCTGTAAGTTTTTGTCTTAAGTATAGCCACGTATACAAGTGAAATGCAGATGATAAATAGTTCAAAAAAGAAGAGAATATAAGCTTTTGAAATTTAGTGGTACATAAGATAAAATAGATAGCTCATGTTACTAATGAGGAGGTACAGAATAGCATTGGGGAGAAAAGAAATTTTTGCACATCTTGACTAAACGAAGGGATCTGTTGATAGGACACGTCCTGAACGTAAAGGATCGCTAATTTAGTATTGTAAGGAAATGTGGAAGGTAAAAATTGTAGAGGGAGGCCAAGACAAGAATACAGTAAGCAAGGCTCAAAAGAATGTGGGTTGCATTAGTTATTTGGAAATGAAGAAGCTTGCACAGGATAGGGTAGTACGGAGAGCTGCATCAAAAGTCTTCAGACTAAAGACCATAACAACAGGTGGCATCTTTCCTGAAGTGACACAAGCTTCTAGAGATTTGCTTTGCTTCTATAGCCATTCCTGCTTTGCGATTTTGCATTTCTTACGAATCTCCTTTTTTTTTAGACCTCTGTATTCTCTTTCACTGGCATTTTCACATTTTTCCTTCCATCAGTTAAATTCATTTTATTTGTCAACCAAATATTTTTATTGGCCTTGCCTTTTTGCCTATTTGATCCTCTGATGCCTTCTCTACTTCAACTCTCAAAGCTACCTGATGGTCTCCATTGTCTATTGCTCCCTTTGAAACTCCTAACAACCAATTGTTGTTTAAATGTATCCACGTCCTATCTCCTTAAATCAGAAGAATAAACTTTAATTGTAATTCATACCCAAAATAAGTCACTTGCAAGTTCCTAGTCTAAGCAATTCTCAAGTACTGTTTGTTGGTCTGGCACCCTTACCAAATTTGACTAATGAAGGAGAGAAAAAATTCAAAGACCAACTGTACAATTCTTCATGGGTTGATTTTATTTAATTAATTCAGAAAGACAAAAACAACAGTAATCTTAGTTCACTGTTGCCCACACTGAAACTGAGTTTATTTTGTGGTTTTGTTTCCTGTGATTCTACTAAACCCAATCAGAACCCTTAAGTAGTAGTAAGAGACCATTTAATAGTTCCTTTTTAGACATGATTTCTTCAAAGTCTACCAACCCAAATGTTCTGTGTAAATGCAATGTTCAAAATTTCATGTAGACTAATTCTACACATTTTGTAACACCACATCCTCAAGGCATTCAATGATTAACTACAGAATTCACTTAAAACTTATACAATTCATGGAATATTTAATAACAATTTGACAAGCCATTCTACTTACTCATTAGGCCTACATGAATGAAGCAGATAGTTACTTATCTACAGGAGAATGAAAAATTCAAACAGTGCAGTGTGATTAGCTTGACCTACCTCTAGCATCTGCTGCAAGGATAGTAACTGCACACCATTGTGATAGCTCCCATTCTTCACAGTGTTGTGACTAAGGGTGCAAGTGTGTGTGTCACTGAGCTGATCCGAAAGGTTGTCTCCTGCTGACAAAAGTTTCTTTAGATTAGCCTACAACATAGCTACTTTTATATCAACAGCTCTGTCACAGGTGTCTTTCAGAAACTCAGATTAAGGAAAACATAAAAGACTGCTTGGAACAAGCAACACTGGTATCTTCTGAGGAAAAAAAACTCGTGACCTATTAGCCAGAAGATTATTCAAGAAATTAATGTATTCTGTACATTTAATTTTTAGCATATGGCAAAACTATAGAAAAATATGAAACACAAACAACAAAAAATAAGATAGAAAAAACAAAAAAATTAATGAAATAGTATAGAATCAGTACTGGCCAACAGGATTAGGTATAGAATCAAACTCCCATCCACAAAACAGCTACAAATTTCTGATTACTTTACATTTAAGTTAACACATTATATGTTTGATGTTAGGTGTGAAAAAGTTTAAGGTAGGTTTGAATTACATTTAAATGTTTGTAGGAAACTGCTAAGTGCTCTCTTTGTCTACACTGTATGAGTATACTACGGATTTGGAGGGGGGGGGGATTTGCACTCTGGTTCCCCCCCCCCCCCTCCCCCAATGTTTATGGGCTAATATTTCCTGAGCTGCGTGTCTTACAATGATAATACAAAACGTACTGCCCCTCTTTGAACTTTTTCAATGTACTCCATTAGTCCTATCAGGTAAGGATCCCTACTGCACAACAGTATTCTAAAAGAGGACAGAGAAGCATAGTGTCGGCAATCTCCTTAGTAGATCTGTTACGTTTACTAAGTGTCCTGCCAATAAAACACAGTCTTTTGTTAGCCTTCCCCACAATATTTTCTAAGTGTTCCTTCCAATTTAAGTTGTTCAAAATAGTAATTCCTATGTATTTAGTTGAACTTACGGCCTTTAGATTTGACTGATATATCGTGTTATCACAGTTTAAAGAATTCCTTTTAGCACTCATGTGGATGACCTCACACTTTCCATTATGTAGGGTCAATTACCAATTTGCGCATCATACAGATATCTTTTCTAAATCATTTTCTGATGACATTATTAGTCAATAAACCACAGCATCATCTGCAAGCAACTTAAGATGGCTGCTCAGTTTGTCTCCCAAATTGTTTATACAGATCTTCTTGTTGTGGTCTTCAGTCCGAGACTGGTTTGATGCAGCTCTCCATGCTACTCTATCCTGTGCAAGCTTCTTCATCTCCCTGTACCTACTGCAACCTACAACCTTTTCAATCTGCTTAGTGTATTCATCCCTTGGTCTCCCTTTATGATTTTTACCCTCCACGCTGCCCTCCAATGCTAAATCCAACACTAAATTGGTGATCCCTTGATGCCTTAGAACATGTCCTACCAACCATTCCCTTCTTCTAGTCAGGTTGTGCCACAAACTTCTCTTCTACCCAATCCTATTCAATACCTCCTCATAAGTTATGTGATCTACCCATCTAATCTTCAGCATTCTCCTGTAGCACCACATTTCAAAAGCTTCTATTCTCTTCTTGTCCAAACTATTTATCGTCCATGTTTCATTTCCATACATGGCTACACTCCACACAAATACTTTCAGAAATGACTTCCTGACAAATCTGTACTCGATGTTAACAAATTTCTCTTCTTCAGAAACACTTCCCTTGCCATTGCCAGTCTACATTTTATATCCTCTCTACTTCGACCATCATCAGTTAAATTAAAGCTTCCTAAAAGCAAAAACACATGGAAGAAGAAGTGACAAGTAAGAAAAATACAGTTAATACTTAAATGAAGGTAGCTCGCTGCACAGCAGACGTGAAGCAAACGGCGGTCAGTACGACACTGACAAGATAAATTTGGAGGTGTTGTAGAATCTTCTGAAGTCAAACTTAGTGAAGTATATCAAACAGATTGACCTCCTCCATGTCAATCAACATGGATTCCAATAACATCGATCATGCAAACCCCAGTTCACATTTTCCTCAAAAGACATACTGAAAGCTGTTCATCAAGGCAGTTGGGTAGCTACAGTACTTCTTGATTATCGAAAAGCATTTGACTTAGTACCACATCTATGCTTTCTCTCAAAAGTATGATTGTATCGAGTTTGTTGTGGTGGTCTTCAGTCCTGAGACTGGTTTGATGCAGCTCTCCATGCTACTCTATCCTGTGCAAGCTGCTTCATCTCCCAATACCTACTGCAACCTACATCTTTCTGAATCTGCTTAGTGTATCCATCTCTTGGTCTCCTCCTACGATTTTTACCCTCCACACTGCCCTCCAATACTAAATTGGTGATCCCTTGATGTCTCAGAACATGTCCTACCAATCGATCCCTTCTTCTGGTCAAGTTGTGCCACAAACTTCTCTTCTCCCAATCCTATTCAATACTTCCTCATTAGTTATGTGATCTACCCATCTAATCTTCAGCATTCTTCTGTAGCACCACATTTCGAAAGCTTCTATTTTCTTCTTGTCCAAACTATTTATCGTCCATGTTTCACTTCCATACATGGTTACACTCCATACAAATACTTTCAGAAATGTCTTCCTGACACTTAAATCTATACTCGATGTTAACAAATTTCTCTTCTTCAGAATCGCTTTCCTTGCCATTGCCAGTCTACATTTTATATCCTCTCTACTTTGACCATCATCAGTTATTTTGCTCCCCAAACAGCAAAACTCCTTTACTACTTTAAGTGTCATTTCCTAATCTAATTCCCTCAGCATCACCCGACTTAATTCGACTACATTCCATTAGCGAACCTCAAGGTTTTTATTTCTTCTCCATGGATTTTAATACCTACTCTGAATTTTTCTTTTGTTTCCTTCACTACTTGCTCAATATACAGATTGATTAACATCGGGGAGAGGCTACAACCCTGCCTCACTCCCTTCCCAACCACTGCTTCCCTTTCATGTCCCTCGACTCTTATGACTGCCATCTGGTTTCTGTACAATTTGAAATAGTCTTTCGCTCTCTGTATTTCAGAATTTGAAAGAGAGTATTCCACTGAACACTGTCAAAAGCTTTCTCTATGTCTACAAATGCTAGAAACGTAGGTTTGCCTTTCGTTAATCTGGTTTCTAAGATAAGTCGTAGGGTCAGTATTGCCTCACGTGTTCCAATATTTCTACGGAATCCAAACTGATCTTCCCCGGGGTCTGCTTCTACTAGTTTTTCCATTGTCTGTAAAGAATTCGCGTTAGTATTTTGCAGTCGTGACTTATTAAACTGATAGTTCGGTAATTTTCACACCTGTCAACACCTGCTTTCTTTGGGATTGGAATTATTATATTCTTCTTGAAGTCTGATGGTATTTCGGTTATCTCATACATCTTGCTCACCATATGGTAGAATTTTGTCAGGACTGGCTCTCTCAAGGCTGTCAATAGTTCTAATGGAATGTTGTCTACGCCGGGGCCTTGTTACGACTCAGGTCTTATACAGATAAGAAACAGCAAAGGGCCTGTAACACTACCTTGGGGAATGCCTGAAATAGCTTCTGTCGTACTCCAAGATTTTCCGTCAATTGCTACTAACTGTGACCCCTCTGACATGAAATCGCAAATCCAGTCTGAAATCGCGAATCCAGTCACATAACTGAGGCAATGTTCCATCAGCACACAATTTCACTACAAGCCACTTTTGTGGTACAGTATCAAAAGCCTTCCGGAAATCCAGAAATACGGAATCGATCTGAAATCCCTTGTCAATAGCATTCAACGCTTCATGCGAGTAAAGAGCTAGTTGTGTTTCGTAAGAATGATGTTTTCCAAATCAGTGTTCACTGCACGTCAACAGACTGTTTTCTTCGAGGTAACTCATAATGTCCGGACACATTATATGTTCCAAAACCCTGCTGCATATCAACATTAATGATACAGGCCTGTAACTTAGTAGATTATTCCTATTACCCTTCTTGAATAGTGGTGTGAACTGTGCAACTTTACAGTCTTTAGGTATGGATCTTTCTCAGAGCGAATGGTTGTATATGGTTGTTAAGTATGGACCAGAAGACTTGTTTTTATTAAGTGATTTAAGTTGCTTCACTACTCTGAGGATATTTACTTCTACATTACTCATGCTGGCAGGTGTTCTTGATTCGAATTCTGTATTATTCACTTCGTCTTCTTTTGTGAAGGCATTTTGGAAGGCTGTGTCTAGTAACTCTGCTTTGGCAGCACTGTCTTCTATATTATCTCCAATGCTATCGCGGAGAGAAGGCATTGATTGTCCCTTGCCAATAACATACTTCACATATAACCAGAATCTCTTTGGATTTTCTGCCAGGTTCCGAGACAAAGTTTCCTTGTGGAAACTATTGTAAGCATCTTGCACTGAAGTCCGTGCTAAATTTCAAGCTTCTGTAAAAGATCACCATTCTTGGAGATTTTCATTTCTTTAAATTTGGCATGTTTTTTTATTGTTTCTGCAAAGTGTTCTGACAAGTTTTGTGTACTGAGGAAAATCAGCTCAGTCGTTTCTTAATTTATCTGGTACAAATGAACAATAAGCTACTCAAATCACTTTTAGGACATAAACATAAGTTGCTATGACTAAAAGAATACACAAATAAGATGCTTTATAATTAGAGAGACATAACAGTGACATTGCAGTGTGTTTTCTTTTTGTTGATGGAGCACAAATACATTCTCATGGTGAAGGTTGAATAAACAAGAAAGCAACCTGCAGAAGATTGCTGATTTGCTGTTACCGCCTCACCCTCCTCCTCTGAAGGACTCCTGTCCACAAGCTCCTACTGTGAAACACACTACAATCCCATAAACTCTTTGATGGTTATTTCTTGGCTGTGGTGTTCTCAACAATATCATTGTTATTCACTTCTAGTCCCATGCTCTTCAAATGCTTCAGTGTCAAATTCGGGAATGCACTCTGGCCAAAACTTCTTCCAAGCAGAAGTGAGAGTTCTTTGGGTAGCCCCCTCCCATGCATTCCAGTCATCCTGACGCAGGCAGCGATATTGAAGTGAAATTTCCAATATTCTCTGAAAGTGAGCTTGGTAGCTCCAATCAACTCAAAGCAGTGCTCAAAGAGTGCTTTAGCATAGAGCTCCTTAAAAATTAGGTTAGAAATAATCTGCTGGTCCATAGGCTGGAGTAATAGAGTGGTGTTGGAGGCAGAAATTGGATCTTGATGAACTGAAATTCTTCAAGGAGGTGTTCTTGTAGGCCTGGAGAATGGACAGGAGCACTGCCCATTACAAGCAAGGATTGAAATGGCAGATTCATCTCATTCAAATATTTCACCAAAGGACCAATCACTTCACTGATACAATAACAAAAAAGATTGTGTCACCCAAGTCTTTTTGTTGGACCTCCACATTGCATTTAATCTTCTCTTCTGGACATGACACTTCTTGAAGGTTCATGGAGCTTCTGAATGTAAACAAGCAGCAGTGTAATTTTCAAATTGCTGCTTGCATTGGCACAGAATATCAGTGTGACATGGTCTTTCATTGGCTTGTGACTGGGCAATGCATTCTCCTCTGCTGTTGCAAAGGTAAGCTTTAGCATCCTTTTCCACAACAGACACCTCTCATTGTAATTAAAAACCTGATGCGGCAGATAACCCTAAGAACACACGAGCACCTTGAAGATGCTGATGAAGTTCTCTGCGGCCTATGTGTCAGAAGTGGCTGCTTTGCCTCACCATGCTGTGGATACCAGTTCTTCTCTTAAACTCCTCGGACCATCCATGGCTTTCCTTAAACACTTCTTCGGCCGCTGATGATCCTGGCATCTTCTTGACGAGGTCGGCAAAAATCACTCTCACCTTCTCACCAGGTGATGTTCTCATTAATAGTGTCACCTTCCAATTGCTTTTCATGCATCCATATAAGGAACAACCTTTTGAAATCACCCAGAATACGAAGCTGTTGTTTAGATACCCTTGTCACTCCCTTTGAAGCATCTATCTTCTTAATCTTGTCTTTGTTCTTCAGCATAGTGCAAATAGTTGATGTAGACCGATTGTATGTGTGTGCTAAATCAGCAATGCTCACACCACATTTGCATTTTTCAATGATTTACGTTTCATTTATAAGGTCAATTTCCTTCTCTTATGGTCATCATCTTGAGGCTTTATCTCTAGGAATATTTCTACAAAGGTTATTAAAAACTGAAAAACCACTGTGAGTGAACACAAGTTTAGAAAAATGTGTGATCACAAGCTGCAATAAGATGGTAGCAGAAATAGCACTAGAACCATACCCCGCAGTACGTACTGAAGACATTGTTCATATGCTGCTTCTGACAATGAAGGGTGTTCAATTAGTTGAACATTTCCCTGGCCATGTGTGAGTGGTTGGTGATGTCATACTAAATCATCGTCACTCATTATGGGAAACATCACTAGTTAAGTGAGTAATTTTTAAAAAATATGTTTTGCTCATTATGTGGAAAGCGTGTTATTGGAGGTGCTCGTTAAGTGAGGTTCCACTGTACTGCTTATTCCTCACACAGCATGTCCAATTTTGAAGTCCCAGTTCCAACTGCATTCACGTTAAAATGACTTGTTTATACATCTCCCTCCTCAGTTAGTGTGTTCAAATTTGGTGAATTCAGTACTATTTGGCTGCTGTTTCTAGCATTTGTAGACTTAGAGAAGGCTTTTGACAATGTTGACTGGAATACTCTCTCTCAAATTCTAAAGGTGGCAGGGGTAAAATACAGGGAGCAAAAGGCTATTTACAATTTGTAAAGAAACCAGATGGCAGTTATAAGAGTCAAGGGACATGAAAGGGAAGCAGTGGTTGGGAAGGGAGTATGACAGGGTTGTAGCCTCTCCTCGATGTTATTCAATCTGTATATTGAGCAAGCAGTAAAGGAAACAAAAGAAAAATTTGGAGTAGGTATTAAAATCCATAGAGAAGAAATAAAAACTTTGAGGTTCGCCAATGACATTGTAATTCTGTCACAGACAGCATAGGACTTGGAAGAGCAGTTGAACGGAATGGACAGTGTCGTGAAAGGAGGATATAAGATGAACATCAATAAAAGGAGAATGAGAATAATGGAATGTAGTCCAATTAATTCGGGTGATGCTGAGGGAATTAGATTAGGAAATGAGACACTTAAAGTAGTAAAGGAGTTTTGCTATTTGGGGAGCAAAATAACTGATGATGGTCGAAGTAGAGAGGATATAAAATGTAGACTGGCAATGACAAGGAAAGCATTTCTGAAGAAGAGAAATTTGTTAACATCGAGTATAGATTTAAGTGTCAGGAAGTCATTTCTGAAAGTATTTGTATGGAGTGTAGCCATGTATGGAAGTGAAACACGGACGATAAATAGTTTGGACAAGAAGAGAATAGAAGCTTTTGAAATGTGGTGCTACAGAAGAATGCTGAAGATTAGATGGGTAGATCACATAACTAATGAGGAAGTATTGAATAGGATTGGGGAGAAGAGAAGTTTGTGGCACAACTTGACTAGAAGAAGGGAATGGTTGGTAGGACATGTTCTGAGACATCGAGGGATCACCAATTTAGAATTGGAGGGCAGCGTGGAGGGTAAAAATCGTATAGGGAAACCAAGAGATGAATACACTTAGCAGATTCAGAAGGATGTAGGTTGCAGTAGGTACTGGGACATGAAGAAGCTTGCACAGGATAGAGTAGCATGGAGAGCTGCATCAAACCAGTCTCAGGACTGAAGACAACAACAACAGAAATGATGTGCATAAATGGTTGATATAGTTTGGCAGTATGTGTCATGGACAAAAAGACTGTGAGATAGTCAAATGAACCAAAACAGAAAAATATTAAGGAAGTTGACAAAAATTCACATATATTTGATATTGCATAAAAACTGAACACTCCTCCGTCAACGTTAAATACATAGTGAACAAATGAAAAACAGTTGATGTAAAAAGTTTGGAAAGACTAAATGGCAGATGAAAATAAGTGCACAACAGTCATTTTTCAGAACTAGGTAACAAGCTATTGACGTGGATAAAATAGGCTTGTGCTTTGAATCTTAAAATTGATAGTACTGTGCTTCATGTTGAAGCAATATATTTGGCATGAAATTTGGGACTCACAGATTTAAAAGTGTCATGGAAAAATATTTTTCCATCTATCATAGGAAGGTAGAGTTCCAAAGATATTTTTAATGCAGATGAAATGGACTTTTTTTTCACTTTCTGCCTGATAACTCACTGGTGTTGAGGGAACAGACACACCATGGCAGAAAATTTAGTAAAGGTAGGCTACCTGTATTATTACATTATAATGAAATTGGAAAATAAAAGTTGGAGCCATTAATAATTCAAAAAGCTGAAGAGCCCATGGCACTTTAAAAATACGTGGACATTTCCAAGTAAATATATGTCATTTGTGAAATTCTTGCATGCCTGGGACACCAAGATGCATGTTACAAATAAGAAACTCGTTCTGTTTATAGACCAATGTACAGTGCATCATCAAGATACACTGTACCTATGTAATATAAATGTAGTGTTTTTTCTCCCAACTAGCTATCTTCAGCCGCTCACCCACGGTGCTATAAAATGCCTAAAACAAAAATACAGACGATTATTGTACAGAAGAGTGTGGCCTGTCTTCATACTACAATGAGAAAGGTAAAGAGCTCAGATGCTACACATTTTGGAAGAAGCATCTGGGTTTCCATGCAAGAAGCACAATCTCAAACTGCTTCAAGAAGGCTAGCTCTCATAGAATACTTACAGAAGGGATCATATTGCAAATAAAGGAATTGCAGCTGAGCATTGGCAGCATATGATGGGGTAAGAAGAGACAACTGACTGCCTTAGCTTTGATGCATACATCGATGCAACAAAGGTGTTTCCAACTGTCAGTCCATGACAGCTCATGGAGTCTTGCAGGAGGAGATGGCAGTAAAACAAGAAGAAACTGAAGAAGACTATGAACCAGAAACTTTGCCAGTTCCTACATTATCTAAAGTTATTGAAGCAATGGACACTGTTAAGCGTTACGTGATGAGTTTTGAAGTCGGCGAAGAAGTGATGAATGTATTACGAAGATGGACAATACAGTAGAGTCTCGATTATCCAATCTTTGGTTATCCGACCTTCTGTGTTATCTGACCCTTTCACCGCACCGGCCGTGAGCCAGCTAATGACAGGTCAGTGACTAACGTATTGTTTGTTGATATTCAGTTCACTGTCGCCATCTGCTACTCCTCACTGCTAACTTAGATCTGTAATGGAGTGGACGTGTTGCACTTTGTTTATTGTATAAATTTGTGGTGGTGGCTTCAAAACTGAAAAAGGTGGTCTTTTCAATGGAAGAAAAACTTAAAGCTTTAAAAAGAATAGACAATGCTGAAACTTTATTAAAAATGGTGCAAGATTATAACGTTGGGAAAACCAAAACTGAAAAAGGAACTGCAATGAAATTGAGAAGAAGTGTTCTCAGCGAGCAACCTCGGCTGTTTTGGAAGATTGGAAAACCATGAAAAAATGTGATTATGGAAAAGTAAGTGAAGCTTTCTTCCTAAGGTTTACTTAACATAGAGGTAAAGATGTACCCATGTCGAGAACTATTTTGCAGGAAAAACCCTTCAAGTTTCGTAACGAACTAAATGAAGGTGAACCCAATTTCACAGCTAGTGTAGGCTGGCTCGATAGATGGAAGAAAAGATATGGAATGCGGCAACTTAATGTCTGTGGTGAAAGCTTTCAGCAAATTTTGAAGCTGTTCAATTGTTTAGGAATAAACTTCACAAGGTATTTGACAAGAAAATGTAACAGGTGAACAAATTTTTAACTGCGACGATACTGGTCTTAATTAAAAAATGTTACCGGAAAAAACATTAGTTTCAAAGGCCAAAAAGGCAGCGCCAGGCAACAAAAATAGCAAAGAAAGAGTGACAATTCTTGCATGCAGTAACGCTAAAAAAAAAGCATTTTAAAATGTATTTAAAAATGCTTTACCGGTGAAATATTACAACCAAAAAATGCTTGGATGAGCTCAGACATTTTTAAAGAATGGTTTTTTTAACGAGTTCGTGCCACAAACTGAGAAGTTTTTGAAAGCCAATAACTTGCCCCGCAACGCACTGTTGCTTCTAGACAATGCCACTTGTAATCCTAATGAAGATGAACTTCAAGATCAAGACATAAAGGCCATGTTTTTGCCTCCAAATGTCACATCCTTATGTCAGCCTATGGGCCAAGGGAACTTAGAGACACTGAAGAGAAACTACTGCAGCAACTTTCTTTCCTCTTTAATTAATGCTATGGACAAGGGAGAAGATATGCCGTATTAATTTGAAAGACGTAGCTTATGACATGGCCCGATCTTGGGAGAGTGTTGGAGCAAATACAATTGTAAAATCCTGGAAAATTTTACTACAGGAAAATCAAGAAAATTCTCCAGATGATGAAAATCTACAACAGCAGACCAAACCAGAAAATACTACCCTGCTTTCATTGTTACGAAAAGTTCCGGGATATGCTGACGCCACAGAAGATGACATAAATGAATGTATTGTCCAAGATGAAGAAATTGAAGTCACAGATGAAGAAATAGTCAATGTGGTAAACAAAAAAGAAGACAACGAAGAAGCGGATGTAGTGGAGGAAAGTGCGCCCAAGATTTCTCACAACGAAGGACACAAGGCCCTAGAAGCTGCTTTAAAATATGTAGAGCAAATTGAGGAAACACGGTCTACCAAGGTTTCACTTCTTAAGAGACTATGTGATTTAGCAGCAAAAAAACGACAAACAGCAGGCAAACAAAAGACAACTTCTTCACACAGTGTGCTCCCTGCCACCGTTGGATAAGCAGCTGCCAGCAGCAAGTCGTATTCTCTTAGCACACTTATTTGTTACATAGTTTGATTCTTAATTTCTTTGCTGTTTTTGGGTACTTTCATTGTTTAATTCACAAATTTTGGGCGCATTATAGCATTTGAGAGTTGTACATGGCAGTTTAATACCTGAATAGTGTAAAATTGCATAGTCTCCTTCTGCCGCTGACCAGTGTGTCAGCAGTGCGCAAGTAGCAACAAGTGTCTTATTTAGCGTTCATATAAGTGTAGTAGTCAAGTTGAAAATTTGTTTGAGTGTTCTTAGCGCACTTGTTTAGTTCAATCTGTCAAATCATTGTGTAGCTATGTAATTAGCTGGGACAGGTTTGCATTTTATTATCTGTGACGTGTTAAGTCGCATATTCGTCTGTAGTGTGCGTACTGTAAGATCTTCGGTACACACACCATCAGATTATTTGACTTGTCGCTCTAACGAAGTAGGCGAGTGTCAGCAACATGTCTTGTGGTCTTATCATGGCATGTTTATCTTCTGCCATTAGGTCAGACGATAGAAATGCCACTTGCACGCTTAGAGTAGCATATTGACGGTGACCAACTTTATAAACATAACTTGATTAATTTTCCCACAAAATAATAACACGCATAGAAATTACTTAACTTGATTCTGGATGCTGTTTACAATTGACAATCTGAAGTTCCTTCGGTCTTGGTACATTAATCTTATTCTCACATATCTCTGATGCTTGACAAGATGTCTATACATTTCTCTTCATGGTACAGGAATATGATAATCTTATTAGGCGCAGACTGAAACTTGTCCGTAGACTGATGCAGACTGACTAATCGGAGGTCTGTACACTCGTTATAATACCTCACACGTTCAGGTATCACTGAGCGAGTGTGATCTGAGAGGAGAAAAGGTTCTATGTTAGCATCAATCTCATTGGCTGCATTACAGATTAATACACAGATCGGCGGAAGCAGAATTAGGTCCGTCTCTAAGACAGTGCCATCTCTTAGTGCGGAGACGGACGAGCACTGCGCCTGCACTGTTGTGCTTAGCGGGGCGCGCTCTCTAGTGGGAAAGTTGTGTACGCGCTGACTACGCGGAGCTATGTACACAACATCGCCTGTCATTTGTTTATTTCCTTCAAATAGTCTTTGTACGTTACTGACAGTACAGTTAGCCTTTTGCCGCCGAGCAGTGTGTCAGCAATGCTCAAGTAGCAGCATTACTGCATTTACTGGGCAATCTTGTATTTTAATAACTGTTTAAATTTTGCATCGAATTGTTTGTGCTCTCTGTAGATTAGTTCAGACGTTCTTTGCACAACAGTATTTAGCATGGATAGGGACTGCGACTGCTGTGTTCAGATGCGGGCTGAGTTGGCATCCCTTCACTCCCAGCTTCAGGCAGTGTTGGCTTCGGTCACACAGCTTGAGGCTGTTGCCAATTGGCATCACTGTGGGGGTCCGGACGGGGGTTTGTCGAGGATGGCCAGCTCGTCCCACACATCCCCCGATCGACTTCGGCTGTGGCTGTCCGGGATACTGCCCACATTGAGGCTCACCCCTCACCCGTGGTAGAGTGGGAGGTCGTCTTGAGGTGTGGCAGGGGGCCAAAGACATTCCAGAGGGCTGAACGGAAGGCCTCTCCAGTTTGTCTGATGTACCGGTTTCAGTCTCCGTCTCTGGCTGATACTGATCTTGGCTGGACATGGCTGCTTCTCCTGTTCCAGAGGTTGCCCCTCAGTCTTCAAGATCCGGGCGGTCGCAGAGGGTGGGCTTACTGGTAGCTCCAACATCAGGCTTGTAATGGGGCCCTTTAGGAATATGGCTGCAAGGGAGGGGAAGAAAACCAATGTGCACTCCTTGTGCATTCCGCGGAGAGTCATTCCAGATGCCATGAAGGTTACAGGGGGCACGCATCTGTAGGTGGTCGCTCAAGTTGGCACCAATGATGTGTGTCTCTATGGATTGGAGGAAATCCTCTCTGGCTTCCGGCGGCTATCTGATTTGGTGAAGACTGCCAGTCTCGCTAGTGGGATGAAAGCAGAGCTCACCATCTGCAGCATCGTCGACAGGACTGACTGTGGACTTTTGGTACAGAGCCAAGTGGAGGGTCTGAATCAGAGGCTCAGACGTTTCTGCGACAGTGTGGACTGCAGATTCCACAACTTGCAACATAGGATCGTGTGATTTTGGGTTCCGCTGGATAGGTCAGGAGTCCACTACACGCACCAAGCGGCTACACGGTTAGCAGGGGTTGTATGTCATGGACTGGGCGGTTTTTTAGGTTAGATGGCCTTGGGCAAGTACAGTAAGGGCAACAGCCTCAAAGGCTGCAGGGCAAAGTCAGGATATGCGGGGACCTAGCAGCAGTCGGTATTGTAATTGTAAACTGTTGAAGCTGCATTGGTAAAGTACCGGAACTTCAAGCGCTGATAGAAAGCACCGAAGCTGAAATCATTATAGGTACGGAAAGCTGGCTGAAGCCAGAGATAAATTCTCCTGAAATTTTTACAAAGGCACAGGCGGTGTTTAGAAAGGATAGATTGCATGCAACCGGTGGTGGCATGTTTGTCGCTGTTGGTAGTAGTTTATCCTGTAGTGAAATAGAAGTGGGTAGTTCCTGTGAATTATTATGGGTGGAGGTTAAACTCAACAACCGAGCTAGGTTAACAATTGGCTCCTTTTACCGACCTCCCGGCTCAGCAGCATCAGTGGCAGAACAATTGAGAGAAAATCTGGAATACATTTCACATAAATTTCCTCAGCATGTTATAGTCTTAGGTGGAGATTTCAATTTACCAGATATAGACTGAGACACTCAGATGTTTAGGATGGGTGGTAGGGATAGAGCATCGAGTGACATTATACTGAGTGCACTATCCGAAAATTACCTCGAGCAATTAAACAGAGAACCGACTCGTGGAGATAACATCTTGGACTTACTGATAAACAGACCCGAACTTTTCGACTCTGTAAGCGCAGAACAGGTAATCAGTTATCATAAGGCCGTTGCAGCATCCCTGAATATGGAAGTAAATAGGATTATAGAAAAAGGGACGAAGGTTTATCTGTTTTGCAAGAGTAATAGGAGGCAGATTTCAGAATACCTAACAGATCAAAACGAAAATTTCTGTTCTGCCACTGACAATGTTGAGTGTTTATGGAAAAAGTTCAAGGCAATCGTAAAATGTGTTTTAGACAGGTACATGCCGAGTAAAACGGTGAGGGACGGGAAAAACCCACTGTGGTTCAACAACAAAGTTAGGAAACTAATGCGAAAGCAAAGAGAGCTTCACTGCAAATTTAAACACAGCCAAAACCTCTCAGACAAACAGAAGCCAAACGATGTCAAAGTTAGCGTAAGGAGGGCTTTGCGTGAAGCATTCAGTGAATTCGAAAGTAAAATTCTAGGTACAGACTTGACAGAAAATCCTAGGAATGTCTGGTCTTACGTTGAATCAGTAAGTGGATCAAAACAGCATATCCAGACACTCTGGGATGATGATGGCATTGAAACAGAGGATGACAGGCGTAAAGCTGAAATACTTAACACCTTTTTCCAAAGCTGTTTCACAGAGGAAGACCGCACTGCAGTTCCTTCTCTAAATGCTTGCAGGAACGAAAAAATGGCTGACATCGAAATAAGTGTTCAAGGAATAGAAACACAACTGAAATCACTCAACAGAGGAAAGTCCACAGGACCTGATTGGATACCAATTCGATTCTACACAGAGTACACGAAAGAACTTGCCCCCCTTCTAACACCCATGTACCGCAAGTCTCTAGAGGAACGGAAGGTTCAAAACGATTGGAAAAGAGCACAGGGTAGTACCAGTTTTCAAAAAGTGTCGTCGAGCAGATGCGCATAACTATAGACCTATACCTCCGACATCGATCTGTTGTAGAATTTTAGAACATGTTTTTTGCTCGCATATCATGTCATTTCTGGAAACCCAAAATCTACTCTTTAGGAATCAACATGGATTCCGGAAACAGCGATCATGTGAGACCCAACTCACTTTATTTGTTCATGAGACCCAGAAACGTTCCATGCAGCTTTTCACAGATGATGCTGTAGTATACAGAGAAGTTACAGCATTAGAAAATTGCAGCGAAATGCAGGAAGATCTGCAGCGGATAGGCACTTGGTGCAGGAAGTGGCAACTGACCCTTAACATACAAATGTAATGTATTGTGAATACATAGAAAGAAGGATCTTTTATTGTATGACTATATGATAGTGGAACTAACACTGGTAGCAGTTACTTCTGTAAAATATCTGGGAGTACGCGTGCAGAATAATTTGAAGTGGAATGATCATATAAAATTAATTGATAGTAAGGCAGGTGCCAGGTTGAGATTCATAGGGAGAGTCCTTAGAAAATGTAGTCCATCAACAAAGGAGCTGGCTTACGAAACACTCATTTGACCTATACTTGAGTATTGCTCATCAGTGTGGGATCCGTACCAGGTTGGGTTGACAGAGGAGATAGAGAAGGTCCAAAGAAGAGCAGTGCGTTTCGTCACAGGGTTATTTGGTAAGTGTTACGGAGATGTTTAGCAAGTTCAAGTGGCAGACTCTGCAAGAGAGGCGCTCTGCATTGCGGTGTAGCTTGCTGTCCAGGTTTCGAGAGGGTGCGTTTCTGGATGAGGTATCGAATATATTGCTTCCCCCAACTTATACCTCCAAAGGAGATCACGAATGTAAAATTAGTGAGATTCGAGCATTCACGGAGGCTTTCCGGCAGTCGTTTTTCCCGCAAACCATACACGACTGGAACAGGAAAGGGAGGTAATGACAGTGGCACGTAAAGTGCCCTCCGCCATATACTGTTGGGTGGCTTGCGGATTATAAATGTAGATGTAAATATCTATTCAGTCTAATTTGATTTGTATTGTATTGTATTAAATGTTTAGCTAATTTGGCCTACTTTTAGTTTAATTTTTGTGTTTTTTTGTATTATTTTTCGTGTTACCTGACCTTCCGCTTATCCGACCTTGCTGCTGGCGGTTTAGGTCCGATAATCTAGATTCTACTGTACTATATTAAATTTAGGACAAAAGAAACAGACAACTATTGATATGATTTTCAGACCTCTGTGGAGAGAGAATTACACATTGTATCTTAATCTATTACAGTGCAGTTAGGCAGTGTGTGTGTGTGTTTGGAGCTTGTGGGTGCTCAATGGTGAGGTTATCAGTGCTATAACACTCATTAAAGCAAATGAGTGTGGCTAAAATCACAAAAATTGTTCCACACTCAAGCACTCGAACCGACCACACAGTCACATCCTAATATGTGCTGAACTGACTGAGAAAGAGTAAAAGTAGTTTTACATGAAATGAAAACACAAGTAAAATTACGAAGGATTGTGGTACAAGAAAGGCACAGACAAATGTGACTGGCTGACTATCTACAAAAATAGGGGTGAGCCAGTCACCCTGTTAACACATTACAACTATTGCCCTAAAATCTTGGGAAAAGTAGTAGACAATTCACAGAACTTTGCAGTTTGAACCACATTCATTTGAACGTTACTTAAAACAGAGGGTAGACACATTGTCAGAAAATAAAAAACAATTCAATAAAATGTGAAGCGCAGTGATCTGTGCCCCACAAGCACCACACATTGGAGGGTCCTCTCAGCAGAGCAAGATGCCATGTCTCATAGGTCTGTGATGAGGACTGTGGCCTTTGCAAAGACGAATAAGGGGGACCTCGTCCTGTCGGCATGGTCATAAGGACATATGTCACGGTGGCATTGTGGGCTTTACTGAACGGAACTTATTTTCAGTCACTTACAGCCACTCATCCTCCACCAACACAAAACTCTGGAGTACAACAGCGAGGCTTTAGGGTGTGCGGGGATGGCACACTGAAACAGCTGAGGATCATGACATGCTTCCTTGGCTGCTAGATTTGCCTTTCCCGTTCCACCCATATGCCCAAGTATCCAGCAGAAAGACACCTACTTCCTCAGTCATCATAGCTGGAAGAGGGCATTCTGGATTACTTTATCTGCTTGGGTACAAACGATGTAGAGACTGAAGGGATCTCAAGGAATCTGGATAAACAAGATTTTAGCACTGGAAGAAAATTTCATATGCCCCAGTGCCCACAAGATCACATATAATTATGCGACGAAGACAGTGAAGTCTTTAAGCAGTTGGACCTTGAGGACAAGACAATCCAGGAAGACAACAGAGGAACCAACAGATGCCCCGTGTTTAGCCCCATCCATAAAGACAGCTATATAGTTATGGTGCTCAGACAAAATGTCAGAAAGCATCACACTAAAAACAAACACAAGAGTGCAATCTCTCCTGTGCTGGACCAAATCTAAAACTACTCTCGGTCTCTGAAGTAACCAGACATTTAAAACCCTGGATTGTAAGCTGTACTTGTCTCACATCAACTCCACTACATGCTTCAAGCAAATTGCAAATGGCATTGTGGCTCATGGCCGGTTGGAGAAAAGACGTTCCAGAGGTGGAGAAGCAACAGTATGGTATGTTGGTGACGTCAGAGATGTGAGGAAATTTCTTGCCTGATGCACCATGAGGAGCTGCCACCTGACAGTGAGTGGCAGTTCCCTAGGCACAGCACAAACTGGTTATGGGAATGGTTATATAAGCACCTGTGGCCAGCCCAATCCCTTCATGGTAGATAGCGTCAATGATCTTCAAATAACAAGGCCTTGCCAATCTATACACTGTGCACCCATAGTTCAGCCACAGATACGCGAAAGCCCTATAAAACTGGATCAGACGTGCCCTGTCCGCTCCCCAAGACCTGTGACTATGACACTTTATGATGGACAATGTCTTCACGGTTCTCGCTTTCAGGCGTGGCAACAATTACAATCTGTCGGACTGGAGGAGGGCATTCTGGACTATTTTATCTGCTGGGTACAAACGACGTAGAGACTGACTCAATGGGACTCTAAAGTGTAGAATGGTGCCCCTAATATGCAAGTCAGGTAAATTAAAAATACCGCACGAATGATTATGGCAAAGAGGGTAACACCTAATACACTTCCTGGAAAGATACCATTCTTCTGCTCAAAATGATTGAACAGCGTGTCACAGACCTGGGTTCTAAAAGACCGCCGAGGCAGGAAAGGCCGTAGGAAGATGTGGAGGCAACCACAAAAGCCCTCTTCTCTTGATGCAGTTGTGTGAGAATACTTTGTGTCCAAGTAGTACTGTATGCCTTTCTGATACCGAAGAATATGCTGATACAATGAAATACTTAGAAAAGCCTGCTGAGTAGCCGCCTCCAGCTGGTGTCAGATTGTCGACTGAGGACCGAAATCTCCGAAGTACACAGTGAGAGCTGTTAAGCAGTTGCCTGGCCTCTAACAACAAGAGCAGACGACCGTTAACCATTCATTCCAGGGTCTTTCCTACACAGCTCATTAAGGCAATACTCCTGTAATTGCTGGGACATGGGCGGTCCCTTACTGGTTTGAGGGCAGGTATCAGAACTGCCTCCCTCCACAAATTGAGGAAACTGGCTGTCTGGCATATAAGATTAAAACATTCGAGGAGGATTTCCTTCAACGCCACTTACAAATGTCGAAGCATGCAGTGCCGTATATGGATGTGATAGGGTGCAGTGTCATGAGTCTCAGACAGCACAGATTCCAGCTCCCACATGGAGAAAGAGGAGTTGTGGGTCTCAGAAATGTTGGATATGAAGTAGTCCAGCTTGTTCCTCTCAACAGATGCACAGTAGCAACGAAACGCTGGATTAAGATTTTGCAAAATGCTCTGCAGTGTCTGAGTGATGTCTAGGTGTTGATTGAGATACCCGTTTCAGTATTGCTGCTATTGATATATGACCATGTTTACTGGAAATCTTCCAGATGACTTCCCAAACTTTAGTAGTACAAGTGGAACAGGTGATAGATTCCAGGAACACTTCCTGTGATCATTTCTTGCTCACCTTAATGACACATTAAGCCTTGGCTCTTGCAACTCTAAATGCTGTAAGGTTGTCCGCTGTTGGGTGGCATTTAACCGGTGAAGAGTTGCAAGCCTGTCCTGGATCGATGAATGACACTTGTCAGTCCACCACAGCACAGGTCGCCTCCTAAGATGACCTGACAACTTTGGGACAGGTAAGTCAGTGGCATGACGGATCACTCTTATGATGTGGTCCGCTATTCCTGGGCTCTGTCGCGGTGTTTGAACACAGCCAGCTGTCAGGACAGCATCCAGTTAGCCCTGCTGACAATCCATTTCAGTGACATCAGTTCAAGCAACCCTCCATCCAGTAGGTGAAAGCACAGTGGGATGTGGTCACTGAGATGAAGGTCATCAATAACTTCCCACTGAACAGGCTTCAAAATGACTGCAGCAGGACAATTGCATGGACAAACACAGGTGCTACTGCTGACACTAGCAACCTCCATTTGTGCAGCAGCATCAACTTTCTGCACAGTTAGGATAAGACGTAGGATATACCGATAGTCTGTTGAAATGACAACCCCATTAAATTACTGTTTCATACTGTGAGACACAAAGACAGCACAGCTACAACAAACTGAAGTTTATTCTTCTCCCACATAAAAGCGAACAACAGTTGAGAACATAGACAACAACATATAAACAATCTAGGTACTGATACAAGCAGCAACTGACAATAAGTATGAACACAATATGCAAGCAATCGCCACTTGCACTGCATTTATAAAGTGGACAGCTCTGGCAGATGGCACAGTGGCTGCTGTGTCATGCGTGCAAGTCATGTGGCCCACTGCAGGCTGTCTCTGGTAGCCGTTGGTAGAATATTTGAAGTGCAGTGCGCCGGCAGCCTGGTTCCACAATGTGTATCCAAGGTTTACGAGGTGCATCCATAAAAACTTAACTAAGTAAGAAATATTCATTGGAATATTTACAATGATTCAATGGTTTCTCTTCAATATAGTCACCACCATTGTTGAGGTATTAACTTTTTCCGCCCAAAAATGCTTCACGAGATGGAAGAGATGAAAGCTGCTTGGTGGCATCTTCGAGGCTGTAGGTTAGATGGTCAGAGATCTCCTATCCACACAGATTCAACACATTCCGTGTCACTATGGCTGTGTGGGGTTTTGCACTGTCACGCCAAAAGTAATGCCTATTGTAAACATCCCCCCGCCGTATCTCTCATTCTAGATTCCCTGCCCACAGATTTTTCAAAGTCTGACAATGCCAATCAGTGTTTATGGTCTCCTCTCACAGTAAAAACTAGCACAAGAAGACACCATATTATTTTTTTGATACACAGTCTGCTTGATTTGGTTTTCACTAGGACTGTGTTTGAACATGACTCAAACTGTTCGAAGAGTTTCTGTCACAGTCTGGGAAATCTCAGGTTCTTTTCGATCTTTTGATCGGGCTGAGATCTATGACTTTTGTTGGTACTACCGCAACGACCTGTCTTACTTCCAAGGTGATTCATTCCACTGTAATTCATTCTCATGACAAAATTTACAACCACTTTATTATGCTACACTTTGCCTGTTAGGCATTTAAGTCTTGATTATTTTATCTGAATTTTGTTGTCTTATTTTCAAACTGATTAAAATCTGGCAAAGCTTTTACCTGTTTTTCAAATTAGTGAAGAGGGCTTGAACTGCTTTATTTGCAATCTACTGGCTAAATAATTACTACCTCTCAAAATCATATACAATATTATACTGGGTTAAGTCAAGCAATATTTTTTGGCAGACAACATTTTCATCTTTATCTGTTAGTTTTACTTACATCTACATCGATACTCTGCAAATCACATTTAAGTGCCTGGCAGAGGGTTCATCGAACCACCTTCACAATTCTTTATTATTCAAATCTCGTATAGCACGCGGAAAGAATGAACACCTCTAATATTTCCGTACGAGCTCTGATTTCCCTTATTTTATCTTGGTGATCGTTCCGCCCTATGTAGGTTGGTGTCAAAATATTATTTTCGCATTCGGAAGAGAAAGTTGGTGATTGGAATTTCGTGAGAAGATCCGTTGCAAGGAAAAAAGTCTTTCTTTTAATGATTCCCAGCCCAAATCCTGTATCATTTCTGTGACACTCTCTCCCATATTTCGCAATAATACAAAACATGCTGCCTTTCTCTGAACTTTTTCGATGTACTCACACAGTGCAGCAATATTCTAAAAGAGGACGGACAAGCATAGTGTAGACAGTCTCCTTAGTAGGTCTGTTACATTTTCTAAGTGTCCTGCCAATAAAACGCAGCCTTTGGTTAGCCATCCCAACAACATATTCTATGTGCCCTTTCCAATTTAAGTTGTTCATAATTGTAATACCTAGGTATTTAGTTGAATTTATGGCTTTTAGATTAGACTGATTTATTGTGTAACCGAAGTTTAACGAGTTCCTTTTAGCACTCATGTGGATGATCTCACAATTTTCGTTATTTAGTGTCAACTGCCACTTTTTGCACCATTCAGATATTTTTTTCTAAATGGTTTGTAGTTTGTTTTCATCTTCTGATGACTTTATTAATCGATAAACAACAGCATCATCAGCAAACAACCTAAGACGGCTGCTCAGATTGTCTCCCAAATCGTTTATATAGTTAAGGAACAGAAAGAGCGTATAACACTACCTTGGGGAACACCTGAAATCACTTTACTTGATGACTTTCCGTCAATGACTACGAACTGTGACCTCTGACAGGAAATCACAAATCCAGTCATATAACTGAGACGATATTCCATAAGTACGCAATTTTACTATGAGCCGCTTGTATGGTACAGTGTCAAAAGCCTTCCGGAAATCCAGGAATATGGAATTGATCTGAAATCCCTTGTCAATAGCACTCAGCACTTCATGTGAATAAAGAGCTAGTTGTGTGATTCTTCAGTTTCTCCTGGCATATTTGTTGCTCAAACAGTCCACGGGTGTACTGCCAGTTCATAGTGTCCTACGGCCACAATATTTCGGCGATCAGACATATTGCCATCGTCAGGTGCGCTGACGAACTGAGCTCCTGAGGGCGGGCGGCAGATTTAAATCCCCTCCCCCCACGGGACGCTCTCTTTGCCACCCACACCCGCGCGCCAGCGGTTGCGAAGACGTGGGCGTCGGAATCTGTCGTAGCATCGATGAGCTTGCTACGTCCGCCCTGGTCGCCAGTTCGTACTTCTTGGTGAAAGTCTTCTTAATTACATTCAATGCCGGGTCCCAAGCGTTGCTGAGATTGTATCTGCAATCTCAGTTGATAGATCTTCCCTGGTGTGAATTTCGATAGTCTCCCTTATAACGCTGTCCCAATATTTAGAGGCCTGAGCCAGGATCTTGGTACGCTCATAAGCCATCTCGTGTTTCTCAGACAAACAATGCTCTGCTACCGCTGACTTATTTGGATATTTCAGTTGAGTGTGCCTTTGATGTTCTCGTCAACGATCTTCGATGGTGCGTACTGTCTGTTCGATATAAGTCTCCCACACTCACATGGAATTTGGTATATGCCGGCCTTCCTCAAACCGAGGCCATTTTTCACACTTCCCAGTAATGCCCGTGTTTTATTGGGCGCGCAAAAGACGGTTTTAACTCAGTATTTCTTTAACATACAGCCGATTTTCCCCGATAGTGCACCATTGTACAGAATAAAGGCAGTTGCTACCTCTTCTTCTGTGACTTCATCCGTCTCCACAGGTGGGACAGAGACAGCGTCTAATCTGCCATTCTGAGTACCCATTTTTTTTGGAACACCTTTTTGAGGCAGATTCTCTGGGTCTGAGATGCTGTTGCCCTCTGTCATTTGTTAGTTTATTTGGTATAAACCTATCAATTGCTGCCGATACTATTTCTTTGAATTTAAACCACATCTGGTCTACACTTATATTATTAATTTGGAATGAGTGGAGATTGTCTCTCAGGGAGGCGTCAAGTGATTTTTTTACCTGCTTTTTTGAAAAGGTATATTTTCAAGGATTTGGGGATTACAATATTCAATCTCGCTACGACAATCCTGTCTTCACTAATCCCTATATCAATTTAGATGCTGGTTAGTAAATTAGGATTATTTTTTGCTATGAGGTCAAGTGTGTTTTCACAACCGTTTACTATTCACGTGGGCTCATAAACTAACTGCTCGAAATAATTTTCTGGTAATGCGTTTAGCACAATTTTGGATGATATTTTATGCTTACCTCCAGAATTAAACATGTATTTTCGCTTACATGTCGAGGGTAAATTAAAGTCACCACCAACTATTACCATACGAGTCGCGTACGTGTTTGGAATCAAACTCAAGTTTTCTTTGAACCTTTCAGCAACTGTATCATCTGAACTGGGAGGTTGGTAAAATTATCCAAATTATTATTTTATTCCAATTGCCAGCAATGACCTCTGCCCATACTAACTCACAGGAAGTATTTACTTCAATTTGCGCAAAGTTAAACTACTTCTAACAGCAACAAACACGCCACCGCCAACCGCGTTTAGCCTATCTTTTTGGAACGCTGCTAGGTTCTTCGCAAATATTTCGACTGAGCTTATATCCGGCTTTAGCCAGCTTTCAGTGCCTATAATGATTTGAGCATAAGCTTTCTATTAGCGCTTGGAGCTCTGCTACTTTCCCAACACAGCTATGACAGTTTACAACTGTTATACCAATGGAATGTAGTCGAATTAAGTCGGGAGATGCTGAGGGAATTAGATTAGGAAATGAGACATTTAAAGTAGTAAAGGAGTTTTGCTAGTTGGGGATCAAAATAACTGATGATGGTCGAAGTAGAGAGGATATAAAATGTAGACTGGCAATGGCAAGGGCAAGGAAAGCGCTTCTGAAGAAAAGAAATTTGTTAACATCGAGTATAGATTTAAGTGTCAGGAAGTCATTTCTGAAAGTATTTGTATGGAGTGCAGCCATGTATGGAAATGAAACATGGACGATAAATAGTTTGGACAAGAAAAGAATAAAAGCTTTCGAAATTTGGTGGTACAGAAGAATGCTGAAGATTAGATGGGTAGATCACATAACTAATGAGAGGGTACTGAATAGGATTGGGGAGAAGAGAAGTTTGTGGCACAACTTGACTAGAAGAAGGGATCAATTGGTAGGACATGTTCTGAGGCACAAAGGGATCACCAATTTAGCATTGGAGGGCAGCGTGGAGGATAAAAATCGTAGAGGGAGATCAAGAGATGAATAAACCAAGCAGATTCAGAAGGATGTAGGTTGCAGTAGGTACTGGGAGATGACAAGCTTGCACAGATAGAGTAGCACGGAGAGCTGCATCAAACCAGTCTCAGTCCTGAAGACCACAACAACAACATACTAATGGTTCCTGTATCTATGTTCTTCCTGTGTTCAGCCTGCACCCTTTGTGACTGAAGCCCATCTTGTGTTTTCGGAGACCCTCTAACCCAAAAAACCGCCCAGTCCACGCCACACAGCCCCTGCTACCAATGTAGCCGCCTCCTGCGTATAGTGGACACCTGACCTATTAAGCGGAACCCAAAAGCCAATCACCCTTTGGCGCAAGTGGAGGAATCTGCAGGCTACACAGTTGCAGAACCGTATGAGCCTCTGATTCAGACCCTTGATTCGGCTCTGTACCAGAGGTCCGCAAACGGTCCTGTCGACTATGCTGCAAATAGTCAGATCAGCTTTCATCTTGCAAGCAAGACCAGCAGCCTTTAGCACTTCTGCTAGCCGCTCGAAACCAGAGCAAATCTCTTCTGATCCAAAGCGACACAAATCATTGGTACCGACGTGAGCAACCACCTGCAGTTCGCTGCACCCTGTGCTCCTCATGGCATCAGGGAGGACCATTTCCACATCTGGAATGACTACACCCGGTATTCACACCGAGTGCACATTGGTTTTCTTACCCTCCTTGTCAGCCAAGTCCCTAAGGGCCCCATAAAGTGCCTAACATTGGAGCTCCCAACTACCAATAGTCCCATCCTCTGCGAGGATCTCTGAGTGGTTTCCTCTGAAACAGGACAGGCAAAAGCATCCGGCTCAGCGACAGTGTCAGCCACAGACAGCACCCAGAACCTGTTTGTCAGACAAACCGGGGAGGCCTTTCGTGCGGCTACCTGGGAAGTTTTTTGCTGCCTGCTTCGCCCAGGGGCGACCTTCCACTCGACCACAGGTGAGGTGTCAGCCTCAGTGTGAGCAGTAAACGGGTTGGCCATCAGTGAGGACTGGTCGCAGGACTCTTGACGCACTGGATGTCCGTTGGATCCCCACGGCCGGCCCACAACAGTAGTGCCCATCCACTGCAGCTTCAAGCTGAGTAACCGAAGCCATCACAGCCTGAAGGTGAGAGTGAAGTGTCACCAACTTGGCTCCCATCTGCGCACAACAATCGCAATCCCTGTCCATACCAAAGACTGTGGAAAACTAAACTATGCAGATAAATGGACTATCGGCACGTGCTGCGCAACTCTAATGTACACCCTGACGAAAATGCACGAACTGTGTCTAGTAAAACACAGATATTCAAGAATCTAACTACTGAAGCACTCAGGTGAAACTAAATAATTTGCCCTTGATAAGGAACTTTTAATATGTCACAAAATTGGTTTACTTTGTGACACAAACGGAAATGCTAGAACTGTGGCTATTAGATTTTAAATTTACACACAGAAACTCAAGAAACTGAACTATTAAAGCACACAGATGATATAACAACATTCGCTCCTGGTTAGGAACTCATAAAAGTCACAAAAGCTGCGTCTGTCACGGTCGGCTACTACTGCCTGACTAACTGACATATATGTTTCTTATATTCATATGTACTGTATGAGAACGCAAATTGTAAATATGTTCAAACCCGGTATGAGTTTGTTCAGTGGTAGGATTTAATGCAAGGGTTTCTAGTCAACAATAAGGTGGAACTTACACCTGTACAAGAAAACATGAAACACCTCATACCAACGTGCAAGAACTGCCCCGAGTCCATAGTGAAACCAGATGGTGGCACAACTGGAATGTAGCAAAACATGGAGTACAATGTAATTTTGATTTCAAAAGTGTAAATGTACACTCACAAGCTGGCGTCCAGTGCAAAGGAACATTCTTGTGGAGCAATTCATAAGGGGGATGGGCCAACATAGTTGCATCCAGAAAAAATTTGTAAGGTAAGCAACTTTACCTACAATGGCTTTGAGTTCTTCGACATTTGTAGAGCAAGGCAGAGCTATGGCTGCAGTGACATGAGGACGTAAAGGGTACCATCCCAAGAAACCACTAACCCCAAATACTCCAATGAATGGTTGAAAAATGTGTGACTTGGCCAAGTTGGATTTCAATACTGCCAAATGTAAGACTGCAAACAAGGTGCATATGTTATGTAAGAGCTCTTATGTGGACCTAACTGTTATGACGATGTTATCATGGTAGTTGATACGCCCTGGAACGAACATCAATCTCCCCCAAAAATGCTGAGAGTTTTGGAGAAAAACTGGTCCCCAAGGAGTTTAGCCTATAACACGTCCAGGCGGGGAAAGAGTAAGTGTCAATAGCAGATTGAGTGTTAACTGAAACTCTGAAGTTGCAGCAGAGGCAAAGCTGACCAGTCAGTTTTTTAATGGCTGCAAGGGGATAGACCACTCACTCGATATTTTCACTTGAACACAGAAAGCCACGGGAATAGGAAGGCATGGAAAAAGTGTGCCCACTTCATGGCTTTCAGGATAATGTGGCCCACTAAAGCAGCTGCACAATCTAACCCATTCAAGTAAAAAAGACGAGAAATCAGAGCACAGAGAATCTAACTGCTGGTAAGGACCTGGCCAGCAAAGAGGTGCACCATATCCAAAATAAAAAAACTGAAAGCATCCAGACCAAATAAACTTGCAGTGCCAGCAATATCCTCTACCAAAACAGTAAAGGAAAGACACCACAGATTTACACATAGTGGGAGATGTAAATTACCCCAAAATTGGAATAAGCTGCTTGTTGTAACTCACCAAACGACTAACTGGAAGCAACACTGGAGACCCCAGAGCCAAGTAAAATTGCGAATTCTGTCAAGTCAGAGCTGCATCCATGTCCACTTGCAGGCTGAGTGCTTTGTCCATCACTAGCACTTTGATAAACAGTTTCTTATGATTCATAAACAGTGAAGACACATAGTTAACATCCATGTCCATATCTGCAGGAAGGGAATGGGAATGACACATAAGACACTGTAGGTCCTCTTCTCCTACAGTTCTTGCAAGTTGCTCAACGAGCACGGAGCACTGCCACTGTTGTTGTTGTTGTTTACTACATCGCTGTAGGTTTGGCATGTTATCCTGCACCCAAGAAATTACTCATGCCTGACATCCAGGAACAGGAGCCACCACGGCAATGTCACACCAATCCGATCACCAGCAGCACAAGATATCTCATAAGAATGAGCAATATTTAATGGTATGGAATGACTGTTCTGTCGGTTCTTGGTAGAATATTTTATATATTATGAATGTAAACACACACAACACTGGGGTAACATTCTACAAATTTACTATTTATTTCACAAATTGTTTTTTGGATGTTACGCCGCCATCAGTTACGAAGATTGGCGTCGCAGACAATACAATCAGCATAGGAAACATGATGAGCATTGATAGAAAACTGACATTTGTGACTGAGGCCAGGACGTTTGGCTGCCCAATCCCAGTAGGACTGGTGGGGCTGAATATGGCAACAATACATGCATTTACAGTGACAGTTTGACAACAACTTACATATTTTGTGAACAAAAGCGGTGCACGTTCCTGGAGTGGGGATAACTGGCACAACAGGTAGATCTGAGGAGAAATCCAAGAAAGAAACAAAGCCTTACAAATGTTTCCCTTAGTGACAAGTGAAGAAGTGCTGCCAAAGCTACTTCTTCTAAGCCTCCCAGTCTTTGGCCACATTGTTTTAACTGGGAAAGGGTAACAGGTACACTGACGTTGTGGAAGCCAGAATACTCATTGTGTCGAACAAATTCGCAACAGCAACTGTAAATGCCCGGTGCTGCTTGAAGAGAGATAGGAGCACTGTCTCCATGGACAGAAAAACCATAGGAACAACCAAATAGACTGAGCACATGAAATGAACCACCACACTTGTCGTCAGATGTATCGTACTGCAAGACACATACAGCAGCACGGCTACAATGAACCAAAGTTTGTTCTTCAACGAAATTTGAAAGCAGTGATGTGCCATGCTTCAAACCAAAGTCTTTTTAGACTACAGGCAGTGTTGACAGTAAGTATGACAATACCATAAAGTCAGCCAAATACTACTTTGCCAACCAACCAATAGAGCCCGATTATTCAAAGGTGATTTACGAAATGAGCATACAAATATAGATTTTTTTTTTTTTTAAAATAACTGAAATGTGGCAAATTATCATGCACTCATTATTCTCTGACGTACTCACAATCGTGCTATGGGAAACAGACCAGGAGCCCAGAAAACCAAGGAAAATTATGAAGGTTACTGCCACTTTAATGACCGTTTTCATCTTTCCTTATGCAACTGCTCAACCAATAGTTTCCAATGCAAAATCTAAAGAGTGATTTTTATCAAAGTAATTCAGAACATTTCTTTCCGTTAACAAACAGTTCAACTCCCCCTAAAGTCTCTCAGAATTCCCCAACTTTTCCTGGGAATTAAATTTCTCCGATAATTCCAGTGAAATGGCCACCCTCCATGGTAGAAATCCATACAATCTCTGCCAGCATAAGATGGAGGTGCTTTGAAAGCACAAGGTTTTATCCTAATTTGAGGCATTAAGCAAACTGAGAATATTTTCTACAACCACACCCATAGTGCATGCCCACTGCACAACCCCCCCCCCCCCCCCCCCCCCCCCACACACACACACAGACAGACAGAGAGAGAGAGAGAGAGAGGGAGAGGGAGAGAGGGGCTTTAATATTTCATAGCTGGGGGAAAAAAAAAGAATGTTGACTCACCATCATGACTGCAGAAGTCCTCAGAACACGCCACATCTGATCCTTCTGGAGAACTGTGCCAGCTACTTGAGACCGATGCCCCATCACTGCAGCCATTCAAATCCGGAGGGCTACAGTGGCCCACTTCCACCCGACTGTCACTTTCTCTTATGAGAACCACTGTTTCCTGCACATCTTTACAAGACTGGCAAGGTGACAAAGAGAAAGTGGCTTCTCTCTCCATAGAATCTGGCTTCCCAACCTCACTGTCGAGAACGTCACTTGCAGGCTGTGGAGCTGCACTATGGGGCGAGGCACTGGAACTCACTGAACTCTCTTGCGGAAAACACCGTCGCCCCTTCCGCCCTCTTCTCGCCCTGCGTCCAGCTGTAATGGACCCTGACTCGCTCGACACAGGACTCTGCCTGCTCATGTCCCCGTTCACTCTGTTTTCTTCTGGAACTACTTCACTCGTCTCCGACTCCGTACCGTTCTCTAAGTGACTCAAACTGTTTGGGGCGCCATTTGAGGTGCCATCTACACAACTCACTTCATCATGGCACCCACCACCATCCTCTTCCATAGAACTTCGATTTAACGCTTTTCTTTGCTGACAGTCTTTACAGCAGCAAGTTGGAGAACCATCATTCTTACAGTCCAGCACCTGGAGCTGAAAATATTGATTAATGTTAAGATATTTTGTCAGTATTCACTCAGAACAGTTCATAAAAGAAAATGAAAAATAACATGGTAATGACACAAAAATCAAAATGCTTAGCTTTTGCAGATGATCTTTTTCTGATTTGCTCAGCACAACCACTAAATTGATCAGTGAACCCAAAACCCAAGCTGCTAAGCCTGACCTTCACATCTTCTTTGATAAAACTGAGTTTGTAACTAAACTCTAGTCAGCTACCTTTAGGGAGACAAATAATGATTAAGGCATAAAGTTACCATGTTCAAGCACAGTGGGCAGAACCAAACAGTGTTTAGAAAGAAGCCTTCAAATTGAGGATCAAAACGATAACAACAGAACACCAGCTGACTAGAGATTTTTACTGCTAACAATTCCTTTCTTTTAACATTAGGCTGGGGTGCAGTTATGCAGCCATTCACCAAAGTTTCTGTACGTAACAGAGTGCCTTGCAAAAAATAGGAAAGGTGTGAACAAGAAATTAAACATTAGGAAATAAAGATCTTACAGAAGATCTCAGACCTAATAAGAAAGAATAGAGTGTACAGAAGATGGCATAACAATAAACCATACTTGCACGTAAAAAGATAATAAGACACTACATGGAAGAAGAAAAGCCAAAGTTCAAACCTGACGACTGACGAACACAAAGTAAATGTGAGAATACTGGGTGTAAGTTACAGCTCGAGGAAAGACATGTTTGAAATAATGTGGTCCACTGTTGACTGAAATGGACGAATGGAAAAGTATATGTTGACTGCCTCACACAAAAAGCAAAATGTATTAAATGTGAAGCCTAATATTGTTTTGTGACACTATAACAAAAAAGTTAATCACATTCTCTGACCTCACTATATTCAGAATGTACCTACAGTTAAAGGTTCAGAGTTCACAGCAAGGACCCACACACTCATCTGTGTGTCTACTTCATTTTACTGAAGAGGACCAAAACTCTGTGTTGCCCTACATCTCAAATGTAGCCAACATTTCAAACACAATGTTTTCCATTACTTCATGTTAGTTGTGTTCAGAAATTAGTCACTGTTGTTTGATTTATATTTGTTCAGCTCCTCCCATTAGCCACCTGACAGTCTTCTTAATGTGCACTTACAAGTATTAAATGCTTTCTAAAAAATGTAAGCCCAGCGTGATAATAAGGAAGCCCCAGCAGAGTTTACCTCCCTGTGTGTCGCTTGGACTCTGCCCGACACTAACTACAGTATCACATTTGTTGTGTGTATCTGAGGGTCCTATGTTCTACCAAGTTTGCAAATGTTATCTCGATAGTGCTAATAAAGTAACTGAGAAATAATTATGTGGGAAAAGACAGAGGGAAAGGGGACTGGGGGAGCGGGAGGTGTGTAGGTGTGTAGGTGTGTGTGTGTGTGTGTGTGTGTGTGTGTGTGTGTGTGTGTGTGTGTGTCAAAGCTGGGCACAAGACATAAAACTGAGTTTTTCAAGATAAATCTTACTTCTATGACACTTTTTTTTCTTTGTAGCGAATACATATTTTCACTGAAAAAACGGGGATTTGGAAACCTGACACTGCATGCTGTTTCATGTGCTGAATGTATGATGAAGCACAAAAAGATCTATGTGAACACACATGGTTGAAAGTCTACAATAGCCAGGAGCAAACCTAACAAAAGTCATTTATCAGACTATTCCTAACAATTCATTGGATGTATGATGGCTAGGTAACAGCTAATGCACTTGAGTTCATACCAACAAATGGCCTGCTGCTAAGTAAAAATGTTCAAAAACACACGTAAGTCGCCAGAAGTATTCCTAAATTCATACAGTTTGACCTCTGGTTATGCTAGCTCCAAGTGCATGCAAGTCCGGACACTGCATACCAAGATCATAGCTGTTTCTTTGTCAGAATGGGCTGACAGAAATAACAAAAGAGTACAAGATAGTGTCCCGACGGGCCCATAAGTACAGAGTTTCATCGGGAAACATTGAGGAAGCACTAAACCTCATCTTCACTTTAGTACACCTAACAAATTAAGAGCAACCAGCAAATTCTAGAAAAGGGATGCACAGACCACGGCCCGCAACCAACCCGCCATTGAACTTATGTTGACTTGCCCCTCAGCATTCATTCTTGTTTCTCCACTTTTTTTATCCCTTCCAGAAAAAGAGAGAGTGGGCCATTGTAGAGCTTTGTTGTTTTATGCCCAGTCTAGCAAGCGTTAGCGCAGGGGAATACCAGTCTGAATAAAAAGATGTTTCAAGCCAAATTATTTTTTTACTTGCTATTTGTATTCAAAGTGAGGGATTTGCAACCATGCAGCTGACAGTATTAACAAGTCTGTACACACCAACTCTAGACTGTACTATGCAAGCCAATTATCAGACATTTTTCTCAAATGCTAAAGCTCGATTTGTTTAAGCTGACAAAAACACGATTAAAAAAATAATGAGTAATGTTACTTGGAATTATGTAAACATTAGTCTCTGAGGCAGTAAATAAGATTTGACTGAGTAATGGCTTACAGTACGTGATGTAGCATTTGTATGGTTACAAGGGGGGCAGTCAAGTTCTTGCAGTGATATTTCCTTGTGGGTGGTGAACAATGTACAATTGTTTGGGATAATTTTTTTGGTAGTGGTTCAGACCATTGGTTTTGGCCAAAATGAGTCTGAAAATGGTGTTATAAAGCCAATGTGGCATTCATAAAGCCATTTTAATGTAACATGCTTGTCAAAACATAGCAACAGTTTGGAATTCCAGCTGTTCTGCACTGTCACAGTAATACAGCCAATAACTGTGCTTGAACTATAAATCATCTCATAGGAAATAAGGAAACACATCCCACCTTAGTGTATACGAACATGGTAGAAATACTTCCTCCAAAGTAGTATTCAGTTGTATTCAGGGCTCATTTACTCAAGTTCCACTTGTTGTAAGTCTTTTAGCAAATCATAAAAGGCAGAGTGCATGCTCTCTGCTTTGGTAATCACTCGACATGAACAACACAGAATGCCTTTACTTTGACAGCCATGTCATTCATACAAGAACTGCCCTAGTTATTAAATATGAGGAGTGACTAGAAGAAAATGAATTGTTGCTAACAGAAGACTATAGATGACATAGGAGCCACGAGATCCACAGCACAGAATGTATGGAGGAGGGGGCTTTTTGGACAATTTGCAGCAAATTAACAAAGCACTCAAATTTTCAACCACGGACATGAGGAAGAAAACAAAGTAGGTTTAGACAGGAGCACAGTAAAAATGGTATAAGCTGAGAAATGGCTGAAATGTGAACAAGTACTTAATGCTAGTATAAGTATCTTCAGTTGCCACAAATATACAGATAAATATAAGCTTTTCTCCATCTGATATTGCTTGCCAGTACCTATTGACGTGCTCTGCAATTTTCCCTCCAACTGCAATGAGCAATCTCCAAAACTCATCTACTTAAAGATGTAAGAAGTTTCAGAATAATACCCCTGTTACTCATATTTGGTACATGTTTCACACACTTGAGAAACATTCTAGAATGGGTTGCACGTGTGATTTGTAAGCAACCTCCTTTGTAGACTGACTGCACATCCCCAGTATTCTACCAATAACCCAAAGTCTACCACCAGTTATACCCTTGACAGAACCTAAGTGATCAGTCCATTTCAAATCCCTACAAATGGTTACATCCAGGTGTTTGTGTGAGCTGGCTGATTCTAACTGTGACTCACTAGTATTATAGTCTTAGTATCCTAAGTTTTTTTGTTTCGTGAACTGCACAATTTTACATTTCTGAACATTTCAAGCAAATTTCAAATCTTCGCATCACTTTGAAATCTTACCAAGACTTGACTCAACATTTACATCTACATCTACACCTACATGGATACTCTGCAAATCACATTTAAGTGCCTGGCAGAGGGTTCATCGAACCACCTTCACAATTCTCTATTATTCCAATCTCGTATAGCACGCGGAAAGAATGAACACATATATCTTTCCGTACGAGCTCGGATTTTCCTTATTTTATCGTGGTGATCGTTCTGCACTATGTAGGTCGGTGTCAACAAAAGATTTTTGGATTCGGAGAAGAAAGTTGGCGATTGGAATTTCGGAAGATTCTGTCGCAATGAAAAACGTCATTCTTTTAATGATTTCCAGCCCAAATGCTGCATCATTTCTGTGACACTCTCTCCCATATTTTGCAATAATACAAAACATGCTGCATTTCTTTGAACTTTTCTGATGTACTCCGTCAGTCCTACCTGGTAAGGATCCAACACTGCGCTTCAGTATTCTAAAAGAGGACGGACAAGCGTAGTGCAGGCAGTCTCCTTAGTAGATCTGTTACATTTTCTAAGTGTCCTGCCAATAAAACGCAGCCATTGGTTAGCCATCCCAACAACATATTCTATGTGCTCTTTCCAATTTAAGTTGTTCGTAATTGTAATACCTAGGTATTTAGTTGAATTTACGGCTTTTAGATCAGACTGATTTATCATGTAACAGAAGATTAACAAGTTCCTTTTAGCACTCATGTGGATGACCTCACAATTTTCGTTATTTAGTGTCAACTGCCACTTTTTGCACCATTCAGATATTTTTTTATAAATCAGTTTGTAGTTTGTTTTCATCTTCTGATGACTTTATTAATCAATAAACAACAGCATCATCTGCAAACAGCTTAAGACGGCTGCTCAGATTGTCTCCCAAATCGCCACACCGTTTATATAGATAAGGAACAGCAAAGGGCCTATAACACTACCTTGGGGAACACCTGAAATCACTTTACTTGATGACTTTCCGTCAATTACTACAAACTGTGACCTCTCTGACAGGAGATCGCAAATCCAGTCACATAACTGAGACGATATTCCATAAGCATGCAATTTTACTATGAGCCGCTTGTGCTGTACAGTGTCAAAAGCCTTCCAGAAATCCAGGAATATGGAATCAATCCGAAATCCCTTGTCAATAGCACTTCATGTGAATAAAGAGCTAGTTGTGGTTCACAGGAACGATGTTTTCTAAACCCATGTTGACTGTGTGTCAATAGACCGTTTCCTTCGCGGCAATTCATAATGTTCGAACACAATTTATGTTCTAAATTCCTGCTGCATATCGAAGTTAACGATATGGGCCTATAATTTAGTGGATTACTCCTACTAACTTTCTTGAATATTGGTGTGACCTGTGCAACTTTCCAGTCTTTGGGTATGGATCTTTCGTCGAGTGAACAGTTGTATATGATCGTTAAGTATTGAGATAATGCATCAGCATACTCCGAAAGGAACCTAATTGGTATACAGTCTGAACCAAAAGACTTGATTTTATTAAGTGATGTGAGTTGCTTCACTACTCCAAGGATATTTACTTCTACTTTATTCATGTTGACAGCTGTTCTCGATTCGAATTCTGGAATATTTACTTTGTCTTAGTTAGTGAAGGCATTTCGGAAGGTTGTGTTTAGTAAATCTGCTCTGGCAGCACTGTCTTTGATAGTATCTCCATTGTTATCACACAGAGAAGGCACTGATTGTTTCTTGCCGCTAACATACTTCACATACGACCAGAATCTCTCTGGATTTTCTGCCAGGTTTCGAGACAAAGTTTTCTTGTGGAAGTCGTTATAGGTGTCTCGCATTGAACTCGGGGCAAAGTTTTGAGCTTCTGTAAAGGATTGCCAATCTGGAGGATTTTGCGTCTGTTTAAATTTGACATGTTTGTTTCGTTGTTTCTGCAACAGTGTTCTAACCCATTTTGTGTAGCAAGGAGGATCAGCTCCGTCATTTATTAGTTTATTTGGTATAAACCTCTCAATTGCTACGGATACTATTTCTTTGAATTTAAGCCACATCTGGTCTACAATTATATTATTAATTTGGAATGAGTGGAGCTTGTCTCTCAGGAAGGCATCAAGTGATTTATTATTATTATTATTTTTTTTAATAAGTATATTTTTCGCTTATTTTTCGAGGATTTGGGGATTACAATATTCAGTCTCGCTACTACAATCCTGTGTTCATTAATCCCTACATCAGTTTAGATGCTGATTTTTAACTCAGGATTATTTGTTGCTAAGAGGTCAAGAGTGTTTTCACAACCGTTTACTATTCGCGTGGGCTCATGAACTAACTGCTCGAAATAATTCGGAGAATGCATTTAGCACAATTTCGGATGATATTTTATGTGTACCTCCGGAATTAAACATATTAAAAACAAAGATTCCAAGACTTACCAAGCGGGAAAGCACCGGCAGACAGGCACAATGAACAAAACACACAAACACACACACAGAATTACTAGCTTTCGCAACCGATGGTTGCTTCTTCAGGAAGGAGAGGGAAAGACGGAAGGATGTGGGTTTTAAGGGAGAGGGTAAGGAGTCATTCCAATCCCGGGAGCGGAAAGACTTCCCTTAGGGGGATAAAAAGGACAGGAGATCACTCGCGCGCGCGCACGCATGCACGCACACAGATCCATCCGCACATACACAGACACAAGCAGACATGTTTAAAGGCAAACATGTATTTTTGCCAACATATCGAGGGTAAATTAAAGTCACCACCAGCTATTATCGTATGAGTCGGGTGAACTGGGAGGTCGGTAAAAGGACCCAATTATTATTTTATTTTGGTTGCCAACAATGACCTCTGCCCATAGTAACTCACACTAAGTATCTACTTCAATTTTGCGACAAGTTACACTTAGCCTATCTTTTTGGAACACCGTTTTTAGCCAGTTTTCAGTGCCTATAACGATTTGAGCATCAGTGTTTTCTATTAGCGCTTGGAGCTCTGGTACTTTCCCAACACAGCTACGGCAATTTGCAAGTGTTATACCAATGGTTTCTGTATCTATGTTCTTCCTGTGTTGTCGTATGTGAATTGCAAAAAGTCTGCGGTTATTTTTAATATTGCCTGCAAGCTCATTAATGTACAACAAAAGTAGCAAGGATTGCAATGCATTTCCTTGGGGATTGCCCAAAATTACTTCTACAACCGACGATGACTCTCCAGCTAAGATAACATGCTGTGCCCTCCCTACCAAAATGTCCTCAATCCAGTCCCTAATTTCACTTGAAAGCCCATAACATATGATCATTCTTTGGATAATAAGCTTAGGTTTTGTACTGAGTAAAATGTTTTTCAGATATTAAGAAATAGTGCATCAACCTGACTGCCTTGATCCAGAGCTATCAGTATGCTGTGTGAGAAGAGTGCGAGTTGTGTTTCATGTGATTGATGTTTTTGGAATCTATGCCAAATGGCATGGAGGAGGTAATTCTGTTCAAAATACCTCATTACGTTTGAGCTCAGAATATGTTTTAAGATTCTGCAACAAATGAATGTCAATGATATTGAACAGCGGTTTGTGGATAACTTCTACTACCCTTCTTGTTGATAGGTGAGACCAGCGCTTGCTTCAATGGATTTTTGTCTGAGGGATCTACAATACATAATAGTTAGAAGAGGGGCTAACTAGGCCACAAATTCAGAATACAATCTGATAGAGATTCCAACGGGTCCTAGAGCTTTGCTCAATTTTGACAATTTCATGGCTCAATTTTGAAAATTTCATTTGTTTCTCAACACTATTCATACTAATACTGACTTCACTCTTCTTTTCTGCCGTACGAGGATTAAACTGGGACAATTTTCTCGGGTTTTTGTTTGTAAAGGAACATTTGAAATGGAGTTAAGCATTTCAACTTTTGCTTTACTATCCTCAATTTCAGTTCCTGTCTCATTTACTAATGACTGGACACCAACTTTGGTGTCTTCAGAAGCGACCAGAATCTTTTTGGATTTTGTGAAAGATAATCTGACAATATTCTGCAACAGTAGTCATTGGAGGCTTCTCACATTACTCTCTTGACAGCAAAACACATTTCATTCAGCACTGATCTATCTATCTATAGTCCTATACTTTGCTTTACACCTATTATGCAGTAGAATCCGTTTCTTTACAGTGACTGTATACCAAGGAGGATTCATTCTATTATCAACTGTACATATCTATCCAGTACATGGTGTACTTTTCTTTTAAACCTGATCTGAGTTCCTCTACATACTTCTGTTCTGTGCTGGAGGTTTCAAGTTCTTCACTCAGACATGAAACTACTGACTTTTATCTAGTTTACTAAACACACATATCTTTCTGCTGCTTTTAGTTGCCCTTTGTACTTTGGTAATCATTGTTGCCACCACCGCATCATGGTCACTGATACCAGTTTCAATGTGGACATCCTCACAGAGGTTTAATCTATTTGTTGCCATTAGGTCCAATATGTTTACATCGTCAGTGAATTCTGAACTATCTGTTCCAGGTAATTTTCAGAGAAGGAATTTAATATTGTTTCACACGATGTCTTATTATCCCCACCACTAATAAAACTGTAATTTTCCCAATTGTTGGTGGATGATTAAATTCTACACTGATGATCACAGTATGACAGGAACTTATGTACATGTGAACTGAGGTTGTGTCTAAGGTTTTTGGCTTCATCAGGAGATAAGTTTGATAGGTGATAAAATAGTAAATGGATCCTTCTATGCCCAACCCTGATACTGAATCTTGCCCACACAATCTCACCTACAGATTCAAATTTATCTTAGTGGGCTTTCTTGTCTACTGTGACAATTACACCACCACCATTTCCTATTAGCCTATCCTTTCGATATATACTTAAATTTTCCCCAAAGGTCCCACTGCTATCTCTTTCATGTTTCAACCAGTTTTCTGTACCTAGTATTATGTGAGCTTTACTGATTTTCAATGGCCTGGAGACTATTCATTTAGTCATCTGCACCAGCCACTTACATGTGATTTGCAGAGTATCCCTGTAGACGAAAATGCGACCAACAGGCATGTGTTTAATGAAATGGAGTGTTCTGTTAATGGCCATCAGCTCAACTGTAAAAATAAATACGTTTTTACAGCAATTAGTGGTGTTCCTGACCAGTATGTGATGCAAAAGTTTGACCTGTCCTACCATGGCTTTAGAGCTGTCAGTGTAAAAGACAATAACACCCCGATACCACTGAAGAACTAAAAGGAACAGACACCGAAAAATCATGGTAGATCCTGGAAGTAAGTAGGTCCTCATTCATGGCCTTGGTACCTGGGTACTAACCAAATGTATGTATGTGTGTGTGTGTGTGTGTGTGTGTGTGTGTGTGTGTGTGTGTGTGTGTGTGTGAGAGAGAGAGAGAGAGAGAGAGAGAGAGAGAGAGAGAGAGAGAGAGAGAGAGAGAAAGGCGGGGGAAGGGAGGTAGAGCGCATATGGAGTACATTTCAAGGATGTGTAAGTGAGCAAGGTGTTGTACTATTAGAACTGAAGATGGAACATCCTGCTTCAGCAAGGAGAGTGTGTATGGAGCTGGTCTAGTAGGAGTCGGTGGAAACGTGGTAACCACTCTGAAAGCAGGACTGATCTAGAGCCCGGTAGATACCAAGGAGAGTAGCATGATCTGTGTCCCAAGAGGTGTGGGCAAGAAAGCAGAGCACATTAACCTTTCACATGCAGCTAGTCTTTAGTTGACGAGTACGGGGCAGCTGAATTGGTTTCTTGTCAAAGAAGAGTCGCAAAAATGGGGACTGTGTGACAAAATCCAAGTGCTGTGTCAAGTGTCAAGATGGAAAATGGAGCGATGACAAAAATGAACAATCCAATTTTTGCTGGAGACAATTGGAAACTATGGAAAAGGGCCCAAGCAGAGGCCCATCAGATGGGTCCCAGGAGCTGGTGTTCAGCCAAAGCTAGAGCAGAAGCTGTACTAAATGTACAAGTCATCATCATACATTGCAGATGTCACTAGCCCATTAATGGTGATGAGGAAGAGTGTGACTCTCAGCATGGAGCTATGCAGGATGCTCTTCTCTTGGACTTTCAGAGAGCTGGGTGAAGTACCAACTTGAACCCATAACAACTGGAAGGATAAGAAGTGACAAAATTTGATAGGGTGCCACAAAAGCCCCAGTCACAGGAGGTAAGAAAGACATGATGGTGGCAGGTGGCATCATATGCCTTATGCAGGTCAAAACAGACTGCTATGAGGTGTTGAAGAAGCCTATCAGATTCCCATTTCCACCTAACCAGATGGTAAATTCTGAATCGCCCCTCCTGGAAAACGCACTGATAGGAGGACAGGGGGAGGGGGGGGGGGACAAAAGATCCAGAGATTCGAGAACCAAGCATAACAGCATAATCAGAGGGCAACCATCCTTTCAAACTGTTTGCAGAACACACTGGTGAAGCTAATCAACCAGTAACGTTTGATGTATGTTGCGTTTTGGCTCCGTTTAACTACTGAAACAATGATGCTATCTCAACATTGTGAAAAGAAGACACTGTAGAGTCAAATACGCTTGAAGAGCAGGAGGAGGCAAAGCTGTTGAGTAACAGTCAGATGTTGTATGATCTCATTATGAATGGCACTAGCATTTGGGGCCATATCATAACACAATAGCCTAGAGCCGTTCACAGTCAGTGAATAGTTCATTGTATAATTCAGCATGCCAAGGGATGAAGGAGAAGGGTATATCTCGATTTGTCGCTTACATGTCCCAAGACAGTTGTCTAAAACGACAACACCGTTGCCACTGCAAAGTGTTGCACAATGTGTTTCACCAGAGAGGATGCTTCAGAAAAGAAACCATTCTAAATACAGAGCTTGGCCCACACCTGGTATGAAGAGATATACATTCTCAAGGAGGAGACATAGTGCTCCCAGCATTCTTTCTTGTTGCATTAATAAGATGGTGAGCCTTAGTACAAAGTCATTTAAAAGTTATGAGGTTGGTTTGAAACATTACAGGGCTTTTCAGCAATCCTGAACAGCTATTGCAATGTCTTTGGCCCCATCATGGCACAACCCAATGATGGAGGGCAATAGCAGTACGAACGGTGTGGATGATTGCGTTGGTGATGTCTTGCCCAATGTCAGTAACGCAAACTGACAGAAAGAGGGATAAGGTAACAGCAGAGGTATCCAAATCCAAACTGCCTCTTCAAGCACCCACTCTATCTGGCAGTGGCAAGGAAGCAACAGGATCACCAAAAAGTGGTCACTGTACTACAATCTTAGTATAGTGATCAAGGTACTGAAGCCATGAGACTGAGATAAGAATCGTTTAAGCGACAGCTGGAAGGTGGCACTGAAGTGGGTAGGAGTACCATCATTGAGGAGGCAAATGATGGTCAGTAAGAAGCTGGCCAAGATGATCGCCCCTACTAGACAAAGTGGTACTCACTCATAGAGTGTGGTGTGCACTGAAATCCGCAAGTAGGAGGTAAGGGTGAGGGAAACTTGTTGGGTTAATGTGGTCAACTCAGTGTAAGTAAGTGGCCTGCCTGGAGGTATATAAGCATTGCAAATGGTGAGCGATGAGTTGTTTGCATCCACACTGCTATTGCTTCCAATGTGATATGAAGGGAAACCCAATCAATGACAACATCTGTGCGAAACAATGTACAGGCCCCTCCAGATGCCCTCTCCGGACCAGCACGGTTCTGACAGAATACACAATAACCAAGGTGTTTTACATTTGTTCATTATTAAGTTCATTTTTGTAGAGCAATTCAAATTATAGAAGAGGAGGGAACAACATGGTGCAGCTCCCGCAATGAAAGTGATATCAATTACAGTTCCACTGAATGATCACATTACAGATTTCCAGGTTAGTCATGACACGGCCACGAGGATCCATCACACAACAAAATCAATGTCTGTCACCGATGGGTATGGAATCACATCAATAAAGATTAGTTCATAATCTGATGGCGTGCATGGATATTGGAAGAAAAGAAAAAAAAGGGGGGGGGGGGCATTGGAGTAGCTTTGTCCTGATGCTTCTGCTTCTGCTTCTGCTTCTGCTTCTTCTTCTTCTTCTTCTCCTCCTCCTCCATGGCTTTTGGTGGCCTAAATTCTTGCAAGGGCCTACCTATAATGAACATGGGGACAGATAAAGAGTGGACAGCCCTTGGACCCACAGTCCGAGATTCCTTCAGCCACTGGCTGGCATCAAGTCTATGATCCATGGGTTTCCAAGGAAAGGGTTCAAAGATAGAGCCCTGTCATTGGTGGACACTGGAGTAGGAAGCTGTTTGTCGTATCAGCAGGATATATGCATTCATATTTTTTAAGTGCTTCAGTATACAATAGGCAGTCAATAGATTTACATTCCTGTTTTTTTATTTTCTTTCTTGAAGACTGGGCAAACTAGTGAACGTAGAGGATGGTGTTCCATGCAACAGAAACACAGAGGTGGTTGTTCCAAAGGGCTGCCTTCATGGAGTGATAGTCCAGTTACCATATTTTGGGTCCACCATGCTGCAGAATGACATATACGACTAAAGCGCAAGCATCGGAAGCATGATGTAAGGTTTCATGTCGTAGCTGTAAATACTGACTTAACTTTTTCTAGGAGGATATTTCCTTCGAAGTCTAAAACACACATCCCTGTATCTGTTCAGTTATCCTCAGGACATTTTTGGATGTCTAAGACAATATGTACACCTCAATGCACAAGATTAGCCCATAACTCCCTATCAGTTTGGAGTGTAAGGTCTCTGCAAAGGACAATTCCTTGGATCACATTCAAAGTTTTATGTGAGGCAATGGCCACACGTTTGTCGCCCAGGCATTCACAAGCCGGGAGAACTGTAGGTTGTGCAGCACAAGAGGATTTAATCAATAGCGATCCAGTGTGCATTTATCCCAATGAATCAACACCTCCAAATTTATCTTTGGTATGTTCCAACACCTCCAAATTTATCTTGTCAGTGTCGTACTAACCGCCGTCTGCTTCACGTCTGCTGTGCAACAAGCTACCTTAATTTAAGTATTAACTGTATTTTTCTTACTTGTCACTTCTTCTTCCGTGTGTTTTAGCTTTTAGGAAGCTTTAATTTAACTGATGATGGTCGAAGTAGAGAGGATATAAAATGTAGACTGGCAATGGGAAGGAAAGCGTTTCTGAAGAAGAGAAATTTGTTAACATCGAGTATAGATTTAAGTGTCAGGAAGTCATTTCTGAAAGTATTTGTATGGAGTGTAGCCATGTATGGAAGTGAAACATGGACGATAAATAGTTTGGACAAGAAGAGAATAGAAGCTTTCGAAATGTGGTGCTACAGAAGAATGCTGAAGATTAGATGGGTAGATCACATAACTACATCTACATCTACATGACTACTCTGCAATTCACATTTAAGTGCTTGGCAGAGGATTCATCGAACCACAATCATACTATCTCTCTACTATTCCACTCCCGAACAGCGCGCGGGAAAAACGAACACCTAAACCTTTCTGTTCGAGCTCTGATTTCTCTTATTTTATTTTGATGATCATTCCTACCTATGTAGGTTGGGCTCAACAAAATATTTTCGCATTCGGAAAAGAAAGTTGGTGACTGAAATTTCGTAAAAAGGTCTCGCCGCGATGAAAAACGTCTATGCTGTAATGACTTCCATCCCAACTCGTGTATCATATCTGCCACACTCTCTCCCCTATAACGTGATAATACAAAACGAGCTGCCCTTTTTTGCACCCTTTCGATGTCCTCCGTCAATCCCACCTGGTGAGGAACCCACACCGCGCAGCAATATTCTAACAGAGGACGAACGAGTGTAGTGTAAGCTGTCTCTTTAGTGGACTTGTTGCGTCTTCTAAGTGTCCTGCCAATGAAACGCAACCTTTGGCTTGCCTTCCCGACAATATTATCTATGTGGTCCTTCCAACTGAAGTTGTTCGTAATTTTAACACCCCGGTACTTAGTTGAATTGGCAGCCTTGAGAATTGTACTATTTATCGAGTAATCGAATTCCAATGGATTTCTTTTGGAACTCGTGTGAATCACCTCACACTTTTCGTTATTTAGCGTCAACTGCCACCTGACACACCATACAGCAATCTTTTCTAAATCACTTTGCAACTAATACTGGTCTTCGGATGACCTTACTAGACGGTAAATTACAGCATCATCTGCGAACAATCTAAGAGAACTGCTCAGATTGTCACCCAGGTCATTTATATAGATCAGGAACAGCAGAGGTCCCAGGACGCTTCCCTGGCGAACACCTGATATCACTTCAGTTTTACTCTATGATTTGCCGTCTATTACTACGAACTGCGACCTTCCTGAATCCAGTCGCACAACTGAGACGATACCCCATAGCTCCGCAGCTTGATTAGAAGTCGCTTGTGAGGAACGGTGTCAAAAGCTTTCCGGAAATCTAGAAATACGGAATCAACTTGAGATCCCCTGTCGATAGCGGCCATTACTTCGTGCGAATAAAGAGCTAGCTGCGTTTCACAAGAGCGATGTTTTCTGAAGCCATGCTGATTACGTGTCAATAGATCGTTCCCTTCGAGGTGATTCATAATGTTTGAATACAGTATATGCTCCAAAACGCTACTGCAGACCGACGTCAATGATATAGGTCTGTAGTTAAATGGATTACTCCTACTACCCATCTTAAACACTGGTGCGACCTGCGCAATTTTCCAATCTGTAGGTACAGATGTACCGGTGAGCGAGCGGTTGTATATGAGTGCTAAGTAGGGAGCTATAGTATCAGCGTAATCTGAAAGGAACCTAATCGGTATACAATCTGGACCTGAAGACTTGCCCGTATCAAGCGATTTGAGTTGCTTCGCAACCCCTAAGGTATCTACTTCTAAGAAACTCGTGCTAGCAGATGTTCGTGTTTCAAATTCTGGTATATACCATTCGTCTTCCCTGGTGAAGGAATTTCGGAAAACTGCGTTCAATAACTCCGCTTTAGCGGCACAGCCGTCAATGACAGTACCATCGGCACTGCGCAGCAAAGGTATTGACTGCGTCTTGCCGCTTGTGTACTTTACATACGACCAGAATTTCTTCGGATTTTCTACCAAATTTCGAGACAATGTTTTGTTGTGGAACCTATTAAAGGCATCTCGCATCGAAGTACGTGCCAAATTTCGCGTGTCTGTAAGTTTTAGCCCATCTTCGGGATTTCGCGTTCTTCTGAACTTCGCATGCTTTTTCCGTTGCCTCTGCAACAGCGTTTCGACCTTTTTTGTGTACCACGGGGGATCCGTTCCATCTCTTACCAATTTATGAGGTATGAATATCTCAATTGCTGTTGCTACTATATCTTTGAATTTGAGCCACATCTCGTTTACATTTGCATAGTCAGTTCGGAAGGAATGGAGATCGTCTCTTAGAAAGGATTCTAGTGACACTTTATCCGCTTTTTTAAATAAAATTATTTTGCGTTTGTTTCTGATGGATTTGGAAGAAATGGTATTGAGCCTAGCTACAACAACCTTGTGATCACTAATCCCTGTATCAGTCATGATGCTCTCTATCAGCTCTGGATTGTTTGTGGCTAAGAGGTCAAGTGTGTTTTCGCAACCATTTACAATTCACGTGGGTTCGTGGACTAACTGCTCGAAATAATTTTCGGAGAAAGCATTTAGGACAATCTCGGAAGACGTTTTCTGCCTACCACCGGTTTTGAACAAGTATTTTTGCCAACATACCCGAGGGTAGCTTGAAGTCCCCACCAACTATAACCGTATGAGTGGGGTATTTATTTGTTACGAGACTCAAACTTTCTCTGAACTGTTCCGCAACTGTATCATCGGAGGCTGGGGGTCGGTAGGAGCCAATAATTAACTTAATTCGGCTGTTAAGTATAACCTCCACCCATACCAATTCGCACGGAGTATCTACTTCGACTTCACTACAAGATAGACCACTACTGACAGACACAATCACTCCACCTCCAGTTCTGCCTAATCTATCTTTCCTGAACAACGTCTGAGACTTCGTAAAAATTTCTGCAGAACTTATTTCAGGCTATATAGCCAGCTTTCTGTACCTATAACGATATCAGCTTCTGTGCTTTCTATTAGCGCTTGAAGCTCAGGGACTTTTCCAGTGCAACTACAACAATTTACAACTATAATTCCGACTGTTCCTTGATCCAAGCACGTCCTGTAAATGCCATGCACCCTTTGACATTGCAGCCCACCCCGTACTTTCCCAAGGCCTTCTAACCTAAAAAACCGCCCAGTCCACGCCACACAGCCTCCGCTACCCGTGTAGCCGCCAGCTGAGTGTAGTGAACTCCTGACCTATTCAGCGGAACCCGAAACCCCACCACCCTATGGCGCAAGTCTAGGAATTTGCAGCCAATACGGTCGCAAAACCGTCTGAGCCTCTGATTCAGACCCTCCACCCGGCTCTGCACCAAAGGTCCGCAGTCGGTTCTGTCAACGATGCTGCAGATGGTGAGCTCTGCCTTCATCTCGTAAGCAAGACCGGCAGCCTTCACCAAATCAGATAGCCGCTGGAATCCAGAGAGAATTTCCTCAGATCCATAGCGACACACGTCATTAGTGCCGACATGTGCCACCACCTGCAGCTGGCTGCACCCTGTGCTCTTCATGGCATCCGGAAGGACCCTTTCCACATCAGGAATGACTCCTCCCGGAATGCACACTGGATTTCTTCCCCTCCTTAGCGCCGTATCCCTAAGGGGTCCCATTACGCGCCTAACATTGGAGCTCCCAACTACCAGTAAGCCCACCCTCTGCGATTGCCCGGACCTTGAAGGCTGAGAATGAACCTCTGAAACAGGGCAGGCAGCTGCATCTGGCTCAGCCAGAGACAGTGCCTGAAACCGGTTTGTCAGACGCACCGGGAAGGCTTTCTGATCAGCCTCCAGGGACGCCTTTTGCTGCCTGCCACGCCTTGGAACGACAATGAGGAAGTATTGAATAGGATTGGGGAGAAGAGGAGCTTGTGGCACAACTTGACCAGAAGAAGGGATTGGTTGGTAGGACATGTTCTGAGGCATCACGGGATCACCAATTTAGCATTGGAGGGCAGTGTGGAGGGTAAAAATCGTAGAGGGAGACCAAGAGATGAATACACTAAGCAGATTCAGAAGGATGTAGATTGCAGTAGGTACTGGGAGATGAAGAAGCTTGCACAGGATAGAGTAGCATGGAGAGCTGCATCAAACCAGTCTCAGGACTGAAGACAACAACAATAACAACAACAACAATTGTCGAGTGCTATTAATAGTGTTCCATAGATTTCGTGTTTGTTTTGAATACAGTCAGAGAGTCCCTTTAGTCAACCATAGTGCCAGTGTTTGTTTTCAATACAGTCCAGAGACAGGTAGTGCTATTTTCATTGTTTTCTACAAGAAGTGGCTAGCAATCACAGTTTAGTCAATAATCAGCTGCCTTTAGTGAATTAGCAGTCTAGTTAAAAAAGTTGATTAAGCCTCTTCAGTAAATTGATTCCTTAGGATGGATAGGATGTGTGACTGCTGTATACGGACACAGGAGGAGCTGGCCACTCTTCGCGAACAGCTGAGCGTGTTGATGGCCGCGGTCAGCCGTTTTCAGGCTGCTGCCTCAGAGTGTAACGGCAGTGGGGAGTCTGGTGCGTCGCAACGTACACCCCAGGTGTTACATGTTTCACCTACTGTCCCTGCTGTCTGGGTGCTGGGTACTGGGTGCGGTTGGGCCACCCTCTCCCCAAGGGGAGTGGCAAGTTCAGCAGTATTTGCGGCGCGCGAGGTGGAGGGTAAATGTGGAGGCTGTCCGTGTGGCATCGCCCGCTCTGCCTGTGAGTGGACATGTGGCTGCTCCTTCAGCAAGGTCCGAGCAGGCACATGGGGGAAGGGTTTATTAGTTATTGGCAGCGCCAACGTTAGGCGGGTGATGGAGCCCCCTTAGGGAAATAGCGGAAAGGTCGGGGAAGAAGGCCAGTGTTCACTCTGTCTGCTTGCCGGGGGGTCTCATCCGAGATGTGGAGGAGGCGGCGATAGATAGCACTGGGTGCACCCGGCTGCAAATTGTTGCTCATGTCGGCACCAATGACTCCTGCCGTCTGGCTTCAGAGGTCATCCTCAGTTCGTACAGGCGGTTGGCGGAAAGCCTTGCTCGCGGGGTGGAATCAGAGCTAACTATTTGTAGTATCATTCCCAGAATCGATAGCGGTCCTCTGGTTTGGAGCCGAGTGGAAGGCTTAAACCAGAGGCTCAGATGATTCTGCGGAGATCTGGGGTGACAATTTCTTGACCTAAGCTATCGGGTGGAGAAATGTAGGGACCCCTGAATAGGTCAGGGGTGCACTATATGCCGGAAGCGGCTACAAGGGTAGCGGAGTACGTGTGGAGTGCACATGGGGGGTTTTTAGGTTAGAGAATTCCCTCCCTAGGCCCGACAAGACGCCTCCTGAGACGCGGCAAGGTAGGAGTAGGCAAAATGCAACGGGGAATAACAATATTAATGTGCTAATAGTAAACTGCAGGAGTGTCTATAGAAAGGTCCCTGAACTGCTCTCATTAATAAATGGTCACAACGCCCATATAGTACTAGGGACAGAAAGTTGGCTGAAACCAGACATAAACAGTAATGAAATCCAAAACTCAGATTGGAATGTATACCGCAGAGACAGGCTGGACAGTGAAGGGGCAGGTGTGTTTATAGCGATAAGAAGTGCAATAGTATCGAAGGAAATTGACGGAGATCCGAAATGTGAAATGATTTGGGTGAAGGTCACGGTTAAAGCAGGCTCAGATATGGTAATTGGATGTCTCTATAGGCCCCCGGGCTCAGCAGCTGTTGTGGCTGAGCACCTGAAGGACAATTTGGAAAATATTTCGAGTAGATTTCCCCACCATGTTATAGTTCTGGGTGGAGATTTTAATTTGACGGATATAGACTGGGAGACTCAAACGTTCATAATGGGTGGCAGGGACAAAGAATCCAGTGATTTTTTTTTAAGAGCTTTATCTGAAAACTACCTTGAGCAGTTAAACAGAGAACTGACTCGTGGTGATAACATATTAGACCTTCTGGTGACAAACAGACCCGAACTATTTGAATCGGTTAATGCAGAACAGGGAATCAGCGATCATAAAGCGGTTACTGCATCGATGATTTCAGCCGTAAATAGAAATATTAAAAAAGGTAGGAAGATTTTTCTGTTTAGCAAAAGTGACAGAGTACCTGACGGCTCAACACAAAAGTTGTGTCTCAAGTACAGATAGTGTTGAGGATCAGTGGACAAAGTTCAAAACCATCGTACAATATGCGTTAGATTAGTATGTGCCAAGCAAGATCGTAAGAGATGGAAAAGAGCCACCGTGGTTCAACAACAGAGTTAGAAAACTGCTGCGGAAGCAAAGGGAACTTCACAGCAAACATAAACATAGCCAAAGCCTTGCAGACAAACAAAAATTATGCGAAGCGAAATGTAGTGTGAGGAGGGCTAAGCGAGAGGCGTTCAATGAATTCGAAAGTCAAGTTCTATGTACTGACTTGGCAGAAAATCCTAAAAAATTTTGGTCTTATGTTAAAGTGGTAGGTGGGTTAAAACAAAATGTCCAGACACTCTGTGACCAAAATGGTACTGAAACAGAGGATGACAGACTAAAGGCCGAAATACTAAATGTCTTTTTCCAAAGCTGTTTCACAGAGGAAGACTGCACTGTAGTTCCTTCTCTAGATTGTTGCACAGATGACAAAATGGTAGATATCGAAATAGACGACAGAGGGATAGAGAAACAATTAAAATCGCTCAAAATAGGAAAGGCTGCTGGACCTGATGGGATACCAGTTCGATTTTACACAGAGTACGCGAAGGAACTTGCCCCCCTTCTTGCAGTGGTGTACCGTAGGTCTCTAGAAGAGCATAGCGTTCCAAAGGATTGGAAAAGGGCACAGGTCATCCCCATTTTCAAGAAGGGACGTCTAACAGATGTGCAAAACTACAGACCTATATCTCTAACATCGATCAGTTGTAGAATTTTGGAACACATATTGACTTAATAATGTATAATGACTTTTCTGGAGACTAGAAATCTACTTTGTAGGAATTAGCATGGGTTTCGAAAAAGACGGTCATGTGAAACCCAGCTCGCGCTATTCATCCATGAGACTCAGAGGGCCATAGACACGGGTTCACAGGTAGATGCCGTGTTTCTTGACTTCTGCAAGGCGTTCGATACAGTTCCCCCCAGTCGTTTAATGAACAAAGTAAGAGCATACGGACTATCAGACCAATTGTGTGATTGGATTGAGGAGTTCCTAGATAACAGAATGCAGCATGTCATTCTCAATGGAGAGAAGTCTTCCGAAGTAAGAGTGATTTCAGGTGTGCCGCAGGGTAGTGTCATAGGATCGTTGCTATTCGCAATATACATAAATGATCTGGTGGATGACATCGGAAGTTCAATGAGGCTTTTTGCAGATGATGCTGTGGTGTATCGAGAGGTTGTAACAATGGAAAATTGTACAGAAATGCAGGAGGATCTGCAGAGAATTGATGCATGGTGCACGGAATGCCAATTGAATCTCAATGTAGACAAGTGTAATGTGCTGTGAATACATAGAAAGAAAGATCCCTTATCATTTAGCTACAATATAGCAGGTCAGCAACTGGAAGCAGTTAATTCCATAAATTATCTGGGAGTATGCATTAGGAGTGATTTAAAATGGAATGATCATATAAATTTGATCGTCGGTAAAGCCGATGCCAGACTGAGATTCATTGGAAGAATCCTAAGGAAATGCAATCCGAAAACAAAGGAAGTAGGTTACAGTACACTTGTTCGCCCACAGCTTGAATACTGCTCAGCATGTGGGATCTGTACCAGATAGGGTTGATAGAAGAGATAGAGAAGATCCAACGGAGAGCAGCACGCTTCGTTACCGGATCATTTAGTAATCGCGAAAGTGTTACAAATATGATAGATAAACTTCAGTGGAAGATTCTGCAGGAGAGACGCTCAGTAGCTCAGTACGGGCTTTTCTTAAAGTTTCGAGAACATACCTTCACCGAAGAGTCAAGCAGTGTATTGCTCCCTCCTACGTATAATTCGCCAAGAGACAATGAGGATAAAATCAGAGAGATTAGAGCCCACACAGAAGCATACCAACAATCCTTCTTTCCACGAACAATACGAGACTGGAATAGAAGGGAGAACCGATAGAGGTACTCAGGGTACCCTCCGCCACACAGAGTCAGGTGGCTTGCGGAGTATGGATGTAGATGTAGATCTTCGGTATGTTCCACACAAAATAATGGCTTTGTCACAGTAAAAGTATTTCTATCAGTTCTAAGCATTGGACAAATTAATTTGCTCACATACAACTGGCTTGTCCCTCTTCTTAAGGGGTAAACAGGGCAATGAAAGCAGTAGGGTTATAACTGTCTGCACTGAAATTTCTAAGAGCTATCTGATGAGACAGTTGGATCAGAATGGCCACTGTTTTGGCTAATTTAATACGTTTGACATGAGAAACATGCACCCTAATGCCACCTTTTCTGATCAAGGGCTCTCCACATGGGTGCCACTTAGTCGCAAGGGCCATGTGGCACAATGGCTGTTGCCAGGATTCCTGATGTCCCAGGAAGTCAAGTACCTACTCCTTTCCAAGTCTGGAGAGTTGCCAGCTCAGGCATCAACAGTGTAATCACTGTGTTGTCAGGGGGCTCAACTCACAATATACATAAAAATCCCACTATCTCAAATTTGATACCACACGGGCTTTGAAGTACATACAAGAGTCTACGTAGGTACTGGATACAGATGACCATTAACACTGAACGCAGTAGGCAATATTTAAGGCATTCTTTCCAGTCGGTCCACACTACAGAAAAAAAATTGGAAAATGAAGATCAAACCCAAAAGGGTGTAAAAATTATTTCAGCCAAAAGGTGATGAACGAATGAATACTCTGAGAAAGGATAGCAGAATCTAGAAAATAGCTGGAACTATATCAAAGACTACCACCATGAAAATAAGGGTAAGAGAAGGACGCACAGTCAGATATGAGAGACTGCTGGAAAGGAAAGCTATAGCTTGGAGCTCAGTGCTCGCCACACACACACTCACTGAAGAGTCACGACCAGGTACAGGAAAAATTCGAGGTTTGTGATAAATCCGAAATAATTGCAAATTCTTCCTCAAAATGCAAAATTACTTAATAGATGCTATTTCATACCAAATTGTATCCAGATGATCCAGATGCACAATTTTAACACAGATATTTTGAAATAGCTTAATTTCCTGTGTATAATTTTCGAAAATGTAAACAATTTTCAATGACTGGTATCGTACATCATCTGGTGACACCAAATTTGGAAAGGTAATGAGTGTATGAACCTGTTTCCAAATAAACATTGTAACATTACAGGACATATTGGGACATATTGAAGTATTCGATTCTGTAGACTTTTAGGGGATGTCGATACAGATATGCAAAATGTAAGGGGAAATTTTGGTGATGTTTAAATATTGTACTGTGTCAATATTATGACATTTTGCACAGAAAGAACAAAAATAGAATTAATGTAAATATATATTAGTGTTAGTAACCTATTTTCATTCAATTTTGTAATTATATTTCATTCTGTAAAAGAAAGACTCACTGTTTGCTGTAGTTCTGATTAATTGTATAAATTATCAGTTTTGAGCTAAATTATTTCGTATAATATGGACAAGATACTTTTAAAAACTCACCAGCTAAAAAAAAAGTCTGAAAATGAATGTTTAATGCACACTTCTGGAACTTTCTATGGAGAAATTCTATATTATGATCGCAAAAATACAAGAACTTGTGAGAGCTGTTTCATGGCCTAGTTTCTAAAGACGATTTGTATCAAGAAATATTACTGAAAAGATTTATTTACGTTTTGAAACACGATTTAAGTCATTTTACATATAAATAGTTGTTCTGGATCACTCGAGAAATATCCAGAATCAAATGTCAAGATATTTCTGGAAACATCGGTACAAATCTGGTGAAGGTTATCCACAAGCTGGTAGAAAAATGTTATAAAATCTATTTGGAAATTATGCTTGTAAGAATTTATATGTACTGATCCTTTTACTTACTTTAATCTGTACTAAAATTCTGTAATGTCTAATTTAGTTTTAAGTCATGAATTGCTATCGTATTGTAAACAAAACATTGTCAAAGACCCTCATTGCTTGGAAAGATATTAATACACCTAGGAGTTGTCAGTTGCCAGTTCGGATGTGCAGTGCGGTTGGCTCGGAGAGTCGGTTGTTGAGTCTGTGAAGTCTGTCAGTTCTGTTTGTAAATAAACGTCTGTAATGAAGAATTACTTGTTGTCATCAATATGAACTCAAGATCTTTTGCACAAAGCAGACACCTCCTAATGCAACGTTTTAATTTGGTTGAGGAAGCTGGGGTGTTATAATTTGGTGGAGGAAGCAGAGGATTTGACGACCACCCAGTGATTCTTCAAAATAAAATACGTCTCTTCTGGGATCACAAGAAGAAAATTCGTCTGTTTTGGGACCACAAGAAGAGGATATACGACGGACCAGTCATTCTTCAGAAGTAAATACGTCGATTCTGGGGTCACAAGAAGAGGAGTGAATCAACCGAGCGAAACCATCCTGGAATTGAAGAAATTTCACAAAACACGGACACCAACGACCGCCGACGGACACTAAGATAAGTACCTGCTTCCTAAAATAATGGAAAAAGACGCAGATTTCAGTATTGACAGCGGTGTAGCGAGTACACCTATTAGGGAAAGTGCTTCTGACAGTGTAGGAATGTTGGAAATGTTAAAACAAATGTTTTCAGAGTTAAACTCGAAGATGGACGTTTCTCGTGCCGAATTACGTCAACAAATTGAACAGACACAACAACAGATGGACAGGTCGATTTCGAAGGCTGTGTGTGATTTAAAATCAGAAATAAATTCAAATTCAGAACAGATTGCTCACACTAATCAGGTTCTCGAAGAATGGCGAATTACTTTTGAGTCAAACCAGAAAGAACTTAGTTGTCGTGTGGACACGGTTGAGAGCAAAATTTCTGTTCTTGAAACTGATTTAAATAACGAAATTTCAAATAACCAGTCAAAACTTAAAAAAGTTGTTGATTTTGTAAATGAGGAAAATTCTCAATTGAGAAATGAATTTGACCAGACAAAACGATTTTTTGAAAGCGAAATTAAATCTTTCAAATCTGATTCTGACAAAAAGGTCACAGAAATTTGTAGTAGAGTAGGTAATGTCGAAAAAACTGTAGACAGAAAATTTGTAGAAATACAAGAAACTATGTTGCAAAAAGGTTTTAGTAATAGTTGTAATGGGGTATGGGGAAATTTTCCCATTAAAACTTATCCCGGTGACAAGAATATACACCCAAAAGACTTCATGCAATTCTGCAAGGAGCAGTTCGCGTCCATAATGACAGATAGTGTTAAGATAAAATTTGTAAAGAAATTACTTGATGGTGAGGCGCTTTCGTGGGCCAATCAGAATTGTTCCGCGGAAATGTCCTTTGAAGATTTCGAAAAATGTTTTCTAACCAAATTTTGGTCTGAAACTGAGCAAGCTCGAATCAAAAGTGAATTCTTGAATGGTCCTAGTTACAGAGAATCTGATGGGTCAATGAAAGCCTATTGTGAGAAACAGTTGCAAAAATTAGTGCATCTGGATAAGCCATTTGATGAGCTAACTCAAATTGATGCACAAAAACGGAGACTTCCGAAAAGAGTACAATGGGGTTTAGTATATGGTCCAGATGAGTCCATAGAACAATTCTTGAAATATGTGGACAAACTTGATAGAGCCTTTGAACAAAACAACAGATTTAACGACTTTGTAGGTTCATCACACAGAGGGTGGGAACCGAACCGTGGAAATAATAACAAAAATAGTGAACGAAGAAACTTTAACAACAACAGGGATAATTATAATAGCAATGACAGAAGAAATTTTGGTAGGAATGATCAGTACTTTAATTCAAACAGAGAATGGGAAAATCGAAACAGGTCCTGGGGTAATGACATGAGAGAAGGTAACCCGAGGCAGGGAAATGACAGACATAGGCCTTTAAACGACTAAATGCTCCACTGGGAGTCTGTCAGTTTGGGGCAAGGAATTTTCAAAATCAGGCTAATTTCACCCGGAACAGACAGCACTATAATCAGAGACCTAACCAGTATAGACAGTATGCTTATGATCGATCTGTAGATAGAGGTAATGAAAAAATTAAATTTGACAGGAAATTTTGGAATGTCATCAGAGAAAATACTAGAAACAACTGTAATAGGAACCAGGCTACCTTTGATGAAGTAGGCTTAGAAAATGATATAATTGCAAATTTATATAATCAAGAAGAAGCACCTAATGCTGAAATGAAAGATAAGGATAACTTTGATAATTTTGGATTGTACAAACTTGTGTGTGGTGATGTTTTAGATGTAAGTTGTCATAATGATGTTCGTACTGAAGTTTCTGGAAAGTCTGATATTCATGTGGATGTGGTTGGTGAAGATGGTGTTGTGAGTAATGTTGGTGATACTAGTAGTGTTTGTAGTGTAAGCTCAGGCAATAATGATGATAATGTTGATGTTAAGGCTAATGGTGATTATGTACTAGAAGATTTTGATGGTGAATTGGATGGAATAGTTTATGTTGAAGTTAAGGAGGATGTTATAAGCAATAGTGTTGAGAATAGTTGTGCCAGGAACTCTAACTACATTCCACATGAGAATCAGATTGTGCCAGTTCAGCTTAGTAATACATCAGGAGACAGGGGGGTTGGTTGTGCTGATGCATCTGAGATTATTTTGAAATCTGTTTGGGACAAATTTAAAGATTATAGTGATGACAATGATGTTAAGATCAAATTAGGGGAAATTTGTGAACCAGTTTCTGCTTTTAAGCCTAATGAAATCATCAAACGGGGTACTAGTCAGGATGTGTGTGAGGTAAATAGTAATCCAGACATTCCAGTAAATTCCAGTAGACCTAGAAGTTTGAAGAAAGTATTGCCTAATAAAGAAATCCTAAATATGGAACATAGGTATGATGAGATAGCAGAAGATCTTTTGTATGAAGAACAGGAAGAAAGGGAAAACACCACTATTGGTAGTCCATACATAAAAATTAAAGCTGGAGGTTGGGAAGGGTATTGTTTGATTGACACAGGGAGTCCAATTAGTGCCATTTCAAGCAAATTAAGAGATAATTAAGCATGATCCTGACTTTGTTGAATTACCAGTTGTTGGAATAAAAATTAGAGGCATTACCGGCAAACTGAGCAAACTTGTTAATAGACAGGTGTTGTTGTCCTTCAGTATGAATGATGTACAGTTTACTCAAGGATGTCTTGTAATAAGTGACCTAAATGAGAATGTACTGTTGGGTATGGACTGGATATTAAAAGCTAATGCAGCATTTGATTGGGAAAAGAGTTTGTTTACCTTTATTGATCCTAAGACGAGAGTATGTTCCAGTACTGACATGTCGGTTCAAAACTGTGCTGATAAGGGAATTGAAATTAGGGACGTTACATTTTCTAAAGACAGTGGTTATTGTGTAGAGGAAATTACTGAGGATTATGATGATGGGGAATATGGGGATATAGTTCAAGAAAAATTACGGGAATCAGATAATTTGAATCAAGAACAGAAGGTAGAGTTAGAAAGATTATTGTGGAATTACTGCGATGTTTTTGATGATAGACCTGGCAGAGTAAAGAATTATCAATGTAAACTCAGATTAAAACCACAGGAGTCATTCTTTATAAAACCTTATAGTGTACCCATTGCAAAGAGGAAATGTAGACATGACAAAAGATTGAAGCTTACTCAATTTAAAATTGAAGACTTGGTCCTTGTTAAAACACAAGAGAAGTCTAAAGCCATCAGTGGTGAATTAAAAAAGTTTTTTGACATATACATTGGACCTTTCAAGATTCAGGACAATCCTCATCCGAATGCTTACCGTCTAGTCTACCCAAATTGTGGCAGACTGTTTGGCCTACGAAACGTGACCGAACTGAAATTGTATAAAAAAATGTAAAAAAGTATTTTAGATAATAGATGTTTATAGACTTTTATATGTAATCTTACCAGGATATTTTTGTATACTTTGTTATGTTGTATTTATCTGATTCCTCAGGGGAGCATACATTCTTTGTGTGCTAAGTGTTTGGCGAGCACTAGGTCCCCTAGCTATGCAATTGTCATATTTCATTTTCGTATTCTGGCATTGCATCTTACACTTATTCTGTGATCCTGTATAATCAATTTTCTCCATCTGTCAGTCTATCCTCTCTTAGCATTAAGAAATTATTTAGACTAAATTTTCTTGAGTAATTAGACTTTAGAGAATTCAAATTTCTGTGTCCTTAAAAACCGGTCCACCGACTATTAAACGCTTTTGCTAATGTTTAACTGGGTTTGACCACTGTATGCTGTATATTCATAGCGAACTGTGCTATTGCAGCCTGTGATAGCCTGCAGTGTATATGGAAACCATACGGACTGTGAAGATGAGACTGAAATACAGTGTGTGGCATTGAGGTATACCGACCTTTAAGGAAGAAGATCACCGACCTTCAAGAAAGAAGATCACCGGTCTTCAAGAAAGAAGACACCAAAGATATGTGTAAAACTTTTCTGTTTTGTAATGTAATGACATCAACACTTCCGTGTTTCATGTGGAAGTGCTGATGGGGGGGTTGTGTAACATTACAGGACATATTGAAGTATTCGATACTGTAGACTTTTAGGGGATGTCGATACAGATATGCAAAATGTAAGGGGAAATTTTGGTGATGTTTAAATATTGTACTGTGTCAATATTAGGACATTTTGCACAGAAAGAACAAAAATAGAATTAATGTAAATATATATTAGTGTTAGTAACCTATTTTCATTCAATTTTGTAATTATATTTCATTTTGTAAAAGAAAGACTCACTGTTTGCTGTAGTTCTGATTAATTGTATAAATTATCAGTTTTGAGCTAAATTATTTCGTATAATATGGACAAGATACTTTTAAAAACTCACCAGCTAAAAAAAAAGTCTGAAAATGAACGTTTAATGCACACTTCTGGAACTTTCTATGGAGAAATTCTATATTATGATCGCAAAAATACAAGAACTTGTGAGAGCTGTTTCATGGCCTAGTTTCGAAAGACGATTTGTATCAAGAAATATTGCTGAAAAGATTTATTTACGTTTTGAAACGCGATTTAAGTCGTTTTACATATAAATAGTTGTTCTGGATCACTCGAGAAATATCCAGAATCAAATGTCAAGATATTTCTGGAAACATCGGTACAAATCTGGTGAAGGTTATCCACAAGCTGGTAGAAAAATGTTATAAAATCTATTTGGAAATTATGCTTGTAAGAATTTATATGTACTGATCCTTTTACTTACTTTAATCTGTACTAAAATTCTGTAATGTCTAATTTAGTTTTAAGTCGTGAATTGCTATCGTATTGCAAACAAAACATTGTCAAAGACTCTCATTGTTTGAAAAGATATTAATACACCTAGGTGTTGTCAGTTGCCAGTTCGGATGTGCAGTGCGGTTGGCTCGGAGAGTCAGTTGTTGAGTCTGTGAAGTCTGTCAGTTCTGTTTGTAAATAAACGTCTGTAATGAAGAATTACTTGTTGTCATCAATATGAACTCAAGACCTTTTGCACGAAGCAGACACCTCCTAATGCAACGTTTTAATTTGGTTGAGGAAGCTGGGATCACTATAAGTGCAAACAAATTGAAGTGGAACGTTTTAATTTGGTGTTGAGGAGCTGAAATGTTATAATTTGGTTGAGGAAGCTGGGGTGTTAAAACATCCATGATCACAATGTCATACCAATGCTCTGCTTTCATGTCAATTGAGTACTATTGAATGGTCTATTTAAAATAGATGTTGCATCATGCAATGCAGTACTTAACCATCAGACCTAGCATTTTATAACAAAAAAACACATACATTTGTTTGTTAGCTGAAGTTCAAAAGATGGCATAACATGGACACTTTTAACATGGCAAATTAGGTGGTTGTTATTTAAATTGTGGCTGCGTCAAATACTTCTTGAGGTTAGGCCTGAACTATATTATTAAACATATCGAACTATCAGTTTAATAAGTCACAGCTGCAAAATACTAACGCGAATTCTTTACAGACGAATGGAAAAACTAGTAGAAGCCGACCTCGGAGAAGATCAGTTTGGATTCCGTAGAAATGTTGGAACACGTGAGGCAATACGGACCCTACGACTTATCTTAGAAGCTAGATTAAGGAAGGGCAAACCTACATTTCTAGCATTTGTAGACTTAGAGGAAGCTTTTGACAATGTTTACTGGAATACTCTCTTTCAAATTCTGAAGGTGGCTGGGGTAAAACAGAGGGAGCGAAAGGCTATTTACAATTTGTACAGAAACCAGATGGCAGTTATCAGGGTTGAGGGGCATGAAAGGGAAGCAGTGGTTGGGAAAGGAGTGAGACAGGGTTGTAGCCTCTCCCCGATGTTATTCAATCTGTCTGTTGAGCAAGCAGTAAAGGAAACAAAAGAAAAGTTCGGAGTAGGTATTAAAATCCATGGAGAAGAAATAAAAACTTTGAGGTTCGCTGATGACATTGTAATTCTGTCAGAGATGGCAAAGGACTTGGAAGTGCAGTTGAACGGAATGGACAGTGTCATGAATGGAGGATATAAGATGAACATCAACAAAAGCAAAACGAGGATAATGGAATGTAGTCAAATTAAGCAAGTGATGCTGAGGGAATTAGATAAGGAAATGAGACACTTAAAGTAGTAAAGGAGTTTTGCTATTTGGGGAGCAAAATAACTGATGATGGACGAAGTAGAGAGGATATAAAATGTAGACTGGCAATGGCAAGGAAAACGTTTCTGAAGAAGAGAAATTTGTAAACATCGAGTATAGATATAAGTGTCAGGAAGACATTTCTGAAAGTATTTGTATGGAGTGTAGCCATGTATGGAAGTGTAACATGGACGATAAATAGTTTGGACAAGAAGAGAATAGAAGCTTTCGAAATGTGGTGCTACAGATGAATGCTGAAGATTAGATGGGTAGATCACATAACTAATGAGGAAGTATTGAAAAGGATTGGGGAGAAGTAAACTTTGTGGCACAACTTGACCAGAAGAAGGGATCGGTGGGTAGGACATGTTCTGAGGCATCAAGGGAGCACCAATTTAGTATTGGAGGGCAGCGTGGAGGGTGAAAATTGTAGAGGGAGACCAAGAGATGACTACACTACGCAGATTCAGAAGGATGTAGGTTGCAGTGGGTACTGGGAGATGAAGAGGCTTGCACAGGATAGAGTAGCATGGAGAGCTGCATCAAACCAGTCTCAGGACTGAAGACCACAACAACAACAACTTTGCCATCCTCAACAAGCAATTGTGCAGTAGCCAAATGCTTCATGTTGTACATTGCTCATTGTTTTCTCATCTTATTTTGAAATGAGTGAAAAGACTAAATCAGGGTCAGGGCAGATTTCAATTACGACTCACAGGACACCAGAAGAGATTGATTACTCATGTGACGAATTGTCAGATATGCTTTCGCAAAACACTGGAGTAGGCTGCGATGCAGAGGCAGGACTTATTCCCTGCACTGCTTCCCACACTTCTACTGGTCAAAATTCTAGATTGTTTACACTTGTGGCCATGTGCCACTACAGCCTTTAGTGCTCGCACCCTGCTCTGAAGCGACTGAAAAAAAGCGGGGTCATGTTTACGACTGGGCCGAAGTTCTTTCCCTAATGTTATGATAAGAGTTACTTTCACTTCTACTTCCATACGAAGTGCCTTGTCAGTTCTATGTGCAGTACTGTCAAGCATGGGTCGCACACAGTTATGAATGCCCACAAAAGGCAGTCTTCAGATTTTGTTATCATCGAATTGGACGGGAAAATACAAATAACGCCCAGAAACTCCTTAAATTGGAGATGCATTCAAGTTCACCAATGGGAAAATGCTACTCTTTTTTATAGAACAATCATTTTTGTAAGCTTAAATACAGCCAAACAAAGAAAAGATAACCCATTTCCAAAGAAAAAGGCATTGAAATTTTTGCAAAAGCAAATATTACTGTCAGAAATTTACCAGTCAGCTCTTTTTTAACAGCTAATTTGTTTGTTTTCACTCACGCAGAGTGACAACCTTTTAATTTGTGTGTCTAATCATTTACAAGGAAAAAAAATGCCCAGTCATGAGTATCCTGAGGGATCTGATATATTAGGAGAAGATACTAAGTTTATGTTTTTAAGAACATGTTAATTAGGATGTCAAGGGCAGCCTAATATACAGGCCACAAATCTGCAAGTTAGAGAAATTATAAGCTCTGAATATTACTCAAATAGCTTTATATCATTTAACAAACTTGGTTACTTGAGTAGATTTAAAAAAAAAAAAAAAAATCTACTCACCAAGCGGTGGCAAAATGCACAGATAAAAGATTATAATTAGGCAAGCTTTCAGAGCCAGTGGCTCATTCTTTAGGTAGAAGGGTTGAAGGGAAAGGAAGAGGTGTTCCCCTTCAACCCTTCTGCCTGAAGAAGAAGCCACTGACTCCGAGAGCTTGCCTAGTTATAATCTTTTATGTATGTGTTCTGCCACTGCATGGTGAGTAGATTTTTTATCTATCCAATTACCTTATTTTGTCAAGCATCTGTGTCATTTAAGCATCTTACGTTACATAGAAAATTGGAATAGCACAGTTTACAATAACAGTTTTTCTTCTCTTACCTTACGGCGGTCATTACTCTGACTAGTTCGTTTGCCATCTGAACATGTACAGGAACATGGAGATTCATCATTCACACTGTCACCATTATCCTCTGAATCACACTAAAAAGAATCACAAACACTGTTTCACTTAAAACAAATACAATCTATGTTAGAAAGTTTTTAAAAATATTCAAAAAATACTCACTCTAGAAGTTTGGATATTATGGTGCCTTACCTCACATGCATCCTTCCCTTCTAGTCCTGCTCTTCTTTCTTTCTTCTTCTTCCTTTTCAACTTTTTATGCTCTCGCCTCTGCTGTTTCGCAATCTCTTCTTTTGTTATTTGTTCGTACAGCAGTTCAAGTTGCGACATGCCCCGTTTGACATCAACTGCCATCTAGAATTAAACAGGGAAGCATAAGACACTGTTATAGCATAGACGAAACAAGAATTTTAAGTATTTTTTTGGCAATGATGAGCACATACCAATTTTGAGAAAGTATTAACCACAGGAATTGACATCAGCAATACAGCAAACACTGTAACTGACTGAATTTCATTATGTGTTGTGGACTTCAGTTGTCATTCAATAACACAAAGAAACATGTAAGACATATGCAAGAAAACTCTCAAAGATATGTGGAAAAATAAACAAGGCAGATTAAATCTTAAGTTTCACTTCCAATTTTTGGACTGTGATTCGCAGAAGACTAGATTACTTGGCGTATGGTAGTGGGGATAGGATGTTTGTTTTTCCAGGGGGTTAATGAATCCTGTATTGGAAATAATTTTTTTTCTTTATCTACCTGCAAGCTTTGGACAAATTTTGTGAGAAGTTTCAAATCTTTAAAAGCAAATTTGTTTCACCTCTCAAAAATAATGATTAATAGAGGATTTACAACATAAATTACACATTTAATTTTCATAACATAATTTACACATTTAATTTTCATTCTCTGCTATTTTCACAACAAAGATATGCCCATTTTGATGTGCCTGTAAACCTAATAGAAGTAAATAAATAATAAAAAAAATAAAAAATAAAACAAATGTAAGACACTGACACCTTTCAAAATAGACTGTTTCCTTCTCATTGGAGAAGGGGCTAGCAGGAAGATGAAGAAGGCTGGGTACAGATATCTAAGCATAAAAGTCAATCACATCCTTACGTTCAAAATAACACATAAATTACACAAAACACATCTGCAGTAAGAATGGAACATATAGACGCAACTACAACACTATAGTGCATTTAAAATTAATTGCAACTTTTGGCAGTTCAGTGCGGAAAGAGTGGATGGAAACGCCGTTGCCAGCACAAGCTGGGCGCGTCAGCAGCTGTCTGCGTGAACAGCAAGCTGCACTAGCTGGCCGATCTGCAATCTTTATCGAAATGACTGCAAAGAAACTATCAACTAAGAAATCTGATTCTCTTACATCTTGTAGGTTAATTCGTTAACTTCATGATGAACTGCATATCACTTCATTGATGCTCATAGTGATTGTGACATTTTGATATTAATAGAAGAAATTCTTAAAGTTTGCAGTGAAAAATAAGGGTCGCTATAAATTTTAGTTTTGTGCGTGTTAGGTCATATGTTGCCTCATATGAATTTTAGAAACTTACTGAATTGTTACTTAAACTTGGAGGGATCTGTCTGCAGTCTTGAGAAAATGGAATGTATGTAAACCAATCCATCATGAAAGCACGCGCCAGCAAAAAAGCCAGAAAGAAATAGTTATAAATTCCACATATCAAATAAACTGTCTGAGGTATCGAAATAAGATTTTGGCAAATTATTGCACACACAGAGTAGAGAATTTTGCCATATGATAAATATTCAAAACTTTCATAGCTGCCATGAAAATCAAGCAACTACAGATTTTTTTGGTGAAAGAATGTAATTTTTAAGGACCACCGATAGCTGCTGAAACGAGAACTGCTGTGGGTTTTGTGACAATATAAGTGATGTTATGCGTTATTTTATTCTGAGAATTGTATGTTTCACAAACTATTGACCTGACTTGCCCTCAGTTACTAGTTTAATAACACACTATTTCATGATTCTGCCACAATTTCAACTGTGTCAGAATGTTAGTGAGATGAATATTTGTAAACTATGCTCTGTTTTTGAGAAAAGAAGCAAATTTTAACATAGCAACAAGAGAAGTTACGTATTACTCAAAACACATCATAGTTCTTCGTGAATCCATCTCTCCACAACTACCTTCTTGGTATGGCTGACAACTCGAGACCCGTCCTGTGGTTCAACGTTTCAAATGGCTTCTTTTTTCAGCATTTGGCATCACTGAGAATATTCTCAGTTGGATTTAAATTAGCGTGTAATGGACGAAGCTTGATTAAACTATCTCAGCCAGTTTGTCGACCTGGTACCGTTGGGTTTCTGGCTTGTACAGCACTTCAAGTAGCATTAACTTCGCCTTATACACACTACGTTCGACTTTATCCAGTGGAGCATTTCTTTGTACCCTGAGCCAAACATTCGCTTTCATCCACTGCATTGTTTATCCATCATAACAGAGTGGTATGACATAATGTCCATTATTATTGTTGAATTCGGAGGAATATTTTGCAGCAGAATATTATTTTCAAAGCCATTCAATGTATTCCTGAACGTCCACTTTCATTGTGAATCTTGTGTTTTCAGATGTGATGCACTGTTTTTATTAATACAAATCCAACACAAAACACTTGTTCGCAATACCTGATGATGGCGTAACACTTCAACACTAAAGTATACTACGCTCCAATGAGAGATGCTGAACGTAGATGCATCTATTGTGTGACAGTAATATTTATACATGGTGTGGCAACAGAGATGCTTTACCAACTGAAGTGCTGGCATCATGGTAGGTATAGCCTGCTTGCCATTGGTGCTACCTGGGCAACAGCATCACGTCGTATCCTCTTGAGCCAAACGTCAAAAGTCACAACTAGTTTTCAACGCACTATAGTAAAACTAACATGTGTCAGCGAGTGAGAAATGAAGAAACTGTGCAATGGAAAAGCTCTTCTTTTTTTTATAAAATTCTTGTTACGTGGCTATTGACACTGAATGTGCCCTTCCTTACTCACTTAGACTTTTGTGGTCACTTGCTTTATTACCTGGAGGCAATTTATCAGATTCTTTGACCAACTGCTGTTTGACTGACAATCTGACATTTCAATCTGTACAAGTAGCTGAGATTCTTAAAGAATTATCTTCTACCACTTTTTTTGTGGCTCGAGTTGGACAAAAGATGAGTTTGCCGGTGAGGGTTTCGTGCATTCGTGTTAGTATTCTCCGAGGGCCTTTCTCTGATCATTACCAGCGTGCTTCCCCACTTGCTGCTTGCAGTGGAGGGCCGAAGGTTGAGCAAAGTGGAACATTGTATAAAATTCGCAGGAACTGAAGTTCCTTATGTAGAAAGGAAGTATTGTACCTGATTCGTTCCAAGAAGCCATCAAGATCTACAAGCACAACAAAATCAATACGAAGAATGGAAGCCTCAAGCTAAGTGACTGACTGCAGGCAGCTTGTGGGAAGGCAAACACTGACAATGAGAATGGAAAGGCCCTCGAAAAATGCCACTGCAATTACATACTAGGTCCTCACCCGAATTTGACTTCAATCCTACAGAGGCAATGGAGTATAATTCTTTGAGAACTTAAGCCAAGCAAGCTAGCGAACTAACAGATTCTCTATTGAACGGCTGTTGGTACACAAAACCAAAACAGATACCTCCTGGTAATATGCCAGTTTTTGTTGTCTTTTCGTGTTTCTTTAACTGCTGATTAGTCATTCCTGTTTCAGGACCTTTTTTATGTATCCTGAAACCTAATTTCCATTTGTCAACATCTGGACACTTCTTTCCACGTATATGAATTTTGACAACTACACCCAAACCAGAATCTATTGACAGAATTTTAGCAACAGTTGTGGATGTCTCGCAAAGAGTATCAACAGAATGTCTCCACAGCCAATTGAATGCATTATTGCCTCATTAAGGAGAAGAAATTGATGTGGTGTAACAACTGGCTTTCGTTTTCTCACGACAGGTGTCTAGTTTATCGAATACTATACAACTCTTGTTCTTAATTACACTACTATGAGCCAAAAAAGAAATCAGTTTACTTTTATAAATTAATGTCAATGCCCATAAAATCGTGCATGTAATCCCGATACTGTTAAGACTAATGAGGATGAAGCATTAATATATCTTAAACGAGACATCTGCCAATACTCGTGACTGGTTATTTCACAATTTTAATGCTTGAAATATTTTTTAATAGTAATACTAATCTATATCCTTTACAATATTTTATTAATTGTCCTCGTAGTTTAGGATACACATTTTTGTTGCCATGAAAGGATATTCTTCACTTCCTAGTAGTGAACATGTTTTGTCACAGTGATTTTCTACCTACCAATTTATTTGCTCTTCCTCTTGCTTTATAACTACTTTAAAATTTTCTTCCACAATGATTTAATTTATTTTTCTGGATTTAATCTGGTGCACCAAACCATGCTTAACATTTATATGATTATACCAATTTAAATCACAAGCAGCATTACCAATTAAAGCTGATCGTACGCTCAGGACCAATTTAATTGGAGAGACTGTATATTGGGGAGGATGAGACTCCATCCGAGAGAAAAATTAAATAAGTTAATGTTACTGGATGTGGGATGTAACAATATTGTGAGAAGGAAAGCTGCTACTCACCATACAGCGGAGATGCTAAGTTGCAGATAGGCAGAACAAAAAGATTTTCACACTTAGAGCTTTTGGCCAATGGCCTGCGTCAACAATAGAGACACACACACACACACACACACACACACACACACACACACACACACACACACACACACCATAACTGCAGTCTCAGGCAACTGAAACCACACTGCGAGTAGCAGCACCAGTGGATGATGGGAGTGGCAACTGGGTGAAAAAGGAGGAGGCTGGGGCAGGGAGGGGGAGGGATAGTACGGTGGGGATGGCAGACAGTGAAGTGCTGCAGGTTGTGCCTATCTGCGACTCAGCATTACCACTGTATGGTGAGCAGCAACTTTCCTTCTCATAATATTGTTACATTATTTCCTGGATTTTCCATTATTTCCATTGTTTGATTTTTGCATGTGGAATGTCTTAGACCATATACTTCTCATTCATGTAACAGATCAATGCTAGATGGGCATTCCACTGCAGACTGTTCACACGCATTCTGCAAGATCTTGTAGTCACGTCATTTTTTACAATGTCAAGGTTATAGTGTGATTGTCATTCTGGGGAAAAGCTTTGCTGTCACTCAACTGCCAGGCAACAATATATACATCACTGAGGTTGCCAATGGCTATTATGATTTGTAACGGCAGGTAGCACAATGCAGCAAATCAATTGCAAAGTCAATGTTGAACAAATACAGCCAGTGAGCTGCCATACAATCCCAAATCACCAGCTCACTGTAGGGACTGCCTCCACATGTGTAACATTACTTTCCACACATCAGAAGGCATACAAGGTAGCAAAGGCAGAAGAGCACCATCACTGGACATTTACAGAGTTGAAAAAGGTGGGTTGAACTCACAAGTCATAGAATGCATTGGTACATACCAATGACAGAGTATGAAAATCACACATGGTAACGACTCTCGCATCCCAACAGAAAACTATTCAGGCAGGTGATGCAATTAATCTCTTATGGGAGATGTTTACATGGGTTGAAAAGAAGGCCCTGATGTCTGCCATAGTATCTCACTGGTGAACAACACGCAACCTTACCATCATGTGCATCTCCTTTTTTAAACTACCGTATTTACTCGAATCTATGCCACACTCGAATCTAAGCCGCACCTGAAAAATGAGACTCGAAATCAAGGAAAAAAATTTTTCCCGAATCTAAGCCGCACCTGAAATTTGAGACTCGAAATTCAAGGGGAGAGAAAAGTTTTAGGCCGCATCTCCAAATCGAAACAAAGTTGGTCCATTGTAATATGAGACACAATTTAGGTCGATTGAATGACGATACAGCTACAGTAGTTTGGTTCGAGTCGCAAGCTTAGCAGTTAAGCTTTGCCAGATAGCCATTGCTATGCGTCAGGCGTTCCGTCCGTATTTATACGGTTACCCTTCCTTTTTCACGTGCTTCGTCTGGTTTGAATTGATTGCTTATTTCCCTTTGATCTGATAAACGCAGTTTTCTTTGTTATAGGTGTTTACGTCACTCTAAGCTGAAAATGCATTACTGTACTGTGTCATGCATTGTTTGTCGCATTCTGATAGTGCGTGTTTATGGCCTGTCGCCGCTCACAGCATGGCTTGCTTTTGAGCGCACTACCGCTGCTTACAATTTAAAAAAAAGAGAGAGGAATCGTCTCATTAGCAAAACAATGGCAAGAGACTGCTATTTGTTGTTACTTACACTGCTGCTTTCTTTGATAATGATCAACAAGAACCATATAATAGAATGCGTATGATAGATGTTCTGAACGAGAGTTTAGCGAAAAATTTTCTCCGTTTGAAAATATTTGCAGACTCCTCTTTAGTAAATTACATTCTGCACAGAAATTAGTCATCTTAGATTTAAAAATCTAGTCAATTGCCGTGCTTCATTTCTGACTGTATCACTGATAACCATAAGAATAATACGAATATAAACATGACATGATATGTATATTCTTCCACGTTTGCTGTTGTCTCACTCTAGTTTCGTGGTTTATTACGCAGACAGGATTTAAATGAGATAGCAGCAAACGCGTAACAATACATGGAAAAATGTCCATATTTGTATTATTCTTATGGTGACGAGAATACTGCATGTGATTCACAATTTATAAAAGTTCCTATTAGCAACCATCTCTTCTCACAGATAGGAAAACAATCAGAACGTAGCGTTGGCCATATTGACAAACATCCCAAACAGTCTTGCCAGTTGGGTTTTCGTAGTACATTGAAATGCTGCTACATTCGAAGATGAACAATATGGAATTTGTATTTACTTCATTGGATAATGTACGAAAATGCAGTGGCCGAAACTCGAGGCGGAGAAAAACGCTCGTCTTCCACCTTTTTAAAAAAATTTATTTACTGACGCAGAGGTTTTGGCGCCAGTATTTATCTACAAAGCATGCCTGTGTAGCGCTACATATATTCGACGGCAGAAGTAAGTTGTGGCGGCACCCACCAACAATTTTCAGAACTTCCGCTTGCTTTGCACTCGATTCTAAGCCGCAGGCGGTTTTTAGGATTACAAAAATCGTAAAAAAAAATGCGGCTTAGATTCAGGTAAATACAGTACAGAACCCCTGCAGGCAAACTCTACAACTAGTTACCATATTGCTCCTGAATTTTGTCAGAATATGTGAACAACTCTCCTGAGATGTGGAGATACTTATGTGCCCTCATGGCCATTTGGTATCAATGTTACTGAACAAATCTATTACAGCACTGAGATAAATAAGATTTTTGAAATGTTTGAAAACATAGTCAGCGATCTTAAAAGCAGTTAACATTAAAATTTAAAACAGTCTTGATCGCAATCTTGTTAAAATATTTTTTTATTGGAGTGAGTGACCGGTTTTGACTCTATGAAAGAGTCAGCTTCAGATTCCAGAGCAGTTGATGGACACTGCTAGATGAGTTCCGTCGACCCTCGACACTTGTGTGTTAAGCAGAGTTGAAACCGGTCACTCACTCCAATAAAAAAATATTTTAACAAGATTGCAATCAAGACTGTTTTAAATTTTAATTGAGAAAAATGTACTTGTTTTTTACTCCATGTCCATAAGTTTCAGGTGGTAGCTGTGTGGTCAGCTCAGGATGATCCGGAATGTTAACAGGGTCCTATAGAGACCATTCCAGCTGCAGTCAGTGTGACATAGGGCATTACAAACTATTATGTAAAATCAAACAAAGGAAAGTGCAGGACGGGATAACAACAGTATTATGAAAAGGGTAGGTTGCTACTCGCTATATAGAGGAGATTCTGAGTAACAATATAGCCTTTTCAAATTACTATGTAAGTGTCTGTTTCAGTTTCTTGCACATGTATTGCCCCTGTATTCTTTGCACGATCAGATTCTCAGAATTTTAAAAGCAGACCTTATGATGATGTCCAATGCTCCTGAAGTGTCTTGTAATGGCTTGTTTTAAAATTCTGACAACATACAAAGCTTCTGTAAGAGTTTTATACTCGGTTGGTCAACTGTCTTTATAACTGTACCATGCCAACCAGGCATATCAGACTAACTTCAGATACAGTCATTCTTATTTGTACCATCTTTACTTGGCTCAGTTATTACCATTTGATATGGACCCTAAACAGAATAGGAAATAATCAAGGAAGGGCTGCTTAGCTTCTCTTTTTTAGATTATATACACCACCTCACAGTAAGAGGTATGTTCGAAAAATGAAAATTCCTGCCAGTTTAAAATGATGTGCCGGACTGGGACTGAAACCCAGAACCTTGCTTTTCATGGGCAGTGCACTACATCTCACACCAAAATACACTATGCTAAGAGGAAATACAAGTTCAACAATGACAAAACCTCTACTGTCCTATCTGCCACACCACGGGTTCACTGCACTGACTCTTTCTACATTCCTATGATCTAATCCAAAGCAACCATACCAAAACTGAGCCAGTGTACGTGGACATTCCAAGTTTTTCTGAGGACCTCTTGTCGACAAAAGAAAACAATATAGCTAATTGTGATTGTCATTTGTAGACACATAAATCGGAACAAGAACTCACAAGAATAAAGACGGAAGAAGAGGTTAGTGAACACTCATTTGTCCTTTCTTGCAGATGACATGTTCGTCTACTTTGTTCACCAAAATCGCTCTGTGGTGAGTGAAATTTGAGATTTAAATACAAGTAAACACAGGCAAGGTGGACAAACCTCAAAACTCCTGTAGAGAGCTTCGACAGCCACACCGGCGAGCACCTGGCAGGTGCACTCCTCTTCCCTCATGCGCAGGTGGATTCGGTACAGCCTCTCATATACACACAGGCCGAGACACGTCAGTACCTCCTCCTGAGCTATTTCTAATGTCTTTGCATGCCTCTCCCTTCGACTAAAAGCACAAATTAGAAAGAAATTATCTGGTAAATATCACAGACAAATGCACAAACATTTGAAAATATAGAACATAAATTCGCAATAACTGACAACGATAGTAGGCTGAATTATACACATTCAAGTGGTCATCTGTGAATAACGTACCATCAATCAGCTACATCAAGAAAACTTCAGAAATAATGCTACAGAGACACAAAAAATTGGCATGGTATGGTATGGTATCTACAATGCTCCTTTCACCAGCAAATACCCATATCTTCATGGAATGTTTTTAAAAAAATGTGTTTTAGAAGTTAGTGTAAAATTTCTTCTTAGTAACAAGGCACATGAAATTCGTAAGGATTCAAAAATAATCCAGAAAAATATTACTAGACAAACAAGTTTGATTGCACATCCACTTTCATAGCTAAGTGGTCAGTGTAGACGGCTGCCATGTGAAGGACCCGGGTTTGATTCCATGGTCTGGATGAGGAACTCATTTAATAGACATTGCACAAAATCTTGTAAGCATTTATACAATAATGTTATCAATTAATGATAAATTTTAATGGAGTGCAGCTTGTTGTCCTGTATTTCCAGCCAGTTTTTCCCTCCACATATCCTTAACTCTGTCTCAATAGAGAGATCAACTTGTGCAGCGAGACAAGAAATCTTAGGGGAACATAGTCAAACAATAATCAAACAATGGAAAATCCAAGATAGTATAATGACAATATTATGAAAAGGATAGTTGCTGCTCACCATATACCGCAGATGCTAGTCAGAATGACAGAATCTGGTCTTGGCAGCCAGAAACTGTGATCATGTGTTTGTGAGTTGTTTCCGCACGCGCGCGCGCTGGTGTGTGTGTGTGTGTGTGTGTGTGTGTGTGTGTGTGTGTGTGCTAATTCCAATGAACACATCTTTGGCCAAAAGCTTACGTGTTTGACAGTCTTTGGTGGTGGTGGTGGTGGTGGTGGTGGTGGTGGTGGTGGTGGTGGTTGTTAGTGTTTAACGTCCCGTTGATGAGGTCATTAGAGACGGAGTGCAAGCTCGGGTTAGGGAAGGATTGGGAAGGAAATCGGCCGTGCCCTTTCAAAGGAACCATCCCGGCATTTGCCTGAAGCAATTTAGGGAAATCACGGAAAACCTAAATCAGGATGGCAGGAGACGGGATTGAACCGTCGTCCTCCCGAATGAGAGTCCAGTGTGCTAACCACTGCGCCACCTCGCTCGGTTTGACAGTCTGTTGTGCCTATCTGCGCCTCGGCATCACCACTATATGAGGTGTTTTCAAAAAGTAAGGCGACTATATTTTTATTAAAAAAAATATTTATTCATTTATTCATCAATATTCATGTTTTTCCCTATAAAGTAATCCCCCTCAGATACAATACACTTGTGCTAATGCTTCTTCCAATCCTCGAAGCACTTTTCAAAAGCACTTTCTGGTACAGCCTTGAGTACTTCCAGCGATGCAGTTTTCATTTCCTCAATTACTGAAAATCTTTGTCCTTTCATAGGTCTCTTCAGTTTGGGAACAGGAAAAAGTCACAGAGAGCCAAGTCTGGTGAATGGTGGTTGAGGCATGATTGTTGTGTTGTTATTTGCCAAAAAAATCTCTCACAAGAAATGATTAATGAGCAGGTGCATTGTCATGATGCAAAAGCCATGAATTGTTTTTCCACAATTTCGGACCTTTCTACATATTGTTTCTTGCATAATGTCAAGTAATACTCCTTACTGACTATAAAACCTTGAGACAAAAATTCATGATGCGCTACACCACGGTAAAAAAAAAAAAAAAAAAGAAAAAAAAAAAAGAAAGGGGGGGGGGGGGGGGGTGAGCAAAACTTTGACAGATTTGATCGAACTTGGTGTGCTTTTTTCAGTCTTGGCTCTCCAGGATGCTTTGATTAGGATGACTGGGCTTTGGTTTCAACATCATAACTGTAAACCAATATTTCGCCAGGAGTTATGACCCTTTAGAGCAAATCAGGATCATCACTGGCGTCATCCAAGAGCTCTTGAGTGATGCTAAAGCAACAGTTCTTCTGATAAAAGGTGAGAAGCTTTGGAACAAACTTCAATGACACATCTCATGCCAAAAACATCTAAAAAAATCTCATGACATGAGCTGACCGATATGCCAACATCCTCAGCAACTTCTCTTATGGTAATTTGACGATTTTCCAAAACAATTTTCTTCACAGCTACAACAGTATATCATCTGTTTCTGATTTTCTGGGGCGTCCAGAGCGATTTTCCTAATTGATCTTGGAAGAGCCTGTACCACTTGTAAACTTAGAGTAGATTCACTGCCAACATTTCAACTGTTTTAGAGCACTTGTTTTCATTTTTCACACAAAATTTAATGCAAATTCTTTGCTCCAATTTTTATAATGATCGAAAATTGCCGAGCACACTAAAACATGTCTAACCTTTCTATCTGTCACAAACAAACAAAGCATGCTGTACGCTTGAAACTGCACACGTATGTTCAGGACATTTGTATCAACATAACAAACACACAAAAAATCAATAATCTCTTTTACATCGGCCGTGCAATTTGAAAAGTCACCTTACTTTCTGAACAGCCCTCGTACGGCAAGTAGCAACTATCCTTTTCATACTACTGTAGTTGGTGAACATGGCATATACCGCAGGGAGAGTTCCCACCTGCACAGTTCCTTCACAGACAGAAATTACCCTCTACACCTTGCACAGAGATAGATCTCCCGTGCCTTACCCCTCCAGTCACCATAACATCTCCCAAAGATCCCTCGTCTGGTCATAGAGAAGCATTCAACTCATGACTCAGTACCACCTAGGATTGGAGCAACTCAATCAGATACTGTGCTAGAGTTTCCATTACCTGTCGTAGAGCCTGCCCACTGTACTTCCCACTGGTATAGAGCCACCCACAATATCCTCATCCGCTCCTACTCCAACCCGGGTCCCAACCCTTTGCCTCGTGCCTCTTATCCCTATAAGAGACCTAGATGCACACATCATCATCCTCTCCCCACCACCACCTATCCCATCAAAAACAGGGCTGCCTGTGAAAGCAGTCATGTGGTCTGCAAGCTAAGCTGCAACCACTGTGCTGTGTTCTATGTGGGCACAACAACCAACAAACTGCTTGTCTGCATGAATGACCACCAACAGACTGTGACTAAGAAACAGCAAAACCATACAATTGCTGAACACACTGCCCAAGAAAACATTCTTCACTTCAATGACAGCTTCACAGTCTGTGCCATCTGTATCCTTCTCACCAACATCAGCTTTTCTGAGCTGCAAAGATGGGAACTCTCTCTGCATTATATCCCAAACTCCCATACCCCCCATGGTCACAATCTTTGTTAAGTCACTCACCCACCAATCCCCTTCACAGCTCCCACTCCAACAGAACATAGCCTTCTATTCCACCACCTGCTCCTGCAAACAGCACTTTGCTGTCTCTCATCCCTACCCTGGCAACCCTTCCCTCTTCCCTGCACTATCCTCCACCTTACCCCTAACACTCAGACTGCTTCTCCCATCATGTGCAGTTGCTCACAGTCTGGTCTTTGTGGCCATAGACAGTGGTCATATGTGTCAGTTGTATTTCCGTGAATATGCTTGTGTGTGTCATCTACTTTCGAAGAAGATATTCTGGCCGAAAGCTCACTTGACTAGCTGTCTTCTTGTTGTGCCTGTCTGCAACTCAACATCTCCACTCTATGGTGAGCAGCAATCTATCCTTTTCATGAAATCATCCATAGGATCATTCAAATTTAAAATGTTCATAATTGTTATTCCTAGGAATTTACTTGGATTGACAACCTTTAGATTTGTGTGATTTATTGTGTAAGCAAAATTTAACAGATTCCTTTCAGTACTCATATGTATGACCTCATAGTTTTCTTAATTTAGAGTCAACTATCACTTTTTGCACCAAACAGATACTTGGTTAAATCATTTTGCAATTGGTTTTCATCTTCTGATGTTGTTGTTGTTGTTGTCTTCAGTCCTGAGACTGGTTTGATGCAGCTCTCCATGCTACTCTATCCTGTGCAAGCTGCTTCATCTCCCAGTACCTACTGCAACCTACATCCTTCTCAATCTGCTTAGTGTACTCATCTCTCGGTCTCCCTCTACGATTTTTACCCTCCACGCTGCCCTCCAATGCTAAATTTGTGATCCCTTGATGCCTCAAAACATGTCCTACCAACCGATCCCTTCTTCTAGTCAAGTTGTGCCACAAACTTCTCCCCAATCCTATTCAATACCTCTTCATTAGTTACGTGATCTATCCACCATATCTTCAGTATTCTTATGTAGCACCACATTTCGAAAGCTTCTATTCTCTTCTTGTCCAAACTAGTTATCGTCCATGTTTCACTTCCATACATGGCTACACTCCAAACACTTTCAGAAACGACTTCCTGATACATAAATCTATATTCGATGTTAACAAATTTCTCTTCTTCAGAAACGCTTTCCTTGCCATTGCCAGTCTACATTTTATATCCTCTCTACTTCGACCATCATCAGTTATTTTACTTCCTAAATAGCAAAACTCCTTTACTACTTTAAGTGTCTCATTTCCTAATCTAATTCCCTCAGCATCACCCGATTTAATTTGACTACATTCCATTATCCTCGTTTTGCTTTTGTTAATGTTCATCTTATATCCTCCTTTCAAAACACTGTCCATTCCGTTCAACTGCTCTTCCAAGTCCTTTGCGGTCTCTGACAGAATTACAATGTCATCGGCGAACCTCAAAGTTTTTATTTCTTCTCCATGGATTTTAATACCTACTCCGAACTTTTCTTTTGTTTCCTTTACTGCTTGCTCAATATACAGATTGAATAACATCGGGGAGAGGCTACAACCCTGTCTCACTCCCTTCCCAACCACTGCTTCCCTTTCATGCCCCTCGACTTTTATTACTGCCATCTGGTTTCTGTACAAATTATAAATAGCCTTTCGCTCCCTGTATTTTACCCCTGCCACCTTTAGAATTTGAAAAAGAGTATTACAGTCAACATTGTCAAAAGCTTTCTCTAAGTCTACAAATGCTAGAAACGTAGGTTTGCCTTTTCTTAATCTTTCTTCTAAGATAAGTTGTAAGGTCAGTATTGCCTCACGTGTTCCAACATTTCGACGGAATCCAAACTGATCCTCCCCGAGGTCTGCATCTACCAGTTTTTCCATTCGTCTGTAAAGAATTCGCGTTAGTATTTTGCAGCCGTGGCTTATTAAACTGATAGTTCGGTAATTTTCACATCTGTCAGCACCTGCTTTCTTTGGGATTGGAATTATTGTATTCTTCTTGAAGTCTGAGGGTATTTCGCCTGTCTCATACATCTTGCTCACCAGCTGGTAGAGTTTTGTCATGACTGGCTCTCCCAAGGCCGTCAGTAGTTCTAATGGAATGTTCTCTACTCCGGGGGCCTTGTTTTGACTCAGGTCTTTCAGTGCTCTGTCAAACTCTTCACGCAGTATCGTATCTCCCATTTCGTCTTCATCTACATCCTCTTCTATTTCCATAATATTGTCCTCAAGTACATCGCCCATGTATAAACCTTCTATATACTCCTTCCACCTTTCTGCCTTCCCTTCTTTGCTTAGAACTGGGCTGCCATCTGAGCTCTTGATATTCATACACGTGGTTCTCTTCTCTCCAAAGGTCTCTTTAATTTTCCTGTAGGCAGTATCTATCTTACCCCTAGTGAGATAAGCTTCTACATCCTTACATTTGTCCTCTAGCCATCGCTGTTTAGCCATTTTGCACTTCCTGTCGATCTCATTTTTGAGACGTTTGTATTCCTTTTTGCCTGCTTCATTTACTGCATTTTTATATTTTCTCCTTTCATCAATTAAATTCAATATTTCTTCTGTTACCCAAGGATTTCTAGCAGCCCTCGTCTTTGTACCTACTTTATCCTCTGCTGCCTTCACTACTACATCCCTCAGAGCTACCCATTCTTCTTCTACTGTATTTCTTTCCCCTATTCCTGTCAATTGTTCCCTTATGCTCTCTCTGAAACTCTGTACAACCTCTGGTTCTTTCAGTTTATCCAGGTCCCATCTCCTTAATTTCCCACATTTTTGCAGTTTCTTCAGTTTTAATCTACAGGTCATAACCAATAGATTGTGGTCAGAGTCCACATCTGCCCCTGGAAATGTCTTACAATTTAAAACCTGGTTCCTAAATCTCTGTCTTACCATTATATAATCTATCTGATACCTTTTAGTATCTCCAGGGTTCTTCCACGTATACAACCTTCTTTCACGATTCTTAAACCAAGTGTTAGCTATGATTAAGTTGTGCTCTGTGCAAAATTCTACTAGGCGGCTTCCTCTTTCATTTCTTAGCCCCAATCCATATTCACCTACTACATTTCCTTCTCTCCCTTTTCCTACACTCGAATTCCAGTCACCCATTATTATTAAATTTTCGTCTCCCTTCACTATCTGAATAATTTCTTTTATTTCATCGTACATTTCTTCAATTTCTTCATCATCTGCAGAGCTAGTTGGCATATAAACTTGTACTACTGTAGTAGGTGTGGGCTTCGTATCTATCTTGGCCACAATAATGCGTTCACTATGCTGTTTGTAGTAGCTTACCCGCATTCCTATTTTCCTATTTATTATTAAACCTACTCCTGCATTACCCCTATTTGATTTTGGTAAATGACTGCACCATCTGCAAACAATCTAAGACAGCTGCTTACATTATATCCTACATCATTTATCCAGATTAGGAACAGCAGAGGGCCTATAACATTTCCTTGGAGAATGACATGTATCACTTCCACTTTACTTGATAACTTTCCGTCAATTATGAAGTACTGAGTTCTTTGACAGGAAATCACAAATCCAGCCACACAACTGAGACAATATGCCATAGGCACACAATCTGTTTCAAAACAGCTTGTGAGGAATGGTATCAAAAATATTCCGGAAATCCAGAATTATGGAATGAATATGAGATCCCCTGTTGATAGCACTAATTACTTCATCAGGATAGAGCGCCAGTTTGTTGCACAAAAAGAATGTTTTCTGAATCTATGCTATGTGTCAATAGATTTCGAACACAGTGTATATCCAAAAACCTACTGCACATCGATGTCAGTCATAGGTCGTGTTTCCCTTCTTGAGTACTGGCATGACCTGTGCAACTCTCCAGTATTTAGGTACAAATCGTTCGTTGAGCAGCTGTATGTAACTGTTAGGTATGGGGCTATTATATCAGCATATTCTGAAAGAAATCTAATTGGTATACAATCTAGACCAGAAGACTTGCCTTTATAAAGTGATTTGAGTTCATCTTTATTAAGTAATTTGAGTTTCTTTACAACACCAAGGATTTCTACTTCTATGTTCCTAAAGTTGGCAGTAGTTCTTTATTGAAATTTTGGAATATTTACTTTCACTTCTTTTGTGAAGGAATTTTGGAAAATTGTATTTCGTAACGTCACTTTAGTGGCATTGCAATCGTTAACATTACCATTGCTACTGTGCAGTGAAGGTAATGTTTGTGCCTTGCCGCTGGTGTACTTCACCTATGACCAGAATCTCTCTGCATTTTCAAACCTGTGAGACAATTATTCTTGCGTTATCTGTTGTTCCCCCCAGTTTAAGATAAGTTCACAGGTGCAAGCAAATTGTACTGAATTCTGATTAACTGTTTGCAAATTCTCATTTGCTTGGGTTCGCTTCTACTTTCTCCAGTGTGGAGGAGGCTTTACATTTTTGTGCCGACTCATGGGAAGGGTTAACTACACACGATAAAATGAACGCCTCAATAATCCTGAGCAACCTGTGTGTCCTTTCACTTTATTATGATGATTATTTGTCCCTACATAGGTGGGAGTAAACAAAATATCTTAGAATTTGATGGGGAAATTTGGTGATTGAAATTCTGTGAAAAGATTACGTCGCAACAATAAATGATTTTATTTTAACTAATGCCACCAATACATGCTTGTCATGTTCATGAGCCTCTCTTCTCTGTTTCATGATATTACAAAACAAGCTACCCATTCCTTCAACTTTCTCTAAGTTTTCCATCTATCCAATTAGATACGGATACCATACTGCATGACAATACTCCAGAACACAAGGAGCAAGCATAGTAGATTTGTTGCGTCATGTAAGTGTTCTATCAATAAAATGCAGTCTTTTATCTGCCTTTCCCACAAGTTTCATTTTCTCTATTGTTTTCAATTTAAAGTAGTATTAATTTCATGCCTTCTGGAAACCTGGAATCAACTTTACATCTCCTGTCAAAAGCATCATTACTTTGTGCAAATAAAGAGCCAGTTGTGTTTCACAAAAATATTTGCTGAGCCCGTGATGGTTGTGTGTCAACAGATCATTTTCTACAAGATAGTTCATAATGTTGGAACACAGAATACATTCCAAATTCCTGCTACAAATCCTGTCAATAATATGGATTTATAATTCAGCAGATTACTTCTATTTCCTGTCTTGGTGTTGATACAAACTATGCAATTTTCCAGCCTTCAGATAAGGATATTTTGTCAAGTAAGCAGCTGTATACGATTGCTAAAAATAAAGTTATTTCATCAGGACACTCCAACAGGGACCTAACTGGTATACAGTCTGCACCAGAAGGCTCAGCAGCTTAGAACTCTATCTACATCTACATCGATACTCTGCAAGTCACTGTACGGTGCGTGGTGGGGGTACCTAGTACCACTACTTGTCATTTCCTTTCCTGTTCCTCTGACAAATAGAGCGAGGGAAAAAACAACTGTCAATATCTCTCTATAGTAGCCCCAACTACTCTAAACTTATCTTGATGGTCCTTATGTGCAATGTGTGTTGGTGGCAGTAGAATCATTCAGCAGTCAGCTTCAAATGATCATTCTCTAAATTTTCTCAATAGTGTTTCTTTGAAAAGAATGTTGTCTTCCTCCACGGATTCCTATTTGAGTTCCCAAAGCATCTCCATAACATTTGTGTGTTGTTCGAACCTACCAATAACAAATCTAGCTGCCTACCTCTGAATTGCTTCAATGTCTGAATTGCTTCGATGTCTGAATTGCTTAGTCTTCCTTTAATCCGACCTGGTACCAACCCCAAAAACTCAACCAGTACTCAATAATAGGTTGCACCAGTGTCCCACATGTGGTCTCGTTTACAGGTGAACCACTCTTTCCTAAAATTCTCCCAACAAACTGAAGTCAACCACTTGCCTTATCTTCCACAGTTCTCACATGCTTGTTCCACCTCATATCGCTTTGCGATGTTATGCCCAGATATTTAAATTACTTGACTGTGTCAAACAGGACATTAGCAATACTGTATCCAAACATTACAGGTCTGATATTCTTACTCATCCACATTAACTTACATTTTCCCATGTTTAGGGCTAGCAGAAATTCATCACACCAACTATAAATTTTGTCTTATGTCGTCTCTTATCTTCCTACAGATACTCAACTTCAACATCTTACCATACACCCCAGCATCATTTGCAAACAACCACAGATTACTGCCCATCCTGTCACGCAAATCATTTATATACATTTGAACAGCAACAGTCCTATCAGAGCTCCTGAACACTCGCCTTCAAGGACAACATTCTGGGTTCCATTATGTAAGAAGCCTTCGAGCCACACACATATCTGTGAAGTTATTCCATATGCTCATATCTTCATTAACAGCCTGCAATGCTTTCCAGAAATCTAGAAATATGGAATCTGCCTGTTGCCCTTCATACATGGTTCTAACCCTGTTGTTAATACTGTATTTTAGCCGAAACAGGTATGAGTAGTGTGTTATCAGCCTAACTCAGAATCTTAATGACTTCTCTATTAAGTAAACTGATTCGAACTGAGAAGTTGCCCCAGCAAGGAGTTTATATGTTTCCCATTTTGGAATTTGGGAATGTGTAGAAGGGTAAAGTCAATGGGATGTAAGTCTAATTGCAGTATCTCTCTCTCTCTCTCTCTCTCTCTCTCTCTCTCTCTGAAACAAGGGATGCAGTTTTTTTGCATTCACGGGACACAATGTCCCTTGGAGAAAAAACGCGAGGCTCAGACCGAACAATTTGCCTTTGCCTTTTACCACAAACAGCAGAATATGCTTCATCATTAAATAGGTTATCTTTTTTGTTTTACAATAGGATTCTTACAGAAAAATCAGACTACTTTTACACGCGTATTCTTAAAAACTAAATGACAAAGATGAAATTGGAAATTATCTGTGAACCCGAACAGCATATGCCTTAATCAGTTTATGGAAATCACAGAAATGAAGATGACCAAAAACCATTTTGAGACCCAGTCGTCTTGAATGTGAGACCAATGCCTTACCAACTGCAACTGCTCACAAGATAATAGATCAACAGAGTAACCATAAGTCTAGAACAGTTATATTAGATCATCCTCTGTCAGTACTGGAATGTGACTATACCACTTAGTGCTGATAATAACAATAATAATAATAACTATATAACTATGCGAATAACACCTTAAAGCAGTCTCACACCTGTATGCACATACCTGCCCATAAGCTCGAGATCCGCCCGTGTGATTAGATTGCCTATATAATCAGTCTTCGTCTGTAGGTGAATATGCTTTTCCGGCAAGCAGCGTTTGATACCAGCATACAATGCAGGGCAGTAGCCCTTCTCTCTACCAGGATCTGGCTCCTCAATCAGCAGGGAATATGCCCGCAGAACCTTTGTGCGGCATTCTGTACAGAACCTAAGAAAACAATTTATGAGTATTAGTAACTGCATTAGTTTATTAAACACTAGTCCCTGACAAAGTGCTGCTTAACATTTGATTACTTCAGCTGTTTACAAAATTTTGAAAGTGATAGGCATTATCCATATCAATTCAGGCAGGCTAGGAAAAAAATTTACCTTCATAGTCTCAGATGTTAGTGAATTTAACATCTGTTAAAATGAAGGATTAAATAAGGGACACTTTTTTTTCTCCGAAGAAATTCTGCTCAGAGATACAGCCCTCCACAGATGAGACTGTGCATACCATTTTAAAGATGTGAATTTTGGAAAAAAGTTTTAAACTTTTTGGAACAGTTTTAGATATTTTGTTGGTTTCTTTTCTATTTGAAACATAATTGCCTTATGAGTACAAAGAAGTCCTCCATTAGGACTTATCTGTCCAAGTTCATTTACTATAGTGTTCTGAATTTTTTCTTAATTTATGGCAAAAAACGTTTTTTAAAAAATAAAGTCCATAAAACTTTGATTTTTTTTGTATAGTTATCATCATCATCAGTTTTCTGCTACATTAGTAGGTTGTTTGCCTCTCCATTTTCTCCGATCCATTGTGTAGCGGTGCAAGGGGTACCAAATTTGTTATGAAAAAACAGTAAATTACTCAACGGACATTATTTTTTAGTACAGGTATTTTGTTCAGTCCAAGCAGGTGTCGATTTGTGACGTCATTGTCCAGACACAAGTTGGCTGTAATCTGAATCTGTTTTAGCGAACTAATAATTTCACTCAGACAATAAAATTTTATTGATTATGAAATACAAGTTCTTGAAGTTTATTCAGAATTGGAAATGCTTAATTAGTAATTAATTGCCATAATTTATTTGTTTTAATATAAAGGTGTTCTGAATTTTGTATGCATAAAAAAAAAGGGTGAATTTATGTGTGGCTATTACTCCGAGACGAGTTATCACTTAAGAGTGCTAAAAGTGTGTGTGTACAGTTCGCTGACCTATGTGGTGACTTATTTTGTGATCTTGACCCAAATAAAGAGTACATCCAGTTTCATTTAAACTATACGTGACATAGACGCATCATGTTATTACAAAAGAGTCGTTTAGCCCATTAGGGAAAACTGAAACCCACGCACTCAATTTGAAATACGTTACACATCAGTGCGTGATCGATCAGTCCGGTAAATCGCATACAACAGCTGCAAATGCATTTGGACTTACTGCACAAAGTTGGAAATTAATTTTGAGACAAATGCTGATTTTTACAAAAAATGAACTGAAAGTTTATTCAAAATATTGAGGTCCAGTTTTAATTCAGATACGTATCACCTTGTTGATTACGTTGCCTAGCAACACTGTAAAGCAGCTTAATTAATTCATTAATTACACACACAAAATGTTACATGAAGTTTGCTGACCACATGAGAGTATGAGTGTGTTTTTCTTTCCATAAATGCCAATAAACCGGCCATTTCAAAAGTCAAATTATTAACTGTTGTGTAACTTCATTGATTGTCCTACACCACTACGAAACTTGTTGTATCGTTTCTCTTCACAAGAGATCTCAAGAAGCTGGGATAAACAAGAAGAAGAAAAAGACTAAAGAAGAGGCATTGGTATATTTGGCACCGCAACTTGGGGCCTGAAAAGGATATACTGGCACTAACAACTTCAGGCCCAAGGCACGAACTTCAACCCATTGGAAAGGATAAGTACTCACAGCTGCACTATTTGAACTTGAGCTGCTTCTACAGGATGAACATAATAGGGATCTCTTCTTCCAAAGAGTCCTTTTAGAGACCTCACATTTCTTGATTTGTCTACCATGTACTTTGTTACTGATGGAACATGGTTCAAAATTGTTTTCTTTGAAAATATCTCTGGAACAATAGTTAAAACTTGCACCTTTTCACTGTGATACGCACAATATTCAACAACTGAATTGATTTTTGTCAAAAATTCCTGGCAAGAGGTACAAGAGTGCTTTGGCTCATTTTCTTCTAAAGATGGAATTTCTAATTTGAAGAGTGTGGTCAGTTTTGCTGTAGAGTATTCATCCATAGCTTTAGTAATTTCTCTGCACTTGCTGGATGCATAGAGCATATGACTCGACTTCACTGACCACAGTTTCTTAACAGGACTAACACCTACCTCTTTAATTGAATGATTCAGGTTATTTAATTCTTCCTCTATTGATGCAAAATCTGCATCATCTGCACCATGGGAGGCTTCACCTTGTTCAGATACTATCATTGTTGTTGTTCTGTGAAAACATTTTGAACACAAAATGCCGCCACTGGAAACATCTCCATTTTGAAACAGTCTTCAAATGAGAACACTTATTCCCACCCTGAACAGGGTCTGTTTTTGTTTTTGTCTTATGTATCACTTTTTTATGGACATGCAAATAGTCAGCACACTTCACTCTCCTGTGGCCCCAGGCAGAAGACATTTCAAACAGTCCTTTTCACAAAACACACTGCAGCTGTGTCAACTGGAAAATTCCTCACAAAAACACAGAATTCAATGAATGGTCTTAGATTTCCTACAAGCCTCTTCAGTAAACAATTAGCACTGAACAACTACAATACAGAAACCTGCAATGAACAACCACGACAAAGAAACTGACAAGAAACTACAACAGAGTGTAAGAAATATATGCAGCAATGAAAGTGAAAAGAAATAACTGCAACAAAGACAATAGAAATAAACTTTGTAACAAAGAAGTTAGTAAGAAACAACTTAGTGAAGACAACATTATCCTTGAAAGTTAAAAGCAAAAAGATTTTTTTAAAAATAAAACAGGTCCAACTTAAAAGTGGAAGCTCTCCTTTACAGAGAATATAGTACTACATGGTATTAATCAACAACAACAAAAAAATCAAACTTTTCTGGATTGGCATTAAAAAAAATTCTTCTGTAAACTGCAAAAAAATTCTAAATGCGCCAGTAAAAGAACTGAATGATATGTCCAAATAGAGGGTACCATTGTAATCAGAAATCAACTATCTTTCAAATAAAAAACTCTAACAAAATATCTAGAACTGTTACAAAGATAGAGCATTTAAAAAAAAATTACTGAAATTTACATCTTCAAAATCTTTGGAAGCCTGTATCTCGGGACAGGAAGTTTTTTTAGAGGTAACAAAAAAATATGTTTCTTACTAACCCCTGTATCTTAACATATGCTAAATTTAATAACATCCCCTGCCTGAAGTGATACAGATCATGCCAGTAACTAATGTGTTTGAGGACCGAACCTGTGACGCTCTACACATTGTTTGCCTCTCTGGGTCCAACGTTATTTTGGAGTTCAAACTTAATGTTAATCTGAAGCAGTTCTCCATTTCCATTGTTCTTCATTTCAGCATAGATTTGGAGCATACTTAATTAATTCTTTTCTTATACCACTCTCTTCAGCTAAATTTTCAGTAGCAATTCATGCCATAAAGGGTGCCAAACCATTTTCACTATTCATTTCTTTATTCCCTTTAGTAGACATTTTATACCACTGGCTAGTTGCTGGACACCTTTATTCCCCACTCCATCACGCCAAAAGTCTCCTGTAACTTCACATTACTAAGATTTTTCATTGTCTACAATTCCAACCCATACTGAGCTGTGCTTCAAACACAGCTTCTCAACAATCTTTTTCTGGTCTCGGCAAGTACAGTCTGGGACGCTAGCAACTGTTTCTTGAGATCTTCAGTTTCTCCATGCGTATTTTATGATGAAATACATCTTGGGTGACAGCCTGGTATGAGTGTGCATAGGACACAACATTTTGGCAATCGACCACGTTGCCATCATCAGGTGTGCTGATATACTGTACCGGATGATAGCAAACATGGTTGATTGCCGAAATATTGTGTTCTAAGCACACTCATACCAGGCTGTTCATCCAAGATTTATTTCGTCAACTGTTTCTTGGCACCACTGACAGTTTAACATCACTGAATTGGATCACAATTCAAAGATAAATCTACATAAAGATCCTGGTATGAGGCTCTGTTTACGACACAGTTTTAGCTTTTTTAGCCTCTTGACACTTCTTTTCCTTGAATTCTAAGCTTCACAGGACAGTTAAAATAATTAATTTTCTCAGTCATCATAGCATGAAGATTTTAATAATTGGAAGTCCGTTCATGTAGATTTTGCAATTATAGGCATGTCTGCAGCAGATTTGACACTTCCTGCACCTCATTGCCCTTGTTTAGGTTGTAGCTGTTTTTACTAAGATGACAATGTGCATCTTCTGTACACTTGACAATGAACAACCAATACCAAGGGCTGATAGGTTACCACACACACACACACACACACACACACACACACACACACACACACACACACACACACACACCATTCTCAGTCACCTTATAGTAGATAAGGATAGGATTTGTGTATCACAAAATCAACTGAAAAACATATCAGTGAAAATAATCAATTTTTGAAACTATAATGTAATTGGATGGATAAAAAAATCTACTCACCAAGCAGTGGCAGGAAAACACACAAATAAAAAGTATTAAAGTTTGCAAGTTTTTGGGGCCAGTGGCTCCTCCTCCTGGCAGATGGATTGAAGGGGAAGGAAGATGGGTGAAGAAAAGGACTGGGGAGGATTAGGGAGAGAGACGAAGTTCGGAAAAGTTATCCACAACCCCAGGTCTGGGGAGACTTACCATAATGCATGAGAAGGAAGGACTGATTGTCGAGGATGGCACCGGTGCTATACTACATGACAGTTGCCCCTTTCATGACTGTTTCACCACGTGTGAAAAATTGGATTCTTGCCCCAGACACCAGTTCCTCACAATTCTACAACATGTCCTTGGCTCTCAACACACACCTGACCTTAATTTACATTAATTTCATTGCTCTCATCATTTCTTCACAATGACTGTTCCTTTCTCCACTCCCTTTTAGTTTTCCACCTTTCATTTTCTGACCTATTTTTTGCTGCAGTCCACCCACCTCTATCACATACAATGCACTTGGCTTTTCACTCTTTCAGTAGTAATCTCTGTCTTGCATATTACCCTGTCTTCCATATTTTAAGCTCTCAGGTTCTCTCATCTGGTGCAGTCCCCAATAATCAGTCAGTCCTTCTCATCCCATCCACCCTTGACCTGGGGTTTTGGGTGACTTTGCTGAACTCTACCCCTTTTCCTAAACCTTACCAGTCTTTTTCCATAACCACTCTCCCTTCCTCTTCAACTCTTCTGCCACAAGGTGGAGCCAGTGGTTCCTAAAGCTTACAAACTTTAATACTTTTTATATTTGCGTTCTCCTGCTGCTGCCTGGCGAGGAAAAAAAAATAAAAATAAACTGAAAGTGACTTGAAAATTTTTCAAAAATCACAGTTAAATCTAATTAACACAAGTCAAGTCCTTGGTACTCACCACCCACCTGATCTTAATTTACATTAATTTCTTTGCTCTAATCATCTCTTCACAGTAACTATTCCTTTCTCCCCTTCCTTTTAGTTTTCCACCTCTCATTTTCTGACCTGTCTCAGCTTCTTCCTTTAAATTTGATATGGAATCAACAACACTTTCATTAAACTGCAGTTTACAACAATAAAATTGCTACTATTGCAAATAATCACAATGGCAATTAACTAAGGTGACAATTTGGTCATCATTCATGTATTTTATTTCAGAAAGATTCAAATCTTCTGAATCATTGTGATAAGCATTTATCAAAAACGCAATGAGGCAATGGTCATTTTTCCTAGTTTTTGGTTGTATTTGACATATTCAGTGCGATAAAACTCTCCTGTCAATTCTTGGGAAGGCATGGTTTGTGTCTACCGATCAGAACCCTGAGGAACAATGTTGATGGTTCTAAGGCACTGTATGTAAAAAATTTACATTTAACTTCTAAGAAGGAAATTATGCGGCAACAAAGAACCGAAACCCTGACTACAGCAACATGCAGCACATGGATCAGATGTCAGTATGAAGGTTTAATTAAAAAAAGGATATTCTTCAAGTTCATTAGATTCATTTATCTAACATAATATCCATGCACTCTTTTCTTTACATCACTGCTTCCTACTGGTAGAAACAGTCAAGTTCGAGTTAACAATCAATGTTCTCCAGCTTTTAATAACTTCTGTCAGCAAACAATACTGCAGTGCAGCAGCAGCCATGATGACATGAGTGGTGAAACAGTACAAGTGGAAAATAACCACACACATGACCCACGAGTCGTCCCCATACAAGCATTTTCCAATTACAGCCAACATTTTACCTAGCAGTAGAACTACAATGCAATAAAAGCTCAGCATGAAGTGCACCACTTCATCCTTCCTTTTCTGGGATGGGCTATGTAAAAATTCTTGAGCTCACTTTTTTTGTTCCCCTTGCCCCTCCTACTGTGAGATGGAAATTATTCCATTAGCCCGTACTACCCCATCCCCTTACACCTCCGTCTTCAAACAGAAAGGAAGACACATATGCTAAATATTTATATGATATTGAAATGCAATTAAGCATTCTTCTTTTTCATGACTTACTTTTGCAGTAACCTTCACTGACTTAATTCTCGCCTAGAACAAATTAGTTGGCTTGTAGAGCAATGGAATACAAATTATGTGTGGAATTAGTTTCAGGACAATAACATTGAAACTATAATAAGCCTACAAATCACACCATAAAAAGTCATCAGTCTCACAAAACTTGTACATACCTATGCTTACGTAGATAGCTTTCAAGGGTAACAAGTAATGTCGATGATTCAATAAGCACCACTTCATCCTTGCACTGCGGCTCCATGCAGTCCCACACTTCACGCCATATGCCAGTCATTGTTCGTGGTGTCCTGTGGGATTCCAAAGAATGAAAGTTGCACCGATGGCTCTTCTTTGACCGTGTCTGACTCTCCACCAGATTGCTTAGACGAGCCCTGTCAAACATCAAGCGTACAGCTGAAAGTTTCTTATCACTACTTTTCTTCTCTGTTGAGTACAAGGGTCATGGTGAAATTATGGAAATGATAAATCTCAAAATGAAACCACAATCAAATAATTGTTGCACATTTAAATTAGTTTAGTCTTGAATGCTGTCTTTCATTCCTGTCCTGACTGTCTGTATGTGCTGGGGTCCTTAACACTTACCGTCCGGCTGCCGTAATATGACGTCACGGGCGGAAACGAAGAAAATGCGGCCGCCGTAATATTACGTCCCGCCGCATTCCACATTGTTTTAGTATTTCAAACGCATTGTTAGCGTTCCCGCTACAACCTGTAGGTCCTGTAATGCTTGTAGTTCATCATATTATCGCTAGATCGCAGCACCTAGTGTGGTAATGCGATATATCCGTATATATTTCCGAACGAATTCACGTGTGTTTTTCACGCGTATGTTACGCGTTCTGTGGTGTCCTGTCGTTTGTTTACTGTTGATTCTGGCGCTAGTATTTTGGTTTTTGCTTGTTTATCTTCTTTTTGCTCACAATGGCGAGTGATGCAAAACTTCGAAAAATGATTGAAGAAGTTCTAGCTGAACCTACTGATGATGATTTTTCGGATTTCGATAGTGACAGTGATTACGAAATGCCGGAAAATAAAGATAGTCCAGGTAAGTCTAACTTCTTACTAAATCGATGCAGAACAAGACAGTTCATGTTGCAATTTGTTCTGTTACGTTCCATATTATTTCAGACACAGAATTGTCGTCAGATGAAGTTGAGCCACAACCTGTGTTCACCCCCACTCATCATCGAAAGAGGCCAAGATTGAGTGACATTTCACAGGATGACTGGACTATAGTGGATTTTGTTATTTACAGGGTCTCATGGTGTGCTAAATAATGTAGGACTCAGTCAGTCTAGTAAATATTTAGATTTTTTTCTCATTTTATAAATGATAGGGTTATTTCAATTATGAAGGAACAAACAAACCCATATGCAAGACAGAAGCTGGCCACACTGAGAACACAAAACAAATTAGGGCCCAATTCTAGATTCAAGCAGTGGAGTATGCTAACAATTGCTGAAACAAAGACGTTTCTGGCTATTATCCTCCACATGTCAATCAGTGAGAGGCCAAGTATGGCCAGTCACTGGTGTAGTGATCCAGTGGTTAGCTGCAATTTTTGCCCCAATATTATGCCAAGGGACAGATTTCTGAATATTTTGTCTATGTTTCACATAAACGACAATTCAAAGCAAAAAAAGAAAGGTGAAGTAGACTTTGATGCCCTTCATAAGGTCAGGCCTCTTCTGGATGATTTGATAAGGAATTTCAAAGAAAGTTATCAGCCAGGTGAAGCGCTAACCGTTGATGAAGGTATGTGTCCTTGCAGAGGGCGTGTAGGTTTCAAAGTTTATATGGCTAATAAGCCAAACAAATATGGCATGAAGCTATACATTCTTGGAGAATCCAAAATTGGGTACTTTGAAGTTTACCATGGAAGGGACGATAAACTGGACAACAGTGCTTCTGCAGTGGTAAAGCGATTGCTCGGCTCACTCCAAGGTAAGGGCCACACTGTATATGTTGACAGATTTTACACCAGTGTTCAGCTAGCTGAAGAACTGGCTAGAGCCAATAATGGTCTTGTAGGGACAGTAATGCCAAACAGAAATGGATTGCCCAAGGCTCTCAAAGAGGGTAAACGCAAAAAGGGTGAACAAATATTTCGCCGCAAGAACGATGTGCTAGTATTGCGATGGAAAGGCAAGAGGGATGTGTGGATGATAAGTACCAGGCACACATCCTCAATGTTGTCTGTTGCTACAAGAGAAGGCAATAAGAAGTTGAAACCAGTGGCAGTGCTGGATTACAACAAACATAAAGCTGGTGTAGACCTTTTTGATCAGCGTCTTTCATATGGAGCACTTTATCACAAAACAGTGAAGTGGTGGAGAAAACTTGCCTTCCACTGTATAATTATGGCGGTTTCAAATGGTTGTATTTTCCACAATTGCATCCATGAGAAGAAACTGAGCACTCCTAAGTTTATACAGGATGTCTGCACTGTGTTAGTGTTACAGAGAGGAGAGAATTGGGGATTCTCATGGACCTTCAACGATTGCTTGATTGTCGCAGAAACATTTTCCGAACCGTGTGGAAATGGCAGAAGGGAAAAAGAAAGCACAAAGACGTTGTGTAGTGTGTAGTGGAAAACAAAAGAACATTACTGGGAAAGCTGGGATGAAAGATACTTCTTATGAGTGCAGCGAGTGTAACGTACGTTTGCGTGTCACCCTGTGCTTCAAGCTTTATCACACTGTGGTTCACTATGCAAAATAACTTATGTGTATGTAGCTATGCTTTATGTGCAAATGGTATAAAAATGTCTTTTCAGTGTCAAATGATCACTTTCCAAAATTTATTTCTTCTTTAAATTGAATAAAGTAGTAAAAATAAATTTTTGACAAAAATTTATTTTCGCAAAATCGAGGAGAAATGCGCATCACTTCTTGGAAACAGTATATGCCCCATACACATGACTGTTAACCCATGTAAAGTTGAAACCTTAAAGTTTTAAACCATACCTGTAGCTTTTATGTATCTCTAATTAAACGCCCTTTACAGCTATTTAAAATCTGTTGAAAATAGAAAAAAATCAGCCAGCACAGAGGGAGTGGCATGCAGTTAAGGGCTTAGCATGGTAAATGTTAGTAAGATTCATGGCTAAACCTGCTTTTTCTCCAACATATCTTTATCTCATGCCAGATAATGGAAGCATGCATTATAAAAGATAGTTTGTACATATGTAGCAGTCCACTGCTGTCCAACATATATTTACTTACATTTTCACCCCCCCCCCCCCCCAGCCCCCATAAAAAAAGTTTGTAAATCACAACAAAAAATAAATAATAATAATAATAATAATCTGCAGAACAAGTTAAACATATGACTTCCTGCAGGTATTCTCCCATTTATACAAAACAATACTCCCCATGAACCATGGACCTTGCCGTTGGTGGGGAGGCTCTGCAAATGACGAAGAAATTTAAGAAATGTATGATGAGATAAAAGAAATTATTCATATAGTGAAGGTAGACACAGGGTGTATACATGGACAAGGAAAAAAAATTACCAGGTTTTTCCCAGATTTCCCGGTTAAAAATACACTTTTTCTGTATGAAGTCACAGTATACTCTTCCTCGGCACTGTAAATCTCATCAATCCTTTGAATGTTTATGGTTTTATATACCGACATAGAATTTCCCGGAACTTTAGAAAACGAAACTCCGGGGGGGAAAAAACACATTTTGAAAGATCTTTCATGTGCAGCAACATGTACGCTGCATATTTTCGTATTACGAAAGCATAAATCTGAATTCCAATAAACAACACATGTCACTTTCCGAAGCATTGAAATCGAGATTGCAATGCGCCTTTGTATGCCAGTCACAGCTTATGGCAAATGATCTCACCAGCAGATGACAGTACAAGACCTGTGATGCAGTCAGTCAATAGTAAGATCACTCTTAAGTAGCATGAACACACAAATAAGGAAAGTTAATGGTTTAAATTAATATACATAGCATGCACATAAGATGATTAATAAGCTGGAAGAGAAGCTAAACTTCCACATATAATGTTGATTTTTTTTGCGCATGTTACACTTTGAGATACATCACTCAAATGTGCCAGTAATTTTTTAATAACGATGTAAATGTCTGATCTTCTGGGCTCAAATTCTTCTAAATGGTTGTCCTCAAAGAGTTAATTTTTTAACGAGCGTCAAATGCTTTGTGATTTACGAAATTCATTGTACATTCTCACACCTTGGGTAAACAGAAATTTACTTTGAATGTAACGCTTTTCAAACCACCAACCGCAGCATTTTCCCGCGACCTGTTAGAAATAGGTTCGTTTCAGCAGTTGCCAGAGAGTACCAGATAACGTGTGTCACCGCGCTTGCGCAGCTAAGATGATGCAGGAAACCCAATGTTAAACATTAAAAGATCATACATTATGACATGAAAGAAACAAGACATCAGAGGATACTTCAAGAGCATCGCAATTTCGTGAACCCTACCAAAATGCACAATTCGGCTTAAAGTGCACATTAGTACATTCAGATTCTGATTCAAATTTTCTTGGAGTACCAGTACTGTATTATCTCATGTTTGGCTCTTTATTACGGCATAATGCCATATGTGCACTTGAAATGAAACTAGCCAACAGTGTGAAATTAAACACGTTGTTTCAAATAACTTGACTGCCTCAGCAGAAAAGATTTAATAAAAGCCAAATCTCTTTAGCAACCGACAAAAATAACTTCATTGTTCTACAAGGCGATTAATGCTCGACTGTCAGAAAGGTGTACATAATATATGAAAACAACAACATATTTTAACCTTCCATAATTATGCGAATGTATTTTAATTCATTTGCTAGCTCCCGGCCACAAAAATTCGTTTTCTTTGCATTTAATGTGAGAGCAAGAAACAAGGAGCAAACAACAAAACCAATGAACATAAACACGGTCACATGGAGATGACCCACCGCAACTCAGACTGCTCTGTGCATCAGCCTCGGTTCTATTATATTTCCAAACTGGGACAATACTAGATAGTAGCACCCAGCCACAATTCTGTAACCAGAAGCAACTGCACATGCCCAAGAGCCCACCCGCAACTGCTCAAACGAATCTAATTTGAACAGTTGTCACGTCACGCTCATCGGAGGAAATTTGTTGTTACGAAGCATTGCAAAGTCTTTCTAAAGCCTTTGACACACTTTGCTGTTGGCAGACACTCGTCTGAGCACTGTGTTTTGTTGTTGTATATGGCGGATTTCCTTTGCAACTTGAGTTTCATTTCCGTTTTCTTTTTTTCTCTCGTTCATGTTTTGTTGCTGCAGAATTATTCTGCAGTAGTGGGATACAGTTAATATCCTTTGTTAGATTATCAGTTCTTACCAACGAAAATCACAAAAATTTAACTGAAAACTACAACAATGAAAAATTCCTGGAATTCTAAAAAACTTCTGTGTTTTTCGTGGTTTTCTCTCGGGTGAAAAAATTCCCAGGTTTTTCCCGATCTCCCGGGTCGTACACACCCTGGAGACGAAAATTTAATAGTCATGGGTGACTGGAATTTGATGGTAGGAAAAGGAAGAGAAGGAAACGTAGTAGGTAATATGGATTGGGGGTAAGAAATGAAAGAGGAAACCGCATGGTGGAATTTTGCACAGAGCATAACTTAATCACAGTTGACGCTTGGTTCAAGAATCATAAAAGAAGGTTGTATACATTGAAGAATCCTGGAGGTACTAGAAGGTATCAGACAGATTATATAATGGTAAGACAGAGATTTAGGAACCAGGTTTTAAATTGTAAGACATTTCCAGGGGCTTACGTGGACTCTGACCACAATGTATTGGTTATGATCTGTAGATTAAAACTGAAGAAACTGCAAAAAGGTGGGAATTTAAGGAGATGGGACCTGGATAAACTGACTAAAGTAGAGGTTGTACAGAGTTTCAGGGACAGCATACGGAACATCTGACAGGAATAGGGGAAAGAAATACAGTAGAAGAAGAATGGGTAGCTTTGAGGGATGAAATAGTGAAGGCAGAAGAGGATCAAATAGGAAAAAAGACGAGGGCTAGTATAAACCCTGGGGTAACAGAAGAAATATTGAATTTAATTGATGAAAGGAAAAAATGTAAAAATGCAGTAAATGAAGCAGGCAGAAAGGAATACAACAATATGAAAAATTAGATTGACAGGAAATTCAAAATGGCTAAGCAGGCATGGCTACAGGACAAATTTAAGGATGTAGAGGCTTCTCACTAGGTGTAAGATAGATACTGCCTACAGGAAAATTAAAGAGAACTTTGGAGAAAAAGAGAACCACTTGTAGGAATATCAAGAGCTCAGATGGAAACCCAAACAAAGAAGGGAAGGCAGGTAGGTGGAAGGAGTATAAAGAGGGTCTATACAAGGGCGATGTACTTGAGGATAATATTATGGAAATGGAAGAGGATGTACATGAAGATCAAATGGGGGATATGATACTGCGTGTAGAGTTTGACAGAGCACTGAAAGATTTGAATTGAAACAAGGCCCCGGGAGTGGACAACATTCCATTAGAACTACTGACAGCATTGGGAGAGCCAGTCCTGACAAAACTCTACCATCTAGTGAGCAGGATGTAGGAGACAGGCAAAATACCCTCAGACTTCAAGAAGAATATAATAAATCCAATCCCAAAGAAAGCAGGCGTTGACAGATGTGAAAATTACCGAACTATCAGTTTAATAAGTCACGGCCGCAAAATACTAACGCGAATTCTTTATAGACGAATGGAAAAACTGGTAGAAGCTGACCCCGGGGAAGACCAGTTTGGATTCTGTAGAAATATTGGAACACGTGAGGCAATACTGACCCTACAACTTATCTTAGAAAACAGATTAATGAAAGGCAAACCTACATTTCTAGCATTTCTACACTTAGAGAAAGCTTTTGACAATATTGACTGGAATACTCTCTCTGAAATTCTATAGGTGGCGGCGGTAAAATACAGGGAGCGAAAGGATATTTACAATTTGTACAGAAACCAGATGGCAGTCATAAGAGTCTAGGGGCATCAAAGAGAAGCAGTGGTTGGGAAGGGAGTAAGACAGGGTTGTAGCCTCTCCCCGATGTTATTCAATCTGTATATTGAGCAAGCAGTAAAGCAAACAAAAGAAAAATTCAGAGTAGGTATTAAAATCCATGGAGAAGAAATAAAAACTTTGAAGTTCCCCGATGACATTGTAATTCTGTCAGAGACAGCAAAGGACTTGGAAGAGCAGTTGAACGGAATGGACAGTGTCTTGAAAGGAGGATATAAGATAAACATCAACAAAAGCAAAACGAGGATAATGGAATGTAGTCAAATTAAGCAAGTGATGCTGAGGGAATTAGATAAGGAAATGAGACACTTAAAGTAGTAAAGGAGTTTTGCTATTTGGGGAGCAAAATAGCTGATGATAGTCGAAGTAGAGAGGATATAAAATGTAGACTGGCAATGGCAAGGAAAGCATTTCTGAAGAAGAGAAATTTTGTTAACATCGAGTATAGATTTAAGTGTCAGAAAGTCGTTTCTGAAAGTATTCGTAAGGAGTGTAGCTAAGATTCCAAGACTTACCAAGCGGGAAAGCGCCCGCTTGGTAAGTCTTGGAATCTTTGTTTTTAATATATTTTTCCCATACTGTCATTTCTTGTTAACAATATTAGCTGATTCCCCAAAATAACCTGCTTTCACTCAGTTAATACTTGGCAAAAATCAAACCTGCATTTGGATCGGACTTACTTGACCCTTGTGCAGAAAGGTGTGCAGTATACAGCTGCATCCATTTTCAATAAGCGTCCACTAGAATTCAAAAATCTTAGCACTAATCCACATGCTTTCAAATCGAAACCGAAGAGTTTCCTCTTGGGTCCATCCTCCTATTCTGTCGAGGAGTTCCTTGAAAAATTAAGCTGATTCTTGTTGCATTGTTGATTGTGTTTACTTAAAAATTATGGCTTGACTTTTTTCGGGTTTATAAACATTTTACTTTTATCTGTTATTACTTTTATGATCTAATTTCATGTACTGACACGTTCCATGACCTTGAGGATTTGCTCCTCAATTTGGTCCTATGAAACTTGACGTGTAAATAAATAAATACATAAATCTTCAGTTATACATCAGACAAAATGAAATACCTTGTTTGTTTTAAGATCTCCTGGCAGTCTTGTTGGCAACAGTTTCTAACTTGACCATATAGTATTTGCATCATTATTCAGGATTTCTATTGTGTTTGTGTGTTTGTTTTTACCTACATACTTATCTGTAGCTCTTACTAGGATTCTTGAGGTGGCTTATGTCTGAAGATGGAAACTTGCTCTTCCAAAATATCTGTTTTGATGTGATAAAAATTTAAGTTTATTACCATTATTAGTGTTTTTGAGTTGCAATATTATCTTAAATTTGTAACATCCCTTTTCTGTTTAGTCTGAATATTTTCAATAGTGTGTGCAAAAGTATTTCCAGTTAAGATGCAACACAAAGTGTGAGTGGGTGGCTATTCAAGTTTTGCTGGTGCCAGAAAGCTTGCTGAAGAAGGTTGTGCAAGAGCTCAGCTATTAATCTCCGTTTTTCTATGTGCCCTTCTGCTGTTCAATGCCTTTTCTATTAGGTGAATAGTGACTTATTTTCATACAAATATTTACACAACAAACAATAAATTATGTGATGTAGAATTGACTGCTAAATACTGCTACCCTTGAGATGGATTACCTATGTCCATGTAACATTGAACACAATAGTTGGGGGGACGCAAGGCGCTCCTTCTTGATTGTCAGAACACCACCTTTCGTAAAAACAAGAGGATCCAAAGCCTCGTGTCCTGTTTCCATCAGCTGGCAGAACAACCTCTCGACACTGTAACAGAACATTCAAAGAATTTCAGGGATGTATCAAGAAAATGACACCTAATGGCTACTGCTGCTGATGAATACACTGTACAACAACATTATACCATAAAATGAACATAACAGCAAAAAATTAAGCAAAGCTTACCTTCTGCGACATCCTACACATGGTACAATCTGATTTATGATATGTAACAAATCCTTGCAGTGGACTGTAAATGCACCTGGTATGTCTTTAGGCGAAAGAAAATGGTACTTTGCAACAAATTCTTCCAATGCCTTTCCTCTAACAGGACTGTTATCAAAAATCAGTCCTATGCCATTCAAATCCATCACCATCTGAAATAAGCACAATAGCAAAACATTAAGTATGTTTACAGTGAAGGGTTTCAAAGAGCAACATTCTGATGCAAGTATGGCACCCATGAAAACGTCTGGAATGAAAAATTATTTCCAAAGAAACTATCTCAACATATTAAAGAACAAGACGTCTCATAAAAATACTGAAATAGACGTCAACCAAGAGGAGATAACCTAGGTGGAAACTCATGGCAGTTCTGAGACGAATGACGAAATAGTTGTGAGATTTCTCAGAAAATGGTTCTGAGTACACTTGCTACTAGTCAGTATCCATTACATGTTTTGTTTTGCTTCAAACTGGTACTGAATTGATACATCTATCTGTTTGAATGCGAGTTCTGTTTGCATTGTTCTTTTTCTTGGGAAGTGTTGGGGAAGGGGGACGCAGAGGAAAAGAGCTGTCCTTACACAATATGCATTTCACATTTGCTATTATAGGCATAATCCGTACAACCTGAAGCAGTGGAGTTACCTCCATAGTCTTGGATGTTATTGAATTTAGCATATGTTAAAATTCAGAAGTAAATAAGAAACACTTATTTTTTTGTTTTCTAGGAAAAAATTCCTGCCCCGAAATACAGGCCTCCAAAGATGAGAGTCGTCGTCATCATCATCATCATCATTTAAGACTGATTATGCCTTTCAGCGTTCAGTCTGGAGCATAGTTCCCTTTAAAAAATTCCTCCATGATCCCCTATTCCGTGCTAACATTGGTGCCTCTTCTGATGTTAAGCCTATTACTTCAAAATCATTCTTAACCGAATCCAGGTACCTTATCCTTGGTGTGCCCTGACTCCTCCTACCCTCTACTGCTGAACCCATGAGTCTCTTGGATAACCTTGCTTCTCCCATGCGTGTAACATGACCCACCATCTAAGCCTATTTGCCCTGACTGCTATATCTACAGAGTTCATTCCCAGTTTTTCTTTGATTTCCTCATGGTGGACACCCTCCAGCCATTGTTCCCATCTACTAGTACCTGCAATCATCCTAGCTACTTTCATATCCGTAACCTCAACCTTATTGATAAGGTAACCTGAATCCACTCAGCTTTCGCTCCCATACAACAAAGTTGGTCGAAAGATTGAACGGTGCACAGATAACTTAGTCTTGGTACTGATTTCCTTCTTGCAGAAGAGATTGTAGCTGAGCACTCACTGCATTAGCTATGCTACACCTCACTTCCAGTTCTTTCACTATGTTGCCATCCTGTCAGAATATGCATCCTAAGTACTTGAAACTGTCCACCTGTTCTAACTTTGTTCCTCCTATTTGGCACTCAATCCGTTTATATCTCTTTCCCACAGACATTACTTTCATTTTGGAAATGCTAATCTTCATACCATAGTCCTTACATTTCTGATCTAGCTCCGACATATTATTTTGCAAACTTTCAATCGAATTTGCCATCACAACTAAGTCATCCGCATATGCAAGACTGCTTATTTTGTGTTCACCTATCTTAACCTCACCCAGCCATATTGTTTTCAATATATAATACATGAATAATATGAACAACAGTGGAGACAGGTTGCACCCTTGTCTTACCCCTGAAACTACTCTGAACCATGAACTCAATTTACTGTCAACTCTAACTGCTGCCTGACTATCCATGTAAAGACCTTTAATTGCTTGCAAAAGTTTGCCTCCTATTCCATAATCTCATAGAACAGACAATAACATCCTCCTAGGAACCCGGTCATATGCCTTTTCTAGATCTATAAAGCATAGATTCAATTCCGTGTACCATTCATAACACTTCTCCATTATTTGCCGTAAGCTAAATATCTGGTCCTGACAACCTCTAAGAGGCCTAAACCCACACTGATTTTCATCTAATTGGTCCTCAACTAATACTCGCACTTTCCTTTCAACAATACCTGAGAAGATTTTACCCACAACGCTGATTAAAGAGATACCTCAGTAGTTGTTACAATCTTTTCTGTTTCCATGTTTAAGGATTTGGTGTGATTACTGCTTTTGTCCAGTCTGATGGAAGCTGTCCCGACTCCCAGGCCATTTCAATTATCCTGTGTAGCCATTTAAGACCTGACATTCCACTGTATTTGATGAGTTCCGACTTAATTTCATCCACCCCAGCTGCTTTATTGCACTGCAATCTATTGACCATTTTCACCACTTCCTCAAATGTGATGCTATTTCCATCGTCATTCCTATCCCATTGTACATCGAAATCTGAAACATACTGATCGTATTTTCACCTACATTGAGCAACTCTTCAAAATATTCCCTCCATCTGCCCAAAACATCCACAGGATTCACCAGCAGTTTTCCTGACCTGTCCAAAATACTTGTCATTTCCTTCTTACCTCCCTTTCGAAGACTGCTAATTACACTCCAAAATGGTTTTCCAGCAGCTTGACCCAAAGTCTCCAACCTGTTTCCAAAGTCTTCCCAAGATTTCTTCTTGGATGCTGTAATTATCTGTTTGGCTTTGTTTCTATCTTCAACATAACTTTCTCTGTTTACCTGAGGTCTAGTATGTAGCCATTTTTGATATGCCTTCTTTTTCCTTTTACAGGCTGCCTTGACTGTGCCATTCCACCAAGCTGTTTGCTTCATCCTTCCTTTACACACTACTGTTCCAAGACATTCTTTAGGCACTTCTAGTACTGTGTCCCTGTACCTTGTCCATTCCTTTTCCAATGACTGTACTTGACTACATTCAACTAACTGGTACCTTTCTGAGATCATTGTTATGTACTTGAGCCCATTGTTATGTACTTGAGCCTGATTTCCTTATCCTGAAGTTTCTCCACTCTTATCCTCCTACATATGGACCTGACCTCCTGCACTTTCGGCCTCACAATACCAATTTCGCTGCAGATTAAATAATGATCAGTGTCATCAAAGAATCCCCTGAATACACCGTGTGTCCCTCACAGCCTTCCCGAATTCCTGATCTGTTATTATATAGTCAATGACAGATCTGGTTCCCCTGCCTTCCCAAGTATACCGGTGAATGTTCTTATGTTTAAAAAAGGATTTTGTGATTACTAAGCCCATACTGGAACAGAAATCCAAGAGTTGTTTCCCGTTCCTGTTGGCCTCCATATCCTCTCCAAATTTACCCATAACCTTTTCATACCCTTCTGTTCGATTTCCAATCCTGGCATTAAAATCACCCATGAGCAGAACACTGTCCTTGTCCTTTACTCTAACAACTACATCACTGAGTGCCTCATAAAAACTATCCATCTTATCTTGATCTGTCCCTTCACAATGCGAATATACTGACACAATCCTAATTTTCTTGCTAGACACTGTCAAATCTATCCACATCAGTTGTTCGTTTACATACCTTATTGCAACTACGCTGGGTTCCATTTCTTCCCTGATGTAAAGCCCTACACCCCATAGAGCTATTCCTGCTTTGACTCCTGACTAGTAGACCTTGTATTCTCCCACTTCCTCTTCTTTCTCACCCCCTTACCCGAATGTCACTAACAGCTAAAACATCCAGCCCCATCTTACTTGCAGCCTCTGCCAGCTCTACCTTCTTCCCAGAGTAGCCCCCATTGATATTAATAGCTCCCCATCTCATTACCATTTGTTTGCCAAGTCGTATCTTAGGAGTCCCTGGTTTGTCAGTTAGAGGTGGGACTCCGTCACCTCCAAAGGTCCGAGGCATTTTGCTCTGATTGTTGCCAGCATCATATTTAAAGTACCAGGGAAGCAGGTTGCTAGCCTTACCTGCCCCGAGTCCCATTGAGTTTTACCCCTAACGGTTGAGGGACTAACCGATGGATTTGGTAGTCTTTGCCGTATGAGCACAATAAGGTGAACACGACTCAGAATGTGTCCGAGATGCCCAGCCTTATTCCAGAGTAACTGGTATCCCGACTGCCGGGACCACTTACTTGGCCACTCATATGTTACCCATGGTTCATGAACTAGGATATGGCTACAGGAACCCACAGACTCTACGAACACCATTTTTAATACGTAAATTTCAGAATTTTTTTTTAACCCTTTCCAGCCCAGTGATGCCATATGGCATCATCATATTTAACTTTTTCCCAAGGCCAAACTATTTTCCAAAGATTATAAACAAGTGTGCAGGGCTTTCTAAAGTTCATTGTTCTTAGGTTGGCTACCGTGAATTCGCTAAAACAGAGAGCACCAGGCTACAATGCCTTGACAAGAGTATTATTGCATTGTGGCTACGGTACAGTGCACCCAGCTGGACTTTCAAAATATTATATCAAAGTAAAGGAAGCAAACTAATATAAAAGTTGCACTAATAAATTATTGTTGAAAGTGTAAATTAACTAGTAAACACTTTGAAAATAATGCTAGTTACGGTAATTTTCTGCCTGGAAGTAACAAACATGCAATAACTTCGACTAAAGTTTACCACAATGTGTAAATAATATTTTCAACTTTCTTTTGAAGCTTTATTATACTAACTAATATTAATACGTTAACATTTTTATTGATATAATTTACCAGTTTTGTGTGTGTGTGTGTGGTTTTTTTTTTTTTTTGTAAAAAATTCCTGGTTTGTTTACCAGATGATTCGCAATTATAAATCATTATCAGAAGAAGAAATATTGCTGCTTCTCGAAGGTGATTTATCTGATTTGGAACTTAATACGTCTGATGTGGAGGAAAAGATTGAAAATGCTTGGCAGCAGGACCCTACTACACTGGATATACAGTTTCTTCAAGGAATTGACCTTGACATAGTTGAAATTCTGGACCTTCAATCCAATGATGAAGATGATGTTCCCTTACTTGCTGAGCCAAACCTTCACCAAGTCATTCAGCTCAGAAAATTCAGTGTGATACACACTGGAATCTTTGGTGGAGAATGAAGGACATCGAAGAAGTGGACACATCATGTAATGCAGTTTTTTCTGACTCTCCAGGAGATGAACTGACACCTTTGCAGTATTTCAGAACAATGTGTAGTGATGACATTATCCGGAACTTAGTCGAGCAATCTAATCTATACTGCACAAAGAAAACAGGTGCATCTTTAGATACAAATGTTCGTGAAATAGATAAGTATATGGGGATAAACATCCTAGCAGGTGTTGTGAAAATGCCTAGTTACAGAATGTACTGGGCAGAGGCTATAAGATTTTCTCCAATAACTGACTCAATGCCTAGAAAAAGGTTTGATAAGCTAAGAAATTATTTACATGTGAATAACAACACTAAAATGAAACAAAGAGAGGACCCTGATTATGACAAGCTGTTCAAGGTGAGACCATTTGCTGACAAAATCAAACAAGGTTTTTCAATTATTGAACCTGAGGAATATCGTTCAGAGGATGAATCAATCATTCCTTTCAAAGGTCATTCACCCCTGAAACAGTATGTAAAAAGCAAACACACAAGTAGGGCATAAAAGTTTTTGCCTGTGCTGGGTCTAGTGGAATTGTGTACGATTTTGAAATATACCGAGAGAAAGGAACTGTACATAATGATACTGGTCTTGGTATAAGTGGTGATATTGTGATAAGGCTTGTGGAAGGACTGCCAAAATATAAAAATTTTAAAGTGTTTACAGACAATTGGTTCACCTCTTACAATCTTATTTCTGCCCTGAAAAACTATGGCATTTTGGCTGTTGGAACTGTTAGACCCACAAGACTTCAAGGCTGCAATCTAAAAGCAGACAGTGAGCTGAAAAAGCAGGGACGAGGATCATACGATTATCGAACTGAAACGGAAAGGAACATCAAAGCGCTGAAGTGGTATGATAACAAGTCTGTCATTCTTGCATCATCATACAAAGGAGTAAGTCCAATAGAAACAGTGAAATGGTGGTCCGTGGGAGAACGAAATATATTGATGTTCCAAGGCCATTGTTAGAGAATATAACTGTTCGATGGGAGGAGTTGATCTGCACGACATGCTGGTTGCTTTGTATAGGAGTAATATTGGTGTGAAAAGATTTTATCTAAGGATCATATTCCACCTCCTTGACATGTGTGTTGTGAATGCATGGCTCCTATACCGCCGACATTGCAGACAAAGAGGAATTACCAAACACATGTCTCTGTTGATTTTTCAGTCTGCTGTAGCTCATGGACAACTAAAAGCAGGAGACATTTTGGTAAGAAGACGAGGACGGCCATCAGATGACAGACCATCGACTACAGTTGTGAAGAAATGAGCCCCATTGGTTCCCAGCCCAGTTGATGATGTAAGGTATAACAACATTGGACACTGGCCACAGAATGTAGAAAACAAACAGATGTAAATTGTGCATTACAGCTTATTCTCGAACAAAATGCATCAAATGTAATAAATCTCTTTGCTTTACCAAAGACAGGAACTCTTTCTTAAATTTTCATGTAAAGTAAAATCATAATGTAAAAAACATAAAATTGTCCTGAAATGCAAGTTGCATTATTGTATGTACTAATTTTTCTTTAGTACACTGCCTCAAATTGTGTAACTGAAATATTCATCAAGTTCCATTACCAAGCACTGTGACATCCCAACCACCTGACTGAAGGAAACAAATCCTGCCCAATGATTCCATATGGAGTCATCCTTAATTTCCCTCCAAAAACAGAAAAATAACAAAATTTCTTATAAATATATATTATTCCAATCATTATGTAGGGAAATACGCGAAAAAATATTTTTTCCCAAGAGTAAATAAAAGTTGGGCTGGTAAGGGTTAAATGCTGTATCTTTGTAACAGTTCTAGAAAATTTGTTAGAGTTTTATTTATTTATTTATTTGAAAGATAATTGCTTTCTGATTACAACGCTATCCTCCATTTGGACATATCTGTCAAAGTTCTTTTACTATCATATTTTGAATTTTTTTTTTGTAGTTTACAGAAGAAAAAAATTTTTTTCCCAAAAATGCCAATCCAGAAAAGTTACATTTTTTTCTGTTGATTAGTACCATATAGTACTGTATCCTCTGTAAAGGAGAGCTTCCACATTTAAGTTGGACATGCTTTATTTATAAAAAATCTTTTTTTTTTAGCTTTCAAGGATAATGTATGTCTTCACTGAAGTTGTTTCTTACTAACTTCTTTGTTACAAAGTTTATTTCTATTGTCTTTGTTGCAGTTATTTCTTTTCACTTTCATTGCTGCATATATTTCTCACACTCTGTTGTAGTTTCTTGTCAGTTTCTTTGTCGTGGTTGTTCATTGCAGGTTTCTGTATTGCAGTTGTTTAGTGCTAATTGTTTACTGAAGAGGCTTGTAAGAAATCTGAGACCATTCAGTGAATTCTGTGCTTTCGTGAGGAATTTTCCAGTTGACACAGCTTCAGTGTGTTTTCTGAAAAGAACTGTTTGAAATGCATTCTGACTGAGGCCACAGGAGAGTGAAGTGTGCTGACTATTTGAATGTTCATAAAAGAGTGACACATAAGACAAAAACAGACCCTGTTCAGGGTAGGAATAAGTGTTCTCATTTGAAGACTCTGTTTCAAAATGGAGATGTTTCCAGTAACGACTTTTTGTGTTTAAAATGTTTTCACAGAACAACAACAATAATAGTATCTGAACAAGGTGAAGCCTCCCTTGGTGCGGATAATGCAGATTTTGCATCAAGAGAGGAAGAATTAAATAACCTGAATCAGTCCTGGTAAGAAACCATGGTCAGTGAATGCAAGTCATAGGCTCTATGCGTTAAGGAAGTGCAGAGAAATTACTAAAGCTATGGATGAATACGCTACAGCAAAACTGACCACACTCTTCAAAGTAGAAATTCCATCTTCGGTAGAAAATGGGCCATTCATTTACTTCCAGTACGATGGACGTGGAAGAATTATGGGCAAATTTTAAACACATTGTAAATCACGCATTGGAGAAGCATGTGCCGAAAAAGTGGGTTACGGACGGAAAAGACCCACCGTGATTTAACAGCGCAATTCAAGCAATGCTCAGGAAGCAAAGACAGTTGCACTCGCGGTACAAGAAAGATCGGGAGAATAAGGACAGGCAAAAGTTAGTAGAGATTCGTGATGCTGTAAAAAGAGTGAGGCGTGAAGCATACAAACACTACCACCGTCATACCTTAGCAAAATATCTTGCTGAAAACACATGGAAATTCTGGTCTTACGTAAAATCGTTAAGTGGGTCGAAGGCTTCCATCCAGTCACTCACTGATCAGTCTGGCCTGGCAACAGAAAACAGCAAAACGAAAGCTGAAATTTTAAATTTAGCTTTTGAGAAATCTTTCATGCAGGAGGATCGTACAAACATACCGCCGTTTGAGTCTTGTACAGATTCCCGTATGGAGGACATAGTGATAAGACATCCCTGGGGATGTGAAGCAGCTGAATGGGTTGAAAATAAATAAATCGCCAGGTCCTGATGGGATTCCAATTCGGTTTTACAGAGAGTACTCTACTGCATTGGCTCCTTACTTAGATTGCACTTATAGCGAATCTCTTGCCCAACCTAAAGTCCCGTGCGACTGGAAAAAATCGCAGGTGACGCCTGTAAATAAGAAGGGTAGAAGGACAGATCCTCAAAATTACAGACCAATGTCCTTAACATCGGTTTGTTGCAGGATTCTCGAACATATTCTCAGTTCGAATATAATGAATTTCCTTGAGACAGAGAAATTGCTGTCCATGCATCAGCACGGCTTTAGAAAGCATCCCTCCAGTGAAACGCAACTTGCATGATCTTTTGGATAGGGGGGATAGCAATGTGCGGCTTTTTGCTGATGATGCTGTTGTGTACGGGAAGGTGTCGTCGTTGAGTGACTGTAGGAGGATACAAGATGACTTGGACAGAATTTGTGATTGGTGTAAAGAATGGCAGCTAACTCTAAATATAGATAAATGTAAATTAATGCAGATGAATAGGAAAAAGAATCCCGTAATGCTTGAATACTACATTAGTAGTGTAACGCTTGACACCGTCATGTCGATTAAATATTTGGGCGTAACATTGCAGAGCGATATGAAGTGGGACAAGCATGTAATGGCAGTTGTGGGGAAGGCGGATAGTCGACTTCAGTTCATTGGTAGAATTTTGGGAAGATGTGGTTCATCTGTAAAGGAGACCGCTTATAAAACACTAATACGACCTATTCTTGAGTACTGCTCGAGCATTTGGGATCCCTATCAGGTCGGTTTGAGGGAGGACATAGAAGCAATTCGGAGGCGGGCTGCTAGATTTGTTGCTGGTACGTTTGATCATCACACGAGTGTTACGGAAATGCTTCAGGAACTCGGGTGGGGGTCTCTGGAGGAAAGGAGGCATTTTTTTCGTGAAACGCTACTGAGGAAATTTAGAGAACCAGCATTTGAGGCTGACTGCAGTACAATTTTACTGCCGCCAACTTACATTTCGCGGAAAGACCACAAAGATAAGATAAGAGAGATTAGGGCTTGTACAGAGGCATATAGACAGTCATTTTTCCCTCGTTCTGTTTGGGAGTGGAACAGGGAGAGAAGATGCTAGTTGTGGTACGAGGTACCCTCTGCCATGCACCGTGTGGTGGATTGCGGAGTATGTATGTAGATGTAGACCAGATCCCTTTTATGGTCATTCTGTAGAAGCTGCTCAAGTTAAATAGTGCAGTCATTTTATCTGGAAGATAAATGGGACTGTTCTCACCAGGGTGCCAACAATAAAGACACAACAACTGTAACAGTTGAAGATCAAAAAGTTGTGAAAGTGAAGAGGTACATGACTCACAGTATTAAAGAAACTTTTGCAAAAAGAGCAACAAGAGAAGTTCAAATACTGGAAAATCAAAATTTTATGCACTATGACCTAAGTGGGTAGTTCCACAACCACCTAGAGATGTCTGTTTATGTATGTACTGCAGAAATTAAGAACTTTGCATGGTAACTTTGAAGAACTTACTGGACCATGTGACATATGACACCTTGGTTGGGTGTGTAAAGCCATCAGTAGTCTGTGATGTAAAGCGAGAGACTTGTTTGTTTCAAGAATGTGGTGACTGCTATGGAAATGGAGGACTATCTTTACAGACACTTGGCCTGGAAGACGTAGCAGATAACTCTGCAGAAATTACATATGTGACATGGGAGGAAAATAAACTAATTAAGAAAACTGTTGCAGAAGTGAAAGGTTGTGAAAGGGCTAAAGAACTGTGTTTAGTGCTTCAATGTGATTTTGCTGAGAACTGGTCTATAATTCTCCCTCAAGAATTACAAAGGTATCATTTTGGAGCCATTTAAAATGCTTGAAAAATGAGTCCCTTACTCATCTTTCAAAACTAAAATTATGTTAAATAAGGCTAGGTTTTGATGTTTATGAGCCTGTTATGTAAAAATGTGGCAATAAAACAGATTTTATGTATGGCAAAAATTGCATTAATTATAAAAAAATTACAGATTCTGCAGTATAAGAACTTTAACAGATAAGTCCAAATGGAGGATTAATTTGTAACCATAAAGCAACAACTTTAAAAAATTCTAGAGCTGTTCCAAAGATACAGCATTTTAAAATTTTTTTCCAAAATTCACATCTTCAGAATGGCATGCACAGTATCAAATGTGGAGGGCTGTATCTTGGAATAAATTTTTTTTTTGTTTTTTGGAGAAAAGCGAACAAAATACATGGTCCTTACTTAGTCATTCATTTTAACATCTGAGACTATGACGGTAAAATTTTTTCCTAGCCTGCCTGAATTGATAGGAACTATGCCCATACAAATGTACATAAAATGCAGAAATTCTCTGCAATGAATGAGAAGTAAAAGAATGCAGCTGCCTGAAAAATTCCTGCATTGCCAGATCATATATCAAACAATTCACACCATGGCCACAGGTACATGTATTTGAGAGTCTTTGTGGCTGTGCATGGGGGAGTGTGTACTTCCAGTAGAGAAAGAGCTAATGCTTTAAAGCTAGTATAAATAGTTTTCTGCTGCTAGTTTCTATGTTTCACAAATCAGTCAGCTATAGAGTGGTTGCCTTTCCTTTTCTACAGCACAGCTCTGCAATTCACACTAAAGAGCCTGTCTGAGATACTTTATTATGATGATCATTTCTTCCTATGTAGGTTGGCGACAGTAAAATATTTCTGCATTCAGATGACAAAGTTGGTGAATGAAATTTCATTAAAAGATCTTCTCATACTTAAACCTGTCACGCAGAATTCTTTATGTCCTCCATCAACCCCATATGGTAAGGAACCCATAATATACAGAAATAGTCTATCAGATGACAGACAAGTGTATCATACACAAATTCTTTAGTGGACCTGTTAGTGTTTCAAGTGTTCCGCCAATAAAATACAGTTGTAGGTTTACTTACCACAACATTATCAATGTGATCATTCCAATTTAAAATTGTTTGCAATTATAATTCCAAGGTACTCCGTTGACTAGATTTGTGTGATTTATTAAGCAACTGAAATTTAGTGGATTTCCTTTAACACTGAATTGGATGATCACAAACTTTTCCTTACTTCTAGTCAACTGCCACTTTTCCCACAATAAAGATATCATGTCCAAGTCATTTTGCAACTGGTTTTTCTAATGCCTTTACTAGACAGTAAGTGATAGCATCACTGGCAAACAATCTAAATAAGCTGTTCGGATTGTCTCCTAAATCGTTTAGATGGATCAGGAACAGTAAAGCACCTACAACACATCCTTGTGAACACTAGATATCACTTCTGTTTTACTCTATGGCTTTCTGTCAGTTATTATGAACTGTGACCTTTCTGACAGGAAATCACGAATCCAGTCAAACGACTGAGACAACATTCCACAGGCATGCAATTCTATTAGAAATTGGTTGTGGGGAGCTGTGTCAAAAACCTTGCCCAGATCTATGGAATTAATTTGGAAGCCACTATCAACAGCATTCAATTTTTTTGTGCAAATAAAGAGCTGCTCGTGCTTCATAATAACAATATTTTCTGAATCCATGCTAACTATGTGTCAACAGACCATTTTCTTCAAGGTAATTCATAATGTTCGGACACGGTATACGTTCCAAAACCCTACGACAAATTGATGTCAGTAATCCAATAGTTGACTCCTCTTTTCTTTCCTAAGTACTAGTGTGACCTGTACAACTTTCCTGTCTTTAGATAAGGAGATAGCAGCTGTATATCACTGCTAAGTATTGAGCTATTGTGTCAGCAGACTCGGAAATAAATGTATCTGGCACACAGTCTGGACTACACAACTTGCCTTATCTCTCTGGAATTTCTGTCAGATTTTACAAAGAATTTTTTAAAATATTTCTTTAAAGGTACTGTTATGCAAAAGCTGCTGACATAGGCACTACAGAGGCGGGGGTGCTAAGGCTGAAGAAGGGCAGGATGAAGCAGGAGGAAATACACAGAGTGCCAAAGAAACTAGTATAGGCATGTGTATTCAAATACAGAGATATGTCAACAGGCAGAATACGGCACTGTGGTCGGCAATGCTTACATAAGACAACAAATGTCTGGTGCTATAATGGCAAATTATCAATATTTAAGTGAGTTTGAATGTTGGCATATGAGCGATGGGACACAGCATCTCCAAGGTAGCCTCGCCTGGGTCCGTCAACACCAACATTGGACTGTCGATGACTGGAGACATGTTGCCTGGTCCTACGAGTCTTTCAAATTGTATAGAGTGGATGAACGTGTAAGGGAATGGAGACAACCTCAAGAATCCATGGACCCTGCATGTCAGCAGGGGACTGTTCAAGCTGGTGGAGGCTGTGTAATGGTGTGGGGCCTGTGCAGTTGGTGTGATATGGGACCTCTGATATGTCTAGATACGACTCTCACAGGTGACACATACGTAAGCATCCTGTCTGATCACCTGCACCCATTCATGTCCATTGTGCATTCCGACGGACTTGGGCAATTCCAGCAGGACAATGCGACACCCCACACGTTCAGAATTGCTACAGAGTGGCTCCAGGAACACTTTCCTGAGTTTAAACACTTCCGCTGGCCAATCAATTCCTCAGACACAAACGTTATTGAGCATATCTGGAATGCCTTGCAAATGTGCTGTTCGAGGAGAACTCAAATTTATGGACAGCCCTACAGGATTCATCATGTCAGTTCCCTCCACTACTACTTCAGACATTATACGAGTTTCTTTGTCTCTTCACTGTATTACGAGATGTTGGAGATACAAAGCAAGTAGGAAGCTAATCAGTCACACTCAGCCACTGCATTGGACCATGAACTAAATACGGCCCTGTAGCAATTATATATACACTGGAAACAATTTAATTGGATGCAAAAAAATGCTAGATAGGAAAGGGAAAACTTCAATGAGGAATTGAATTGGCAGCATTAATAGGACAGAGAGCATAATTAAGGGCAGCTTAAACTTATTATTGCCCATGGTAAAATAGATTGATGTGAATGTAGATAAAACATGTCAAACTGAAACAGGAATAAAATCCAATTAAAATCAGATTCACTAAATTTTGTACTCAATTTCACTTGCACAATACGATTTCAAGTGTGTCATCTATTTCCTTTTTTCTGCTCTTTTTCTGTTGCAAATCAAGGAAATAAGATAATGAATTGCTAAAAAGTAAGTAAGTAAAATGTGAATAAGAATAGGTCAAACAAAATGGCAAAAATTGTGACGTCCGCACAGAAAAAAGTACGTGTAACAAGCCATCTTGTTAAACATAATGTGGAGATGTAAAGCAAACTTAGATTATCTGAAACCTTTGATACAGCTTCACCAACTAACAGCCAAACTTCCAACTTTCAACACTACCCAGGCCTTGGGTTACACTACAGATCAGATCAAGAGTTCATCACAACTAAGACTTTGTACGGACATTCATTCAGTTTGCCCACTCTCAATCAAATTGTCACCTTTCAACCTAATCTATACACCAGGCTATACTGTTCCTGTTTGCGCATGAAAGAGGGCACATGTCGCAACATCATTATGTCATGGGATGAACCAACATCTGGTATCGGTACGTCCAGATGACCTACTAAAGATGGCACATAAGTGCTGAATATGTCTTGGGGAGGGGGAGAAGAAACATTTGATGTTTTGCATAATGTGGTTCAAAGTACAAACAATATTCATTCTTCTTTTAATTATTTAATGTCAACTAACACTCTATCACAATCTGTCATCACACCTTCACAGTAACACTAAGTATTGTGGGTTTTGGATTGTATAGAGTATTAAGAGTCGACCGAAGCGACCGATCCCACCCGTCGGCTTTGACCCGTGACGTAAGGCTGTTGTAGTGTGTGACATCACGATGGCACAGAATTTAGTTTGTGAGAGTGGCGTGTTTGTAGGTGTTGTTTTGATGTGATCTGTGATGCAGTCTGGTGATGTTTTTGGTTTAGTTTGCCTGTGTGGCATCTTTATAGGTGGAGTATTGTTGCGGTCATCAACATGGTGTTTACAATGTTTATTGTATGTTTCCTCATCAAAGACAAAGAGAAGTATCAGATAATCCCCATTCCGCTTTTTTAAGCTACCACTGCAGAGCACTACAAGATCTGTAAGAGTCCAGGTATAACTCTTGTTTTCTCAAGACAGAAGGTTGATCTTTTTATGGGGAGCACACACTTATTAACTGTTCAAAATTTAAAGCATAACCCATAAATTTTCAATGGCTTCCACAAGAAATTAAAGTTAAAGTAGTGAAGAACATGATGTCTGATCTTTGATCAGTGGTGTTGTCAATAATGAAAATACTCATCACAATTGTGTAACCAATAAGACAACTGACATGATACAGTGTTACACATTTCAGTAAGACAATCGATAGTATAGGATGGAATGTAACACTATTACGAAAAGACATAGCAGAGATGCTGAGTCGCAACTCACACACACGACTGCAGCTTCTAGCTGCCAGAGGCTATAGTCGTGTGTGTGCCATCTGTTTTTGACAAAGGCCTTGTTGGCCAAAAGCTCATTTTGTGACAGTCTTTCTGCTGGGCCTATTTGCGACTCAGTTTCTCTGCGATATGGTTAGTAGCAACTACCATATTCATAATAATGTTACATTTCAATTAGAATATCACAGCCCCCTGGGGAAATATGATGGACTTTTGAGCAGGGAAACTACTATTAAGGACTTAAAATACGAGACTCAAATGGGAAAATAGGAGTTTCACGTGTGATGATACATATTAGCAAAAAATGAGAGCACCTAACTGATGCACTGCTACTCAACTCAGAGAAGTGTTGAACAGTTGACAGACACACTGAAAGTAGACCATTAGTTATGCGCTATCAAATAGAAACCACCTCCCACATCTGAAGGACTGTTTTCACAGCTTACTGAAGGACTGTTTTCACAGCTCCCACTTTTCTTTCATTCTATGTGCCTGTCTATTGCACAATGTGGTGTATTGTAATCTGTCCTTTTTTTTTTTTTACTGTTGTTATTACTTACTGGATTTTCCACTATTTTTGCTACAGAAGCAGCAATATATAAGAATACATTACTTCCACAACACATTAATTGGTCTCACTACTTGCAACCATCACTGTATAACCTAGCATACATTTCAAGTTCCACTACAGATCAGTCTATCACAATAACTGTTACTGTAAAAATAAATAAATAAAATGCAGTCAATGATGATATCACTGTTCAATGCACAAAAACAATCCTGTAAACTTGAGAACATCCACTGAAAAACTGCTCATGACGAAGTTGATGGCAACCTCCTGGAAAACTGCTTTGATTCTCTACCGGTGTACTTCAGGTATATTTAATTGCCTATAACAATTTTATATAATAGCCATATATACTTTACTATTATTTTAATTGTTGCTCCTCACATTTTATTGTTGACATTTTCACATTTTTCTTTGCAAACATTTCCATGTACTGAGAGATGATCAAAGAAAGGGGTCATTGACACAAGTTGAATCTAATAAAAATAAATGTCTAGCATTGGACCCCCTTCAGGTTTTCATGTTTATGTGCAATATAAGTAAATAAAATGTATCAAAACAGTTGCCAAAGATTTGTCTGTAATCTAGGCCTAATATAAATGTCTTTTGAATAGCTTCACCAACTCACAACAAAATTATGGTCTCCTTTCGCTATACTTCATATCAGTCTGCCTCCAGGGGGGAGGGGCCCAATACTATACTGTAGACAAAGTAAATGTCAAATGCTCAGAGACAATTTGTGTGTGTGCGACAGCCATTTACTCTGAGATTACAATCCAGTCATAACTCCTGCCCTCTATGAAGAAATGCTGTCACATCAGGTCACTTGTTACATTACTGCAGATTTTCCATGAATTGCTAATACTGTTGTGTATGTAAATGTGAAACAAACAAACATAAAAAGACGAGTGAAGAGAATGTTCTGAAACTGGGGTGGGGCAAGCCTGCTGTCGATTTCACACTACTCGCACATGCAATGGTCATAACTGCACATATGGTGTGCAGAACACAATAGCCTACGTTAAAGCAATTGAAATGAAATCTCTACAAAGTAGTGGTGGTTTGGGTACAACAGAAAAAAAATTCCTGCTACATGTCAGTGCTTTTGAAAATGTAAACCACTCGCTTTGTAATGAGATTGTGCTTTACATTATTAGATCACTTTCCACACAATAAATCTGCATAACCCACATTAGGATCATATAATATTTATATAAAGCTGAGAAATAGCGTTTGTCTTCAACCGCAGTAGTAGCATTTAACACTATCTGTGTATGCAAGCTAGTAAAAAAACTGATATAGGCTACAGCAACAACACAATATCTCACTCCCACATTATAGACGAACTTTTTTTAAAAATTATAAACACATTCAGCAATGACAAACTATGTACTACGGTTTAATCTACTCCTTCCTCGTATACAAATACAAACTATATTTACTGGTAACCTGACTACGTAGATATAGGCTACATCAAGTGGTGTTCGTTATGCTTTACAGTAACAACCAGCGGTAGTTCCAGTACCCTGACATGTTACGAACAAACTAGTAGAAAAACGTTACCGCAACTTTGACATTTTTTTCCCTGACACAAAATCATCAGTTCTATATCTAGCTGAACAGCAATCACTGTCCTGATTAGATTACCATTCATACTCTACTTTTTCAAATCTGCTTGGCCCGACGAGACGATCAGTTCTCAATTTGCACTTACAACGCTTGCATTTGATGGGTCGAAAGTATGAATATAAAACGAAGTCTTGTTATTAAATTAACATGTAACGTACGACGAAAAAAAAATTGTCGAAAATGGGGCGTCACTAACATCTGCCCTACAATTAGAAACTAAGAAAAACACAACGTTGACGTAACTGAATATATAATCCTAGATGTCCACCCTTACATTAATCAGGCAAAAAAATAAACAATAATACCGTCAAACTTTCGTCGACCATCAGGGGAAGCTGTCTTCTTCGCAAAGGGCTTTTACTATATCTAAACACATCAATCAGCTTTGCCATTTTTACAGCAAGTGCACTTCTTCTAACTACACAATCTAGCACTCACAACTCTGCGCACCTGCAACACTATATACAACAAAAGTACCAAACATCAACTGTTAACACCAATAACACTTCGACGTGTTCCTTTGCCTTCCCACCACCAAGAATCATAGAAGTTACATTTCAAAATTCTAACATCTTTGGTAAATATTCGAATTTTGAAAACAAAACGAATCATCGCTGGTCCCTGTTGCGTTCTAACCAAGTTATACTTTATTTGATTTTTGTGGTGAGAGGAATGCAGTTAAAACGATAGTGATGATAAGTGTAATATGCATCCTGATGCAGTATATGGAAAGGACCCTAAGGTGAAGGAAGGAAATTAGATTGAGAATATTTTAGTTGCTGCCACCAGAAACAATGACACTTACAGATAAGATTGTTGCGAGCGATGTCCTTAATGTCAGTCGCATAAATACTTCCAACGAAAGATGAAATAAGATGTTGAATGATATATGAAACAACAATTGCAAAGTAGCTTTGTAGATCACAATTTATGTGGAAGTCCTCTCTACGTTTCACACAGAAATGAAAATTGTGAGTGGAATAGCTAAATTTCTTTTCTGATTCCAATCATTAGCATTACTCGTAAGTGAAGGAATTTCGCTATTCCTATATCTGTTCACAGTTCATGTAAAACTGTAAGGTAAGTCTTCATAGAATTGGCTAGGAAGGCCAGTTACAATGTTGGAGGGAAACAAGTACATACAAGTTTCAATAAGACTATGAGTACTAAAACATGGTTACTTAAAATCAAACCTTCAACTTAACCCACGATCATCTGCACTAGAGAAAAAATAGAACATTGGTGATTTTACTGAAATATTTAATATATTTGAAAGACTCTGAAGTGTTGATCTAACGAATCTTTCTTGACATCTCTGTCGGCATCCACCCGTCTTTAGTCGGTCAGCTTTAAGGTAAAACCTCCTAGAATCTGACTTTTTTGAAGAAGTGCGTGTTGTTCGATTTTTCTCAGGTGAGTGTTATTTACAAAGCATTGTGCATTCCTGCAACACGCCGTGCTTCTCTGTGTGATAGTAATGTGCAATTGGTTAATTTTTGTACTGGACATATTATGCGTTAATTACGTCTTTTGTGAGGACAGTAAGTATTCTTATTGTGTTTTGCTTACTGAATAATGCAGTTACGTACTTCGAGAATGTGACAAGTGCTATCAGATGGGGAAATAATAAAATTTTATAAGAAAGGCGTCGTGTCAGATGAGCAGCTACTGATGTGGCTAGAGGAACCTCTAAACGAGAATTTCCTTACAGAGGGCTTGCTTCAGACAGCGAGGTACAGTACGAATATGATGAGATGGACATGTGAACAGAGCTGTCAGACAGCGATTCTGAAACTGCATCTATACTCGCAATAAATTCTGCAAATCTGATATGTTCTCGATCCCGGGATGAGTTGGTTGACGTTAGAAAGCAGCTAGAAAAAGACTTGACTACTGTCAAACGACTGGCAGCTCCTGCGAATCGGTATGTCGAAAGAGTTCCTGACAGATGTGTACCAGTGACACTGGTCCGAGATGTACCTCATGTACTATCGTTTCCTGCGGATCCTGTCTCCTCTTCAGAAAGTACGGGATCTGTCGCTATTCATCTACTTGACTGTAAGTGACGTGTCAGTGGTGGAACGAGGCGTTCTGTACAGTCTGGACAGGGCCCAGGGAGGACTGAGTGTGTTCTACGGATCTTCCTAAGCAACAAGCTTGAGGTGTTGTCTTTCACTGAAACGGAAACAGTGGGGCACACTTCTACTATTCTGGGGAAACCTGTTTTTTGTCTGGCATTAAGAGGAAGCAAATGCAATAGGTAAAGACCTATTCATTGTTGGTAGATCAACCCTATAGAGAATGATGTTGCCCCTTGCGAAAATGGCAGCAAGGCACAGGAAAGGACACCAGGTATATCAGTGCTTGCTTATGCGTGGGGGCCTCATTCAACGAACTGAAGAGCCTGTTACAGCCACTGTTGAGAGGACAGGGTGCAACCAATTGCGGATGGTATCAAACGTTGGAACAAATGATGCCTGCTGTCTGGGCTCCAAGGTCATACTTGGGTCATCCCAGCGACTGGCAGAGAAGGTTGAGAAGACTAGATGTGTATGTGGAGTTTCAGCAAAGCAGAACCATTGTCCCCAGTAGTGATCGCGACCTTTGGTTCTGAGTTGAGAATAAGGACTGACCCAGAGACTTCGAGGGTTCTGTGACAAGCTAGGCAGGGACTTCCTGGACTTGTGCCGTAGGTTTGAGAATCACTCAGGTGAGCACTACATGTCAAAGACAACTAATCAGGTAGCTGACTGTGTTTGGTGTGCACAAAACGTTATTTTTTCAGATTAGGCGTCTCTCCATACTAACCAGATAATGATAGCTCTAGGGAACCCAGAAGAATCAGAGTAAGTGCGAAAGAAATACCCTGCACAGGTGGAAGTATTAAAATCCTAATGGTTAACTGCCAAAGCATTCACAGTAAAGCGGTAGAGTTTGAAGCGCTGCTGAAAAGCAGTGAAATTCACATAATACTAGGCATACAAAGCTGATTGAACCTGAAATTGATAACAGTAAGATTTTTGGGGAAAATCTGAGTGCATATTAAAAGGATGGGGAAATAGGAAATAGAGATGGAATAGCAGTAGACAAGAAACTCAAATCCAGCAAGGTAGAATTTGAAGCTGCAAGTGAGAATGGTTGGGCAAGGCTCAGTATCAGGGGTGGACATAAAATGATAACTGAATCCTTATCGCCCACCAGACTCATCTCCTGATGTAACCCAAAACGTTAGAGAAAACCCCAGTTCACTTGTACGTAAGTTCCCCATTCATACTGTAATTGTCAGTGGAATTTAGGAACCCCACTCATGACGAAAATATATTGGATGTAATGGCAAATAACAGAAACAGACATGACCTCTTTGAGGAGGTCCACATCGAAACTAATATCAGCGACCATGATTACCAAAGTACATAAGACAACTAAAACACGTAGAAAGATATATATGCTCATGAAACTAGATAAAAAGTCAGTAGTGTCATATCTCACTGTTTAACTTGAAACTTTCGCACAAGGCAGAAGCATGTAGAGAAACAGTTGACCATGTGCTGGCCAGATATGTACTCACTGGAACAGTTCAGAATAGGAGGGATCTTCCTTGATGTACAGTCACTGTAAAGAAACTTCTAAAGAAACACAGAATATTACCTTATAGGTGCAAAACAAAGTGCAGCACTATAGATAAATAGGTACCAAAAGAAATGCGTTTGTCTGTCAAGAGAGGAATGTGAGAAACCTTCAGTGACACCGTTGCAGGTTATTGTCAAAAGGTCTTTCACAAAACCCAAAGAAATTCTGGCAGTTTCTAAAGACTGTTAGTGGCATCAAGGTTAATATCCAGTCCTTAGCGACAGAGACAAGAACTGAAATTGAGAGCAGCAAAACAAAAGCTGAAATGCGGAACTCCATTTTAAAATGCTCCTTTACAGAGGAAAACCCAGGAGAATAGCCCCAGTTTACCCCTCATTCAATTGGAAAGAAGACTGAAGTCATTATTAGTATCAGTGGTGTTGAGCAACAGAAGAAATTGTTAAAATCGAACAAAGCTGTAGGGCCTGAGGAGCCCCTATCAGAATCTGTACTGATTTTGCAATTGCCCCTTCCCTATCGTAGATCCCTCAAAGAAAAAGTCATGCCCAGTTCTTAGAAAAAACCATGGTCACACACATCAACGCAAATAGTAGAAGTGACCTACAAATCTACTGTCCAATATAATTGACATCGATTTGCTATAGAATCTTAGAACATATTCAAACCTCAAAGACAAAAAGGCATATTGAACAGTGTGACCTCTTCAACGCCAATCAGTATGGATTCCGAAAATATCGATCATGTGAAACCCAACTCTCACTTTTCTCACCCAAAATAATGAAAGCTTTAGTTCAAGGCAGTCAGATAGATGCTGCGTTTCTTGATTTCCGAAAAGCATTTGACTCAGTACCACATCTATACTTATTTTCAAAAGCACAGTCATGTGGGATATGAAGTGAAATTTGTGACTGAACGGAGGATATTTTGGAAGGGAGGACACAGCATGTTATCTCGAATGATGAGTCATTGTAAGGTGTAAAAGTAACTTCAGATGTACCGCAGAGAAGTCTGTTGTAATCTCACTTTGCGTGTTGTACATTAATGACCTATATTAAAAGAACCTTAGGATTTTTGCAAATGTGTAGTTATCTATCTGCAAGAAACAGTATAAATACTCAGTCATTTTGCAAAAACAGACATAATGTCTTTTGGGACAACAGCAATCAGTGAAATTATAATGTTACTTAAAAACCGTCTTGATTGCAAATATTTTTATTCATATGACCGGTTTCGGTTCATTCAGAACCATCTTCAGATCTGTAAAAATAATGATACTGATATTTCAGTTACAGGAGTAACCCGTCCAAATCCAGCAGTTTTCACAAGCTATGTCACATGTGAAAACTGCTGGATTTGGACGGGTTACTCCTGTAACTGAAATATCAGTATCATTATTTTTACAGATCTGAAGATGGTTCTGAATGAACCGAAACCGGTCATATGAATAAAAATATTTGCAATCAAGACGGTTTTTAAGTAACATTATAATACTCAGTCAGTCCTCAATAAGATTACAAAGTCGCTCAACGATTGACAACTTGGTTTAAATGTTCAGAAGTGTAAAACTGTGGACTTCACAAAACGAAAAACAGTATCCTATGACTATAATATCAACAAGTCATAGTTGGAATTGGCCAACTTGTACAAGTACCTGGGTGTAGCCCTTTATAAGGAAATGAAACCGATTGGTCATATAGCCTGTGTTGTAGGTAAAGTAAGTGGCAGTATTCAGGTTTATTGGTAGAATACTGGGTAAATGCAATCTGTCTACGAAGGAGAATCCTTACAAATCACTCACGTGAACGTTTCTAGAATATTGCTGAAGTGTGTGGGACATGTACCACATAGGACTAACATGGGATATTGAATGTAAACCGAGAAGCGCAGGACCATTGGTCACACGTTTGTTTGATCCATGGAAGGGTGTTACAGAGATACTGAAGAAACTGAACTGGAAGACTCTTCAAGATACATGTAAATAATACAGAGAATGTCTATTAACACAATTTCAAGAACTAGCTTTAAATGAGAGCTCTAGGAATATACTAGAACGCCCTGTGTATCGCTAGCATAGGGTTCGTGAAGAGAAGATTAAAATAATTACTGCATACACAGAGGCATTCAAACAATCTTTCTTTCTGCACTCCATACAAGAATGGAACAGGAAGAAAGCCTGAGAACTGCTACAATGGAACATATCCTCTGTCATGCACCTCACAGTGGTTTGCAGATTATATGTGTAGATATAGCAGGGATGGAAAAACAAAGTAGTTCAGACATAATGCTTCTCCAGCAAAAACTGCTCACAAGAATACTATGAAAACCTGTGTTGCTCATGGGCTTTCAAAGTGAGATTATCAGCACTAGACTATATAATGGGGAAGCAAAAAATTCTAAAAGCTATTTTTTCCAGACAGTATAACTGATCACATTGTAAAACGCACAAATAACTGATAAATACAACATCCCCATCATCTTTGATCCAGTCCTATTTGTAAAGAACATACGGCTGTAAGTGTTCTTACTTGGCACAAGTGTACATTACAAGTCACTAGGTCTGCCTTAGATTAGTGAAACAGAAGTGAAGTTGACCTTACTTGTTCACTTACTATAATTATATAGAAGTTCTCATAAGTGATTCATTTACTATAATTGTTTAGAAGTTCTGTTAGGAGATATGTTGTGAATGTAATCGAACTGTATTTAATCATCACATATGCTCAAGTGAAGCAATATACATGTTTCATTTCACGTGTATATGTATTTATAATGTGTTGATAATAATGAAGAAGTAATTTACTTGAGAAACGTATCTTTGTTTGACACTTACAGTGAAAAAACGTAAAAGATATCTTTGTTAGAAAAATCTAACAGGGGAGTTATCGCATGGCAGTAATAAGCGTGTGCGATAGTTGGTTGAGGACAGTTTTACTTTCTCATACATACTGATATACAATATATGTTTTTATTTCATCCAATTGTAGGACTATAGGATTCTTCCATAACAGATATAGCAACATTTCTCTAATATGCATATAACCGAATAAACTGATTTTATTATTTCAATTACGAAAATACTAATTGACAATTGCAAGTAAACAAAGTACTGTCAGAAATAACAATGTGAAAACATAACACTAGCCAAGTTTGGTTGGTAGACAAGCGTGTTGAAAGTTGTGGACCAAGTAAAATACAATGTTTACTGCGTGTGCTTAAAAAAACAATAGTGCTTAACATCTAAGAGTTTACATAAAAGTAAAATACATCTGTAAGGTAGGTTGACATAGCATCATATCAAGTTATACAGTGTTTTTTTACTTTGTGTCTATGTGGCTGTGTGTTATTATATTCACATAAAGTTACAATAAAATAAAAATTACAGCAGGTTATGGGCCCAGAGCAATAAGAGAAAAGAAAAGCTAAAAACAGAAAACATGAAAAAGGAAGAAAAACAGTTAAATATGTTTCAAGAAAACAAAGAATTTCGTGATATACAAGTGCTTAAAGATAATAGTACATTCAATCTGTGGGATGTTGAAATTAGAATATTATTTAATACACAAGACCTGTCTCATATTGTGGATGGAACTGAAACACTGGAAAATTGCAAAAATTTAGAAAAACAGAAAAAATGGCAGAAAATGGACAGCAAGACAAAACAATTTATAATGAGAACTGTTGATAAAAAGGTAAAGCCATATGTATTGTGTTGAGAAACTTCCAAGGCAATGTATGATGAACTTAAAGCAATTTATAAAAGAGATGCCTCTCAAAGAAGTCAACAGTTGCTTCAAGAATTTTATAGTTTCAAGTACGATAAAACTAGAGCCATAGCTAGTAATATAAGTACACTAAAGGATGTAGTATTTGAACTGAATCGTCTCCAGTCAGAAAAGATGACAGATATTATGATCATAACCTAGATATTGTCTATTTTGCCAGAAGAATACAAACACTTTTCTCCAGCATGCGATTCCTTACCCAGTGGTGAGAAGACTGTGGAAAAATCTAATTGCAAGGCTTATAAGAGAAGAGGAACGACTGAAAAACAATAATCAAGAAGATTGTATTGCCTTTGATGTTGTTTTTAACAAAAATAAAATAAAAGATATAATTTGTAAAAATTGTTGTGGTCCTGGACATTTTGCAAGAGAATGCAAGAAGCCTAAGCAGAAAGAACACTGTTGTGTATACAAGAGGAATAATCACATAGAAGAAGAATGCTACTTTTTTTAAAAAAATTCAAGAACCAAAATTGAGATCTTTCAAGCACAAAGTCTAACCACAAAGAAGATGATTGTTATTTTAAGAACAAAGACAGCGAAAGAATATCATTTTGCGCTTTTGAAGACATAGAAGAATACCTAGTCACTCAAGAAACCAAGAAACAAGACATTTATGAAGAAAAGAAGATGGAAGACACTGCATGTATTGCATATTAATGTAACAAAGGAAAGATTTCACAAGAAGCCAATGAAAAAAAAAGATATGGTCATGGTTGTTGATAGTGCATGTACAGGACATTTGTGTAATGAAGTGGACAAGTTAACTAAAGTGAGACAGTATGATAGTATTGTAAAAGTTGCCAAACAAGGTGTATCAATGAAAATAGTAGGAACAGGAAACTTTGTATGAGATAACTGTGTTCTAAAAGACGTTATGTATGTTCATCAGCTGAGCAGAAATCTGATGTCTGTAAATGCAATCGCTTAAAAAGATTTTACAGTTGTATTTACAATACATTCTGTTCAAATCTATAAAGGTGAAATACCTGTTTTGAAAGGCAAAAAACAAGAAATAGGTTGTATGAAGTGAACATTAAATCAGGAATGCAATTAATACTGACACGAGAAGAAAAACAAGAATGGCATAAGAAACTAGGTTATCCAAGCATAAGCTGTACTTCAAAGATAACGAGAATGTGTGAAGGAGTTCGTAATAGTTTATGCTCAACAGAACAATTGTGCGAAGCTTGTGTGAGAGCTAAATTAACAAGAAAACCATTTTCTACTGTAGAAAGAGCAACAAGACCTCCTGAAATCGTACATACTGATCTCTGAGGAGAGATAGAATCCCCAACATTTAATGGGTATAGGAACTACATTATAGTTTTAGATGATTTCACTCATTTCTGTGTAACCTACTTGTTAAGATATAAGTCAGAGGCTGATAGATTCATAAGAAAAGATGTGTTAGAAAGTGAAAATAAGTTCAATACAAAAGTGTCAAAAATAAGATGTGATAAAGGTGATGATTACACCAGCCGTGATTTTAACAATTGGTGTGAAGGAAAAGGTATTATGATAGACTATAGTATTCCTTATAGCTCTCAGCTCAATGGGAAAGCAAAGAGACGAAATCTGACAATAATGAACAAGGCAAGAGCTATGATATTCTATAGCAAACTAAAGAAAGATCAATGGCGAGAGGCAATGCTCACAGCTACATACTTAATCAATAGAATCCCAACTATCAATCAAAGTGCCACACCTGCAGAGAAGTGGTTTGGGAAAAGACCAGATCTGTCAAGACTTCAAAGTTTTGGATTAAGAGTTTTTGCCAGAAAATTAGCCTATTTGAAGAAACTAGATGTAAGAAGTAATGAATACAATTTTGTTGGTTATGCACCACATGGCTACAGACTATTTGATGCAGAAAGAAAAAATATTGTTGTGTCAAGAGATGTTGAATTTGAGCAGAATGTGACAAAAGAAACTTTACAGAAAAATCTTGTTAATGGTGAACTATCAAATGATACTAGCAATCAAGAAAATGAAATAGAAGACCATGAAAATCAAGCAGAAGAAAGTCATGAAGTAATAACATGCAATGAAGACACAACAAACTGCAACCTTAGGAAAAGTACTAGTTTGAAAAAACCTGTAAAATATAATAATTACGAAACAGCTTTGCTTACTTATGAAGAATGTGTGGGTGGTCCAGACAAAGAAAATTGGTTAAAAACAATTGAAGAAGAAAAGAGATCTCTTCAACAGAATGAAACATGGAAGTTCGTTAGTCCAGAGGAAGCAAAAGGGAAAGAAATCTTAACAAGCAAATGGATCTTTAAAGTCAAAGATGATTTACGATATAATCCCAGACTAGTCATCAGAGGTTGTCAACAAGAAAAGGATATAGATTTCAAGGAATTATTCAGCCCAGTAGTAGATATATGTTCATTGAGACTGTTGTTTCCACTCGCAGTAGAGAAAAGTTTCCATATGAGAAGCTATGGCAAGCTGGATGAAGAAATTTTTATGAAGACAGCTGAAGGATACAAAGAAGCTGGAACAATCTTTGTTTTGAAGAAAGCTCAGTGTGGACTTAAACAAGCCCCATCCAGATGGAAAAAACTTTGACAGATTTCCTAAAATCAGAAGGACTAATTCAATTGAAATCAGATCAGTGCATATTTAAAGATTCAACTGAAGAAACGTACATGGCTATAGACGTTTCTGATGGTATCATAATAGGAAAAGACTTGGAGAAAATTGAAAACATACTAAAGAAACGTAAGAAGAAATTTGAAATGGTTGTGGTAGAAAATACAATATGTACTTAGGGATACAAATAATGAAGACAGAGGATGGAATATTTTTACACCAAGAACAATATGCAAAGAAAGTACTAATAAAATTCATTATGACAGACTTAAGGCCATGAGACTCCATTAGTTCCAGAGGGAAAGATAAATGAAGAAAATAAAAAAAAAAAACATATTGAATTTGCATATCGTGATGCCATAGGAAGCCTTCTTTATTTGTCATGTAAAACCAGACCAGATCTTAGATTTACAGTAAATTATGAGAGCCGCTTCACAGAAGACCCGAAGAAAAGGGATTACAAAAATGTAAACACAACTCTTAGATATCTACAAGATGGTCTTTTCTACAAGAAAAAAGAAAGTGAAGAAGATGACAGTATTCATCTAAATGTTTATTGTGATGCTGATTATGCACAAAATTTAAGAGACAGAAAGTACAAGTGCATACATAGTTCTTTATAATGGTGCTCCCATTGGTTGGTGTTCCAAGAACCAAAGTGTGACAACTACTTCATCAACTGAAGCAGAATACATTTCAGCAGCAGAATGCACCAAAGAAATAAAGCACATCAATACCCTAATACAAGAGTTAACCAGAAGAAAAGTGAAAATAATTCTTCATGTAGACAATCAAAGTGTAATCCAAATGTCAAATCAGGAAAGTTGGTTAGATGAATCAAAAATGTAGATGTGAAATTTCACTATGTTAGAAGGTTTGATCGAGATCAAATATTGTAATATGGAAGAACAATTAGCAGACATACTGACCAAAGCTCTACAAAGATCAAAGTTTGAAAAATTTAGAAATGCTATTATGAAACAATTACCATGATTCTGTGCTAACTAAATTTGTTCTGATTTAGAGTCATTAAAAACATTGTATTTTAAGGGGGGCTGTTGAAAAGTGCAGAGCAAGTAAAATATAATATTTACTGTGTGTGCTTAAAAAAAAGAATAGTGTTTAACATCTAAGAGTTTATATAAAAATAAAATACATCTGTAAGGTAGGTTGACATAACAACAAATCAAGTTGTACAGTGTCTTTTTTTTACTTTGTCTCCATGTATGTGTGTTATTACATTCACATAAAGTTACAATAAAATTAAGATAAAAATCTAACAGGAGCTATCGCATTGCAGTAATAAGCATGTGCGATGTGGGTTGAGGACAGTTTACTTTCTCACATATTACTGATATACAATACATTTTTTTATTTCATCCATTTGTAAGACTATAGGATTCTTCCATAACACATATAGCAACATTTCTCTGATATGCATATAACCGAATAAACTGATTTTATTATTTCAATTATGAAAATACAAATTGGCAATTGCAAGTAAACAAAGTACTGTGCGAAATAAAAAAGTGAAAACATAAGACTGGCCAAGTTAGGTCGGTAGACACGAGAACAATATATTCATTTTTAAGTATGGAGGTAATAATAAGGTCATTTTTATGATGTCAGTAACATGAAGCCAACATCTGTCATCTCGGTTGCCCCAAAACATTGTCTTTAGGTGTTTTGATATTTTTATTGTTGTCCATCGAAAATATTTCACGATGACATTAGACATGTCATGTTGATAGTTTTACAAATTATTAACAAATTTCATCGAAATTGTCAAATACATAGTAAACAGTATTTTTAAAAAATTAATCAACAGTAATATACTGTGATGATTTAAGCTAATAGTCTGCATTCATTTACACAGTAGTATTTGTTACAAAAAGGTCTGTCCACACACAGCTACCTGTCTGCATACATCACATCTGTGCAGACAGATCTTGTGTGTGAACAGCAGATTTATGCAGATGTGACTGTGCTCAAACGTGGAAGTTGGAGTTGGAAGTTTGAGCGAAATTGTTTAAATCCGTGGGTTAAATTATATCTGCACGGACAATTTGGAACTTGTGGACAGGCGATCGTCACAAATCTGGAACTAAAATTTGGTTGACTCAACTGTTTGTTCAGTCAAGTGTTTCTTGTCTGTGTGTCAATAGCAAATTTTAAAATAACACATATGTGTCAGTGTTAATTTCCGAATTTATCTAAATGTTTAGAAGTCATACATGTTTGTTGGAAAACTAAAAGCAGGGATTACAGCAATAAGGTTAAGGAGATAGCTGCTTATAATTCTTTAACAGAGAAATTACGAGAGGTTGAAACAACAGCAAACAGAAAAAGGTACATACAAAATAAAAGACAAGTGAGGGCTGTTTACTTCAAGAGCTAGCGAAGAAACAAAATATTTTTGCTCTGGTGATAGGGGAAATTGCTAGCATAAGTTCACTTAACAATGTCATATGCTACAATATAATGTATGTTGTCGGATCATGGCAAAAGAAAAGTAGAAATGAAGAGTGCTGTGAGAATATAATTGTTAAGCTGATGATGGGTCTTGGAACAGCGCATTCAGGGACATAGTCGTTGTTACACTTCTTTTATTTTATAACATAATATGTTGTTCAAAACAAATTGATTTAAGGATGAATGGAGTGTAGAATTCACTGCGACAATACAATACACATACGGAATACAGTTTTATACTCCAGTGCTATATTTGCTGGTAGACTTCAGGCAGAGAACTGGAAATCTCGACTTAATGACAAAATGAACTACAGCTTATTGGACACACAGATTACTTCTAAGAATATACAGTGTCTTAGACACATCTAGAATTGTAAAAATAGTATCTGTAAACTGGCAGTTCGCAGCCTTACCTCTGAAAATGTCATACAGTTAGAGATGAAACATTTAGAGAATGTTCTATACATCGACCACAGCCTACAGGTCCAGAAGTTTCAAGTTAGATATGCTTCTTAGTTGAAGTATTAGGAAGTGGAAGTTTCTTCTGGTAATCCAGGTAGATTGCTTTCTTAATCATATATCTACTGTAATTTAAACGTTTTGACTATTTATCTTGTAAAACTTGTCTGCTCTTTTTTATCTAACTCTTCTAAGTCGTTAGCTGCTGCTTCTGCTTGTTCAAACTTAGTATCTAAGTTGCATTTTTGTTGTTGTTTGAGTGAAGTTGAGACTAGATAGTTCTAAATTTATCACACACTGGACATGTGATACTCAAAGCTTATGTTGTAGTAAGTCACAAAAATCAATCGACATCATACAGCACAGGGGTTGGAGGTTTTTTTTCTGAATATTATAGACATAGCTTTCGAATAATAAGTTCTTTTGATAAATTTAATGGCTTGCTACCATGAAAGATGTAATGTGATTTGTGGCCTGTCAGTCACTGTGTATGTTGATGCACTTTAGATACGGTTTCTCACTTAAGTTTGCTTGGTCTAGTGTTATGTTTTCCTCTGGTCTACATATGTGCTTTTCTCATAGTAGCTAAAGCCTTTTTAAGAGCAATAATATTTCTGTTGGTGATGCCACACAATGCCTAAAATACTATTCAAGATATCTGAACACTCTGTATTTGTTCATCATTGTTAATGCGTTCCTTATATATATAGGAAACACCATGACATGCAGACTCATTCAGCCTTTTTTTGTGTGCTTGGAATCACAGGATCTACATTGAGAAGTCCAGTCGTGTGAGTTTTGATTGTATTCATTGATTAATCTATTCCTTTCTATAAATGGAAAATTCCGAAGACATCACTTAGAATCATCACCAGTAATGTGAGTCATGGTCCATAATCTTTTTGAAGAATTGGAAACACTAGAAAAACATCCGAACATTTTTCTTTTCTTTGTACTTGTAATTTGCACCGGACTGGAAAGTTCATCTTCATTCTCCAACATTTCTGGGGCCTTCATTTCACTTAAGAAATAATTTTTACACCATCTCTGTAACAGTAACAGCTGAGTGTTGTGACCATCTTACCAAGAAAGCTCCTTCTCCAGAGTGCTCTGGATACACAATGGGGCACAATTTTCTATCAATCTTTGCTTTATCACTAAACAATGTTATAGTTTGAGATTGACTTACAATGTGTGGTAGACTGGCAAGCAATATTGGAAAGCGAATAATAAGAGCAATAGCAGTATGAGATGAAATTTAGGTGGAGTATTATAACTTACTTTGTGGGTGACTCTTTAATGGTGCAGTTTATTATACTATGTACATCTTTGCTCCTATGACTGTATATAACTGTCATAAAATAAATTAGATATAGTTTTTCATCATTTTAGGAATTGTTATGTTTGACTATTGTTGCAAAGTGCTTGTAAGACTATGTTTTTATCGTACTCTCATCAGTAAATTATAATTAGTTTACAGAAATTCAGTAAATATGCTATATAGATCTTTGCTCTCAATTACAATTAATTATCGTTGATCATTGGTGTAAATACGTGTGTATGTAATTTCTTTAAAATAATAAGTAATATAATTGATCTATTGTTGTAGGAGCAAGTCATTTTAGAATATTAATAAAGAATATCTTATATTTTAAGCCTAGCACATTACTCTAACAAAGCAATGCTAAAAATCATGAAAAATCGAGTAAAGCCTTTCATGACCTACTTTATTGTTGTATGACCATTCACATTACAGTCATATTTATTAATGAGTGTGGCAATAATTATACATTTATGATTCTACAATCATCATTGTAGATCTGGTAAGAATTTGTCTTGGTATTTTTCATTTTGTAAGTCTTTTTGTTTACTTAAAACTCTGTCTGATTGGTTTTTTAGATGGATGTAAATTTCAGTTGCTTCCAGTACATCCATGATTTTATGTATTTATAATATGTGTGATATTTGTAGTGACATATTAATATTAGGTTTTTTGTGGTTGGTGTCTTTTAAGTGTGCTGCAAAAGTGGGTGTCTTATTGTCCCTTTCTGTTGTGTGTTTTTTAAACTGTGTGCTAAGTTTCCTTCCTGTTTGTCCAATATAAAATTTTCAGCATTCGTCAAAGTTAATTTTGTAGATTCCTAACTGCAAAAATGCCTATGCTTTTTGTGGCATATGTGTCAATAATCGTTGTAGATTGTTAACATTCTTGTAGCTAGTGTATAATTTGATATTCTTGAAACGTCGAGTAATTTTGTGGTAAACAATACGTAAATTTAGATACCTGAAAATGGCCTAAGGCCAAAATTGTAGAATCATACATCAAATAAAGAGAGAATCAACTGAAGGCACCATGAACTCATAGTAAAAAATTACATAGGATATCTAAGAAGTTCAGTGGAACTTGTACATCACTGAGGACTCTATTCATTAACATTCACAATAAGGTATGAGATAAACAAACGTTCTGGTATATTTAGCCAAACAGAGCAGTTAAAAAACTTATTTTACTCTGAGCACCATTGACCAGAGTTGACCATTAAAACTAACTGGATTTTGTCAAATGTATTTTAGTTACTTTGAGCTGCAAATCCCTAATGGGCAGCATCACCTCTTAAATAGCCCACAACAAATATAATTTTCTCTTCCTCTGACCATTCCTTAGGGAATCAACCTGAAACGATTTTAAAACGTAACTGGAAGTACAATGCATGCTGGATCATCTGTAGCAGAACAGTGTAATTTTAATTCTGTGCTTTCATCATAATTCTTTTATCCATAGTAGTGTCCAGTCCTAATGGATTTCTGCAATTCAACTCATCAGTGTCCACTGCTTGATTTGCGACAAAACATTGTTGACAGCTACGTTTTTTATATCATTCCTGGATTGTATTTCTTTCGTCTTTCATATGTTGTCATATATTGATGACATAATGACTTATACATTGTTATACTTAATGCTGTTGTGATCCTTCACGGTCACTCCAAGATAGGAAATCAGAGACACAATGCAAAGAGCAGGCAAAACTGGTAGGGTCTAGCTTGTTGATGTTGCAGTATTTAGTCCAAAGGTTGGTTTGATGCAGCTCTCCATCCTACTCTGTCCTGTGCAAGGCTCTTCATCTCTGAGTAACTACTGCAACCTGCATCCGCGTGAATCTGTTTACTGTATTCATTTCTTGGACTCCCTCTACGATTTTTACCACCTACACTTCCTTCCAGTAGTAAATTAGTGATTCCTTGATGCCTCAGAATGTGTCCTACCAACTGATTGCTTCTTCTAGTCAGGCTGTACCACAAATTTCTCTTCTCCGCAATTATATTCTGTAGCTCGTCATTACGAGGTGCATTCAAGTTCTAAGGCCTCAGATTTTTTTTCTAATTAACTACTCACCCGAAATCGATGAAACTGGCGTTACTTCTCGACGTAATCGCCCTGCAGACGTACACATTTTTCACAACGCTGACGGTATGATTCCATGGCAGCGGCGAAGGCTTCTTTAGGAGTCTGTTTTGACCACTGGTGACGGCTGGTGAATGTGCGTCCACGGAGAGTGTCTTTCATTGTTGGAAAAAGCCACAAGTCACTAGGAGCCAGGTCAGGTGAGTAGGGAGCATGAGGAATCACTTCAAAGTTGTTATCACGAAGAAACTGTTGCGTAACGTTAGCTTGATGTGCGGGTGCGTTGTCTTGGTGAAACAGCACACGCGCAGCCCTTCCCGGACGTTTTTGTTACAGGGCAGGAAGGAATTTGTTCTTCAAAACATTTTCGTAGGATGCGCCTGTTACCGTAGTGCCCTATGGAATGCAATGGGTAAGGATTACGCCCTCGCTGTCCCAGAACATGGGCACCATCATTTTTTCAGCACTGGCGGTTACCCGAAATTTTTTTGGTGGCGGTGAATCTGTGTGCTTCCATTGAGCTGACTGGCGCTTTGTTTCTGGATTGAAAAATGGCATTCACGTCTCATCCATTGTCACAACCGACGAAAAGAAAGTCCCATTCATGCTGTCGTTGCGCGTCAACATTGCTTGGCAACATGCCACACAGGCAGCCATGTGGTCGTCCGTCAGCATTCGTGGCACCCACCTGGATGACACTTTTCGCATTTTCAGGCCATCATGCACGATTGTGTGCACAGAACCCACAGAAATGCCAACTCTGGAGGCGATCTGTTCAACAGTCATTCCGCGATCCCCCAAAACAATTCCTTCCACTTTCTCGATCATGTCGTCAGACCGGCTTGTGCGAGCCCGAGGTTGTTTCGGCTTGTTGTCACACGATGTTCTGCCTTCATTAAACTGTCGCACCCACGAACGCACTTTCGACACATGCATAACTCCATCACCACATGTCTCCTTCAACTGTCGATGAATTTCAATTGGTTTCACACCACGCAAATTCAGAAAACGAATGACTGCACGCTGTTCAAGTAAGGAAAACGTAGCCATTTTAAGTGTTTAAAACAGTTCTCATTCCCGCCGCTGGCTGTAAAATTCCATCTGCCGTACGATGCTGCCATCTCTGGGACGTATTGACAATGAACGCAGCCTCATTTTAAAACAATGCGCATGTTTCTATCTCTTTCCAGTCCGGAGAAAAAAAATCGGATGCCTTAGAACTTGAATGCACCTCGTAGTTATGTGATTTACCCATTCTTTTGTAGCAGCACATTACACAAGATTTTATTCTCTTCTTATTTGAACTGTTTATCATCCATGTTTCACTTAGACATACATGGCTGCACTCCATAGAAATACTTTCAGAAAGGGATTCCTGACACATATCTATTATACTCGATGTTAATAAATTTCTCTTCTTCAGAAGTGGTTTTCTTGCCATTGACAGTCTGCATTTTTTATCCTCCCTACTTCGACCACCATCAGTTATTTTGATTCTCAAATAGTAAAACTCATCTACAACTTTAAGTGCTTCGTTTCCTTATCTAATTCTCCCCAAATCACCTGATTTAATTTCACTACATCCCATTATTTCCATTTTGCTTTTGTTGGTGTTAACTTATATCCTCTTTTCAAGACACTGTCCATTCCGTTCAACTGCTCTTTCAAGTCCTTTTCTCTCTATGACAGAATTACAATATCATTGGCAAACCCCAAAGTTTTTATTTCCTCTCCCCGGATCTTAATCCCTACCCCAGATTTTTCTTTTGTTTTCTTTACTGCTTGCTCATGATATAGGCTGAATAACATCTGGATAGGCTACAACTCTGTCTCACTCCCTTCTGAACCACTGCTTCCCTTTTGTGCCCCTCGACTCTTATAACTGCCTTCTGGTTTCTGAACAAATTGTAAATAGTCTTTCGCACCCTGTATTTCACCTCTGCTACATTTTAAATGTAGAAGAGAGTATTCCATTCAACATAGTCAAAAGCTTTCTCTAAGTCCAGAAATTCTATAAACGTAGGTTTTCCTCTCTTTAGCCTATATTATATGAGAAGTCATGGGGTCAGTATTGCCTCACGTGTTCTTACATTTCTCTGGAATCCCGACTGATCATCCCCAAGGTCGGTTTCTACCAGTTTCTTCTATAAAGGATTTGTGTTAGTAATTTGCAACCATGACTTGATAGACTGGTGGTTTGGTAATTCTCACACTTGTCAGAACCTGCTTTCTTTGGAATTGGAATTATTGTATTCTTCTTGAAGTCCGAAAATATTTCGACTGTCTCATACGTCTTGTTCACCAGATGGAAGTTTTCTCATGGTGGCTTCCCCAAGGCTGTCAGTAGCTCTAACTGTTTGTTGTCTACTCCCAGGGCTTGTTTTGACTTAAGTCTTTCAGTGCTTTGTAAAATTCTTCACGCAGTACCATCTCTCCCTTCTCATCTTCATCTACCTCCTCTTCCCTTTCCACAGTACTGCCCTCAAGTATGTTTCCCTTGTATAGACGCCTCCCTCTATATATACCTTCCACCTTTCTGCTTTCCCTTCTTTCTTAGGGCTAGTTTTCCATCTGAGCTCCTTTAGGCAGTGTCTGTCTTACTTCTAGTGGCAAATGCTTCGACGTCCTTACATTCTAGCCGTTTTACACTTCCTGACGATCTTATTTTTTAGATGTTTGTTTTCCCTTTAGCCTGCTTCATTTATTTCATTTTTATATTTTTTCCTTTCACTGATTAATGTCAATGTCTCTTGTGTTACCCAAGGATGTCTACTTGTCCTCGTCTTTTCACCTACTTGAATGTCTGCTGCCTTCATAACTTCATCTTTCAAAGCTACCCATTCTTCATCTACAGTATTCCTTGTCCTTGTTCGTGTCAATCGTTCCAGAGTCCACATCTGCCCCTGGAAATGTCTTATAATTTGAAACCGTGTTCCTAAATCTCTGTCTTACTATTATATAATCAATCTCAAAGCTTCCGGTGTCTCCAAGTCTCTTCCATGTATTCAACCTTCTTTGATGATTCTTAAACCAACAGTTAGCTATGATTAATTTATTCTCTTTGTAGAATTCTACCAGCGGCTTCTCTTTCATTCCTTACTCCCAGTCCACATTCACCTACTACTTTTCCTTCTCTTCCTTTTCCTACAGCCAAATTCCAGTCCCCCTTGACTATTATATTTCTGTCTCCCTTAAATATCAGAGTAATTTCTTTTATCACATCATACATTTCTTCAATCTCTTCATTATCTGCCGTGCTAGTTGCCATGTAAATTTTCACTACAGTTGTAGTGAACCTGTAAGAAAAAGCCTTTGAAGTTAGCGGTAGGATTTTATAGTGTTTTGTGTGTACAGATCACCACATGGCGATATTAGCATCATTCTGAAAAAAATTGCTAGCTCATTGACAATGAATATGAAGAGAAACCTTATTATATGGGGAGACTTCAACATTCACATGGGAAAAGACACAAAAATAAGACAGGATTTTGAAGAACTGTCAATACAGCATAACATGAAAGTAACAGTAACTGCACCAACAAGATTGACTTCACAAAGCGAGACTGTTATTGACAACATAATTACTAATATGTGTAACTATGAGTCGCATGTAGTTCAGACAGAAATATCTGATCATCATGGACAACTAAACAGCTTTTGCAGCAGTAATGACACAGTATCAGAACCAAAACAAACAACCAAAGAAATTAGGATCGTCAGTAGATGGTCATGTTCCACGACCTTTGCTATGTTTTTGTACCTTATCCAGTCTCCTGCATCCGTTCATGGTATTGGAGCAATTTGCTACTGGTATTCATTCTTCAACATAAGTGACTACATATGTTGTTTAGATCTCAGAGGAATCTCTACTATGATATGAACTTTATGATTCCGTCAGTTCAATACACTCCTGTGCTTCAGTCATGCTTCTACCATTCCCTTGTGAATCCTATACATTATCTGGACGATTGGGATTGTATACTGATTCAGCTTTACATGAGTTATTTGCCAGAAACCTTGTTTACGAGACAATTTACTCAGGTTATAACCAGATTATGATTTATCCTAGTGCATCTGAGCACAATCAATTTTTTCGAGTTTAATTATGTTACAGAGTTACATAAATTTACGAATCATTTGTTGCACAAGATACTTACAAATATGTTCCAAACCTGTTAAAACCCGCTGGAAGGTTGTGAAAGGCGTCTACTGGGTCACACTTTTATGTGGCACCAGAATAAGATAAGATTATTAATAAATTAAAATGAAACTAGTGTACTATAAACAGTGAATGTCTCTGATAGGCTCGATAATATGGATCACTGACTGTGCGACTGCAGAGAAAAATATTCTGTATGCTTTGTTGCACTAAGAGAGTGTTTGGCGCACAATTGCAGGTATCAGTCTGTCAGGGAAAGACGATGGAGCAGGCAGTTTTTGGGGTGTGTTGTGTGAAGCCACAAAGAGTAAGATTAATTTAGGTATGTCAGTATTTTTTAACTTGGAAATAGAAGTCTTCATATAAGCAAGGTAAAGATTCAAATAATTATGATTTCTGTTTTTGCCAGCATGTTAGTATAGATGATCTGGCTGAGAAATCAAGATTCTGTTGCCCCATAAATCACAACTGGTCAGAACAGACAGTTTGTTTCAGCACTATTCTTTGAACAATGCTATTTGACTGGTACCATGGGAACTAATCATACCAAACCCAAGGTAATGGACTGGTATAATGATCGCAAAGCATAATAAAAGTGATCCTCATATTCCACATGGGACTTTGGTCAGAAGTGCTCCCTTGGATCCTCCCGTGACCTCAGAGCATCACTGGCTGAGCTCCCATATGACACAGTAAAAATAAGAGAATAGGTAGATTAAAAAAAAAAAACGGTTTTGTTTCCCAAGCTATTGAATACAGATGTTGATTCTCAGTTATTAGTATCGTCCACGAAAGTTCACCCATATTTATCATAAAATAACAGGTACACTTATATATTATATGAGCAGAGCAGGAGTCCGGTTACTGAATCTGCAAGTTATAGTATGTGGAAGGAGTGCCTGGAACGCTACGTTTTTAATTTTCCTTGAATACAAGCTATTTTCAGTGTTCTCCTTTGTGTCAAATTGAAGGTAACTTAAAACAGAACTGTCACTGATGCCCAAACAATGGGGAACTAACATGCATTGAGATTAAAAAATAGTGCATTGATAATAGCTGAGCACTAACCAAAATCTGGATTTGCGTAATAAAACCTGCAATAAAAAGGACGACTGATTGCTGCGCTCTATCATTTATAAATATTAATATTTTTTGTGAGAGACAAGAATATATCGCCTTACTCTGTTGCTGCTTTAGAAGTAAGATAGTTTAATTTATTTGTTATGTGAACAGGGCCTTGGATTCAGTGCTTAAGGGGCTGAATTATTTTGTAGTGACTATATTTCTTTATTGGTATTGTGAGTTGCACTTCCCAATCGATTTGTAAAGTTTTGCTAACAATACGACAGAGTAAGCACACCATTTGCACTTATAACATGCAACACAATTCGAGTTCTGTATCCATCGTGCAGTTCAGACTTCATTCTACGTAATCGTGAAGTTTATTATTTCATTAAATTAAAGAACGTTACATACTGCACAAGAAAACATGCTGACAAGAGCAATTTTGATTAAAGAGCAGAGTAGAGTCATCTGGACCAGCAGCCAGAGAACTTGTCACTCTAGTTTGCATAAGGATAATCTAGCATAGGCGACCAAAGGGACTGGATCTTGAAAAGGAGGGGGCATGTGGGGCACCGGTCATATTTGGTCATAAATGTGCGAAGTTGAAAGTGATTTGCAGCAGCGCCAACTGCTGGCAAATGCTGGTGTTACATTTACAAAATACAACATAACCTTCACACTGTTGCGAGGTGAGCCAGCCTAGCATGGTGTGGTATCCAAGTTGTAGGTTCCATAAGCCTTTCCACCTTGGCAGCTGACAAAATGTTTAGTATAGGTGCCACAAGGTCCAAAAAAGCGCAGCTCGGAAGCATATAAGTACCTAGCCATTTTATACTAAACACACTTCTGTTAATTTCGCAGTTCTATCACTATGGGACTGTGTTGCTTGGCCATCGTCTGTAATGCTATTCATGGGCCACGGTTCGACTCTGCATTGGGGCAGTCTGTTCTGTGACTGTGGGACCTGGAGCTGCCTTCTGCAATGAGCTGGCCTCGGACCTCAGAAGCAGCTCACTTGCCACAACTCGGGGACAGTGGATCAGTGCCCTGTCGCCGCTGATTGAAGCAGTTGTGTCAGGGGCCACTGCTCAGCTGATAGTGCACTGTCAGCACTGCACGCCGATAACACGCAGAGGGACACTGAATGCAACTGCCAAGCTGCTGCATTCATGCACTGAGCTAAGGAGAGGTGCCACAATAGAGCTTTTGAAATTACAGGATGTTTCACTGGCGAGGTGCAGCATCCCTGAACCCATCGCTACCAACCGCTTACACTTGTTTAAGCAGGGTTCTATATTTTGATAAAAACATCAATATTCAAACTTAATTCATCATTGACCATACACACAGCATATAAGGCAACATTTCTTATACACAATTACAGACGTTCATTATTAGCAATATAATTAATTACAAACATAGATGGTGATTCTGGTGTAGTACATAATATTGGTTGCCCACATATAGGTCTATTGATCAAGTACAGATACGTCTAGGTGTGCCTATGTGGCATAATTGCTACGCATTTGGAACTGGTGGTGTGCTAGTTGGCTTGCTCACATAGACATGACAATGTGAGTGTTTTCGTGTTGTCATGAGACCTTGCCACTGTCTGGTGGGCCTCTGACTGAATAGGAAGGGGCCTCAGTGTCAACTCGTCATAGACAGTGCTGCTGTGATCAGCAGACCTTTCCCTCAACCACGCTGGAAAAATCATCTATCTCAGCGGCTTTGCAACTGAGGGGCTCAGCTTCAGCATATGCATCTCGCAGGCTTCCAGTGGCAGCATTCACAGTCAACTCCACAACTGGTCTGTGTGGAGGTTGCGCCGTGGCAGTATAGTGGAATATAATAATAGGAGCTGAAAGACATTTACTTAATTAGTAACTGGTAGATAATATGAAAAAGTAAAAAGAAGAGAAGTGAGTGACTGTGTTAGACCATTCCATATTTGTATTATTATTATCAGAGTAGAAGAAAGATGATAGTACTGAAATTGTCAAAGCATCAGTAGAAAATGAGGAGCAGAACTTCTGTGGAAGCTACTGTTCTGATTGAAGAGATGAGAAGGCACCACTTTAGGTACATGTAATTTTCAACACGATGAGGTACGATTGTTGTAAGTTGTTAGAGCAGATGAAAAAGTAATTGACCATCTACAGTCCAAAGACAGATAAATGGGGTCTAACTGTAGAGAACTGAAGTCTGAGACTAGTCAATTAAGAAATGATTTTACAAAAACTAGGCACACAATAGATAAACACTTACTATAACAAAATTGTTAAGTTTAAGGAGGTGGTAACTGCTGAGTTAGTAGTAATGTGTAAGCAAACAAATGGCTTAAATATTAAGACTAAAACAGTGATGCCTAAAATAAAAAGGAAACATATTGAAAATATTTATTTGGTTACAAAAGAAAAATCTTCTCTTGTAAGAAAGCATACAATAATCAGTGTTTAACAATTGAGGATATGTCTAGTAAAGTCAGAAGCTACAAACAGGTTGAAAAAGTAGAAACAGTATGAGGTGTGAGCTGATTAAGTGGAGTCCTGTTTATAGACTTACATTGTCGTGTCTTGACACAGGATAAAGGGAAGACAGGGGGTTTGAGGTCAGTCTGCAATTTACAAGCGGTGAGGAGAAAATGCAGGAAGATAAATTCCCACTGAAGGCGGGTGGATGACTCAGATCAGCGCCAAACACTGTTACATGGCATCTGTGAGAGATGCAGACACTTGGACTTGACAGGAAGCTTGCAGCAGGGGACTCACAGGATTCAGGGGTCTGGTTAATACTATTTATTTGCGATTAGACTAACTACTTCACATAAGCCTAGTTCTAAACAACAGAAAAAGCAAAGCAGGCAGGTGGTTGCACAACAGAAGTCAGACGCTAACATAAATATCAAACACAAGTAACATACTAAGTACAAACTTGAGAACAGCGCTTCAAGTGAGAAAAACAGATCTGTAGGAACTTACCAAGGCCGGCCACGAGTGACTTGGGGTCGACTCCCTAGCGATCTGACTGAAAACTCCTCTGAATACAAAAACAGGCGACGCACTATTTCTCCCTTCCTGTAGTCGATCAACCAATCCAACGGCACTTAACAACCTTCAACCAATCTGGCGAGTCTCTCTGCACCTCAGGGCGCCTCTGGCCATCCACAGATAGATTCCTTCCCTACTCTACTCAGTAGGTAGGGATGCTTCTGGATTTTACATTAACAAACTCCAAATTTGGTATCAACAACGTTCAGCTGAAAGCTAAACGTCACTGTCACTCCTGTTATGGCCAGTAACAACAGACTTTTACGTCACTTGGTGTCGCCCTCCGTCATTTTGTGGATGGTGGCTGCTGTAGTGGCACTCTAACCTGTGTAAAACGACAGATGTTGCAGTTCTCAGTAGCAAGTATCAAGCTTTCTGCCTCTGCTAAGACATGCCGTTTCGTGGCCATCTTTTACTGTGATGCTTCGCAACAGCGTCTAGACGGTGGGTGGTGTGCAAATTGACGCACCATATACATATAAATAGCAATCGTAATAAAGGATACATAAATAAAGATATTAACAAAAATCAATTATTTTCAATTAATGCTCAAATTTTGGATTTTTGTAGTTTCTTTCGTTTGAGTCTGTTTAATGTGAACTTGCTTCTGATGTCCTTGGTTATATTCATCTTCTTCTGCCTTGAATATTTATCTGCTGACCATGTCTATAAGAGTTCTTAATTGGGCTTCTTCTTCTGAATGCAAGCCGCTTGTGGACCTGACATTGAGATGATGCACAGAAGAAAAGAAAACCTTCATGGCTTTTTGCACAATTAATAATTATTATTGAAAGAAAACCGTTGACTACCTCACATCTTAACAAAAATACGTCTTCTCTACTCGAGAACTAAAGACAGAGCTATCTATTAATTGACCAAAAAAATGAATGGAATTTTCATCTTTAGTTATTCGCCTTCCAGCATAGCAAAATATATGTTTATCGGCGCTTACAGCGGCCGCGCTAATGATTATTATCATTGGTTTTAAATTTTTGTCATAGCTTGTTGGGGTTTCTCGTAATGTACAAACACAGTGGAGTTACCAGTTAATTCTCTGAAGGGAAAGTTCTCCCCTGGGATAGCTACCCAGAGAGACTGCAATTTGCAGAGCTCTGGTGTTACTATTTAGCTTGAGCACGCTAGACAACCATAATGGAGGGGTATATATTCAGAGGTTAAACAAATGTGTGGTTCCAGAAGAGGGGTAACAGCCTTTTCAGTAGCTACAAGTGCAACCGTCTAGATCATTGACTGTTCTGGTCTTGTAACATCAACCAAAACAGTCTTGCTGTGTAGGTAGCCTGAACAGCTGAAAGCAAGGGGAAACTACAGCTGTAATTTTTCCCAAGGGTTAAATGCTGATGGCATCCTCTTGGATAAAATAATCTGGAGGTAAAATAGTCCCCCCATTTGGATCTCCGGACTGCGGCTATTCAGAAAGTCATTGTTATCAGGAGGAACAAAACTGGTCTACTGATCGGAGTGTGGAATGTCAGATCCCTTAATCGGACAGGTAGGTTAGAAAATTTAAAAAGGGAAATGGATAGGTTAAAGTTAGACATAATGAGAATTAGTGAAGTTTGGTGGCAGGAGGAACAGTACTTCTTGTTAGATGAATACAGGGTTCAAATGGCTCTTAGCACTATGGGATTTAACATCTTAGGTCATCAGTCCCCTGGACTTAGAACTACTTAAACCTAAGTAACCCAAAGACATCACACATATCCATGTCCGAGGCAGGATTCGAACCTGCGTGGTTCTACACTGAAGCGCCTAGAACCACTTGGGCACAGCTGTCGGCTGAATACTGGGTTATAAATACAAAACAAATAGGGCTAATGCAAGAAAAGGTTTAATAATGAATAAAAAAATAAGAATGGAGATAATATACTATGAACAGCATTGTGGACACATTACTGTAGCCGAGATAGAAACGAAGGTTCAAATAAAATTCAATTCAATTCAAATTTCTACCTATGTTAACTTCGAGTAATGTATCTGATCAGAATAAGTTCAGTATCCTAATGAAATTAGAGAGAATAGGGAAAATTGTAGGTGAACTCTGAATAAGGTAACATCAATAAGTGTGGCATCAGGCTGCCAGTTAGAGATAGAATAACCTAACAGTACACAAAACATCACTGGTTCATAACATTATACATTGGCTCTCAGTGGCCTTGTATGCACACTATAGAGAAAATGTTACAGTAAAATCAAGAATTTAATGGCTCCAGGTGGCCTTGTACTTGGAATACACGCAAATCTTAATAGCTTTAGAGAAAATATCAATCAGAGGCGCCAAGTGGTTTTCCTACATATGTAAATGCTGATCTTAATTTCTATAAAATGACTGCGGCTCCAAATGGCCTAGTACATGGAATAAACGAAAATCTTAATATCTAAACCGATTTAATAGAAAATGTCAATCAGAGGCGCCAAGTTGCTTTCCTACTTACATAAATGTTGATATTAGTAGCTGTGAAATGTTACAGTAATCATATTTGTGGCTCAAAGTGGCCTAGTTTTACAAAAGGTAATAGCTCACCTTAAGGATGCAGGGTACTTTACTGGTTCAATATTATGTAAAAATCAACACATATTTCTTTCAGGCACTGTTTATAATGAATATGTTTTATAGATTTTTTGTTGAAAGCAGGTAATGCAGCACACTTTCTAAACAAATTAAAACTATTTTAAATATTTTCGAACCTGCTTAGTGCTTTTTTAAAAAATACTAAGAATTTGGTGCATTTTTCCCAAAACGCTTCTTCAAATTGAAGTACTATTTAATCCAATTTTATACATTTGAAGGACACCAAATTTTTACTAGATATGCATGACATGATGGCTGAGGTACTAGAGCTACTTAATTTCACCTATTATAACAATGATAAAAAATATCACATCTTACATTTTAATTTTTATGACTTTTTTGCTAATAAAAATTTTATTTTTCTATAATTTAGTTGACTCTGCAATAAAGTTTAGATCTCCTAAATAAGTATGATCTACTGTAACTTACAGAAAAAAATATGAGCAATGCTTTATAAACTTTAGGAAATATTTGTACCATAATTCTGAAAAATACAGCTTGCAGGAAATTGCGAATGAAGATATAAGTCCAATTAAACTGTGCCTCAGAACATCCTTGAATCATAGTCTTCATCCTGCAGCATTGCTTCACCTTCAAGATTCCTTATAGCATGTCTTGCTTCTCTGGTAACTTGAAGAGAGAATCTTCCAGCTTCATGCACCCATTGTCTGTCACAAGCCAGCAATTAATCTTCCACATTGGAGCCACATTTTATGCCTAAATTTCTAAGGACTGCCAACCTTCCTATCACTCCACTATTGAAATATATCACTGCATCTATTACACCAAATTTTAATTTATTTAGTCCTACAAAAACATTCTTGGGTAATCTTCCCCACATGCATTGGTTAAAATTTTCATTTGTATTCTGAGTGCCCCCTTGAACACATTTACTAGACCATGTCCCATCAAGTGCAATAGCAATGTCCCTGGTTCCACTAATATTCATAGTTTCTTCTTCTGCATGTATCATAGATGCTTTAGACACACCGTCAAGACACCTAAAAGTATTTTTATGTACTTGATGAACCAACTGGGCCGTATTCCTATTGAACACATTGCATACACTAACTTCAATTTCACATCATATGAATTATACACAATGTTCGAAGTCATTTTCGAGGTAAGTTTATTGTTGAACAACTAATTTTGACGCTAAATCCTTCCTGCTACTTTGTTGTAGCCTACACCATCGCAGTGTTTATATTTCGCTACTTCCTTTATCAAAGAAGATAAGATGCCCAAATCAACAACAACAAATCCACTACAAACAGCATCATCGTTAACAAAAAAATTTGAATCACTGGGAGGTGTGCCTTGTGGAAGCTACTTCCCTGAAGAACTGATAAATAGGTTACTTTCAACAGTGTGGCTTGCTTTGTTTGTGAATTGATTGTCATGGAAATTCTTTTAATTGAATTTTTTGATGTTTGGCATGGTTAGTATTTATTGCGTACTAAAGGATATGTACTTCCACAAATATATGTAACAATTGGGCAACAAACATTCAGTAATGTGTGAGAAAACTGCTTCAGAGGAACAAAAGTAAATACTAGCAAAAATAATAATTTCCAGACACTAGAAACCTACACTGTAATCAACATTTACAACATATCATACATATAATCGCTAAAAGCAGAAAGTTCACAGTTCTTTTCGAAATAATACTGGCTTCTGAACAGTAATAAAGGGAGCGTGGTGGTATACACGACAGTAACTTTAAAATTTGGTATATATAGGTAATTTTTCATCTGAAATCCTATAATGTATAAATCAATATGATCAGGATAGACTATATCATTTAAAAAAGTCATAAAAAAATCGATTTTTCATCATATGTAAGAACCCTGAATCCTTAATAACTAAAAGGTGACAAAAATCTTCTTTGGGGTTCACAGTGGCCTGGTGTTACATAAAATAATGGGTGATGCCAATAGCAAATGTGACAGAAAACATGTTTGTGGCTCAAGGTGGCCGAGTTTTACACAGCATAAACATCAAAGCTTAGAAAGTATCATAAAATATCCCTTACCTTTAACTTTATATGGCACTCAGAAGCCTATGCATAATTCATAATATGAATATGTTGATCGAGATGGCTTTTACAGGAACAAAGTTCATAAATAGCAGTATAAAAGTGTGGCTCTATATGGCCTGTATAAATACCTGTTAGACAAATAGAATCATAGCATCAGTGTATGGTACTATGAGAGTAAACTCTATGTATATAGACTGTGTAGCACCTACAGGGCTTTATAAAAATATCTATAAAACGACCTATATCTCTAACAATGTGCATATCTACAGGGAAGGATATGGGAATGCTTGATAAGGGCAGTGCACATGATCTGTAAAGAAAATGATTAACAGTCAATCTTCATTCGTCTTGAATCAAGAACTGCTATGGCCAAAGCAAAAAATGTGATTATGGTACATTAAACATAAAGGCCAGAGTATTAAGGCCAATATGCCTTAGTAACTAGATAAATGTAACATATTACAAGAAATGAAGAGTAAAAAATGTAAATATGTGGGTGAACTGCAGTAATATTGGAACCTGGAAAAAAAGGTAGTCGTGGATATTAACATAAGAAGGCAGTATCATAACCAATCTAATACAGAATGGTGCAAAAATGCTTTTAGGTGTACAGCTTCTGTGGCAATTTTCCACAAACACCTCTAATTATGTGGCACAAGGCAAGACAGATTTTCCTAGGAAGGACACAACTTATACAAATTATACAGTATATTAACATCATAGAAAATCTTTAAGAAAATTCAACAATTTATCAACATAATCCTCATTATTGGAGTGCAGGTCATAGCATGAAAACTTATTAAACATCAATATTCCATCATTATTCCAAAAAAAACTGGAGCAGCTCAGGGCATGAACACTTATTAAATATTCCAGTAATACTCTTATACCTAACACAAAATGTAGAGAGAAAAATAGCCTTAATGCTAAATATTTATAGGCTATCTGCCTAGTGTACCTAGTACACTAAGAGGAAAATGTTTTTAAAATGTGTGAGAAGTGTCAACAGTGTTTAGAATTCAATATAAGTTTCTTATGTCATGCTTTCTATGTGCTTCTATTTATGAGCATAATGTCTAATTTGTATACAATGAGACTCTGCTACATTGCTTCAGAAAAATATGTAAAATGGATAAGTACATGTTATGGACATGTGTTACAGGGTACATTGATGTCTTAAATCTGCATAGGTGAAAGCAAGTAAAGTAGTGACATCATCAAGTATAAGAGATATAACGCAAATTAAAGCACAAGACTGGGCATAAATAAAACATGGCAACATTATACAATAAAAAAGTGACTAACCTAACAAAAAATGTAATGATAATTCATTAGACAACAGCATGAATGTCAGTAATAATAGTATCTTGTATAGTGTGTGCAATAGCAGCAGAGTGGAGTAGTATAACATCATAGAAATGACACATCCCATGGTATCACTAAAGGTAAAATAGCATCAGAAATTAATTATCATAAAATACATAGAGGCAATATAGAAAAGGACACAAATTTTTATTGTGAAAAAAAGTTTGAGGTACAGTTTGCAGCAGTCTGACCATCCAAGGGATGTGATCCGCTGGACACATGTCTAAATAAATGTTGTCTCTTTCAGTTGTTTTCATGTATACCCACATGAGAATAGAAACATGTGCAAGGTCTCAGCTTACGTCAAGATATCCAACCTGCAAGATTCTTCCTAATGGGCACATCGCCACCCAATAAAATGCTGAATAATCAAGGAATCGTGAAGACAAGGTACCAATACAATTTGTATAAGCATGGGAAGCTACAAATATAAATATAAATATGCACATCTGCAAAAACTTTGGCAGTTAGCAGAGTTCCTGGAAAATAGGAAAAAAGATATATACAAAGCTAAAAGGCGAAAAAATAATTAGTTGTTGCATGTGATCATCAAAATTCTAACTGGCTACGTGAAATAAACCAAAGTTATTCTATAAAGTGCTTGACATTGCCGATGTGATGATTGCCTCGCGATTTTTTTGTTCGTAAAGTTTCAAAGTGAACCACATTGGGATTGGAATGATTACATATACTAAAAGGTCCAGAATATAAAAGTTCTAATTTACTGCAACGATGCTTTCCGCTGTTGGATAGGTAGTGAGTGGGTACCAGTACTTTTTGTCCTATGCGAAATTACTGGAGGTTACTCACATGTTCTTTTTTTTACGTTTGCGGCGTTGTGCGGCATGAGTTATATTGTTAAGGGCGATGTCTATAATTTCATGGTGACGTAATCTTCTTTTAGTAGAAAGAGAAACAATTACACGAATTTTATTATTTTTTTTCAACACAAGATGCATGGTGAGGCGTTTGGTATTGGATTGATGACTTGCTGAAAATCTGAAATGTGCTCGTCCCAATCAATATGTTTTTGTGACAGTAGATGCGACAAAGTTTTCCAATCTCTCTCATGATGCGCACTGATGGGTTGGAGGAAGCGTGGTATCTGGAAATAAAAATGGGTGTGATATTTCTAGGTTGCAATGTGCGTTTCCATATTACTGATCGAGATTAACGTCCATTGTCGGAGATTACCTTCTGAACATCTCCAACCCGAGTTAGAAAGAATTGTAGCAGTGGCTTTTCGCAAGGGAGAGAAAGATACAAATTTCGAAGTTAGTTCTACAGCATTGAAAATATAACAGAAACCTTTGTTAGTTCGTCGAATGGGTCCAAATAGACCAACGGCTGCCATATGTCTTAATTTCATGGGTGCAATGGGATACAGAGTGCCAATGTGAGATATTGTAAAAGATTTAGCTTTTTGACAAATTGTGCAAGTCGCTAAGACTCGTCGAATACACTTTTCCACGTTTGTGAAATAACAGTTCTATTGTCGTAACAAAAAGCATTTGCAAGCACCATAATGGGCGTAACTCAATTGTGTACACCAGATTAACTTATTGACAAGTTATTCAGGTATGCAGAGAGTCCAATTATCGCTGTCAGGGCGAGTGCAGCGAAACAGAGTATTACTCTGATAATAAAATTAAAGCAATTTGGAATATTATTGAAAGGGAAACAGGGCAACCAAGAGCACAGGAAGACTTTAGTGCAATAAAATTGAATGACAAGTGCACTAACAAACAATCAGAAATTGAAAATATTTTGAATAATCATTTTTTAAATGTTGTGGAGAAAATAGGATCTAGATCTTCACTAGAAGAGGCAAGGCTATTAATAGAAGAGGCCATACCTGCACAGTTTGAAACAGCTGTAATTCCACCAACCTCTCCCTCTGAAATCAGTAAAATAATAAACTCACTGAAAAGTAAAAACTCTTACGGAATTGATGGCATTTCCAGCAAAGTACTTAAAGCTTGTTCCCCACAGATAAGTAGAATTCTCAGCCACGTATGTAATAGCTCTTTGGAGCAGGGTGTTTTCCCTGATAGACTGAAATATGCCATTGTAAAACCATTGCATAAAAAGGGGGATATGTCGGATGTCAACAACTACCGCCCAATCTCTCTTCTGACAGCTCTATCAAAAATTTTTGAGAAAGTAATGTATTCAAGAGTAGCCTCCCATATTTGTAAAAATAAAGTACTAACAAAATGTCAGTTTGGTTTTCAGAAAGGCTTTTCAACAGAAAATGCTATATATGCTTTCACTGATCAAATATTAAATGCTCTGAATAACCGGACATCACCCATTGGTATTTTTTGTGATCTCTCAAAGGCCTTTGATTGTGTAAATCATGGAATTCTTTTAGATAAGCTAAATCATTATGGTTTGAGTGGGGCAGTGCACAAATGGTTTAATTCATACTTAACTGGAAGAATGCAGAAAGTTGAAATAAGTGGTTCGTGTAATGTTAAAACAGCTGATTCCTCAAACTGGGGTGCTATCAAGCACGGGGTCCCACAGGGTTCGGTCTTAGGTCCTTTACTGTTCTTGATATACATTAATGACTTACCATTCCACATTGATGAAGATGCAAAGTTAGTTCTTTTTGCTGATGATACAAGTATAGTAATAACATCCAAAAACCAAGAACTAAGTGATGTAATTGTAAATGATGTTTTTCACAAAATTATTAAGTGGTTCTCAGCAAACGGACTCTCTTTAAATTTTGATAAAACACAGTATATACAGTTCCGTACAGTAAATGGCACAACTCCAGTAATAAATATAGAATTTGAACAGAAGTCTGTAGCTAAGGTAGAATTTTCAAAATTTTTAGGTGTGTCCATTGATGAGAGGTTAAACTGGAAGCAACACATTGATGGTCTGCTGAAACGTCTGAGTTCAGCTACGTATGCTATTAGGGTTATTGCAAATTTTGGTGATAAGAATCTCAGTAAATTAGCTTACTATGCCTACTTTCATTCACTGCTTTCGTATGGCATCATATTCTGGGGTAATTCATCGTTGAGTAGAAAAGTATTCATTGCACAAAAACGTGTAATCAGAATAATTGCTGGAGCCCACCCACGGTCATCCTGCAGACATCTATTTAAGGATCTAGGGATCCTCACAGTAACCTCACAGTATATATATTCCCTTATGAAATTTGTTGATAATAATCCAACCCAATTCAAAAGTAATAGCAGTGTGGATAGCTATAACACCAGGAGAAAGGATGATCTTCACTATACAGGGTTAAATCTGACTTTGGCACAGAAAGGGGTAAATTATGCTGCCACAAAAGTCTTTGGGCACCTACCAAACAGCATCAAAAGCCTGACAGATAGCCAACTAACATTTAAAAATAAATTAAAAGAATTTCTAGATGACAACTCCTTCTACTCATTGGCTGAATTTTTAGATATAAAGTAAGTAAAAAAAAAAAAAAAAAAAACTTAATCATTAGTGTCATGCAATATTTTGTGTAATGTAATTTCTTGTACAGACATCTTTTATTAACCTGACACGTTCCACATCATTACGAAGTGTCGTATTCATGATCTATGGAACAAGTATTAATCTAATCTAATCTAATCTACTGTGCGCGGCATAGTAATTTCTGAATGTTGGCTGGCTGGTGTCTCTCCACAGAAGTTTGATCTCTTTCCAGACGTTATCTTTGCTCTGCTCTATGGCGAAGTCTTTTAACTATGCTGAAATAAAACTTTCAAAAGCTACCTGTTTAATATAGAGAAGGCTGAAATTTGTCAAAAATTAGCGGCGATTTCTTACTGGTTACTGCACAGTGAGCGAGGAAGCGCATCTGCTACAGTATTCAGGGTTCCTGCGATGTGGACAATTGTAAAATCAAATTCTTGTGAATAAAGTTTCCAACGACTGAGTCTGTCAGGTGTGAACTCAGCTGATACAAGAAATTGAACAGCTCTTTGATCTGTTTATTCTGTTGTGTGTCTGCCATATAGAAAGTGACTAAATTTAGTGAAAGCCCAAACAACGCATAATGTTTCGAGTTCGGAGATAGAATAACTTCTTTCAGCCAGTGTGAGGCTGTGGCTAGCAAACGCCTTTCTGCTGATGTGAGGATGTGACTAGCAAACGCGATGTTATTCTTAACTGTTGTAACCTTTTCCTCTATTTCCCGAAATACATGGACACCAAGAGCAGTCTTCGAACTGTCTGTAGCAAACGAAAAGTTCTTTGTCGGGTCAGGATGTGATAGAAGGGGAGCATTAAGTAAAGTATTTTTTTAAATTGAAAAACTCGGACTGTGTTTGGTCGTCCTACGACCAGATAGTATTTATACCAGTAAGATGACGCAATCTAGCCATATCTAGTGCAGTGTGGTGTATGAAACGGCGAAATAAAATTGATCAAACGGAGGAAGCTGCGAAGCTGTTTTTTGGTAGACGTAATTGTAATGTCACGTATGGCTTGTAGTTTGTCGGGGTCGGGCGTAATGCAGTAAGCCGAAATTACGTGACCTAGAAATTTAATGGAAGTCTTGCCAAAATGACATTTACTGAGGTTCACCGTGATGACTGGGTGTTGTGTGATGTCCTTAGATTAGTTAGGTTTAAGTAGTTCTAAGTTCTAGGGGACTGATGACCATAGATGTTAAGTCCCCTAGTACTCAGAGCCATTTGAACCATTTTTTGAGGTTCACAGTAAAACCTGTTGTAAGAAAAGTTTGCAATAGCATGCAGAAAACTTATGTTTCGGCCAAGAGGCTCTGCAATTAGAATGTCGTCAATATAAGTGGTGATTCTGTCTTTTAATTCATTGGAAGAATAGTATTCATCACACGGATGAAAGCAGCGGAACTAATGGGTAGACCAAAAGGCAATTTACAAAATCGATAGCAGTTACCGAAACAAAGGAAAGCAATGTATTTTCTGCAATGCGGATGCAGTTGAATTTGCCAGAATCTAGATTTTGTGTCCAGAGTAGTATAGATTGATGTTCCGTGAAATTTTTGTAAGAGCTCTTCTAGCGATTGCGGTCGATCGGTTTCAGTAATGATGATTTCGTTGATCTGACGTGAATCCAACACAAGACGAAGTGAGCCACCTTTCTTGTTAACAACGTGAAGAGGGTTAATATTTGACTAGCGGCTGGTTCAATGATACCTTGATCTAACGTACCCTGAAGTTCTTGCTTGATTTGATCTCTATTGATGTATCATGCGGTTTTACTTGAAATTCTAAAACAAGACTGATCATGGTTCCTGGTACGTTGTTAAATACTTGAAGTGCTGTAAAAGAATATCCTGCAACTGTTGGTGCTCTTCGTCGGTCGAAGCTTTTACATTCATTCACCTTACTGTTGATCGTCTGCACAATGTCATAATCTGCTTTCTTAGGAAATTGTTAATATGGAAACAGGTGTCTGTAAAGAATGTAGTATGCCAATTAGTATATCTAGATGTTGAAATGACCTCTACTCTGTTAACGTCTTGCTCCTCAGCTGACAAAGTATTCTGAAAAGTGACAGATAGTTGTTGTGAATCGGATTTCAGTATAAGCAATGACTTCTTAAAGTTGATAACAGTGTCATGTTCGACAAGGAAATCCATACCAAGGATGACGGTTGTTAAGAGAGGAACGATCCTGAAATTAGCATGAAATGTGTGATCAGCAGGTATGAGAGATAGGTGAGTTTGCCGTTTTACAGACGTGTGGAGTGGCCGCGCGGTTTTAGGCGCCATGTCACAGTCTGTGTGGCCCCTCCGGCCAGACGTTCGAGTCCTCCCTCGGGCATGGGTGTGTGTGTCGTTCTTGGCATAAGTTAGATTAAGTAGTGTGTAAGACTAGGGACCGATGACCTTAGCACTTTGGTCCTTAGGAATTAACGCACATTTGCAGTTTCACATCTACTCCCTTGTTGGAGTCTGCGCCTCGAACTTTCATTTTACCAAGTGGAAAACTAGGACTGGTATTGTCGGTGTTACGTGTTGAAATGTTTCGCTTATCATGTGAACCATGTGAACCAGAGTCGATCACTGCAGAAAGTAAATACAAGCCAATTTTAATTTCAACTATGGGATGAGAAATATTATTTTGAGTCTGGCGTTTCTCTTGTAATAGTGTTAAGGACTTATGGGACCAAACTGCGGAGGTAATCGATCTCTTGTAATAGTGTGTCCCTGATTTCGTCGAAAGTTATAACGTTTTGCCTCTTAGCCTCTAGGAATCCAGCCTACCATGATCTGAACAGTGGCTGAGTCCGAACTTCTAGTCACATTCCACCTCTTGTACATGTAAACAATGACTATGATTATCAGAGTAAGTGATCCCGTGGTGTTTGGCATGCTGATGGTCAATGTTGTTTCTTTCTGGTACTGGTTCTCCCAGTACTGAACCCCATGCTGCATTGATGTGTCCATGGGGATCGGTCCTCCTGGTCGTTAACTAATTCGTCTATGGACAGAATGTTCTGGCGTAACCACAAGCGCCGGAACGAAGATGAAGAACGCAAGAGAAGAGAAGGCTAATGGTGCGCCAATTAGGACCGCACCACGACACGAGCGGCCTCTACAAGAGGAGAATATTACCGCCGCTCCTGCCAGCCTCTGCCACTCAGTATTTGCTTAGTATCGGGACAGTTGTAGACCGTCACTCAAAGAACTGTTATTGGTGATCGATATCCACAGCTTTTTTGGACTTTGTCTATAGCGAAGAAGATTATTGTTTGTATGTCACCCATCACTTGCGACACTTGTTGTAAACACAAGTTAAATATTGTCATTTGTCATTTGCTTGGATTTTTGTATGGCTCTCTGAGAAAGCATCATCCCTGAGGCACCCTATACAGGGCGAGTAGGCAGGACTCGCATTTGATGACGAGTATCCGCTGAATCCAGTGCCTGACGACCAAGGACTTTTTTGTATTTTGTTGCTGGCGCCTAAATTCTCCCTTGTCTTTATTTTGCAGGGGCGCTCATTTGCTTTAACTGTTTCTTTTAGTTTTTGCTAATTCGTGTTTTACAGGTGAGCATTGCAGAAATTTTCTTTGCTTTTTTTATCTGTTTGTTGCATTTGTGTCTTCCAACGTGTCCACGGCACCTGTCCCACCCCCTGCTCAGGCGCCACAGCTGCCAGCGTTAGATGTCGCACAGCTAATGCCGATGTTTCTGTTCCAGGCACAGCAGATTTCTGCATTACTCAACACGGTGCAGTAGCTACTGGCCAGCGTTGTGCGCCCGACGGAACAAGCACCGCCTCCTACAGCTGCTCTACCACCTTTTCGGCAGTTTTGTGAACAGAAGAAGAATGGATCGAGTGCAATTTGAAGCCCACGTCATCGCCTACAATGTACCAGGTAGTGTGAAACTTCCCTATCTACTATCAACAGTAGAAAGCGCAGTGTTTAGGCTCCTACAAAAACTGTTCCCAAACGCCACTCCGAGTGAACTCGCTTACGGCGACGTGGTAGCATCACTAACAAACTATTATGACTAACAAGTGAATGTGGTAGCAGCTAGGTATCAATTCTTTAATTGCAAAAAAAGAAAAGGTCAAAACAAACTTATCGCGAGGAGTTAATAGATTTGCAGGGTATGACAAGGAAATGCAAATTCAAATGTGCTTGCGCTGCTTTATATTTAGACGGTATGTTGCGTGGAGTGATCGTGTTTAACGTCCCTGATGTCAAACTCGGGGAACAGATTTTGAAACAGTCTGAGATCCATCATTTCAGCAGGTAGTGCAAATCAGTACGATTCAGTTGCTCTGTCAGCCGTTAAATTTGAGCAACCGGCACTTTGTGGGGCTGAGTCCGTTGTTTGCGATCACCCCATTCCACGCCGAAGGCTTGCGCAAGCCAAGCCGAGTAAACAACAACGATCCACGCCGTGTAAGCAGTGCGCTAAACAGGCGGCTACACAGGCGAACAGAATTGTCCTAGGTGTTATTCACGGTACAAACGCTAAGAGTGCCCCTCCCGACAAGCTCAGTGTTATGTTTGTGGTTGGCTCAAATGGCTCTGAGCACTATGGGACTTAACATCTGTGGCATCAGTCCCCTAGAACTTAGAACTACTTAAACCTAACTAACCTAAGGACCTCACACACATCCACGCCCGAGGCAGGATTCGAACCTGAGACCGTAGCGGTCGCTCGGTTCCAGACTGAAGCGCCTAGAACCGCTCGGCCACAACGGCCGGCGCTTGTGGTAGGAAAGGAAATGTACAAACCGTATGTTTGTAACTGGACAAACATTAGAATTCGGCCCATTCACACAAATCTATTCACAAGGCCCATATCATTAATGCAGTATAGTTCAAGACTGCAACAGGCGTTACCACACCTAGCAAGCGTGCAGTTTCATCAGTGATACGCCAGTCAAACGAACTTTTTGTTCATTTACTTCTTTGTAGGAAACGTGAAATTTCTGTTGGACACGGGTGCCTCTGCCACTTTGCTCAATCGTCACACATATGAACTGTTAGGCGCCCCACGCCTGTCTAAAAACTAGCATTCAACTGACGGCTTATGATGGACTAGACATTCCCGTTCTCGGAACATGTACTTTGAGTGCCATGTATCGCTCGCATACGCGAACATTGAGTTTTGCGATGCTAGAATCACGCGAGTGTGAGAACATATTTGGTCTTGATTCTTTTGATTTGTTTGGCTTTAACATTCAGGACAATGTGTTGTCTGCATCTGCATTCAGTGCAAAAGACAGTGTAGCTACCTTGCTAAAAGAATTTCCGGAACTCTTTTCTGAAGGTTTAGGCGAGGCTAACAACTTTGTTGCACATATTACGCTGAAAGACAATGCTCAGCGGAAATTGTGGCGGGCCAGAACTGTTCCCATCGCATTATTAGGCAAAGTCACTGCTGAACATATCGAATTGCACGATAACGGAGTTATTGCGCCCATATCAACTAGTTAATGGGCAAGTCTACTGGTTTTGTTCCTCATACCTTCAGGTCGCATTCGCCTCTGTGTTGACTTTAAGTCTACAGTCAGCCCACAAACTGCCATCGATATTTATCCATTGCGCGCCCACAGGCTCTTATGGACAAATTAGATACCGGACGCTACTTTTCAAAAACTGAATTGCGCGGGGCATATCTCCAAAAGTCGCTCGGTGAAGAATCTCAGAAAGTGTATGCAGTAAAACTCATTTCGATTTGTTTAAATATTTGTGTTTGCCTTTTGGAAGCGCTTCCGCACCTGCTATTTTCCAATGCTATTTGGAACAGCTGACTGCACCAATCCAAACTGTTCAAACTATTTGGACGATATAATAGTAGCATGTCGTAAACCTGAAGCACATGTTGCAAATTTATGTGCTTTGTTTCGTGTGTTATCTGATGCAGGACTTAAGTGTAGACTGGACAAGTGTGATTTTTTAAAACCTGAATTGGAGTATTTTGGTGTACATCCTCTTCCGTCACATTTGTTAGCCATAGGCGACTTGCCAGTTCCTCACAGTATCACAGAATTGCAGTCATATTTAGGGAAAATGAACTATTATATTCGGTTCGTACCGAATGGTGCACAAATCGCAGCTCCATTGCATCGCTTGCATCGCAAGAATGTTTCCTTTGTTTGGACAGATGAGTGCCAGGTATAAGGAGTGTTCAAAAAGAAACGAGCTGGAGGCATAACTACAGAAACTAGTACCTGTATGTTAGAAGTATTGACCTTGGCTGTTGAGACACTTGTCCCACTGTGACGCAAGGCGGTGAATGACAGCCTCACAAAATTCCCGGGGCTGTGATGTTAGCCCGTTCTGCATGTACAGCTAGGCGTCGTCGTCCAAGGTGAATCGTTTGCCCCTCAGAGCCTTTTTAAGAGGACCAAAAATAGCTTAATCACAGGGAGAGAGGTCCGGACTGCGTGGATGGCCGAGAACCTCTCATTTGAATTTCTGCAGGAGTGCCGCGACTGTGTTGGCCGTATGACACTTTACATTGTTGTGGAGCAGAATGACCCCCACGGGTGATATTGCTTGGCCGTTTTGAATTGATCTCTTGGTGAAGGGTGGTCAACGTCTGCAAGCAATGCTGGGCAATCATTGTTGTCCAATGGTGCAGGAAATGACTCATAAGGGGCCATCTTGGTCAAAGAAGAATGTCATCATAACCTTTCCTGCACTTGTGTGGCTTTTTTTGGTAGTGGTGGCCCCACATGATTCCACTGGAGGCTTTGTCATTTTGATTCTGGTTCAAAGTGATGACACCATGACTCATCTCCAGGCACCATTTGTGTCAGGATGCCAGGAACACATTCCCTTCCCGAGCATAGTGCTACACATGAGCAAGACAGTGGACCATTCGACATGCTCCCTGGTGTGATTGAAGACTGTGGGGCACTCATTGGGCACACACTTTGCGCATGTGCAGTCGTTCCTTCATGGCGGTGTGAACATTTATGACCCTCAATCCTACCATGGTGGCTATGACTTTCACTGTCACTCAGCGGTTCTGGATAATGAGTGCACCCATCAGCTGGGCGATGTCATCAGTAATGTAGTGTGATGCTCCAGACTGTGCATCATCGGCTAACGAGACTCTTTCTTCCCTGAAGCGCCTGTGCCACGCCTTGACCCTTGCATGGGACATGCAGTGTTATCCGTACACTAGCAATCGTCGATTAATGTCCGTTCCTCCTACTCCTTCTACTGCCAGAAAACGAACAACACCTCTTTGCTCTCCTGATGACACTTCCGAGTCACTGTTTGCAATGCGACTGGCAGCGTTGGACGATTGATGCATGCTGCTTCTAGCTCTGTATAGTGACGTGATGTGCATGCATGCTCTCTATCGACAGGAACTTCCACACTCTTGTCGGAACTACACCTCTTTACACATGCCACGATATTATCCTCCTGTCACCAGTTTGCGCATTCCAGATTCCGGCTCGTTAATTTTTGAATGCCCCTTATAGTTTTAAAAAAATTTAAAGACGCATTGCTCAGTGAGCGATGCTTAGTTCACTTTGATCCTGAAAAACCATTTGTATTGCAAGCTGATGCTTCCTCTTACAGATCGGTGCAGTGCTTTCGCACAGAATTGGACATAAAAACAGACCTATTGCTTCGCATCAAAAGTGTCGTCCAAAGCTCAATGTAAATATTCACAAATTGAAAAAGAGGCTATTGTGTATGATGTCACCAAATTTTACCACTATTTGTATGGCAGAAAATTCTGCTTAGTCCTTGTTTCATCCAACGAACTGCCAAAAAATTGCAAAGATGGGCTTTATTGTTATCTCAATAACAGTACGAGATTGTGTATCGTACGAAAGCTAAACATGGTAATACGGACGCACTTTCACATCTTCCGTTTGGCCCTGATACAGACTTTGACGCTTCTACTGCATGTTGTTGCCACATTGACGCTCAGGATTCTGAATTTCTTCGATCTTTTCCGCTGAACTTTAGGCAAATTACACAGGCCACGGAATCTGATCAGATTTGAACATTTTACCAACATATATTCGCAGGCCTTGGCCTAACTCCTTGCATAGCATACAGAACACTGTAGTGCGCCGATACTTTGTATGTCGGCATAACCTTTCTGTACAGAAAGGTGTAATTCTTGTTCAGATGACAGAGAGGACAGTCACCTGCTTTGATCCATAAATCTTTTCAAAAAGAAGTGTTGCAGTTACTTCACCAAGGACACTGAGGGATTGTTCATATGAAACAATTAGAGCAGCGACACTGTACTTGGTAGGTTATAGACGCCCAGATAGAATAGATCAAGTTAATTATTATGTCTAATCGTCAGCCATTTTTATTCCCAGCTCTGTATAGCCCTGGGCCCATAATCCTTACACATGAAATGCACTACTGTTACTGATTCTGTACCTCATGCTGAATGGCCTTCCAAGTAACACAGCATCTATCTGACAGGTACTAGCCAACTGTGTCCCTCATTACCTCCAAAGTGTGATGGATCCACCGCCTCCTCACTCTTAGTGAAATTCACCTTACAAAAAGGACAGGCTTCAAGCTTCTTTTCCATGACAAACATACACTGACAACAACAATTAAGTTTATTGAACTCCTGAACCCAGTCACAGGATCAATATTACCTAGCGTATTCCTACGTTTACGCAGAATGAGAATTCAACTTCCCATAAATCGAGCTCTGCCGATCATTCCTTCTCTCTAGAAAACATTTTAGTGTTTAGCAACTATGACTAATCAAATTAATTCAGGCGTTGCACTGAAAAGGTCATGCCAGTACTTTGACACCAGTTGCAAGTGGCTTGCAGAGATGGGTTGGGGGGAGGGGAGGGGGCGGGGGAAGCTGCATACCGCCAATTAAACAGCTGGTAATTGCAAATGCTTTATTATGGCACGGCAGCGTAGTTCTGTACAGGAAGCAGCAGCTTCGTAGAGGCAGTCAGCAGCCTCGTGCAGGTTATCACACCACAATGCTGGTGAGCAGTGGCCCGCAATGCAACTGATTCCATCAGCGGCGATTCCAGCTCTGGGCAGTCTCAGCTAGGTGCGACTGCGACTGCATGCATTGTTGTACTCCTCATGCACCCATGCTGTTCAGAAGATGGCAGGCTGATGGTGTAATAACAGTGATGATAGCCAGCAAGCTGCTTCCCAGAATCAGTGCTGGCCAGTTGTTGCAGTGGCTCCAAGTCTGTGGTCTCATGTTGGACTGCCCTAATACAGAGTCAAGCTGTGGTCCACGAACAGCATTACAGACAGTGGCCGACCAACGCGGACCCACAGTGATAGAGCTGTGAACTAACGGATGTGACTTTAGTCTAAAACAGCTAGGTAGTTATATGCTTCTGATCTGCACTTGTTTGAACTTTAGCATGTCTTGTGGTACATATACTAAATGTTTTGGCGGCCGCTGATGAGGAGAGGCTCATGGCATCTACCACTTGGATACTGCTGCATCAGCTATTTATAAAACCCTGCTAGGCCGACTCGCTTTGCAACAGTGTGAAAACTGTGTTATGTTTTGTAAAGCACACATGCACTTGCATACATCTGGCACTGCTGCAATTCACTTCCAACTTCGCGGAATTATAATCAAGTATGGATGATGCACTTCACAAGTTTTCTGGACATAATTGTTCCACTTCGTGTGTTGGTTGTATGAGAAAGTTGAAATAACCTCAAATTTCAAAATGAGTGCAAGGAAAACAATTCAAAGTAAGTAAATACTGATACATTTGGCAGATACTGACCTGTTAGTTTAATTAGTCATGGTTGCAAAAGACTAAAATGAATTAGAAAAAAGAAGGAATGAGAGGCAGAGATCGACCTGCTGGAAGATGAATTTACATTCTGCATAACCACAAGAATACGCTGGGTAATACTGATTCTATGACTGGTTCCAGTAGAGCAGGTTACAATCTTTCAGTCTGTAGTTATCTGGCTCAAAATACAAATAGTGGAAGTAGACTTATTTTTGTTTTATGATGTTATGTATCCTTATTTTGTTACATTTTATACATATTTGAGGATTTCGTCACTAGGGATCCCTGAAAAAAGAGTGCATATCTACATCTACATCATACTCCGCAAGCCACCTAATGGTATGTGGTGGAGGGTACATTCGGTACCACTATCTAATCCCTCCAATTCTGTTCCATTAGCGAATAGTGTGTGGGAAGAATGATTGTCAGTAAGCCTCTGTATTGGTTCTATTTTCTCGAATTTTCTCCACGTGGGCAATACGTGACATGTATGTGGTGGGAAGTAGTATGTTGTCTGACTCCTCCTGAAAAGTGTTGTTTCGAAATTTCAATGGTAAATCTCTCTGTGATGCACAAAGTCTCTCTTGTAACGTCTGCCTGTGAAGTTTGTTTAGCATTTCCGTAACGCTCTCTTGCCAGATAAACGATCCCATGAGGAAACATGCTGCTCTTTGTTGGATCTTCTCTATCTCCTCTATCAGTCCTACGTGATAGGCATCCCAGATAGATGAACAATACTCAAGAATCGGGGGAATAAGCGCCTTATAAGCAACTTCTTTCATGGATTAGTTACATTTCCTTAAGATTCTTCCAATGAATCTGTGTCTGGAGCCTGCTTTTCCCACTATCTGTTCTATATGGTCATTCCACATACGGTCGCTCTGGATACTTTCACCTAAATATTTTATGGCAGACGCTGTCTCCAGCTGTTTGTCATCAATACTGTAGCTGTACAGCAGTGGATTTTATTTCCTATGTATACGCAATATGTTGCATTTATTTAGGTTCAGGGTGAACTGCCAGATTCTGTACCATTCATCAATACTCTGCTGATCGTTCTGCAAATTCTTATCTTCTGGCGTTGCTACTTTGGTATAAACAACTGCATCATCTGCAAATAGCCTTAAAGAGCATCTGATGCTTTCTGCTAGATCATTTATATATATTGCAAACAGCAACGGTCCTATCACACTTCCCTATGGTACTCCGGATATTACCTTTACATCTGTCGACTTAGTTCCATTAAGAGCAACATGTTGAGTTCTATCTGCAAGAAAGTCTTGAATCCAATCGCAGGTATGCTCTGATACTCCATAAGCTTGTATTTTTTTCATTAAATGGCAATGTGGGGCGGTATCAAACGCATTACTGAAATCTAGGAACACGGCTTCAACCTGAGCGCTGTTGTCCACTGCGCTGTGAATCTCATGGAGCAGTAGAGCGAGCTGAGTTTCGCAGGATCTCTGTTGACTTTTATAGAGGGGATGTTAATTTTCCAAAAATGTCATAATTTTTAGCATAAAACATGTTCCCTAATTTTACAACAGATTGACGTCAACGATATAGGTCTATAATTGTGTGGATCTGCCATACAGCTTTTCTTAAAAAAGGGATTACTTTTTTCCAGTCGATTAGATTAGATTAGATTAATACTTGTTCCATAGATCATGAATACGACACTTTGTAATGATGTGGAGCGTCTCAGGTTAATGAAAGATTTCTGTACACGATATTACATTACACAAAATATTGCATGACACTTATGTTTAACTTAGTTTTTTTCCCTCCCTTAATTTATATCTAAAAATTCAGCCAATAAGTAGAAGGAGTTGCCACCTAGAAATTCTTTTCATTTATTTTTAAATGTTGGTTGACTATCTGTCAGGCTTTTGATGCTGTTTGGTAGGTGACCAAAGACTTTTGTGGCAGCATAATTTACCCCTTTGTGTTCCAAAGTCAGATTTAACCCTGTATAGTGAAGATCATCCTTTCTCCTGGTGTTATAGCTATCCACACTGCTATTACTTTAGAACTGGGATGGACTATTAACAACAAATTTCATAAGTGAATATATATACTGTGAGGTTACTGTGAGGATCCCTAGATCCTTAAATAGATGTCTGCAGGATGACTGTGGTTGGGCTCCAGCAATTATTCTGATTACACGTTTTTGAGCAATGAATACTTTTCTACTCAACGATGAATTACCCCAGAATATGATGCCATACAAAATCAGTGAATGAAAGTAGGCATAGTAAGCTAATTTACCGAGATTCTTATCACCAAAATTTGCAATAACCCTAATAGCATACGTAGCTGAACTCAGACGTTTCAGCAGACCATCAATGTGTTGCTTCCAGTGTAACCTCTCATCAATGGACACACCTAAAAATTTTGAAAATTCTACCTTAGCTGCAGACATCTGTTCAAATTCTATATTTATTACTGGAGTTGTGCCATTTACTGTACAGAACTGTATATACAGTGTATTATCAAAATTTAAAGAGAGTCCGTTTGCTGAGAACCACTTAATAATTTTGTGAAAAACATCATTTACAATTACATCACTTAGTTATTGGTTTTTGGATGTTATTACTATACTTGTATCATCAGCAAAAAAACTAACTTTGCATCTTCATCAATATGGAATGGTAAGTCATTAATGTATATCAAAAACAGTAAAGAACCTAAGACCGAACCCTGTGGGACCCCATACTCGATAGCCCTCCAGTGTGAGGAATCAGCTGTTGTTTTAACATTACATGAACCGCTTATTTCAACTTTCTGCATTCTTCCAGTTAACTATAAATTAAATCATTTGTGCACTGCCCCACTCAAACCATAACGATTTAGCTTATCTAAAAGAATTTCATGATTTACACAATCAAAGGCCTTTGAGAGATCACAAAAAATACCAATGGGTGATGTCCAATTATTCAGAGCATTTAATATTTGATCAGTGAAAGCGTATATAGCATTTTCTGTAGAAAAGCCTTTGTGAAAACCAAACTGACATTTTGTTAGTACTTTATTTTTACAAATATGGGAGGCTACTCTTGAATACGTTACTTTCTCAAAAATTTTTGATAGAGCTGTCAGAAGAGAGATTGGGTGATAGTTGTTGACATCCGACGTATCCCCCTTTTTATGCAATGGTTTTACAATGGCATATTTCAGTCTGTCGGGGAAAACACCCTGCTCCAAAGAGCTATTACATACATGGCTGAGAATCCTACTTATCTGTGGGGAACAAGCTTTAAGTATCTTGCTGGAAATGCCATCAATTCCGTAAGAGCTTTTACTTTTCAGTGAGTTTATTATTTTACTGATTTCAGAGGGAGAGGTTGGTGGAAATACAATTGTTTCAAACTGCACAGGTATGGCCTCTTCTATTAGAGGCCTTGCCTCTTCTATTAGAGGCCTTGCCTCTTCTAGTGAAGATCTAGATCCTATTTTCTCCACAACATTTAAAAAATGATTATTGAAAATATTTCCAATTTCTGATTGTTTGTTAGTACACTTGTCATTCAGTTTTATGGCACTAAAGTCTTCCTGTGCTCTTGGTTGCCCTGTTTCCCTTTCAATAATATTCCAAATTGCTTTAATTTTATTATCAGAGTTACTGATCTCAGACATGGTACCTTTCATTGCTCAAGTAATCTACAATAAATAACTGCTAGAAGGGGAGCAAGTTCATCATATAATCTTTGTAGAGTCTTATAGGTACCTCATCTGGTCCTGAAGCCTTTTCACTACTAACCGTGATTGGTTATCTCCATATCTGCAGTTTCGATGTTCAAACGACAATTGGAAGGAGGGACAGTGTTACGATTTTCCGCAGTGAAGAAAGTCCAGAAGACCGAATTCAGTATTTCTAATCTAATAATGTATCTATAGCTCATTTAGAAAAAAGACATAATTGCATGAACAACGCGTTCATCAAATGCCATCTATGATATATAGAATATAAAGGTGGCCTTATGATTGTGTGATTGTGTATAAAAGAAAAAAGTACCATACAAATAACTGTATTTTTAAAGGCATTGACAATTTTTCAATACCAGCACAGAAATAATTTTTGAATGTGGTAGATTACTCGTTTGTAACAAAATCGTTGCTCGTTTGTAACAAAATCGCTGTCATCTTCAATAAGTCTACAGAAATAATTTAGAATATGTGTAGTGTCACGGAACAGTAAAGAGTTGGAATCATGGAATATTGTCAAAGTTTCGTTGCCTATGCTGAGAGCCAGAGGCAGTAGGTTAGCCAAGAGGTAAGAGGATTGCACATGTATCGGAATGTGTCGTCATGCAGGGGCAGTGGCCTGGTTACACACAACAGGCGAGAGGGAATTGCTTAGCACGCCGCAGGTTTGTGTTAGACGGAGACTTTCGTGGAATGTAAGACAGAGGTATAGTGTCAGCTGTACTGCATTTCATAACTTTGCGTAAGTCTGCCGTAGCAACACATAACTCTGTCACAAGAACATCAACATCTAAATGGCGAGTACGACAGATAAATCAGCAATGTAAGTGGAAGGAATGCGTTCATTACAAACAAGCATGACGTCAGGACGTCGCTCGTGCTTCCTTTAAATAAGCCAGCTTTGATAGCAACAAGGCACTCGCAGTTAGACTTGCAGTTAGATGTATAATGGGTCGCAGCGTAGCGCTCAGCTCGGTGATCGTCATGTTAATCTTTATTAAGGAGATGTTGCGGTAAGGGCGGCCCATCCAGGAGCAGACGTAAGGGGACAGTACCAGCTCTGGTCCTCTCTGCTACTGCTGTCAATCATCAACCCAGGATTAGCAGATATCGCGGCAGACTCGCTCGCCGCCAATGCTGACCACATCATTGAGCCGTTGTCGAGATCGTGCGGGGCCTAGGCCCTGTGCATGCGCCGTCACAAGCGGGTGTGCTGACGATGCTGGGGGACTGCAGCCCGTTTCGCCCGTCCACCGCTGACGAGCCACCAGGAGGAGCAGGGAAGAAGACGAGGTGGGATAGAGTACACTACACACTACGAGAACGCCTCTCATGCCGACAGCGCTGGGACTCCAACACGGAGCCTCCTGCGAGGAGAGCTTCTGTAAAGTTTGGAAGTTAGGAAACGAGATACTGACAGAAGTGAAGCTGTGAGGATGGGGCGTGGGTCGTGCTTGGGTAGCTCAGTTTGTAGAGCACTTTCCTGCGAAAGGCAAAGGTCCCGAGTTCGAGTTTCGATCCAGCACACAGTTTTAATCTGCCAGGAAGTTTCGTATCAACGCATACTCCGCTGCAGAGTGAAAATCTCATTCTGGAAATATACCTAGTGTGAGAACAAAAAAATTTTCAGAATAGTAGCAGATATTTTGTTCAATTTTCTTGTAAATCCAGGCATGTATATAATATACATTCAGTAAAAATTTCATTATTTTAACACTTATAGTTCTTTTGAAAAGTGTACCTTTTCAGAGGGTGAAATAGCATTGGCAGAATGAGTATAAAAATTACCTTCCATCTCCACATAAATTATATAGCAGAATATTTGCAGGGGAAACAGTGGGTAGCTGCTGAAGTGAATAAATGGTCGAAGGGAGAACTGTGCAAGTGCTCAACGAAAGTGAAAACGAAAAAATTTACCTTGTGACACTTCACAGAAACTGTGGATGACCTGTAGTACTGACGAGTAAAGGCGAATTCACATAGCCGTCACAGCACCATCATGGCAGGGTGTATTCTCACTGTCTGTCACTTCAAGGTGATTCAAGTCACATGATCCCAGCTTACGTGGCTGTCCTCAACTTTTTTTCGGAAACTGCGATATTCTCAAGGTAATTTTCAATTGTTCTTACGCGCGATTGCATTCATACAACATAGTAGCTTATATATGTGGATGATGGAGTGCACATTAGTACCGTATGAAAAGACATTCCTTGGACTCAAATGTTTTGCAGCTTACAGGGATGGCTTGGATGTCAGAGTAGAAAGGCGCAAGTGCAAAACAACGCGAAAAAAATAGTGTGGGTGCGAAAAATGTGGTACAGAAGCGGAATTTCACTCTTTATACAACGAGCTTGAGTAAAAGGAATCTGCATTTTATATTTTAGGAAGTCGAAGCACCAGTTTTTTTCATTGTGTTACGTCAAATTGCAACCAGAATTAATAAAAGGAACAAAGTGTTATAAGCTGCCATCACATCCTGTGAAAAATTGCTTTAACATTAAGTGCAATTCCTAGTCCAGTACAGCTTTTTGTGCAATAGTCATATCTCATTCAATACCTTTCCATTTAAGATTTATAGGTTTTCTTTACATCTTATCTATGGCTGTTAATAGTTCTAATGCCTTATTTTTACTGGGATTAGCTAATGAAACCATATAAATATTGATCAATGATTCTTATAAAACAGATTCACACATAGTTCAGAACGCTACTTAATAATAAATAAACCTACCACAAACACATATATGAACAGACAACTTGCTGTGTCTGAATATTTCATTTCATTTCTTTACACAACAAATGTCTGACAATGTTAAAATAAATTTTACCCACTAATCAGTCTGATTCTACTCGCAGTACTTTTTACGCTTCAGAAGTTGCAGCCATATTACAGCCCATTTTATCGTAAAATGTTAAATACAGTACCAGTATGTATAAAAATACGCTTTCTAAATGTAGTAGAGGGTGAGCAGTTTAGTATGCTCATGCTGTACAATTCAGACTACTACCTTGCTGATAAGGAAACAATGAAACGAAACTGTTTACATCAAATAACAAATAACAAAAAACTGATATCAACCATGATGAAAGGAAATATGGACATCTAGGAATGGCCATGTACCAGGAGGGAATGAGCTTGGGGGTCACATGATCAACAACAGACGGATGATGTCACCTGTCAAAACTTTATTCCCGAGAAACCTTGATGGTGCCATGATGTGATGTGACAGGACGGGAAGGCCACTGTGGATGCCACTATTTGAAATACATAGCAGAATGTTTTGACAGGATGGGACATTACCTGACTTGACGGCCAGTGTGTATTGGCCTTAATATTCTTTGTGACAACTGGCAACACACAGTGCTAGTATGATGACTCAAGATGCTCTCAATAAAATTTTTCTGACCTGTTGACTACATTGTCAATAGAACAAATTGTCTGGTGTTTTTGCTACTATTGTAAGTGGCTTCCTAAGGGCCTTGTGCTGAATGAAAGAGACTTTAGATCTTATATTTGCTGTAATATGGTGGCAAGTGGTAGTTGTGATGCTGTGTCAGCTCCTATAAAAAGTACTTTTGTACTGAATGATAAGTGTCGTAAATGTAATAAAATAGTGAAAAACAGTATCTTTTGTGATTTATGTGAGAGGTAGTATCATAAATGTGGAAATTTGCCAAATTTTAATGAAACCAATGTAAGTAAGGACTGGTTTTGAGGTACTTCCGCCCGTTGTGATGAACACAGAGGTGTGGTTAATGAAAACAGTGTGTATTTCAGTGCTTTAGAAATAATTAATGTGTTGCAAAATGACATCGAAGTTTTGAAGAATGAGAACTGTGCTTTGAGAACTAGAATAAAAAATCTGTAAGAAACCAGTAAAGATGTGACTGAGAAGGGTTTGCCTAATCCAAATGGTGATACAAATAATCTATACATGCCTAGGAGTTGGGAATCAGTTAGGTCTCGTAAGCAATCAACCACAATAGCAAAGCATAAAGTAGACCAAGATAACAGTTTCCCTCCAATCAAGAATAGATTTGAACCTCTCTTGCTTCCGGATGACAGTACTGAAGAAACTAGATCTTTTCCATCTGCAGATAAACCCAGACTTGTTTCAATCCAAAATAAAATCAAAACAAAAAGAGCTAAAAATCTTCTTTTCGGTGACAGTCGTGGCAGAGGTCTTTCTTTCCAACTGAACCAATCTGAGAACCTTCAGAATTATACAATACGTGGAGTTGTGAAACCGTGGGCGTGCTTTCTTGACATCGCTTCATCAGCTGTAAATGAAGCCATGGATCTTTCTTCCAATGATACTGGTGCTGATGGCAGGAGCAAATGATGTGGCCAGGAATAATACTTCAGATGCTGTTAATGAACTAAAGCAGACTTTGTCATTGCTTACACATACAAATGTAGTGGTGATAGATATCCCTCAGCGACATGATCTTGAGTCTTGGTCTTGTGTTAACGTGGAAATGTCCAGGGCAAATAGGCGTTTCTGTAAATATTTTAGAAATGTAAGTATTGTCGATGTTGGTAATTGTAATTGCAGACTTTTCACTAGGCATGGGTAACATGTCAACACCCCTGGCAAGGCTAGTTTGTGTAGCATAATTATAAACATTGTAAAAGACATGCTTACAAACTTAAATGGTTGTGAACCAACCTCAATGACATTTACTAGTGATAGTTTTTTAGAGAATGGCTGGGGCCTAGTTTGACACAATTAGGTATAGATGAAGGTATGAAATTAAATCTAGGTCTTAACCCTGTTAGTTGGGGAGATTTAATTAATAAACCTGCCATTTTTGAAGATTTAATTAATAAAACAAAGAGAAATATCCAAGGTGATGTAAGCATACTTAAAACAGGTAGATCTGAGTTTAAAGTAGGGTATCCCAATGTTCAATGTCTCAGACATAAATGTGTACTAGTAAATAACTGTGCTGTTGATAATTTGTTAGATATTTTGTGTTTAAGTGACCATTGGTGTAAGAGAGAAGAATTGTCATTTGAACTATTAGATGATTATATATTAGTTACTAGATTTTGTAGAGAACAGCATAATAATGGAGGTATTGTAGCGTATATTAAAAAGCATTCTTTGTATAATGGTTTTAAATTGTACCACGATGTTCTTTGTCATGAGTTTGATTTTCAGGTTTAAGATTTTGGGTTTGGAAGATGCTTAGCTACTAATAATTCTACTTTATAGATCCCCAAGTGGAGATCCTTATGTTTTTTAGACAAACTTGATGATTTATTTAATTTTTTTGTGTAGGTCAAAATGGGAAAAAATTAGCATTGCTAAGTTTGTCGATCTTTAGATAGTTATAGTGTTTTAGGCTTAAAAATGTATAATAAGTTACCTTTAGAAATAAGTAATTTACCTTTAAATTTATTTAAGTGCATGTTGATTAACAGATTAGCTGGTTTACCATTTTATTCTGTTACTGAATTTTTTGAATGCAATTCTGTGTGAAATTGCAGTATGGAGCATGAATGAGGAGATACCTATCGATATATTAAGAAAGTCTATCCAGCATAACTTAGTGTATAAACTTATATACAGGGTGTTACAAAAAGGTACTGCCAAACTTTCAGGAAACATTCCTCACACACAAAGAAAGAAAATATGTTATGTGGACTTGTGCCCGGAAACGCGTACTTTTCATGTTAGAGCTCATTTTATTACTTCTCTTCAAGTCACATTAATCATGGAATGGAAACACACAGCGACAGAACATACCAGCGTGACTTCAAACACTTTGTTACAGGAAATGTTCAAAATGTCCTCCATTAGCGTGGATACATGCATCCACACTCTGTCGCATGGAATCCCTGATGCGCTGATGCAGCCCTGGAGAATGGCGTGTTGTATCACAGACGCCCACAATAAGGGCACAAAGAGTCTCTTTATTTGGTACCAGGGTTGCGTAGACAAGAGCTTTCAAATGCCCCCATAAATGAAAGTAAAGAGGGTTGAGGTCAGGAGAGCGTGAAGGCCATGGAATGGTCCGCCTCTACCAATCCATCGGTCACCGAATCTGTTCTTGAGAAGCGTTGGAACACTTCGACTGAAATGTGCAGGAGCTCCGTCATGCATTAACCACATGTTGTGTCATACTAGTAAAGGCACATGTTCTAGCAGCACAGGTAGAGTATCCCGTATGAAATCTTGATAATGTGCTCCATTGAGCGTAGGTGGAAGAACATGGGGCCCAATCAAGACATCACCAACAATGCCTGCCCAAACGCTCACAGAAAATCTGTGTTGATGATGTGATTGCACAATTGCGTGCGGATTGTCTACAGCCCACACATGTTGATTGTGAGAATTTACAATTTGATCACTTTGGAATGAAGCCTCATCTGTAAAGAGAATATTTGCACTGAAGTGAGGATTGACACATTGTTGGATGAACCATTCGCAGAAGTGTACCCGTGGAGGCCAATCAGCTGCTGATAGTGCCTGCACACGCTGTACATGGTACGGGAACAACTGGTTCTCCTGAAGCACTCTCTATACAGTGACGTGGTCAGCGTTACCTTGTACAGCAGCAACTTCTCTGACGCTGATATTAGGGTTATCGTCAACTGCACGGAGAATTGCCTCATCCATTGCAGGTGTCCTCGTCGTTCTAGGTCTTCCCCAGTCGCGAGTCATAGGCTGGAATGTTCCGTGCTCCCTAAGACGCCGATCAATTGCTTCGAACGTCGTCCTGTCGGGACACCTTCGTTCTGGAAACCTGTCTCGATACAAACGTACCGCGCCACGGCTATTGCCCCGTGCTAATCCATACATCAAATGGGCATCTGCCAACTCCGCATTCGTAAACATTGCACTGCCTGCAAAACCACGTTCGTGGTGAACACTAACCTGTTGATGCTACGTACTGATGTGCTTGATGCTAGTACTGTGGAGCAACGAGTCGCATGTCAACACAAGCACCGAATTCAACATTACCTTCCTTCAATTGGGCCAACTGGCGGTGAATCTAGGAAGTACAGTACATACTGACGAAACTAAAATGAGCTCTAATATGGAAATTAAGCGGTTGCGGACACATGTCCACATAACACCTTTTCTTTATTTGTGTGTTAGGAATGTTTCCTGAAAGTTTGACCGTAACTTTTTGTAACACCCTGTATACAGTCTTTTACTTATTAATACTAACTTTGTCTATTGCTTGTAAAAGTTCAATGACAATAAAATTTATATTATTATTATTATCATTAGTATTATTATTATAGTAGTGGAGGAAACTCTTCGCAGAATTTATTAGAATATGATATATAAAACTATGGTGATAAAGGATGAAGGCAATAGGGAAGAGCACAATGAAGCACAGCACATAGTCCTATTACCATATGTACAAGGGGTCACTGAACATGTAGTAGTAGTAGTAGTAGTAGTAGTAGTAGTAGTTTTAGTCATCTGTAGATCTCTTTTTACAAGGATATAGGACATGTCAAAGTATTTACAAGCTTAGATCAATTTACAATAAGCTAATTCGTATACACATATATTTACAGACTTCTAGTTAGAGACAATCATTAGATTTTACTCCTGGTATACAATAATTTATTTACAAATAACTCATTAAATAATGTAATGCCACACTATTCACTCATATTTCACTATCAGTCACTGCACACACTATACACACATTGTTTCATAACACTTCACTCACTACATACACACACACACACACACACACACACACACACACACACACAGGTGATCCTTGGGCCATTTTCTGTACTGCAAGTTCCCATTTTCTATCCTGAAAAACTGAGTAAGCATCCCTTCATAATGAGTGAGATGTTGAGCTCAGAAAGAGGAAGAGGTGTTAGTATTGTGCTATGCATAGCTTGAGGGGAGAGTGTCTCTAGAAAGGAAAAAAGAAGAAAAATAATAAAGTGAAGGTGTTATGTGGAATATTGGATGTTTTATAATCATCATTATTATTATTATTTGTTTGTATAACATTTTTTTATCAAACCCCTACTCTGCTTTATCTAAGTAATCCTTCAATGTATAAAATGTATTGCATAACAGGTACTTTTTAGCTGCCTTCTTAAATAAGTGTATTTTTGAAATTTCTTTAATCTCTTTTGGTAATTTATTGTACAGTTTTATTCCTTGGTAGAAAATGCTGTTTTGAGTTTTATGTTTATTTTTTCTTGGTAAATGTAAGTTGAGTCTATCTCTTGTTGCATGGTCATGGACAGAGCTGTTTGTGCAGTAATTGCCAATGTTACTTTTGATGTGTACAACTGACTGGTAAATGTGTTCACATGGAGCAGTTAAAATTCCCAGTGTTTTGAACAGATCTTTACAATGAGCTCGACTACTATTTCTGGTTATTATTCTTATGGCTCTTTTCTGGAGTTTGAAAATTGTGTTCATATTTTGTGGATTTGTTCCCCAAAAAAGAATGCCATAGCTAAGAATTGAGTGTACATATGAATAATATGTAACTAAAAGACACTGCATGTTACACACAGATGATAGAATTCTAAGGGCATAACATGCTGATGACATTCTGTTTGCAAGTACCTTTGTGTGTTCGCACCACTTCAGCTGAGAGTCAATATTCATTCCTAGAAATTTTGCATTTGTTACACAGTCTATAGAGGTGCCATCTACATTTAATTTAACATTGTCATTCTTCCTCTTCAAACTGAAGTTCATGGCATTAGTTTTCTTTATGTTTAATGTCAATTTGTTGCTTATTGACCAATCGTAAACTTCCTTGAGAGTTTCATTTGCTTTCTCGGTAAGGAGTTCTCTTGTTCTCTCAGTGACTATAATATTGCTGTCATCAGCGAAGAGAATTTTCTCACCATGAGTAACACTACTGGGAAAGTCATTGATGTATATCAGGAATAGTATTGGTCCTAATATGCTACCTTGTGGAACCCCTATATTAATATGTTTTGGTTCTGATAAGTATTTTACTAAATGTTTAGATCTATTTGAAGTATGTGTTATCTCTACTCTTTGTACCCTATCTGTTAGGTATGATCGAAACCAGTCATTAGCTACCCCTCTTATTCCTAATGCTTCTAATTTATTTAATAGAATCTTGTGGTCGACTGTATCAAAAGCCTTAGAAAGATCCAAAAATATGCCTGTGACACACTCATCTTTATCAAGAGCATTAAGTACAACTTTTGTGAATTCTACTATGGCTGACACCGTATTTTTGCCACTTCGAATACCAAACTGTGATTTGCTTAAAAGATTGTATTTATTCAGATAATTCATTAATCTGTCTTTCATAATTGCTTCTATTATTTTTGAGAATGCTGACAGCAGGGAAATGGGCCGGTAATTTTCTATGTCTTCTGCATTACCTTTCTTAAGCAAAGGTACAACTCTTGCCTGTTTTAGCTGCTCTGGAAATGTCCCTGATGTGAAGGATTCATTTATTATATTTGTTAATGGGCCTTGTATAATCCCTATGCATTGTTTCAGTACACACATTGGTACATCATCTAAGCCTTCTGACTTTTTATTTTTTAGCTTTTGAACAGTTTTATTGACTTCATTCTCTGTGGTTGGAAGTAACATCATTGTATCTAGTGCAACAATTTTTGCAGGTGTTATATTTGTTTTGGGGAATTTTTGCTGTAACTTCTCTGCAATACTTGAAAAATGCTCGTTTACATAGTTTGCTAAGTGTTGTGGATCATTTATTACCTTATCTCCCTCCCTTAGCAGTATGTTATTCTGCGTTTGTTTGCCTCTCCCCGTTTCCTTTTTTATAACATCCCAGACTGCTTTGCTTTTATTCTCTGCATTATATATTATTTTGTCATTAAATGACTTTTTTGCAGCAATCAGCACCTTCCTATAAATCTTTTTGTATCTATGATAGAAATTTAAGAATTCTGGATCATTGTGAATCTCTTTCATGGAACTGAGGTGTTTAAGTGTTTGGGAGGACTTCTTAATACCTACTGTTATCCATCTGTTTTTGTGAGATGTTGATACAGTCATGCATACTTTTGGAAATGCTGTTTCAAAGTGCAATTTAAACAATGTGGAGAATTTGGAGAATTTCATATTCACATTGGTTTCCTTATACACTTCATCCCAGCTTTGTTTTTCTAGTTCTTTTGAAAAATCTTTTATTTTGATTTCTGATAGATGTCGTTTATAGGCTTGTAGTTTAGGGAATGATTCGATGCCTGATTTTACTGTTGTTATTTGACAGAGATGGTCTGATAGTCCGAGATCTTTTACAGCTACATCACATTTTTCCCTGTCTATATTTGTGGCCACATGGTCAATTACTGATCCAGTCATTGTAGTAACCCTTGTTGCACTATTGACCAATAGGGACATGCCAAAACTTTGAAGGATACTTATGAAGGTGCTGCTGGATTCATTTATGATATTAGTGTTGATGTTTATGTCCCCACACAGAATTATGTTGACCATTGTACTTGAGACTTTATCTAGAACTTCTGTTAATTGTCCTCACTACCACTGGGAGATCTATACACACACAAAATGATTAATTTCTTGGTGATATCGAGCCCTGATAATTCAATAGCTGATATTTCAATGTGTTTGTCTTCACTTACTGTACTGAGGTCATGTCTAGATTTGAACTGTGTTCCTTTTCTGATATAAATGCATGATCCTCCACCCCTTGAAGTAGTTCTGCAGTAAGAGTTTGCCCTTTCATACAATGATAATACTACATGTTGGATTTCTGTGTCTCTACACCAGTGCTCAGTAATACAAACTACTGTGCAGTTCAAAGATTGGAGCTCAACTTCTAATGCTTGTATTTTATTTTTTATTGATTGCATGTTTTGATGGAGGATTGTTAAGTCTGTGAAATGCCCCATGTTACTCTTTCCGATGGTTTGTTTTTCTTTGTGACATCTGGTATGTGTGATTTTTGAAGTGTTATAATCTGTCTTGTGAGTGATTGTTTCAGTATTTTTTGAACTGCTAGAGATACTCTTTAGGCAGGGGAACCTGTTGTCTGGATTTATCCTAAAAAAGACCTACTTTTCCTACCTATGACAACAGGTATTTGACCATGTGTGGCCCGAGATCCACCCCCTATACTTTCATGAATCAGCTGTACCAATCTTCCCTTCCCAATCCTGTTTAGGTGTAGGCCATGCCTAGTGAAACCCCATCTGTTGATAGTCCCGACGGGCACCAGAGAAACATGAGCAAAGTTGGCCGTCCTCAGAGCCATCTCCAGCCCCACATTGATTCGCCTCACAGCTCTATCAAGGCCTGGCTGATCATGACGCCGGAACAGCTCAACAAAGTGTACATTGGTGCCATGAGTCAGGGAAGCTATCTTGTCCAGGTCACCACCTATTTCATATGCCCCATCCCTGTCCAAACTGTTTCCCGCCCCACCCACTATCACTACATGGTCCTCTTTTGTAAAATCCTTACATAAAGACCCTAGGTCCTCTATCACATGACTTAGCCCTGCATTTGGTTTGAAGATACTGGTGGCCTGGTACGCTGCCCCTAAACTTTCCTGTAACTGAGGGCCTACACCTCGCCCATGGCTACTACTTAGCAGCAGCACTTTCTTCTTCCTAACACTTTGTACATTCCTAGGCTTCTTGGCCTCGGTTGAAGTGTGCTGCACATTTCCTGCTCCTCGTTCTACCTGAGGCTCTTCTCCACTTAACTCTGGCAGTGGCAGATACCTGTTTTTGGTGTTGTTGATAAAACTATCAGATCGCGTTCTCTTTCTTCCTATCCTCCTACCAGCTGCCAGTTCCCAACCACCCTCCTCCCCCCTATTTCCCTTGATCCTTATCAGTTCCTTCCTTGCTTCCTCCAACTGTGCCTGAAGGGCACAGATTTTCCTTTCCTGCTCCCCAATCAAAATGTTCCTACTGCATACTCTGCAGTTCCAGGAGAGAGCCTCTTCTGTTCTCCCAACATTCTCCCCACTGCATCCCCCCCAGTGAAAATATTTCCTACAAATCCCTCTACTCACTACCCTATAACAGCTCCCATATTTCTCACTCATGGTCAGTTTCGAAAGAATAGTTAAGTTTAAAGAATGTTTTAAATTTGTCAAGGTCGCGAGATTGTATGTCTGCAAGCAAAAAAAACGACACAAAGATCTTATGTGCGGTGGTTGTTGTTTTTCTACTGATTTAGAGATGCAAAAACAGAAGAATGAATTTGTAATTACTTTGCTTTTAGAGAATTTAAGTTATCAGGCGTGTTTGGTCAGGTTTTTAAACGTTTATAACTCGCAAAATTTAGACCTAGATCGCGTCTATCTAACTAGTAAACAATACGAAATGTATTAGTTAAATACGATTTAGAAATGTTTAATTACACTTTTATTGCGACAATAGACACTGATGAAACTAGTAGCTGTCTTTTTTAAACGATTTTTGCTCTATCAAGAAAACTTGAATAGAATTTGTTGTGTTTATGTCACGCAAAATTACGGGTTATGTCGCGATTATCGGGACCTCAGCTAAAGAACAAGTTTTTTCAAGAACAAGCTCTGCTTGGACGCTAATATTCAGTTGTGTGACAAGAACGGACACTACAGCAAGTAATAAAAACAAAGAATATTTAAACTTGGCACTATTTCCTCTTAAATAAGTTATTTTAGCGGACGAAGAAAATACCTGTGATCTCACTCGGCGGCCATCTTGGATTTCCTCCAAAGTTCTCTGCAAAGCTCGCATCAAGCCAATCTTTTGAAGCAATAACAAAACAAAACAAGTTCTACACTTATTGAAAGATGTGGTCGACAAGCTAAACACCGTAGGAGTACACGAAATTGATTGTGAATGTAGACTGGTGTATGTAGGTGAGATGAGGCGGCCAATCAGCACATGACTTGCAGAGCAATCTAAACACTGCACAAGTTTACGAAATTGGTTGAGAATGTGGACTGGTGTAAATAGGTGGAGTGAGGCGTCCGATCAGCACATGAGTCACAGAGCATGAAAGCTGTATCTGTCTGGGACGACGCACCAGATGAGCTGTGGCGTAATGCTAGGATGAGTGCGAACAAGAGACAATATTCCGTGGAACCCGCATACTGCCGAAACGGCCGTTTATAGCGAGGTGAAAGAGTAGATAGGCGATAGAAATAGCTAACAGCATGAACAGAAAGGACAGATGTAAGCTTCTCGGGTCCTGGTTGCCAACAGTGGCAACACTATGGGATGGCAGTGCACACAAACCAACTCACACAGGCGCGTGGGAGATTGCGGCAGTCGTACGTACCCAGAGTACTGGTACGCTGCAGCCCGCACCTGGCTACAAGTAAAGAGTACTACGGCACAGTTACCGCCTGTTTCTAATTCGCCTATATTCACCAAAGGCAAGAAATAATGTATACACCAATCAAGCGCTTCTTTATCCTCCAATGACAAGAAATAGTATGAAAGCCAATAAAGAACGCTCAACACCCTTCTCCCCGTCCTACATACCCTATCAAATTACGTAAACAGCTTCCTCCGCTACTAAATAAGATTTAAAGTCTGTCTCATTTACCTGTCAGGGCAGCACGAAGCCCTGAGGAAAGCCACTTGCTTATTCATAGACAATGCTGTCAACAGCCCAGAAGAATTTAATTGACAGTGTCAACGACCGCGAAAGCCTAGGCTCACATATCACTCAAGTTGTCAATCACTCGGGTATTATGCTAGAGGTGTGGATATACAAACTTGAGCAAATTTTCAATGTATATTGTTTTCGGCACCATGAATTCTAACATCTTTGGTCAGACCGACGTTTTAGCGGCAACTTCTTTGCTACTTGTTTTATGTTAGTAAACACTGTGCACCGTGTGGCGTAGTGTTGTTTCCCGGTATTGAGGAATCATAGTGATGGTATGTGTAATATAGTTCGTAGTGTTTTCTAATTTATTGTCCACTAGTCCATGCAAATTAAAGGACTTAGAGACCAAACTGCTATGTTCCCATGGGTTCAGCTATAATTATATGTCCTTAACGATGAGTAAAACATCGGGAAATTAACATGTTGTGTGAGATGTTGCTGAGCAAATTTTCTTCGTTTCTGATTCGTTGTGTGAAGAGGAGTATAACACTGGGCCTTGTATTGTATATGTGGTGTTCGTTGATAACATTCGGGATATGAAATGTTGTGCACAATGTGAGATTGCCCTGGTGTTCTTTAGAGACGCGGGAGAATGTAACGGCTGTAATATGAAAATCAGAAATTTCCATGATTGCGTCGAGGAGAGAAGTTTGGGCTCATCTCAACTGCTCAACTCCAGAATGTAGTTACAGTTCCCTGTACATTCTTTTGAAGCTGCCTGCGAAGTTGTCACGAAGTGACAAAGTAATAAACTTGCGTGTCCTGATATCATCTTGCATTAGCTGCTGAGAAAAAGAAATAGCGTTTTTAGTAATTAAATTGTGCTAAGCATCCGTTCGTTTGAGTAGTTGTCACTTCGCGAAAATGGTAATGAGTAGGCCTAGTCTTAACTTTTTAGATTACCTAACAATTATTGTATATTCTGTAGGCTTTCCTCCAGTTTCACGTCTCAAATTAAAATGCACTGTGTCGGGAAGAGAACATTACTTTTATGCAACTTATTTTGGTTTTGAATAAAAATATTTTGTCACTTTACAGCTTTAATAGTGAGTCAGGTTATTATGTTCCCAGGCAATAGCTGGCGGCTCACTAATACAAGTTAATATCATTGGCAACTAAATTCATTGCTTGCTCCTTAAGACTCCGCAAGCATAGGAACTTATTGTAACATTACATTTCCTGTACTGTCAAACACAGATTACATGACTAGATATATTGCTAAATATTGTTTCCACTAAATAAATTGTAAAAAATCAGCAGATCAAGAAAAGTAGTAATTCTGATGTGCAAATGTGACTGGTGGAGCATCAGAATCTTTATGTTGTTGTGGTTGTTGTTTAGCTTTCATGAAGTAGTCTTTCAGATCTGGCCTAAACAGTTTTAACTCCTGACTTTAAAAATGGAAGAGAAGCAAAGCACTATTTCTCCAAGTCTGTTTCCCTCCTTCCCTCTTTATTTTCTAGTAGTATCCTCTCAGTTTGGGTTGTGAAGAAGGAAAGTAAAGGCGTAGTAGAAGGGCGATGCCATTGAGAGTGAGATCACCACACATTACTTCTCTAAGGAAGTTCTGACAGAGCTTGATGGGTAATGTTATCCTGTTTGTGTTTTGCAGGCTTTGTTAATGCCTTACATTTAGTAGAGCGTTATTGATATCTTGGAAACTAACATTGGTGGTATTAATTATAACTGCCTTAGGCAATTATGATAGTTAATCATCAATAAACCCTACACAAACTTTTTGTGAAAGTTACTTATCTCCATTGCTGTGTATGTTGCAATGCTCTTCATCTTTGTTGTTTCTTTTGTCTGCAGGCAGACATAGATGATAACATGACAGTAACAGTTGAAGAAGAACACCGTCGGAAGCCTGAAGATGAAGTTCGACGCAGAAAGAAGCGTATATACAAAGCACTGAAGAACCAAATGGAATTTTATTTTGGTGATGCTAATTTAACAAAAGACAAGTTTCTCATTGATTTAATAGAAAAAGATAAATGTAAGCAATATGTATATTCACATTTCTATAGTACAAGTATAATTTAATACCACTATCATTTCTTGTTTACGTGTTTGTGTATGTTACCTTCTTTGATGAGCACATTGATGTCATCAGTGAACATACTCGGGTGGGGGGATACAGTGTGTGAAAAATGGTGAACAACTGTCAGGTATTATAGATGGTCACATTGATTGCATACGTGAAATAATTGACTTACACTGCTGTTCATCTTATCAGCATAGAGTTTCTCAGACCACTTAGATCCTAGGGTCCCATATTTTGTGAAGAAAAGTGGAGGCAAAGATAATATGGTGATTTTAGATGTACTCAGCACCTGGATTCAAACTAGACTACCTGATGATGAGAATGAAGTCAGTGATCAAAGTACTGTATTGAGACATGTAATAGCAGGCTTGAGGTACACCCAGGAATTTAACATCCTATAGAGATAATGCACTAACTGTGTTTATGGTGTACCAGTTGCTGTTTTGTGTACTACCATTGCAGTTTATCATCATTGGTCATAGCCAATTTGTCGTAATATGCAGCAGCCAGCAAGAGTTGCTCAATCTTGTATCATGGTTATAATAAACATTTGCTTTTTTTCTGATTATGTCAGTTTCTGAGGTTATGAGTTAGTTTGGACGTAATAGCACAGCTTAAATTGTTGCAAATGAAACGAGCACCAATGAAACACATATACAACTCCTGAATCCATGATGTTCAGTTGTGTGACCATCGAGCCATGGTGTGTTTGTTATGGAGTGGAGGTGAAATCTTGCTGTAGAGAGTGTGGTGTATGAAGTAGTGCCAGTTTAATGATGTGGTGACTATGTGTTTGAGGGGTATGTTTTTGTCATTTAGTGTGCTAAAGTCATCATGATGTGGAGTGTATGACATTACGGGGTGGAAGAATGGTATGTATTGTTTAGAATGTTGTCATATGAAACAGAATATGTCGTAAAATTTAAGCTATTTTCTTAGGTGCCTGCATAACCACTAAGTAAGTAGATCAGTGTTTTAATTAACTCATGGGAGAAGGTAGGTGGCTCAATGTTTGTTAATAGGCTATATCAGATGTGTGACTCTATTATTAATAAACATTGACCCACGTAACTTCTCTCATAATTTAAGGAAAAATCAGTGATCCAATTCAATAATTATCATAAACTCTTTTCTAATGGGTTCTGCCTTCTTGTTCTATCTGATTCATCATTCACCGCATACACAGTTGCCAACTGCACACATGCAACAGAAAAGTGCCAGTACGTTAAGTGCGCTTTTACTAGAGGGTTTAACTGTATATGTGTACTGGAGATTGAGATACCGGCGTTTGTAGTTGGGGGAGGGTGATATTGGTATCCTGGTCTAGGGTGGAGTACGTTGTTGATATGCAGATTGGCTACCAATTGTTTTAGTTGTTTGTGTGTGTGTGTGTGTGTGTGTGTGTGTGTGAGGGGGGGGGGGGGAGGGTTGAGGTGTATTGGTATCCTGGTCTAGGGTTGAGCTATGTAGGTTAATTGGAGATTTAGTGACCATGATATGATGTGTTTTGTATGGTTTTACTGTTATTTTTTGGCAGTTTTGAGTGTTGCGGAGTGTTGTGTCTTGAACAGTGTTGTTTTTATTGTTGAATTTTTAGTTTGACCCTGCCCAAAACTGCCCTTCTTCTCACAGTTGTCCCAGTAATTTCATTCAGTTTAATCATTGTATTGGTTCGCGCAGTATTTGTATTTTTGTGGGTGTTATGATCAATGTTTTGATCGGCATGTCGGGTATGCTGAAAACGGGTTTCAGCATGGTACTGACATTGGTCAAAGCAGACAGGTGATATCCCTACCTCCAGTAATCCGTATCCAAATGTTGATGATCAAGGAAGAAAACAAATCAGTTTAAACGCATTTCATGCATCCGTTCCTAATTATTCATTACATTTTATTTCTGTTTGGACAAAGAATAAAGTGGTAGATAACTGTAAGCTTGTCTGTATTAATGCCTTAATAGAGGAAAATATTGAAAAAACCGTCTAAAGGTTTAGATCTCTCACAACAAAATGTGGCACCAGTGCAGAAACGCATTTTCATTGTAAGTGCTGTGGACACCAGCCTGTTACTCAGAAGATGTGACTGCTGCAGTTGACTGTCATCTGTTGACCTGCCCACTTAGAACATAATATAAACCGCAAGTGTTCTCACATCATCGGTACGGTGAAAGTTCTTCATAATCAGACATGTTTGTTGATACACAGTGCCATTAAATTTTTGTTGAAAGAGGCAAATGAGGAAGCAAGAATCTCAATAAAACCTATACTCTAGAGAGCTGCAGTAACTGCTAGCTGCTCCAGTCACTTGGTACAGAGAATAAATAAGAAGGGGAGAAAACATGGCAACAGGTATTTCCCCAGGTCTTCACTACTTCGAAAAGGCGTGAAAGAACAACCAGAAAATTTTATTTTTAGGTAATACAGTATGCATACAGTTTCTGACACAAAACTCTGCAGAAACCTAAGTTCTGTTGTCTTAAGGTGGTCAATCAGTCAAGTAGACCATTTTAAATTCTTAGCACTGAAGTATCACGATCAAGGTGATGTGCAGAAACTAAATACTGCTATATACATTGTGAGACTGATCTCTGGTGTCACTGACAGGGAAACACAAAGGCTTACTTGCTATGGTTGCTTCCACTTTTATTATATCATTTGGTGTTTTATTTTGGGGCAGCTCTGTGCATTCATGAAGAATATGCTGAGAGCAGAAAATTGCAGTCATACTGATTTGATGTGTCACTTTGTTAATTTTGTGTATACTGTTGTTCAGATGTCTTGAAATTCTAACTCTGCCATCACTGTACATGAATTTGTTGCTGACTGTGTTGACTCACTCAGCGAACAATTGACAGAAAAACAATTTGCTCATGGATACCGCTTCCTTAACAAATCCTGGTCACTGTCCATAGAAATTACGGGTGCATTGTGATTTCCCTAACAGTCAGCACTTAAAGAATCTCTGAGCATGGGTTACCTGATAGTTACTTCATGATGCAGTATTACTGAGGGGTGACAGCTTGAAGTCAGTTGTTGATCGTTCTAGTACTTCAGAGAGCCCCAAGATGGATGGAAGTACTACGTAACTTGAGAAACATATTACAGGTATGATCTGTTCCCACACATTTGTTTTTGCAGTGTGCTGCAGTAATTGCCTTCTTCGGTACCTGTTTGAATTACAGCGATCGACAGTTTAACATCTGCGTGTCCTTGTAAGCTGCATAAGAGAAGTAGGCTTGTCTCAGCTTGATGGAATAATTTATTAACGAAACCCTGCAGCTGGAACAGACAGTAATACACTGCAACTGATAACTCGTGCGAAGGCATGAGAAAATATCAGTACAGTAAATTATTCCGTATCTAACACACTTGGATTCACGTTTTTTGCCACGGAGTAGAACATGGAACAGAAATCAACAATCAAAGAATATATCACAGAACAAATGTCGCATCCTTGGTGTCCAGCGGGAAAGTTTCACAGCGCTCTACTTTCAAACACCGTGCATGTCACGGCACTGGACGATGACAGAAGACGCCACATCAGCCCTCATGGTGGAAGCGAAGTGTCATTCCAAATTGCGTGCTGGAAAATTGACATGTCGCCCGTATCTTGTGGTGCGTGGTGGCGGGTCAACTGCGGCCCCCTGGCTGCGTCTGTGTCGGCAACGATGTTGACGGAGTGATTGTTGAGTGAGGCGGAAGTCGTGGTAGGTCAGGCGTCATTGCTTCCAGAAAGACGTACGCCGGTTATCGTGATCATTGGACACTGTAGTCGGTTTCCCATTGATCAATATGTCCACGGTCTTGCTTCCTCTGGTTATGACATTGTGTGGGCCGGAATATGGTAGTTGGAGCGAAGGTTTAATACCTTCCGTTCATAACATGACGTGTGTGCAGGAGGATAGGTCATGATGGACAAACATGGCAGGAGTCCCATGTTGGTGAGGTTGCTGTGGACGGAAGCGAGCCACATGTTGTCGCAGTTGGCGGACAAATTCCGGCTGGTCACCCGTAGGGTTCGGCAGATCGTCGATAGCCACGAATTCTCGCAGCAGGCGTAATGCTTCCCCATAAATTCGGATGGAGAAGCATCCAGGTCTGGCTTGAATGTGCTTGGGAGTCCCAAGTAATACCACAGGAAATGCTTTGGTCCATCCGGTGTCATGACACATTAGGGCAGCTTTTAGTTGACCTTGAACTGTGTCCTCACATGTGATATGCTTAATTGAAGTTGATTGGCTTGATGACAGTGAAAGTGCAGTTACAACAAATCTTCTGGAAGAAGGTGAAGCAGCACAGCTCCTATGAATTTCACAGGCCCTACATTGAAGGTGACTGCCATTAATTGAACATGTTTCATGCATACAAAAACTTGTAGTATCAGTGTCATTTATTTTGTGTCAGCAGGGACTGGTGGTAAAAGTCTAGTTCAGCCCCAGTGTTGTACTTAAAGGTTTTTTGTGCTGTAATGTTACCAGCACTGGCCACAAAATGTGATGGTAAGGAAAGAGGATGTGTCAGATGCTGGATGTATGCAGTCAGTGAGAGAGCAGCAGACAGATGACATGTTTGAAAGCAGCGCTGTTACATTCATATATCACTACCTCCAAAAATCGTAACACATTCAGAAGGAATGGGAGAATATTTTGACAACCCAGATTATTAATTTCAGCAGTAGTATTAGATCCCGGCCTAACCACAGCCATGTTATTTGTGAAATATTCAAAAGAAACATATATTGCAACAAGGATTATTAATTTAATTTTTGCGAGTGAAACTGAACTAAGCCTTGGGTTCATCTACAGATCAATCTGTTACTACAACCAGGTATTTTAGCTTTCGCATTTGTTGGCTTCGGCAACTCAAAACTAAACTTTCACCTTCTAACCTAACCACAACCTTGTAATTCATTATATAACTGGAATAAACATGCAACTATTTATGACAACAATGATTATAAATTTAACTGCTGCTCGTTTTACTCGCAGCAATTTAAGCTGTGTTATTAGACCCCAGCCTAACCACAACCTTGTAAGTCATGATATACTTGGTGCTAGATGTTCATTTTCTCACCTCTCATTTATGTGAAAATATCATCCCATTGGCTTCATGAAACTGATGTGTTGCCAGTCCATGAGCAGTACAGAATCCAGGACTGCAGCTGGTCAGCCGGCCGCGGTGGTCTCGCGGTTCTAGGCACGCAGTCCGGAACCGTGCGACTGCTACGGTCGCAGGTTCGAATCCTGCCTCGGGCATGGATGTGAGTGATGTCCTTAGGTTAGTTAGTTTTAAGTAGTTCTAAGTTCTAGGGGACTGATGACCACAGCTATGAAGTCCCATAGTGCTCAGAGCCATTTGCAGCTGGCCCTGTTCTAGGCTTTCCCAGAACTGGCAGTTGTCCCAGAACATAAATGTAATGTATTTTGCGTAAATAGGAAGAGAGATCCTATTGTTTGATTACACTTGTGGCTGAAAGCCCTGCACCGGGCAAGATGTGAGAGTTTTGTGATCTTGTTAACAAAGTCAGGTTTTAGTCATGTTTTTTTTTTTGTTTGTTTGTTTATCTTCTGATGCTGTAAACTTAGGTAGACCCAAGTTTTCCTGAGTCAGAAATGTTGGAAAAGTTGTTGCATGTACGCCAAATTTTTGTCAACATGTTTTTATGTATGTCAGTAATTTAATTGACTTATTCTTACTAAAGTATTATTTTACAATGAATGAAAAGTGCCTGATGTGCTGTAAAACTACCAGCGTATGTTGTGTTAGACTCATTACTTTTTCCCGTTGGGGTGACTGTAATGGCATGGGGATTGGGAAACAGGAGTGAGGGGAACAGGAGGGAAAATTGTTGCCCTTCAGGCTGAATTAGACAAGACAGGGAAAGACTTGGATGGAGAATTGTAGAGAGGGGTGGGAAGTGGCAACAGGTAACACAAGGAATTAGAAAATAAGTTTGATCAGTTGGTGAGCTGCAGGCAGGTGTAGATGTAGGCAAGGCACAAAGAACTTGCAACAGTAATCAGAAAAGTAAACTGATAAAGAAAAAGAAATGTTTGTTGTTTTGGTAGTTCTCTTGCTAGATAGTATTGACAAAGATCCTGGGTACAGTGTAGAATCTGACCTTGTAAAGATTGCATCAGCATCAAGACATGTCATTGTCGAGTTTTGCTATTAGATGCCATTACCTACCTCATTTAAACACTTCTGTGAGGAGAATTAATTTAAGAGTTGGAACAGCTGCTTATATCGGGTGCAGGATGAAGTGCGACGTGACATTCTTAGAGTGGCATGTCCCATTTTGAAGCTTCCGTGTTAATGAAATTAAGTAGTAGGTAAGTGTCAGGATATCCCACTGTGGGAGATATTATTATGATATGTGCAAACGGAAAAATGGATAGACCCCATCACTTCTGCAATGTGAGACAATGAATGTGTGTCTCCACCTACTGCGTGGGGTTGCTTGTTCCTTGGTGGGAGGCTTTGGAGGTGTTTAGAAGACAAGGAGAAAAACACATGGCTACAATAGATGCTGCAACAAATGAAAAACTTACTTCTTGTCTTCCATTTTTATATGTATAAGATGACCTGCCAGCCCACCAAGTATATGATATTGTGTTATTTTAAAAGGCAATGTGAATACAGAAAGTTTAAAGTTCAGTTTTATGTATCATTAAAGTAGCTTGGAGGACAAATAATGCTCTCTATCAGCACCAACCATGTACAGGGAGATGAAATTCCATTTGTATGTAAGGGCTGTCAGTGGCACCAAAGTTAGTTTCCAGTCCCGAGCGAGTGAGACAGAAACTGAAATTGAGGGTAGCAAAGCAAAAGCTGAAATGCTTAACTCTGTTTTTAGATGTTTCTTTACAAAAGAAAACCCAAGAGAATTGCCCCAATTTACTCCTCAGACCACTGAAAAGATGAATGAAATAAATAATAGTGTCAGTCTTGTTGAGAAACAGCTGAAATCGTTAAAATTGAACAAAGTTCCAGGCCCCAATGGAATCCCTGTCATACTCTATACAATATTTATGGCTAAGTTAGCTGCTCTTCTAACTATGATCTATCATAGATCCCTCAAACAAAAAATCATCCCCAGTTCTTGGAAAAAGGCACAGGTCACATCTGTCTACAAGAAGGGTAGTAGAAGTGATCCACAAAACTCCTGTCCAATATCCTTGACATTGATTTGTTGTAGAATCTTAAAACATATTCTGAGCTCAAACATAACAAGGTATTTAGAACAGAATCGCTTCCTCAGTGCCAGTCAGCATGGATTCTGAAACTATTGATCATGTAAAACCCAGCTCACAGTTTTCCCACATGACCTGCTGAACGTTTTGGATCATGGCAGCCGGGTAGATGCAGTATTTCTTGATTTCTGAAAAGCATTTGACTCTGTACCACACCTATGTGTTTTGTCAAAAGTAGGATCAGACGGGGTGTCAACTGAAATTTGTGACTGGATTGGGGACTTTTTGGTAGGGAGGACACAGTGTATTATCTGGGATGGGGAGTCATCATCAGGAAACTTAGTTGGGGCCCTTGCTGCTCATATTGTATATTAATACATTGCAGTCGGGCCGCAGGAACTTCTGCAATCCCTTAGAAGTCGTATACCTTTGCACCTTTTTGCATGGCTCCTGACCAAAAGATAATGAAGAAAAGCAATACCTTTCAACTGATGTTTTTGTTATGATCCTCAATCTCAACATTAGTTTAAATTTTTTTTGAAAGATGTCACATATTTACAGAATCATTATATTTTGAAAATTAGAAGATTCAGAGGTATAAAAAAAGTTTGTAATTGCAATAAATCAGAATGTATTGTAAAATAAATGTACAAAACTATTTCCTTGAATTTATACAACTCTTCATTGAGCAAAATTTGTCTTTGTGTATATTAAATAGAAAGAAACTTCCACATGGGAAAAATGTATTAAAAACAGAGATTCCAAGACTTACCAAGCGGGAAAGCGCCGGTGTGTGTGTGTGTGTGTGTGTGTGTGTGTGTGTGTGTGTGTGTGTGTGTGTGCGCGTGCGCGAGTGTATACCTGTCCTTTTTTCCCCCTAAGGTAAGTCTTTCCACTCCTGGGATTGGAATGACTCCTTACCCTCTCCCTTAAAACCCCCATCCTTTCATCTTTCCTTTTCCTTCCCTCTTTCCTGACGAAGCAGCCGCCGGTTGCGAAAGCTCAAATTCTGTGTGTGTGTTTGTGTGTTTTATTCATTGTGCCTATCTACCGGCGCTTTCCCGCTTGGTAAGTCTTGGAATCTTTGTTTTTAATATATCTTTGTGTATATTGCTTGAAATAGTCAGATAGACACAATCCTACGTTACATTATTGACACCACCATCTGGTTTCCCTTCTCACTCGTTTGCCAGTACTGCGTGCGCCCTTCAGAGAGCAAGCAGTGCAGTATCTTTATGCATACTTCTTGCTTGTTGTCGATGGGATGCGAGTGGGGAAATACCTTGCTGTTAACCTGTTTGTTACTGAACCCTGCTTTTCGTCTTTGTTGAAAGCTTCGCCTGATTTCTCGAGTATGTGTTTTCCCAGGTCCATCAAAAAAGTAATCAAGCTGGTTTGTTTGTGAGAGACAGGCTGAAGTTTCTTGTACAGAATGTAAGAATTGACCACACACGTCAAAAATACATGAAATAATATATTTTTCCACCATTTCATTGTTCGTCGTTGAAAATAATAGTAGGTCACTAGCTGATCTCCATGATCAATACTAGTTTTATTTTTATTATAATCAAGTATGAGATCAGGCTTCAGTTTTGCTACCATTCCAGCCTTGGATTTTGTCTTTGTAACACTACTTGTCATTGTTTAGTAACAACGGGCAAATACATCCCTAGTATCGGCAAATACATCCCTAGTATCTTTCCAGTGAAGTGCTAGCATGGAATTTTTTCTGTTGAATACTATTTCACCTCTTCTTAGCTTATTCTGTTTGAATTTCTGTAATTGGCCTCTTCAGCTTCTCGTTATTGTGGAAATAGCAGGTGTACACTCATCAAACAATCTTTCAAATAATTTTACAGAAGTATAAAACCATTCCATGTACAGTGTGTGACCCTTACATAGATAACTGTTGCACAAATGTAACACCACTGAATCTGCACTGTTGTCTTTTTCACCTACACCATTGTACACTTAACAGTTCAAAACACATCCTGGTGCGGAATCACTTAGTATGAAAAGTTTTATACCATACCTGCAATGAAAAATTTTATACCATACCTGCTCGGTTTGTTCTTGATATATACTTGAAATTGAATTCTCGCTTTAAATGGACATAAACCTTCATCAACTGTGAGATTCCCACCAGGATAAGAACGTTTCTTGCTTTTAAGTACAAAGTTATCATAAATAGGTCAGATTTTGTGTGTAGATCATGGTTTGGTTCACCCATTTGTACGTAAATATCATTGTCACTCACATGAAGCATAAAGTAAATTGACCTAAATCTGTCTCTCTTCATGATTTTTGCAGGTGAAGAGGAATTTAGTATTATCTTGTGGACATCATGTTTCGTAGGGTGGTAATAACACACTTTAGACATAGAATGTACATTTATTAGGCACAGAGGTAAGCGTATTCAACATGGCAGTACAGATGTAGTGTGCCAAGAGAACATAGACAAAGATAAATCAAAGATGATCGAGTCCAAAGATATGGCACCTAACACCAGAGGCACCACATGGCCCACTCCTTCTTGCTACGTTTTTCTTAGGTTTTCCCTTACTATCTTCTTCATGGAGGGGGGGCATCCTGTATGGCATAGCCTTAACCAGTATGTCATCCACCAACTCAGTGCCATATTCCAGCGTCTGTGTGCTCCCAGTTCTCTTGTAAACACAGCAGGAAATTTGGAACATAGAGCTTTAGTCTTTTTCCTGACAGAGATATTAAGTGATCTAATGGTTCGTCACTGATTCCCACTTCAATATGGTTCCTCTTTACCCACAGCTATGGTAACACCTTCACCTTGCTGGCAGAACCTTGAAGAGGATTTGTGGTTTAAATTTAAAATGACAACTCCCTCTATCCCAGTCTGGGATGAAACCCACTTTCTTTATAATAACAGCGATCATCAGATTTCTCACAATTTTCATATCAATTTTCTATGTAAAATCCCCAAAACCTCTTCCACTAGGTAGCGTCCTTTGACTGTTAAAGTAGATTTACCTGCTGTGATAAACAGCCCCCTGTCCACCGACAGTCTTTCCCATTTTGGTGAAACAGTCATAATTAATTGCTGACATAGTACTGCCTAAATCCAGTAATGCATAAACTGGTTCATTATTCAAGGTGATACCGCCAAACGGCACATATGAGCTTATCCTGTCCCCGGTACAGTAATTGTCATAACTCAGGTTGCAAGGTCTTCCCCATACAGTGTCTTTTTCATATGACCTGTTTATTACAATTACATCACTTCACTGCTGAGTTATGGTCTTTCAATGAGCTGGTCTCCTGTGTACTACCTGATCATACCCTTGCCTGCTCAGGTTTTTCGGAAGTGCAAGCGTTCTTAGTTTGCAAATTTTTCCCTGCATGTTTCTTGATCAACATACTGCCTAGCTTGAATCTGCCTTACAAGTTCATTTAGTTTCAAAATGTACCAGGTACCTGGCAAAATAATGCCCTCTGCCTATGTTCAAGATTCAATTTTTGTAACAGATGTCTTACAGCCTGTTCCTCCGTGTTATTAAGAGCCCATGCACTTACACTCCTTTTAGTACGATAAACATAATCAATTAAGGATTCTTTGAAAGCTTGCTCCATTTCATAGTGGTTATACATTACTTCCCTCAATGCTCGAGGTGGAATGACCTTAATTATTTGGAGCCTGCATTCCTACCAGGATTCCTTATGTTGAATGGCTTTCAAATTTTCCTCGCACATCCGATGTTTTACCATAATAGCTGGTAACCTAAATGCCTCCATAACACTTATTTCCATCGCTAAGACTTTCTGCTCAAATTCTAACAAAAATTCCACAATTGAATTGACTTAATCTAGCAAACTGCAAGCATACTGACCCACAACAGCTTCCAACGGATTTTGCAGCCTGTCCCTAATAGTTTGCTCCTTGCCCCCATCATGGACTACTACTTTACTATACGAATTCACACCTGTGATGCTATCATTTTTCTTAAACCATTCTTTAATCGTCGCACTATTATCCTGTATTTCCCTCGCCTGTTGCACATCAACACAAACCAAGTCATTCAGTCTGGGCCTGCACCCAATGCACGTGACTAGTGGAACAACTACTTTTGTTGTTGTTGTTGTTGTTGTGGTGATCTTCAGTCCTGAGACTGATTTGCTGCAGCCCTCCATGCTACCTGTGCAAGCTTCTTCATCTCCCAGTACTTACTGCAACCTACATCCTTCTGAATCTGCTTAGTGTATTCATCTCTTCGTCTTCCTCTGCAATTTTTACCCTTCACACTGCCCTCCAATACTAAATTGGTGATCCCTTGATGCCTCAGAACATGTCCTACCAACCGGTCCCTTCTTCTTGTCACGTTGTGCCACAAACTCCTCTTTTCACCAATTCTATTCAATACCTCCTCATTAGTTATGTGATCTATCCATCTAATTTTCAGCATTCTTCTGTAGCACCACATTTCGAAAGCTTCTATTCTCTTCTTGTCCAAACTATTTATCGTCCATGTTTCACTTCCATACATGGCTACACACCATACAAATACTTTCAGAAACGACTTCCTGACACTTAAATCTATACTCAATGTTAACAAATTTCTCTTCTTCAGAAATGCTTTCCATACCATTGCCAGTCTACATTTTATATCCTCACTACTTCAACCATCATCATTTATTTTGCTCCACAAATAGCAAAATTCCTTTACTACTTTAAGTGTCTCATTTCCTAATCTAATTCCCTCAGCATCATCCGACTTAATTTGACTAGATTCCATTATCCTTGTTTTGCTTTTGTTGATGTTCATCTTATATCCTTCTTTCAAGACACTGTCCATTCCGTTCAACTGAGCTTCCAAGTCCTTTGCTGTCTCTGACAGAGTTACAATGTCATCGGCGAACCTCAAAGCTTTTATTACTTCTCCTTGGATTTTAATACCTACTCTGAATTTTTCTTTTGTTTCATTTACTGATTGCTCAATATACAGATTGAATAACATCTGGGAGAGGCTACAACCCTGTCTCACTCCCTTCCCAACCACTGCTTCTCTTTCATTCCCCTCAACTCTTATAACTGCCGTCTGGTTTCTATACAAAATGTAAATAGCCTTTCGCTCCCTGTATTTTACCTCTGCCACCTTTAGAATTTGAAAGAGAGTATTCCAGTCAACATTGTTAAAAGCTTTCTCTAAGTCTACAAATGCTAGAAACGTAGGTTTGCCTTTCCTTAATCTTTCTTCTAAGATACGTCGTAAGGTCAGTATTGCCTCACGTGTTCCAATATTTCTACGGAATCCAAACTGATCTTTCCCGATGTCGGCTTCTACTAGTTTTTGTCTGTAAAGAATTCACATTAGTATTTTGCAGCTGTGACTTATTAAACTGATAGTTCGGTAATTTTCACATTTGTCAACACCTGCTTTCTTTGGGATTGGAATTATTCTATTCTTCTTGAAGTCTGAAGGTTTTTCGCCTGTCTCATACATCTTGCTCACCAGATGGTAGAGTTTTGTCAGGACTGGCTCTCCCAAGGCCGTCAGTAGTTCTAATGGAATGTTGTCTACTCCTGGGGCCTTGTTTCGACTCAGGTCTTTCAGTGCTCTGTCAAACTCTTCACGCAGTATCCTATCTCCAATTTCATCTTCATGTACATCCTTATCCATTTCCATAATATTGTCCTCAAGTACATCGTCCTTGTATAGACCTTCTATATACTCCTTCCACCTTTCTGCTTTCCCTTCTTTGCTTAGAACTGGGTTTCCATCTGCGCTCTTGCTATTCATACAACTGGTTCTCTTTTCTCCAAAGGTCTCTTTAATTTTCCTTTAGGCGGTATCTATCTTACCCCTAGTGAAGCCTCTACATCCTTACATTTATCCTCTAGCCATCCCTGCTTAGCCATTTTGCACTTCCTGTCGATCTCATTTTTGAGACGTTTGTATTCCTTTCTGCCTGCTTCATTTATTGCATTTTTACATTTTCTCCTTTCATCAATTAAATTCAATATTTCTTCTGTTAACCAAGGAGTTCTACTAGCCCTCGTCTTTTTACCTACTTGATCATCTGCTGCCTTCACTACTTCATCCCTCAGAGCTACCCATTCTTCTTCTACTGTATTTCTTTCCTACGTTCCTGTCAATTGTTCCCTTATGCTCTCTGAAACTGTGTACAACCTCTGGTTTAGTCAGTTTATCCAGGTCCCATCTCCTTAAATTCCCACCTTTTTGCAGTTTCTTCAGTTTAAATATATAGTTCATAACCAATAGATTGTGGTCAGAGTCCACATATGCCCCTGGAAATGTCTTACAATTTAAAACCTGGTTCCTGAATCTCTGTCTTACCATTATATAATCTATCTGATACCTTCTAGTATCTCCAGGATCTTCTATGTATACAACCTTCTTTTATGATTCTTGAACCAAGTGTTAGCTATGATTAAGTTATGCTCTGTGCAAAATTCTACCAGACGGGGTCCTCTTTCTTTACTTACCCCCAATCCATATTCACGTACTATGTTTCATTCTCTCCCTTTTCCTAATCTGAAATTCCAGTCGCCCATGACTATTAAATTTTCATTTCCCTTCACTACCTGAATGATTTCTGTTATCTCATCATACATTTTATCAATTTCTTCATCATCTGCAGAGCTAGTTGTCATATAAACTTGCACTACCGCAGTAGGCATGGGCTCCGTGTCTATCTTGGCCACAATAATGCATTCACTATGCTGTTTGTAGTAGCTTACCCACACTCCTATTTTTTTTTATTCATTATTAAACCTACCCCTGCATTACCCCTATTTGATTTTGTATTTATAACCCTGTATTCACCTGACCAAAAGTCTAAGCTATCCATTTCCCTTTTTAAATTTTCTAACCTACCTGCCTGATTAAGGGATCTGACATTCCACGCTCCAATCAGTAGAATGCCAGTTTTCTTTCTCCTGATAATGACGTTCTCTCAAGTAGTCCCCGCCCGGAGATCCGAATGGGGGACTATTTTACCCAAGAGGATGCCATCATCATTTAACCATACAGTAAAGCTGCATGCCCTCGGGAAATATTACAGCTGTAGTTTCCCCTTGCTTTCAGCCGTTCGCAGTACCAGCACAGCAAGGCCATTTGGTTAGTGTTACAAGGCCAGGATCAGTCAATCACCCAGACTGTTGCCCCTGCAACTACTGAAAAGGCTGCTGCCCCTCTTCAGGAATGACATGTTTGTCTGGCCTCTCAACAGAAACTGGTCCATTGTGGTTGCACCTATGGTATGGCCATCTGTATTGCTGAGGCACGCAAGCTTCCCCACCAATGGCAAGGTCCATGGTTCATATCCTGAATAATTTCTATGATTTCTACCAGTGCGTCATGAAGAGCAACGGCGGCCAAGCTTACCTCATTGGGTGTGGTCACTTTATGTACACCAGCAGATGACTGTGCAGGCATATTTATTCAGTTAACACCTGTACAGTAGCCTTTGGTTCTATCCTACATCACCTCAGTTCGTATACAAGCTCATCTTGACTGAGACAAACCGGATCCTCGACAACACCAGGCATTTTGGAAAACACAAAATAATAGGTATCCACTACTTAACATAGGCAGGCATTTTGGAAAATACAAAATAATAGGTATCCACTACTTAACATTAGAAATAACTGTCCCCCACTCAGTCAACAAACCATGTTCTGCTACCACAAAGTAACAGCAAGCTGGAAGTCAGGGGGCGGAATGATTGATTGAGCATTATGGGATCTTTACTTTTCATATACATTTATTTTAAAAAAAAAAAGACACTCCGTAAATTACATAAATTTATAAAATTCAACATGTAGTAATGTCTTAAATCAATCATTGACAAAAGTTATCCATAATTGTTGAAAAACACAACAGTAAACACATCTCTGTTAAACAATAGACTTGCAGCCCTTAGGCTCCTCTACATACACAAATGTTAAATAAGAAAATATCCCAACTATCAAGTGTAAACTGTTATTTCATGACAGATCGTCAGTTGGCAATAAGAAAATTTACGCGAAGTCCTCCCTGAAATGATTTGGCGACTTCTGTATAATCAAACGTAATAACAGTACAAAACATGACAGAGGAACAGCTTCTTATTCTAGAGTTACCCACTGTATGTCCGTTCAATGGCACCATTAACAGCATTACATGAAAGGCAGAATAGCTTATAAATGTGGTGCATTAAAATCAGTTCTTCAAGAGAAACAGTGTCATTAGCATTGAACAAAAGAAATCTTGCAAGTGGGCATATATATAAAGACAGTATTTTACAACGATTTATGAAATTAAGCAATGTGTCTTCCTGTCTATCAGTGTGTTGCTGTGGAATGAAATCCCTCTGTACAATGTCAATCTTTCTTCTTGGTTCTTGCATCTTTCATCAAAAATAACACTCACACACACCTACTTTAATGCTTGTGGAACAACATAGTGCAATAATATGTCACCTGTAACAAACTTGAGTTAATAACTTGCAGGGTCAATGTAAAAAGGTAGTCAGCTCTACAGCAATCCAAAAGGCCACTTCATTGGAAGCATGATAAGCATTATAAGTGGTTTACTATGAAACCACGACAATTCAAATCTCCGATATCAGAAACACTTAGCAACCTTGGTGGCAGTGCCTATTCCTTTGAACATAATCACAGCTTGGGCACGTAATCATCAGTGCATGTTCCAACCCAGTTGCTGTCAAATATGAACCGAGTTCCATGGCACCACGGTAACTGAGATTGAGGTGTACCATCTCACCACTCTCTTCCCTCGTTTCACGCTTTGTGCGCCACCTCAAATGTGCCAACAAGACTCCTGTCAGCAAATAGCTGCATCCCTCTTGGTGTCGGACACGAACCTGATGCCCTCTGAAGGTGAAGTAGCGAGCCGCAAGCAGTACCAGTGCTGACCTGGCATACTAATAACCCCCATCCTTATTTTCACTCACTGTCCTGTGATAGACTGATAAGTGCATTATTGTGAAAATATGATTTGAAATCTCTTAAAGCAGAACTGCTTTTTGTCTATAATTACAGATGTCGATCTTGCAATTTTTTTGCGCTTCAACAAGATACGATCATTAACTTCAAATATAGAAGATATTGCAAAAGCATTAAGAGACTCTGAGATTCTGTCCGTCACCGAGGATGGGACAAAAGTGTACCGTACAACACCAATACACATCAAGGAAAATGAGGAAGATTGTACCATATATGTGGTAAGCAATCAAGGATTCTGTGTTATTTGCTAAAGTTAAACAAATCTTGAAATTCAGGTCTTGTATAAAGAACAGTAATTTTTGCAAACAATGGTTTACTCATCGTCTGTCTTTTTCAGGAGCAGCTCCCACCTGATGCTGATCATGAGTGGCTCAAGAGAGTATTTTCGTCTTATGGTGAAGTAGTATATGTTTCAATACCGAAGTATAAACCAAGTAACAAAATAAAAGGTTTTGCATTTGTGGAATTTGACACCCCAGAGGCAGCCAACAAAACACTGGAGGTTTGTTGAACTCTCTCTCTCTCTCTCTCTCTCTCTCTCTCTCTCTCTCTCTCTCTCTCTCTCTGTGTGTGTGTGTGTGTGTGTGTGTGTGTGTGTGTGTGTGTGTGTGTACAAAAAGTCACTTTCATTCTAATAGCAGAATAGCAACATATCCTTTGCACGCCTAGATAACTGCTGTGATTCGACTTGGTGTGAATGAGTGACTCAATTCTTGATGTTGGAAACTTGGTTATGTGCATGCCTGCCAGATTGTGTAGATGCAGCACCTAACTTTTGACATATTCAGGCAGTTACAGAGTTTTTGATCACATTCAAGTTGACTACATTTGTGGGTCATTTGACAGCAATGGTTACTCCAGAGTTTTTACCATGGCAAGCAATCACAGTTTTAGCACAATCGACATGAAAACTGTCGTGTTAGAAAATATGAGTTGTAACATTACAGTCGGCATGAAGAAGACAGACAAATGGTGGAACATCTGTGTGAAGCCATACCTGTTATCTTAACCAAATATAGCATGTCTGGTGTCTCGTCACCTGCCATTACAGCTCAGGGATGAACTTTGGTCTCCAATAGATTACTTCAAACTCTGTGTCAAATGTCAATTTTATGGATTTCCATCCAGAGTGTATACAGAAAGTTTGTGAAGAAGCCATATTGATATTCTATGACAGTTTATGCTTCAGAGACTGGGATGGACAGCATGTTTGATGTGAATTTTTTGTAGATCATAACAGTATATGACAATATATTGGGAATATCTGCCACTGCCTGCATTTTATTACCCTTCGTATTGAACCTTTTAGTATCAACAGTTCTAGTATGTTGTGTTCCACTCCACTGATGAGCTCTGACATCATGTTCAATCACATCCCAGATGTGTTCGAGAGGTTCAGATCTGTTGAGTTGGGGAGCCAATATATCATTTGGAACTTGTCACTGTTTTCCTCAAACCACTCCATCACACTCCTGGCCTTGTGACATGGTGCATTATCTCGTTGAAAAATGCCACTGCTGTTGGGAAGCATGATCGTCATGAAGGGGTGTACATGGTCTGCAACCAGTGTGTGACACTCCATGGCTGCCATGGTGCCTTGCATGAGCTCCACCGATACCCACATGAAAGTTCCCCTCAGCATAAAGGAGCCGCCAAAAACTTGTATCCATCCCACATTGCAGGTGTCAAGGAGCTGTTCCCCTGGAAGAAGATGGATTTGTGCCCTCTCATTGGCATGATGAAGGAGGTATAAGTATTCGTGAGACCACTCAGTGTTCTGCCAATGCGACAATGTCCAGTCCTGATGGTCACATGCTCATTTCCATCATAGTTGCCAATGTTGTGGTGTTAACATTGGAACGTGCATGGGTCGGAGGCTGCGGAGGCCCACCATTAGGAGTGTTAGGTGCACTGTGCATTCAGACACACTTGAACACAGTCTGATGATAGTTCCGCCACAGTTTGCCACCAGTCCAGTTTTACCAGCCTATGATGTCTGACACCTGTAATAAGGTGTGGCCATCCAACCCCACGATGTCTGGACATGTTTCCACAATGGTTTTGCCAGATTTTGAACACACACCACAACACAGCACTCGTCAAAAACCCGAAAAATCATGCAGTTTCTGGAGTGTTCATACTGAGCGTCCGTGCCATCACAGTCTGCCCTCAGTCTAACTCGGATAGATCACACACGTTCCCCAATGTACACATCAGCAGCATGCTCAACGATACTACATTCAGTGTGCATGTGTCTGACTTGCAGTCATTCCTCTCCAGGTGATGCTGCTATCACCTGGACAGGTTTATATTGTCATAATATTCTGGCTAATCTGTGTATGTGTTTTTACAGTTTAAGTTTACATCAGTATGCATGTATTTATGAATTTAAAACATTGAACCCTCCTTATCGTTTCTTCTTGGTTTCTAGGTTAATAGGAGGTGGGATATTTTTCACAGAACAGAACTGAAAGATATAAGTATCTGGAAGTTGTTTCTTAAGTATTTCAATGGAGTGTACGGAAGTGAAACTTGGACGATAAATAGTTTAGACAAGAAGAGAATAGAAGCTTTTGAAATGTGGTGCTACAGAAAATGCTGAAGATTAGATGGGTAGATCACATAACTAATAAGGAGGTATTGAATAGAATTGGGGAGATTGTGGCACCCGAAACTTTCAAATCCACACCACTGTTATAACTGCACCAAACCATAGAACTGGAGTTGCCCATGTATTGTCATTGCCAGATTTATAAGTACAGTTCTGTTTGTTCATGTCATCTATTTCTGCTGGGATGAAACTTATGGTCCAATGTACCTTGAGCTGTCAGATGTTTGGAGTTGCCTGACTGACAATAGCTTCAAGGATGCATGGTTTCGTTAAGTCATAACCAAAATTTACTGTCAACACAAACACCAAAGTCATATGTTCTGAGATGTAATATAACTTCATAACTTTTATCACTGGACCTGCTGTAGGTCGTCTGTATCTTTTGAGTAAATTTTTTTGAGGGTAAGGGCAGGCAGAAACTGTATCTTGTTGCTCCCCTCCCCAGGCTTTGTAAGCAGGAGAGGTGTGACTAATAGGTTGTTGTGTACGCTATTCATTATCCACATATACAGAGTAAGTGAACCATCCTACTGTTTCAACCTAGTTTTATGCAGCCCATCATTTTTAGGTATACTATCAACATATACCATTCTTAAGAGAGCAAGGTAATACAAGATGAATGAGTTGAATCCAGGAAGATGCTACCTGTTTCACTCAGAATTCGCCATTGATATTTTTAGTTCTATGTTGGAAACAAAATGAACTCATAAAATTGTCACAAATTCAAATACCCTTTCATTACAACTGGAATATTGTATTATTGTGGTCTACCAGCTATTGACAAGGCTTACTAGAAGTTCAGATGGGAAGGTACATGTGAACAGGACTTGAGTATGGGAATGTCACTCACATAGATGACAATCCACATTCTTAAACATAAAAGTAACAGCTGTTGAATGTTATCCATCCAGATTACATTTTTATGCTGCACTACATATCAAAAACATGTTGTCTAGCTTCTCCATAGAGCAGTAACAGAACTATATATTAGTCGACCAAAATTTTATTGCATCTGGAAGTGACGGCTCTTTTTTGTGAGTGCGCATATTTGCGGTTGGTAATATATGCGCTTCTGACCTGAAAACATTGGCAGTGCTACATGGCCAACTGCAATAATATCATGGTTTCTGTCTTGTTTTCTGTCATTTGCACCAGTAACCAGCTACTCAAGGATGTAGCACAACTGGCACACCTCTTCCATTTGTATTCGTGGCTTATGAGGCATCTGCCCTGTGTGAAAGGTTAAGACCTTATCCAGCAAAAAAGCTTGACACCTCAAAAACAAATTTTCAATTACAAATTATCAAGAGCTAGACATTTTGTTGAACGTGCATTTGGCATTTTAGCAAATACTAAATTGTAGATTCTGCACCACCTATAGACATGAATGTTGTTGCAGACACCAATTATTGCAATGCAACAATGCAGATTTGATTCTGTTTCCACCCAAAAAGTTAATTTTCCAATGCAATCAACGTTTATCTCCACTGGTTTTTTTAGGGACCGACGATTTCAGCGGGAAGACCCCCTGTGGACGGTACTCGAACCCACGCCAGAGTCGAGCAACAGGGCTGACAGAACTTTGGACTCTACACAACAAGAGCAAGTCAGTAGTAACGTATGCAGCAACGAAGTGCAACAAACTGTTGATACAACACTGTCAACATGTCAAGTATGAGCCACAATCCAAATTGAGACCAAAGAGGAAAACTAATACCAAAGTGAAGTTTTTGATTGGTGGTCAGTAGTATGGTGGAGATAGTAATGAACAGTATCAGACAAAGTACATTACTGACTGTGCAGTTGAGGAGTGGCAGTATTTTTGCTGGCTGCCATGGGATGCTATTGGCCAGAGTATTCCCATAGTGAGATGGTTGTGCAGTCACTAATAGGCGAGTGCAGCACTGCAGCGACACTGATTCCTATCGCCCATCGAGTCCATTTGCTCTGTCAGGCATTCAGCTTCCGCACAGCATGATACCAGATCTCCTCCCTGAAACCAGAACATACGGGTGGGCGAAAATGCCCTGGACTGTTCTGTGAAAGGGGGAATGAAGCTACAGGCAAAGGTGTGGTCTTGTCAACTGTAGTCTGTGGAGAGGAATTACACTTCCAGTGTCCATTGCAACAGCGCTGGAGATGGGCGTGCCAGGGGAACCACTGATCCACAGGGAGCCAGCGGAGAGGACGTGCGCAACAATGGGACATCCATGGTACCCGCCAGGGATTCTGGGCATTGTGTCACATTGTCACCAGAAAGCAGTGGAAGAGGGGACTGTGGAGGGAATGCTTGTGTCTGCACCTGAACTGGTTTTATTGACAATGCTCGAGCTCCTTCTGTATTTGGACTGACGTAACTCACTGCCTGTGGGTTGACACTACTGGTATTGGCATCCAAGCCTCAGACGTGCACACCGCTATTCCAGGGGTGTAATTCTGGGAAGGATGCGAGCGAGGTTCCTATGGTGACAGTGTCAGCAAATGAAGCTAGGTCTGAGGCTGGTGACCATGGAGGAGCTGCATGCGGCTATGATTGTTAATCAATGTCATGCGGTAAGTGCTCAGAAACAACGTAAGGTCCACCACAGTGGTGGTGGATTCAATAGCCTTCCCCATCTGCTGCTTAAAACTCTTGACAGACGTTCAGCTTCATCATTGGAGGAAGGACGGAATGAAGGGCTGTAGATGTGTTTGGTGCCATTGGTGGCACAGAAATCCTTGAAGGTAGCAGTTGTGAGTTATGGGCCACAGTCAGAGACCAATGTGTGAAGGAGTAGGCCAGGGGCAATGGACAGAAGAGGCGCCAGCTGGTGCCAGGTGCATTTTGCACGACTACCGACCATCTTTCCGGTGTCACTGTTGATCCTGGGCCAATACATATAGCAGCGTGCCAATTTCTTCAAGTAAGACATGCCGTAACATATTTGATAACCAGCTACAATGGGGTGGCCGCCATGCTGTTCTAATTTGCGCTTGGCCTGTAGGAGGATGCTCTGAACAGCCAGTGTGGATGTGGGAGAGGAAAGATTGAGGACTTTTATTAATGAACACACCCGTCAACTCCTATCCTTAATAAAAGTCCTCAATCTTTCCTCTCCCACATCCGCACCAGCTGTTCAGAGCATCCTCCTACAGGCCAACCACAAATTAGAACAGCACGCCACCCTCCACCTCAAAAAACTATCCAGTCTCCTGGTTTCCCACCTCCGGAAAGGCAGCTCACTCACCCTTCACAACCTTTCCAGCAAACCTCAACCGACTCGCATTGCACACAGACTCAGTCTCTCCCATCTACTCAATCTCCCACTTCCAGCTCCACTCCCCCCCAAAACCTCAAAATTCGAATCAACACAATCTGGAACCACAACACCCTAATTCAGTTGTTAACCTTTCCTCCAAACCTCTCTCCCAATCTGAAACCTCTGTCCTATCCAAAGGCGTCACCTTCAGCCGTACTCCCAGATTCAACCAAATAGCCCTCATCAAAGATTTACTGCCCTAAACTCGTACTCTCTGCTGGAAATATCACTTTGCCACGAAGAAAAATGATCCTTATCCTACTCCTAATGATCCAACTCCCCAAGACACTATCCAAATTGAACCCTGCCTGGAACAGTTCCGTCCTCCGTCACAGCGGGACCCACCTCTTCTTCCTCAAAATCACCCTCTCCAAACCTTCCAGGAATTTCTAACCTCCAGCCTTGCCTCTCAATCCTTCTTAGAAAACCTTAATCCTACTCCCAACATCACCACTGCTGAAGCCCAGGCTATCCGTGATCTGAAGGCTGACCGATCCATTGTCATTCTTCTGGCGGACAAGGGTTCCACGACCGTGGTACTTGATCGTTGGGAGTATGTGGCTGAGGGACTGCACCCAGCTTTCAGACAACAATACATACAGAGTTTGCCAAGGTAATCCCATTCCTGATGTCCAGGTGGAGCTTCAAGGAGTCCTCAGAACCTTAGGCCCCCTACAAAACCTTTCACCTGACTCCATCAACCTCCTGACCCCACCGACACCCCGCACCCCTACCTTCTACCTACTTCCTAAAATTCACAAACCCAATCATCCCGGCCGCCCCATTGTAGCTGGTTACCAAGCCCCCACAGAACGTATCTCTGCCTATGTAGATCAACACCTTCAACCCATTACATGCAGTCTCCCATCCTTCATCAAAGACACCAACCAATTTCTTGAATGCCTGGAATCTTTACCCGATCTGTTACCCCCAGAAACCACCCTTGTAACCATTGATGCCACTTCCTTATACACAAATATTCCGCACGTCCAGGGCCTCGCTGCGATGGAGCACTTCCTTTCACGCCGATCACCTGCCACCCTACCTAAAACCTCTTTCCTCATTACCTTAGCCAACTTCATCCTGACTCACAAATTCTTTGCTTCCGAAGGCCAGACATACCAACAATTAAAGGGAACAGCCATGGGTACCAGGATGGCCCCCTTGTATGCCAACCTATTTGTGGGTCGCTTAGAGGAAGCCGCCTTGGTTACCCAGGCCTGCCAACCCACAGTTTGGTACAGATTTATTGATGACATCTTCATGATCTGGACTCACAGTGAAGAAGAACTCCAGAATTTCCTCTCCAACCTCAACTCCTTTGGTTCCATCAGATTCACCTGGTCCTACTCCAAATCCCATGCCACTTTCCTTGACGTTGACCTCCATCTGACCAATGGCCAGCTTCACACATCCGTCCACATCAAACCCACCAACAAGCAACAGTACCTCCAGTACGACAGCTGCCACCCATTCCACATCAAATGGTCCCTACCCTACAGCCTAGGTCTTCGTGGCAAACGAATCTGCTCCAGTCCGGAATCCATGAACCATTACACCAACAACCTGAAAACAGCTTTCGCATCCCGCAACTACCCTTCCTACCTGGTACAGAAGCAAATAACCAGAGCCACTTCCTCATCCCCTCAAACCCAATACCTCCCACAAAGAACTGCAAAAGTGCCCCACTTGTGACAGGATACTTTCCGGGACTGGATCAGACTCTGAATGTGGCTCTCCAGCAGGGATATGACTTCCTAAAATCCTGCCCTGAAACAAGATCCATCCTTCTTGAAATCCTCCCCACTCCACCAAGAGTGTCTTTCTGCTGTCCACCTAACCTTCGTAACCTCTTGGTTCATCCCTATGAAATCCCCAAACCACCTTCCCTACTCTCTGGCCCCTATCCTTGTAACCGCCCCCAGTGTAAAACCTGTCCCACCACCACCTCCTCCAGTCCTGTAACCCGGAAGGTGTACACGATCAAAGGCAGAGCCACGTGTGAAAGCACCCACGTGATTTACCAGCTGACCTGCCTACACTGTGAAGCCTTCTATGTGGGAATGACCAGCAACAAACTGTCCATTCGCATGAATGGACACAGGCAGACAGTGTTTGTTGGTAATGAGGATCACCTTGTGGCTAAACGTACCTCGGTGCATGGACAGCACATCTTGGCACAGTGTTACACCGTCCGGGTTATCTGGATACTTCCCACTAACACCAACCTGCCAGAACTCTGGAGATGGGAACTTGCCCTTCAGTATATCCTCTCTTCTCGTTACCCACCAGGCCTCAACCTCCGCTAATTTCAAGTTGCCGCTGCTCATACCTTACCTGTCATTCAACAACATCTTTGCCTCTGTAATTCGCCTCGACTGACATCTCTGCCCAAACTCTTTGCCTTTACAAATGTCTGCTTGTGTCTGTGTCCATGCGGATGGATATGTGTGTGTGTGTGTGTGTGTGTGTGTGTGTGTGTGTGTGTGTGTGTGTGTGTGTGTGTGTGTGTATACCTGTCCTTTTTTCCCCCTAAGGTAAGTCTTTCCGCTCCCCGGGATTGGAATGACTCCTTACCCTCTCCCTTAAAACCAACATCCATTCGTCTTTCCCTCTCCTTCCCTCTTTCCTGATGAAGCAACCGTTGGTTGTGAAAGCTTGAATTTTGTGTGTATGTTTGTGTTTGTTTGTGTGTCTATCAACATGCCAGCACTTTCGTTTGGTAAGTTACATCATCTTTGTTTTTAGATATATAACCATAATATGTTACATGTCATTTTGATAAACATTAGGATTGTATTCATTTAATTCTGTTTGTTAAGAAAAGTTCCCTTAGTTTTATTCTGCCACTATGGAAATGTTGCTTTCCATCTGAGATAAGAGTTTTTCAAATGAATTACCTGACAATTGACGATACTTAAAAAATTTGTACGGATATTCCTGTAGTTCCTTGTGTAGGAGAACAAACTTTTCCATCGTTGACCTGTCACTTAGTACAGAGTGGATCTGCCATTTCATCTACTTTCTTCCACAATGGCGACGACCATGTATGACTAACAAACACATTGTGAAAATTGAATTGTTATGTAAGGAAGCACTATCCATTTTTATTCACTTGACATTGCTTCTCTGGCATATGTACTTACTTGTCTGATGGACACTGCTCAACAGTTTTTCCTTCTCCGTGCAGCCACCACTCTTGCTGGAATTCCTGACTTGTTTTTTCCAGCTCAAATTCCACAGGAAAAAATAGGTATAGGGCAGTACCTGAAGTCATTAATTAGATGTAGGAAATCCACACAGGTGCAACTCCCACACACATGGCCGCTGTCGCCTCCAGGCCCTGTAGTGGTGTGGACCTAAAAAGGCAGCAGCAGAGTGCGTTCTGCGCAGAGAGAGCCAGAGAATATTTTGTGGTGGTGCCAGTGTGCTCTCTCTGTATACACCTCACCTCATGCTCCAGCTGTTACCTACCCTGGTTACTAGCAATGCAGGGGTGAGCACTACACCTGGCCACAGCCTCTGCTTCTGCTCATGACTCCACTTAGCAGAATTTATATGCTTGGAACGCTGTCATTGTCACTTCTTAACGTAATACTTGTTATGTGTGCTTTATTTCACCCATAATGAGCACTATAGTAGCTAAGTAACCTCACCATATCCAGAATAACATGAAAAATAATGCTAAATGGACACTGATGCACTTGCTGCAAACAGACATGACAGACTGACGCTATTTGGCTGGAGTTCTACATGGAACACTGGTCCTTGCCACTGCGAATCATGCACACTCACACTTCCTCTGTTCGCACCACTCTGAGGCCTGACTATGACTTACCTGAAGTGAGCAGCCATCTTTGTTGGAGTAGGTAATAGGGGTACAGAAGAGGCATGCGTTGGGCAGCAGGAGGTATAGCAGGTTAGGAATGAGGGAAGATACTATTGCTGCCTCTGGGACGTGGTGAGGACAGCATAGGGCTGCTAGGTGCAGAATTGTGAGGCTGTGCATGGAGATGGAAGGGCGGGGGGGGGGGGGGGGGGGGTTAATGAAAAAGAACAGTGGAGGTGGTTTGGCAGGATCAAAGGCACGTAGTGGGAGCAGGAAATGAGGTAGGCACCGGAGGGTAGGGACTAGTGAAGGATGAGGCCAGGTGGTATTACAGGATTGAAGGGTATTTTACAAGGAGAGTTCCGACGTGCATAATTCAGAAAAGTTGGTTTTGATGGCAAGAATATAGATGGCAGTCATTTGTTTCTACTCCAGTACTACACACCTTCTGTCTTTCCAGTGTACCTCCATAGTCCTTTTCCCCTCTATATCCCCCCTCCCCTCCTCCTGAAGAACAACCTCCTAATGCTGCACCAAGCAGCCCTGTTCTGTACCTACCATGTTCCTGCATGCTCCCACAGGCAGCACTAGTGTGTGTGTGTGTGTGTGTGTGTGTGTGTGTGTGTGTGTGTGTGTGTGTTTTGCCAAAGGAACAGAATGACATTCACTGTTACATATGTCTCAGAATAATCACACTGTATTCAAATACTTGCAACTGTACTACATTAACCATAACTAATTGGAACAGTGCCATCTACATAGGTTCGTTGTAATGCCAAGAAATTTGATTCTACTCTACAAGTTGCCATATTGAATGCAGTTTTAAGCACATAGTTATGTCAATGTATGTTTTATTAACTATTCAGATGTTTAATTACTGAAACAGTGGTGCTGTATGGCTCATGCCTGTACTCCATGACAGAGCAACCGATTTTAGTTTGGGATAAAATATTTCACATGGACAAAAATGTGACAGTTTTGTTTGGAATACTATATTCTCAATTACATTGCGTTTGGAATTACTGGTCAATTTACAAAACTGATTGGGGCCTAACTGAAGTATAGCAAGTTTTTTAGTATGTTGCCATAGCTGTTGGCACAAGAAGAGGCTTCTTTCAGCTTTGTCAGTGAGCAAATCCACACATGCTTAATAGCATTGAATTTCCTCAAGTAATACTATGACCATATTTCCCACAAATATAAATCATCCTCTTGATATTGCCCATTTCCAAGTGCTCAGCACTCTTGTCACATATCAGCTCACATTCCTCACTAGGCAGATTTCTACTTGCAGTGTGTGCATCACACATTGAACAGTTATTTCATAGCTGTTACAATGCCCTGTTGACCACTCACAAATATGTGTTGTTTACAGAAATTTTGCAGTGTAACAGCTTTCAATTATAAGATGACACATGATTCATGTGTATACACATTAAACAAATTCTGAATGTGACAACTTACAAAAACATAAACTTACGAAAAACTAAAACAAGTTAATAAACAGCCAATAGATGGCACTGTAAGTTTGTCAAGTGGCATCTGTGCACTGCAGCAAACATAGTTTGGAAGACATAAAATAATACAAATATTTATAGATTTAGTGTTACAAATTCATAGAGATACAAATGTATGTGTAATGAGGTGTTGATTTCGTTTTGATTGGTCATGCTTAATTTTTCCATTGTAAAGAAATATTACACTGGGGCATGGGCTTAGGACTTAAACTTGCCTAAGTACATCCTAGCCACACTTGCAACACTGACTGCAGTCCTACCAACTAGACTAAGAGAGACCTGGCAGTGAATGGACTGTTTTAGTTTTATGCACTACTTATTCCTGTTCTTTGTGCTCCTTCTGTTAGAACATAGTTTCTAGACATATCAGTGCTTACTTTACTGGTTCATACAGATTTTCAGAATTGAACTAATAGTGACATTGACTGTTTACACTCTATTTTAGCCCAAGAAATGCATATGCCTTTTTCAGATATGTGAAATAAGGTAAATGCAACCACTCACCTATAGCAGTTTGGTATTCGAGCCATAGACACACGTAACAGGAAATACTATTCATACTAGTTTCAAGCTCTGGCTCTTTTTCCAGTAAAAGTTTACATATTCGCTCACATAGCTACAGAGCCACCCAAACACACACTCCTGTAGCCACAGCGATTCATGGAGCGAGGTGGTGTGGAATGAAAGGGGGGCTGACAGCTAAGAGGAGAAGCAGCATGGGAGTAGGATGGGGATGTTTACCACTGGGCCAGCCCTCCTTGCTTCTCTCGACCATTCTGTCTGACACAACCAGTGACCCTAATCAGACTGTAGTGCCGAGACAATGTAGGCATACATGTGAACGTGGGTTGTTTAATAACTCTGAAGAAGGATGTTGCTGGACAGCTCATCAATGTTTTCAGTCCTATTTACACTGATGTGACACAAGTCATGGGATAGTTCCTGGTATCATGTCAGGCCTCCTTTTGCCCGGTGTAGTGCAGCAACTCAATGTGTCGTGGATTCGAGAAGTTGTTGGAAGCCCCCTGCAGAAACATTGAGCCACGCTGCCTCTATAGCCATCCATAATTGCAAAAGTCATGCCAGTGAAGGTTTTGTGCACGAACTGATGTCTGACTTACATCCCATAAATGTGCACTGGGATTCACATCAGAAGATCTCGATGGCCAAACCATTTGCTCAAATTGTCCAGAATGTTCAAACCAATCGTGAACAACTGTGGTGGTAACATGGCTCATTGTACATCTATGTAAATTCCATCATTGTTTGGTCCCCAAGTAGTTGAACATTACCATTTCCAGTCAATGATTGGTTCAGTTGGACCAAAGATCCCAGTCCATTCTTTGTAAACACAGCCCACACCACACAGTAGCTTGTTGGCAACCTGGATCCAGGAGTTTGTGGGGCCTGTGCCACTCTCGATCTCTCCCATCAGCTCTTGCCAAATGAAATCGGGGTTCATCTGACCAGGTCACGGTTTTCCAGTCATCTAGGGTCCAATTAATGTTGTCCCAAGCTCAGAAGAGGTGCCGCAAGTGATGTTGCTCTGTTAACAAAGGCACTCTCATCGGTTTTCTGCTGCCACAACCCATCAATGCCAGATTTTCCCACATTGTGCTAACAGATACATTCACTGTATGTTCCACATTGATTTCTGTGATTATTTCACACATTGCTGCTTGTCTGTTAGCATTGACACTCTATGCAAAGGCTGCTGCCCTCAGTTGTTAAGTGAAGGCCATTGGCAACTGCATTGTCCTGTTGAGAAGTCATGCCTGAAATTTGGTATTCTCAGCACACTCTTGACACTGTGGATCTCGGAATACTGAATTCCACCATTCCATGTTCAGAGTCTGTTAATTCCTGTTATGCGGCCATAGTCATATCGTAAACCTTTTCACTTGAGTCACCTGAGTACAAATGACAGCTCCACCCATGCACTGCCCTTTAAACCATCTGTAAGTGTGCATATTGCTATACCATACATGTTGACCATACAGTGTAAGATGAACAGTTACCTTTTCTCCTTCCATTCTTTGTATTCTGACATTGTTTCTCAACTGTACATACAGCTAAGTTGTGTAATAGTAGAAACACCAGATTGTACAACTTAAAATTATTTTATAGGCTTTTGGTGCCATGGGTTGTCGGTTACCAGCTCAGATGCCACCAGATAACCTTTGCAGCATAGCAACATTTGAGCAAACATCTGAGGAAGATAAAAATGGAGAGGAAACCACAATGACTACAGAAACTGCAGAGAAATCTGATTCTGAACAACCAACCAACCAGAAGAAAAGAAAACTGGAAAATGCAGATTCTAGCATCGATAGTGAAACCGGTGCAGATACTGGTCTGAGCAGAAAGAAAAAGAAGAAAAAGCAGAAGAACAATGAAGGCGAGTTGACTTCTCAAGAAGCTGAAAAAGAGGAGGTACCTCCATCAAAATCTACAGTGGAGAATGCTGGAAGTGGCAAGACTGTGAGGAAAAGGAAATCCAGAGACTCAAATCCACAAATGCACGATGCTGATACAGAAAATGAAACTAGCCATGCCGAAGTTGATAACGAGTCTGAAAGTGTGGCAACAGAAGAAGCAAAGTCAAAGAAACAAAGGCGGGAACAAGAAACAGAAGCTGACAGTGGTGAGTTAATATTATTTTTGTTGAGAGTAAATTGCGTATTGCAGTAAATTGTATATTGTAAACAGCATCACTACAGAAAATGGCAGATTCTTTCAAATGTTTCTGATCTGAGAATTAATCTAGTGGAAAGCTTGTTGTTTTGCAATTACATTTTTTTGTCCACAGCCAAGATGACTACAAGGAAGTATTAGAACACCTTAATTTTCATGAAGTAGTGGTGCATTTGCCAGACAATTTGTTCATACAATTTTTTTTTTATGTGAAAATCTTTTGGAATGGGGGCTTATTTTGTTAGTTTCTTCTTGTGATGCAGAAATCTGTAGGAATGAAGACTATTGATCATGATGGCCAGGCTTTCCACACTTCGCATGTAGTCGTGTGGGAATGCTACATGCAAAACACAAAAAGCTTGCTGCTATGGTGAGACAGGCCTGAAATTTAGAAGAATGTCAGTGCCAGCCAGGGCAGAGTGAACAGAAGGCTATGGGTAACCAATGAGTGACCAGTAAAGAGATAAGAAATTTTGAGTGCTTAAATTGAAAGCATCTGTACTCTTGTAGATTATGTGTAGTTACTTTGGATCATGAAAGATTGCCTTGAATTTGCCAGTGACACACCTTTTTTACAGGTGTTTCACGGTTCCTATTACATGCTACTAGGGGTTGCAGAGGGGACTTAATAGATAAAGTTTTGAGAGGGCATCCATATCTGGAAATGTAGTGTTTGGGTGTAAAATAAGTTTGAAAATTGGATCACTTTCAAATCTCCTGCTTCAAATATGCACAGTTCTGACCTTTGTGCTCTACTAGAGCTACTCTGTATGGCGACCCTGCGGTTCATAGCACAAGGCGTATCTGTGAAACATTCTTTCACACAGTCCACAAATCCTGATGCTCATTCATGGAGCACCACACTTCCTAGATACGATCATATCATTTTTTCTCAGCTGTTGTTGTAGGACAAAAATGATATGTGAGGGTCTGAGGCTATATTGAAAAAGTCTTCAATACATCCATTATGCAGCTCCACAATTATGTACAGGAAGGCGAATAAATAGATTAGAAAGTGATCTGATCTTCAAACTTATTTAATATCCAAACGGTACATATGCGGACATGGATCCTTTATCAAAACTTTATATACTAAGTCATCTGAGCAACATATAGAGGCCTGTAATAGGTGTTGTGAAACACCCTATATATATTTTGGAAGGAGTACTGTAGTGATCGACTGATTTGTGGCATGGCCCAAAGCCAACAAATGTGATCTGAGAATAAGATTGGCTACATTTATTGAGCAGTTCAAATTGTAATTTCAGCTGCATATCATGACAAAAAAACTATTTTTATTGTTATAGTGAATAATTACCTTACCTCCATGTTGTTCATTTTGTACTTGGATCAAGCAGAAGGAAACTAAAGAGAAAACAGCAAAAACTCAAGGAGAAGAGATAACAACATTAAGGTTTACTGGTGACATAATTTTGTCAGAGGTGGCAAAGAACTTGGAAGGTCTGTTGAATGGATTAGATACTGTCTTGAAAAGTTGGTTTAAGATGAATATCGATAAAAGTAAAACAAAGTTGAAGGAGTGTAGTCAAATTAAGTCAGGTGATGGTGGGGGTCTTAGATAAGCGATTGAGATACTAAAGGTAGTTGATGAATTTTGCTATTTGAAAGGCAAAATAACGGATAGTGGGATGAGTACAAGGAGTATAAAATGCAGACTGACAACAGCATTAAAGGTTTTAAGGTAAAAAGATATATTGTAACATCTAAATTAAATAGTTAAGAAGTCTTTTTCTGAAAGCATTAGTTTGGAGCGTACTTTAATATGGATGTAAAACATGGATAGTGAAGAGCACAGACAGTAAGAGAAACAAGGTGCTTCAGAAGAATGCTGAAGATTGTGTGGGGATATTGGATAAATAATGAAGAGGTAGTGAATGAAATTAACAAGAAAAGAAATTAATAGCTAAAATGGAATAAAAGAAGGGATTGGTTGCTAATACACAGCCTGAAGTATCAAAGAATTATCCGTTTTATCAAAGAATTACCAGTTTGGTAGGGAGGGAGATAGATAGAGAGAGAGAGAGAGAGAGAGAGAGAGAGAGAGAGAGAGAGGGGGGGAGAGGAGGAGGAGGAGGAGGAGGAGGAGGAGGAACGTTGGAAAACAGTGTTATGCACTTACACTGTTGTTGTTGTTGTTGTTGTTGTTGTTGTTGTTGTTGTGGTCTTCAGTCCTGAGACAGGTTTGAAGCAGCTCTCCATGCTGCTCTATCATGTGCAAGCTTCTTCATCTCCCAGTACCTACTGCAACCTACATCCTTCTGAATCTGTTTAGTGTATTCATCTCTTGGTCTTCCTCTACAATTTATACCCTCCACACTGCCCTCCATTACTAAATTGGTGATCCCTCGATGCCTCAGAATTTGTCCTACCAACTGATCCCTTCTTCTAGTCAACTTGTGCCACAAACCTCTCTTCTCCCCAATTCTATTCAGTACCTCCGCATTAGTTATGTGAGCTACTCATCTAATCATCAGCATTCTTCTGTAGCACCACATTTCGAAAGCTTCTATTCTCTTCTTGTCTAAACTATTTATCGTCCATGTTTCACTTCCATACATGGCTACACTCCATACAAATACTTTCAGAAATGACTTCCTGACGCTTAAGTCTATACTATGTGATCAAAAGTATCCGGATACCTGCTGAAAATTCTTAAAAGTTTGTGGTGCCCTCCATTGGTAATGCTGGAGTTCAGTATGGTGTTGACCCACTCTTAGCCTTGATGACAGCTTCCACTCTTGCAGGTGCTGGAATGTTTCTTGGGGAGTGACAGCCCATTATTCAGGGAGTGCTGCACTTAGGAGAGGTATTGATGTCGGTCGGTGAGGCCTGGCACGAAGTCGACGTTCCAAAACATCCCAAAGGTGTTCTATAGGATTCAGGTCAGGACTCTCCGCAGGCCAGTCCATTACAGGGATATTATTGTTGTGTGACCACTCCGCCACAGGGCGTGCATTATGAACAGGTGCTTGATCATGTTGAAAGATGCAATCACCATCCCTGAATCGCTCTTCAACAGTGGGAAGCAAAAAGTTGCTTAAAACATCAATGTCGGCCTGTGCTGTGATAGCACCATGCAAAACGACAAGAGGTGCAAGCCCCCTCCATGAAAAACATGACCACACTATAACAACACCACCTCCGAATTTTACTGTTGGCTCTACGCACTCTGTCAGATGACATTCACTAGGCAGTCACCATACCCATACCCTGCCATCGGATCGCCACATTATGTACCATGATTCTTCCCTCCACACAATGTTTTTCCACTGTTTAATTGTCCAATGTTTACGCTCCTTACAATAAGCGAGGCGTCGTTTGGCATTTACCAGCATGATGTGTGGTTTATGAGCAGCTCTCGACTGTGAAATCCAAGTTTTCTCACCTCAGATCTAATTGTCATAGTATTTGCAGTGGATCCTGATGCAGTTTGGAATTTCTGTCTGGTGGTCTGGATAGATGTCTGCCTATTACACATTACAACTCTCTTCAACTGTCAGCGGTCTCTGCCTGTCAGCAGATGAGGGCGGCCTGTAGGCTGAAATATGGCGAAGTTATAACTCAAACTTTCCTCCATGCTCGCTGTTGTCAGCATTCCTGAAAATGGTTCAAATTGTATAACTCTCACAAAAAACTGTGGGTGAAAGTTGGTAAGTGTCCTTTATTAAGCTGACAGTTATCATCAAACTGGGAACTAATTACATGTCGTGTCCCATGAGGTTCCACTTAGGGCCCTTACTTTCTCTTGTGTATGTCAATGACCTTTCATCAGTAACGTTACCAGATGCCATATTGGTTCTGTTTGCAGATGATATAAATATTGAAGTGCATAGCATATCAAGTACAGTCTCAGTTCAGAACTTGTGAGAGGTTTTCGCCCAATACATGCCTAACATACGATGACAAGCAGATATAAAAAGTATTTGGGATTACAGCTTCACAATAAATTCTACTAGGAGGGGCATATGACAGAACTGCTGAAGTGTCTAAACAAATCTCTGTATGAAGTGCAGATAATGTCAGACATTGATGATGTAAAAATAAAATTTCCATGATGTCGTACTGGATCATTTGGTGGAGTAACTCATAAAGCCAAACTTAAATTTTCAGAGTCCCAAAGAGTGTAATGTTAGTTATTTTTGGTGTGAACTCAAGAACATGCTGCAGGTGCCTGTTTGAGGAACTGGGACTACTAAATATTGCTTTCCCATTTTTTTTTTTTTTTTTTCTCTAACGAACTTTGTCATAAATGGCGACAACTTTAATTCACCCCCCTCAAACAAACTGGTCAGTTTGTGGAATGAGTGCTAGAAATAGAGTAGTATTCATAAAACTCAAAAGTCAAAAATGGAAATTCCTGTTTGGAAAAATGCATAAAATAGGGGAAAGGCAACCGCTTACCTATAGAGGATTGGTGCATGGCACACACAAACACGCAATAGAAAACAGTTAATATTAGGTTTCGAGCTCTTGCTCTTTTTGTAGCAAGAGCACACACATTCACTCACACAACCACACACTGTGTATGCGAATTTGTGTACTCTTACTAGAAAAGGAGCAAGAGCTGGAAAGCTCTTATTAACTGTTTTCTATGTGTGTTTCTGTGTGTCACACACCAGTCCTCCATAGATAAGCAGTTGCCTTTCCCTTATTTTACATCAAATTTAAAGTCACTTTTTTTGGCCCAGAAAGGTTTCCATTATTCAAGAACACACATCATGTGTATCATGGCTGCAGCCATAAATGGCTTTCAGCTAATAAAATCCCAAAGAATTTGCTGGTGGCCAGCTCCTCCTACTCCACCGACAAATTTCTTAGTGGAGGCATTTTTTGCATATATTATTAGTAATATCAAACAATGGACTGGTATGTAAAATCTGACTTCTGCACATCTCTAGTACACTAATATGGTCAGTATAAATAAGTGTTATAAGCTCGTTTCCTTTTGATGACTTTTGCTATAATAGCCTAAGAACAATTATGTGCACCTCAGTGCATTATTCATGTACATTTTTTGTGACAAGTTTGTTGTTACCTCATAGATGAAAATATGTTACAAATTTTTGTATAATTTCTTTCAGATCCATGAGAATTATTTCACTTAGAATCTGTGGAAGAAACACTAATGTATCTCCTTTAGTGTGTATGTATAATGTATGGTTTTTATAATTGTTTTATATACTTGATAATCTTCGTACTGTATTTTGTCTAAGAAACTACCTGCTCTTCATTTTTATCTGTAGTGCCTATTGTTGAATCCAGGACTGATCTATATTCATACATTATAAAGGCTCCAAAAAGTATCAGTATGTATAAAATTGAATTATATATAGATAGTGCTTTAAGTAAAAACTATGTTTGTGACTGGGAGCTGATTTTATTTCCCTTAAAACTTCTCTTCACTGAGAAGTTTATGGATATGTTTGAAGGTCATCTAATGTTTATTTAGTGAAGCTCAATACACTGAATGGCAGCTGACACTAGGAACAGAAACAATACAAAGTATACAAGCACAAATAGATCTCAGGCACTGACAGAAATATTGTTGAAGTTGCCCATGAATGATAACTACAAAACATGAACAAGAGCATGCTCTGGAGAAGTATGTGCAAGTAAGTCAATTAAGGGTGGAAAAGACACACAGTTTAATAACAAAATTCAGAAAATGCCGAGGAAAAAGATATTGCTGGACTCTCTCAGCAAAAGAGACTGTGGAAGTGTCAACAGGCAAATGTTGGGAGAGAAATCGTTGCACAAAGCATACAATTTCCACCATCATACCTTAGCAAAGAATCTTGCTGGGGAAAAAAAAATCTTGTACTACATAAAATCACAAATCGAGTTGAATGCTTCTATCCAGTCACTCACTGGTGTGACAATAGAAGATAGCCAATGAAAGCTGAAGTCTTAAATTTCACATTTAAAAAACCACTCACACAGGAGGACCATACAGACATGTGTATGGAGGGCATAGAAATAGACATCCCTGATGTTGAGAAACAACTGAAAGAGTAGAAAACAAATTAAGTCACAAGGTTTAGACAAAATCTCAGTTTGTTTGTACAGAGAGTGCTCTTCAGCATTGGCCACTTGCTTAGATTCCATTTATCATGAATCTGTTGCCAGTGCAGAGTCCCTGGCAATTGCAAAAAAAGGTAAAGGTAATTGCTATAAGAAGGGTAATATAACAGACCCACAAAATTGCAGACCAATATCTTTAACATCAGTTTACTACAAAATTCTTGCACACATTTTCAGTTCAAGTGTAGTAAATTTCGTTGGGATAGGAAAGTGTCTGTCCACAAATTAGCATTGATGTGGAGAGCAATACTCATGTGAAACTCAGCTTACCCTTTTCTCATTTGATATCCTGTGAACCAAGAATGAAGGGGCACAGGCAGAGTCCATATTCCTAGAGTTCCACAAACGGTTTGACACAGTGCTCTACTTCAGACCGAACAAAGTTCCAAACATATGGAACAGGTTCCCAGATATGTGAGTGGCTCAAAGGCTTCTTTAGTGATAGAACCCAGTACAATGTCCTGGACAGTGAGTGTTCATCAGAGGCAGGGGTATTGTCAGGAGTGCACCAGGGAAGCGTGATGGAACCACTCGTTTTCTGTCTACATACAAGGTTTGTCCGGAAAATATGTATAAATGTTGATTAATAACTTTATTTTACAATTATTCAGGTATTACAATATGGTCTCCTTCAAAGTACTCGCTCTGAGACGTGATACACTTCTGCCAACGCCGTTTCCACTGTTGATAACATTGCTGAAAGTCTTTAGTTGTGATGATGTTCAGTTGCCGTGTCGTTTCCACCTTGATGGCTTCCACATCTCCCAAATGCCGCCTCTGAAGCACCATTTTGCATTTTAGGAACATGAAGAAGTCACATGGGGCTAAATTGGGTGAATAAGGCGGGTGGTCTGTCACGGTGATTGAGCTTCGGGCCAAAAACTCGCACATAACGAGCGACGTGTGAGCGGGCGCATTGTCGTGATGAAGGATACACCAGCCCTCTTTTGCCAACTCTGGTCGAACTCAGGCCACACAAGCTCTGAGACGTGTCAGAACTTCAATGTAAAAATTTCCGTTCACTCTCTGGCCGGGAGGGACAAATTCCTTGTGAACAATGCCCCTAGAATCAAAGAAAACAATCAACGTTGTCTTCACATTGAACCTTGACTTTTCACAACTTTTTTGTTCTTGGTTGTCATGCTAGTTTCCATTCCTTGCTTTGAGTTTTGAGCTCCACATCGAATTCGTAAAACTAGGACTTGTCTCCAGTGATTGACTCGGTTGAGAAAGTCCCCTCGTTCCTCTGCTTCCAACCAATCCTCACAGCACTCAACCCTCTTTGCTTTCTGTTATGGTGTCCAGAGCTTTGGTATGATTTTTACGCACAATTGCTTCATTTCAAGTTTTCGTGTCAGGATTTTGTGAACGATTGTTTTGTGGATTGACAGCTTGTCAGCAATTATTCTGACTGTCAATCTACAGTCTTTAAGAACACAAGCCCAAATTCGTTCAACATTTGCATCGGAACTCAATGTCGACGGGCGACTTGGGCGAGGGTCATCGTTCACTTCTTCTCGGCCATCCCAGAACCTTTTTAACCACTTGTTCACAGTTGGTTCCTTCAGAGAATTGTCTCCGTAAACCTGTTTCAAACACTCAAAAATCTCACGGCCATTCTTGCCTAGCTTTGCAAGAAACTTGATGTTGACGCGCTGTTCCTCAATCAGAGAGAGCTCCATGCCGACGACAGGTGAAAAAGGGTAACTGTCAACAAGCTGCCACACACTCCCACCTTCACGCAGAGTGCTCTGACTCAAACTGAGCATTGATGGGATTGATTACAGCAGTAGTCCCACTTGGTGGTGACTGCAACCTGCAACCTGTAACATAAAGACATTATTCAACTTTTATACGCATTTTCCAGACAAACCTTGTAAATGACATGTCGGATAGAGTGAGCAGCAATCTATGACTGTTTAAGATGGTGCTGTAGTATATTGGAAGTATTGTCATTGAGTGACTCTAGAAAGATACAACAACAAGGATAATCAGCTATTGACTATATAATGTAAATGGATAGATAAAAAATCTGCTTGCCAAGTGGTGGCAGGAGCGCCCCCCCCCACACACACACAAAAGGTTCTACAAGCTCTCAGAGCTGTTGACTCCTCCTTTTCCCAGAAGAGAAGGGAAGGAAGAGCAATGAAGGAAAAGGACAGGGGAGGTTTAAGGAAAGGGGTACAGTTCAGAAAAGTGATCCAGAACCCCAGGTTTGGGGAGACTTGCTGAACAAGATGAGAAGTAACTTTTCCTTCTCACTCTGTCCACTAAATCTCCCCAGACCTGGAATTCTGGGCAACTTTTCTGAACTGTGCCCCCGTCTCTAAATCTCTCCAGTTGCTTTCCTTCACCCTGTCTTCCTTCCACTTCAACTCTTCTGCCAGAAGAAGGAGCTATTGGCACCAAATGCTTGCAAAAGTTAAATCTTTTTGTGTGTGTATTTACGTGTCTGTGCTTGGTCAGTAGATTTTTTATCTATCCATTTACATTATATAGAAAGATAGAGGATGACTTAAAATTTCTATTTGCTATGGTGAATGGCAGCTTGCTGAAAATGTAGAGAAATGTAAGTTAACACAGATGACTATGAAAAACAATTCTGTAATGTTTCATTACAGTATTAGTGGTGTCCTGATTGGCAAAGTTACATTGATTAAGTATCTAGATGTCATGTTGCAAAGCAATATAAAATGGAATGGGTGCAGAAGAGCAGTAGTAAGGAAGGTGAATAATTGACTTCGGGTTTTTGAGAGGGTTTCAGTGAAGCGTAGCTCATCTATAAAGGAATCATGCGTCTGTGGGAGGAGGAGTGGTTACGGTTGAGGAATAACAAGCTGTGGTTGATGATACCAACAACAACAACAACCATGTCTTTCCTCACCCTGAATGCTGTGACAGGAGGAAGTACTCTTAATGCACTTCCAGACAGGACACTGTCCTCTGACATGTGGCTTCCTCCTCCAGGAGGAGGATCCATCAGTACATGGTGCTTGTGATGTACAGGTATTTTAATAGAGCGAGCTTTTTACCAAGATTTGTAGGATGCAACCAACTTACCAGCTGGATTGAAGCTGGACTGCTGGAATTACTGCAATCTCATCTGAAATGTTCATCAAACATAAAGAACAAAGATCCATGTCCAAGTCATTCATTGTTATCTCAGTGAGCACCCACTCACAAAACTGGAGGTGCTGAGGAGCATCTTCTGGCCTTAATGCATTAGCAATAGACACTCAGTAGGGATGCATGTGCAGGTCCAAGTGGAGTATTAATCTGCATGATTGCCATGATGTGCTGATCTCTTGCAACAGGCATCTGGTTGATTTGGTAGCACACTGAAGTATTTTGTGCTGAACTGCAGCCACATTTTCTGGTGTGCAGGCAAATTTTGGAATTTATTTTGACTTGTTCGAAACAGATCTTGTCTGATGCCATTTTCGGACTAAGTGTTACATAGCACACTTTGCTGGCACTTTGACACTGTTAAACTTCTCAGCAGACAACTAACCATACCGTACCGTTTTCATGACTTTGTTGTCATGTAACTTTCCACAACAAACATCCACTGCTTCACTGTGAATACCATCACCCCCTTTGAACTGTTCCACTCACACTGACACAGGCCCCACTATGTTTTGTACAGATGTGGATCACAGGGTGAGCGGACACTTGATGTGCATGTCACAGGGTGTGGTTGTATGCATGCATTCACGTCCAATTGTATCCACTCGTCCTGGCCACTTTTATTTGCCCCACCCTGTGTCTTACATAGAAGATTTAAATGTGCTTCAATGGTGATTGCTTCATCTATTATTTACCCATTGTTCAACCAGGCACATTTTCCTGTTGTATTATTTAGATGTTGTGTAGTCGAAGTTTGGTATTTTAATCACAAACTGCCTTTAGGCATGAGTCTTTTGGTGTTCTCTGTGAAAGTGTGTATATGAATGAGTGAGAGTGTCCTAAGGTGGCTGTCGATTACATTTTATGTTTTTCCATTTTTGTGCATGCTTTCAAAAAACAAAACTCACCTTTTGTATCCAGTTAGTCAAGTAAGGTTGCTTGTGACCTCACTGTTGAGTGCCCTATACATACCACCACTACCACCTCCACAACAACTTGTGCAACCATTCTTGAGTACTGCTTAAGTGTTTGTGATCCCCACCAGGTCAGATGGAAGGAAGACATCGAAGTAATTCAGGAGCATGCAGCCAGATTTGTTACTGGTAGATTTGATCAAAACGCAAGTCTTATGGAGATGGTTCGATCGTTTGTGAACTCACATAGGAATCCCTAACGGGAAGACAACACTATTGAGAAAATTTAGAGAACATGCACTTGTGGCTGACAGCAGAATGATTCTACTGCCACCAAAGTACATTTAAAAGTAATAGCAGTAGTAGCAGCAGCAGCAGAAGAAGAAGACAGGAATGCCTAATGAGAGTGCTCAATACAGGAATGAGACTGGGCATCTAGGTAGTAATTAAGGCATCTTTATACCACCGGTTTAGACGGCGTGGCCCTGCATATTAGCTTTTGCAGTAACCCATTGTGCAATATGTTGCAATATTACTTCCGATAGAGCCACCCTCTGCAGGAATATCTGTGAAGGCCTAGTTGATGCCTTGGTGTCTGACTAAGGTTCAACAAAACCCCACCCACCCCTTCCTCCCACAAAAAAGTTACTATGTATGACCACAAACCCCTGCCCAAACTTTTTCTTTCTTCTGTGCAAATGCGAGGTTTCATCATTTTCTCACACAATATCCTGCAAAACGTGGACTAGGCAACACTAAAGATTCCATTGTCCTAGATTTCTGGGAAGCATATGACATAGTACAACACTGTAGACTTTTTAACAAAAGAGTGAGCCTGCAGAATAAGTTCTCAGATGTGTGAGTGGTTCATAGACTTTAAGTAATAGAAAACAATATGTTGCCCTGGACAGTGAGTGTATTGAAGACAAAGGTATTGCCAGGTGCGCCATGGGGAAGTGTGATAGGATTGATCTTCTTCTCTATTTACATAAATGATCTATATTAAAAACAAAGATTCCAAGACTTACCAAGCGGGAAAGCGCCGGCAGACAGCCACATGAACAAAACACACAAACACACACACAGAATTACGAGCTTTCGCAACTGGCAGTTGCTTCGTCAGGAAAGAGGGAAGGAGAGGGAAAAATGAAAGGATGTGGGTTTTAAGGGAGAGGGTAAGGAGTCATTCCAATCCCGGGAGCGGAAAGACTTCCCTTAGGGGAAAAAAAGGACAGGTGTACACTCGCGCGCACACACACACACACACACACACACACACACACACACACACACCACACACACACACACACACACACACACACATCCATCCGCACATACACAGACACATAGCAGATATATGTCTGCTTATGTCTGTGTATGTGCGGATGGATATGTGTGTGTGTGTGTGTGTGTGTGTGTGTGTGTGTGTGTGTGTGTGTGTGTGTGTGTGTGTACACCTGTCCTTTTTTTCCCCTAAGGGAAGTCTTTCCGCTCCCGGGATTGGAATGACTCCTTACCCTCTCCCTTAAAACCCACATCCTTTCATTTTTCCCTCTCCTTCCCTCTTTCCTGACGAAGCAACTGCCAGTTGCGAAAGCTCGTAATTCTGTGTGTGTGTTTGTGTGTTTTGTTCATGTGCCTGTCTGCCGGTGCTTTCCCGCTTGGTAAGTCTTGGAATCTTTGTTTTTAATATATTTTTCCCATGTGGAAGTTTCTTTCTATTTTATTTACATAAATGATCTGACAGAAAGGGTGAGCGGGAATCTGTTTCTGATGATGATGCTGTTGTGTAAGGGAAAGTGCTGTCTTGTAAAGACTGTAGGAGGATACTGAATAACTTGGATAGAATTTTTGTTTGATGTGATGAATGGCAGTGTGCTCTAATTTTTGGAAGATGTAAGTTAATAAAGATGAGTAGGGAAAACAATCATGTCATGTTTAAATACAATATTAGGGGTGTGTCCCTTGATGCAGTTGTGTTGATTAAATAACTAGGTGAACTTAGCAAAGTATCATAAACAGGAATGACCACATAAACTTGGTTGCAGGGAAGACCAATGATTGACTTTTGTTTATTTGATGAATTATAGGAAAGTGTGGTTTATCTCTACAGAAGACTTTGTACAGAAGACTTGCGCAACTCATTTTTGAGTAATGAATGCTCGAGTTCCATGCCAGATCAGATTAAATGGGAATTCTTGGAGAAAAGACATTCTTTTTGTGAAACAATATTGAGAAAGTTTAGAGCATTTGCAGCAGACTGCAGAACGATTGTACTGCCACCAACATACATCTTGCATAAGGACTTTGAAGACTCGATATAAGAAAACAGGGCTTGTACGGAAGCATGTAGACAGTCGTTTTTCACTTGCTCCATTTGTGAGTGGAACAAAAAAAAGGAATGACTAGCAGTGGTGCAAGGTACCCTCTGCTGTGCATCATACAGCAGCTTGCAGAGTATGTATGACAGATCAGTGGGTGACCAGATGCTAATGAATCAGAGTCCTGGTAAGACATTGTTGATGATGGTAGAAAGGTTGATGTGTCTGATCTGAGGCAGTGTCCTGATTGGAGATTAGTGTCTTCTCTAGAGAGATCATTAAAAAAGCATTTCTGGCTCATTTGAAGAAGGATGAGAGAACTAATAGCCCATTAGCATTCTTATGAAATGATATAGAGGAACCACAAAACTTGAATCAGACTAACCAGATGGGCCTTAGCACCCCAGTCATTATAAATACTAATCTACTGTCTATGTCAGTAAGTTTGAATGAAGCATAGAGCCTCTAACGTTTGTTCTGCTCAACTTCCAATGGTCCATCTACAGGTTGTTTCAATAAGAAATATTGATAGAGCATGTGCACATAATAGATAATTATTTCAGGAGATGGAAGCTAAAACCAAACCCACTTAATAAAGAAATTTCAGAATTCCATCTGAGCAACCAGTATGCTAACTACTGTCTGCAGGTAACATTCAGAGACAGTGTATTACAGTGCAACAGAAACCCTAGGTGTCACCTTGTAGTAATCACTTACGTATCGGCACCTTAGATAAAAAATGGCTGCAAAACAGAAGAGCGGTGATAATTTATTCCAGTAGCTAACTGAAGTTTATTGGAGAAGTGATGCAAACACTTTTAGAACAGTAGCACTGACTTTATTTTATTCATCACTGGAGTGCTATTCGGCTGTATGACTCAACAGATTCCACACCTACTTTGCAGATTTTCAGCTACGACATATCACATGGATTGTATGTGCCCGCTTGCCTAAGTCTGCTCAGTGGTGCCCGGTGCTAAGCAGAATCACTGCACCTCACATAAGAAAACTGCAAGTGCTCACTCAGTTATAGAGAAGAATACAGAAGAATCATTCTCTTCCCATGCATGGTATAATTCAGCAAGGTCCCACAGCCTGACTGAAATCTTGTCAACCAGTCTCGAGAACCATCACGAGACTTTTAGCCAATGATTTCAATCCTGTCACTGCTTGGAAATCTGAGTGGTCATCTTCATCCTAGCAAGGCTTCTTGCGATTTGAAAACCTAACTCTCCAACTCCCAGGCTGCAGTGTGTGTGGCACAAATGGAATCCAGTTAGTTGTGGGACAGAGAGAGAAGCTGTTTCTCTCTACAGCTATGAACAGCGAAACCCTTCACGCTGAGTGTAGTGTGGTGGTACAGTGTGTGCTACATCTGGAAAATGCTTTATCATATTTACCTCTTGTTTATTTAACTGGTTGCTTATAATATTTTTGTTTGTAATTAATCAAGACTTGTGATAGTCAAAGAACATCAAAAGCAAAATGAGTAAATCTAAGGATGGATGACAATATTGACTTAATGCTCATTGTTATCTCATGGTTCATGGAGATGCAGTAATTTACTGAAAATTATTCTTGTATTCTTCATTCGTGGCCTGTAAATATTTTCTCTCTATATGCTCCCCCATATTTGTAACCTGGTATTAACATTAGTAAACATGTATACTTGTTATTTATTTATTTTACATGTACTGTGAGTGTATAGCTGCATATTTCTACAAGTTTTTGAAGTAGAAATTTCCATTAGTAAAATATTTGGTACCTATGTACGACTGCTACACTAAGCAGGACATGCACAACGTTATTTATTGGGTAGTAGAAAACAAATGTCAAAATAGAAATTTTTGCAGGTGATGAATGTGAAATGAAGTCAGATGATGCTGCTGAAGAGAGCAAAGATAATAATACAGGTGAAGAAAGAAGAAAAAAGAAGAACAGGAACAGAAAGCGAAAGAAGAAAGTGAAACAAGAAAATGATCCGAGCAAACTTGGATTAAAGATTTTGTCCAAGTAAGTGTTATAAAACATGGAGTTCTTTTGGTGTAAGGAGGCACAAGAAACACCTGTGAGTGTAAGCTTGAATGTAAGACTAACTATTAAAAAGATGAAAAATATGGTACAGTACCAGAACATTGACGTGGCAGAATAGAATTTGGATTTGACTGTCATAAATTCCCCCCCTCCCCTCTCTAGAGACCAAGACTAGTTGTATTGGGAATAAAATTATTTTTTGTTGATGCATCTGAAGCAGATAAAATAAAGCAGAGCAGTGCGGTGCAGAAATTCATATCTGTTCACCAAGGTGGTGATAAAGCTTTATGACTACCCCTCATACATAGCCCAGGTCACAGAAACAAACTTGTGCAGTGGTACTTGACTCAGAGGTACCTGGTTCAAATCATGTTGCTGCTAGAGGCCACACTACTCACGTCTTCATGCTACTCAAGTGTACGCTATGTGCTGGGTCTGTGTTTCACTCCGGACAACCCCCACCACCCGCCTCCGCCGCACCCCCTCCCCTACACTCTCTCTCTCTCTCTCTCTCTCTCTCTCTCTCTCTCTCTCTCTCTCTCTCTCTCTCTCTTAGACACAACTCACATGCTTCATGGAAGGAAAGATGCCATTGTGCATGAAGAATGAGAAATATTTCCAATTAGATGGCTTAACCTATCCATTGGGGTCTCCCAGTCAAATGTGCCTTATGGCTGTACTTGGGTAGGTTAGAACAGGGCCAGTTCTTTTGGGACAGTGATGTATGGTGCTTGTATTCCTACCAGTGTTATTAATATGGGACTAATTGGACTATGACTTTTGACTGCCAGTGTGTAAAAACAACTTTCTTTTGAGATGTATTTGTATATTTAAATACCTGTGAACTATTCACTGTTACACAAATGCAGATAACTGGTAAAGAAGCATCTCTTACTGTGTTCGGTATACTTGCTGTATTGAATAAGTTTTATTTATGGTCATTTCAGTATAATAGATCTGAGCAAGTATTGTCGAGTGATATTATTTGAAAGTTGTTTGAAATTTGATAACTGACTTATGTACTTTTCAGCACTGATTTAAAAAATGCAATCCATTTTTTTCTATCACATCAGATTTTCTTTTAAAAAAAAGGGGAGTATTTTGGGGTATAAGAACAAAATTTAATTTAATTTATAAATCATGTTCTAAACTACATTTCCAGTACACTTCCATTTCTCTTTAAGCTCATAAGTCCTTATAATAACGCTTTCACTTTCTGTCGAAGCTTCTTGTATTGCTTTTGCGGGTGTGGACTCGTTGAGAATCATCTCTTTTTATCATCCAGCAGTAGTCTGCTATCATGTCGAAATTCCATCTTTCTTGATATCTTCTTTCCATTTCTGTGATGTCTTGGTGGAATCTTTTGCCCTGCTCTTCACTTACGTCACCAAGGTTTGTAGGGAAGTAGTCAAGATGTGAGTGGAGAAAATGAACTTTAATGCTCATGTTACAGCCCAGCTTCTTAAAGTTGTCAAGCATGTCTGCGATGATTGTCATGTAGTTTGGATCTCTTTTGTTTCCCAGGAAACAGTTAACAACTAATTTAAAAGATGTCCATGCTGCCTTTTCTTTTGTTTCCATTTTGCCCACAAAGTTTGGATATGTCATTAGTTTTATAATGTCTGGTCCAACAAAGATTCCTTCCTTTAGCTTTGCCTCAGATAAACCAGGAAACTGTCCACAAAGATATCTGAAACACTCCCCTTCTTTTGGCAATGCCTTAACAAATTGTTTCATCAGTCCCAACTTAATGTGAAGTGGTGGAAGTAACACCTTTTTGGGATACACAAGGCTTTTCCTCTCAACATTTTTAACACCTACCTGTAAGGTTTTTTCTCAAGGGACAAGCTTTTTTATGTAGTGTTGCTTTCTGTCTCTACTATTCACAGAGAAAGCAAGGGAACTTTGTATAGCCACTTTGTTGACCAAGCAGCATTGAAGTCACTTTTAAATCAGTGTCCATTTGCGGTCTGAATAGCAGAGTTTGCTTAAAACCAGTTCAAGGTTTTCGTAACATTCTTTTAAGTGAACCGAGTGTCCAGCTGGTATAGAAGAATACTTATTGCCATTTTGTAGAATTATTGCTTTAAGGTTTCTTTTTAAAGCATCAATAAAAAGTCTCTGCTCATCAGGAGCTTATTCTATTTTGAAATGTGCCATTAAGTCCAGGAACATCACTGCAGAACACCAGGTCACTTTCTTGAGAGAAGAAAGATACAAACTCCTTTTCCCTTGATTGATACCAAGAAAAGGATGTACCCGGAACCAACATACGTTTATCTCTCAATCTAGATCCTAAAACCTCTGCCGATTCTTTAGAAAGGCCTGGGTATCTAACTAAATTGTTCAGTTCAGATTGTGAGAATGGAATAGGATTGGTTGAGCCAGTATTGTAGCAGTCTCTGTCTTCCTCACTATCACCTTGCTAAGCCAATGGCTCGTGATCATCTATATCACCCAAAGAATCTGGAGGAGAGGTTATTGGTACTTCATGTCCATTAGGAACAGGGGCTAATGGCTGATTGAATGTTAGGGTAAGAGACATCCTTTTTGTTTTTAGAATTGAAACCTCGTACGTTGCAAGAACAAAAATAGCAGTCATCACTATGATTTTTGAGCTCACTCCAAACCATTGGTATTTCAAAATGTAAGGACTGCTTTTTACATTGAAACCATTGTCTCAGTTCTTCAAAAGACACTGAACAAACTTTGTGTGGGACCCAAGACTTATCTTGATAGCCTAACTTTATACCAAATTAGGCAAAATATACTTTTTCAACAAAATCGGAAATGTTTCTTTGTTGCTTTTTAATGGTATAGTTACCACAAATGTAGCATAAGCAATCTGGCGAGTTTATGCATCCTCTGGTAACCATTGTCCATAAAACAAATTCACAACACAAGAAAACAGTCACTACTTCAAAGCAGTAGTAACAACAACACGTGAACAGCACAGAGTGAAGAGGTACTGTGAACTGAAGGACAATAGCAGAAGCTCACTGCTTGGTGATGGTGGGGGAAGGGGTAGCGTGACAGACAGGCACTGACATGAAACTACTACTGGTTTCTCCTAATTACTTTTTATTTTACCTATATCTTGTATAAAAATAGGTAAGTAACAGTTTATGGAGATCCTAAAAACCAAAATTCAAACTGACTAGAGTGCTGAAATATAGAAAAAAGCTAAAACTAGACAAGCAGATTGTGAAATAACTGTACGTGATGGAATTTTTTCATTATTTTTCCCAAAAACAGCATTGAAAACAATATAAAAATCACTTAATAAATTTGAAACAATTTTTATGTTTAAGACCTTTGTAATTGGAATGTGTGTTGCAGGCGTGAATGGAAACGCCTCCGAAATAAATACCTGGACTTGCAGCGTAGCAAAATGAAGGCAGTGAAGCAGCATCTGGCGAGGGCGAGGTGGGCTTCTCAGACTCCCCGTGCATACAGTGAGGATGGTGAAAATCACCATGAAGTGGCACAGCAGCAAGCAGTTGTGTCTGCAGAACCTCCTCGAACTGTGTTTACTCCGGGCGTCATAGCACATGTTACACTTGACGAGCCTATCACTGATGTGGTGAAGTTCAAGGTAAATGTTGAGGAATCCTTACTGAATTGGTTAACAAATTAAGATACTGAATGTAGGTTCATATTGAATGTAGTCAGCCAAAAGCAATGGCAAGGTGCTATGGTTGTAAAGAGACAGTCTCATCAGTTAGTTTAGTTGCAGGGAGATCTACAGCAAAAACAAATTTTGGTTGCAACCCAAACGTATGTATAGTCATTAGTCATTAAAATGAAGAGGGTCGCTCACTTAGAAGTGAAAGAGCATACTTAACTGTGTAAAGTGACACCTCACTGCCAACTGGTCAGAGTTGTCTAAATCCAGGCTGGAAAGTAAACTGTTGTTGGGGGCTGAAGACTACCACATGTGTGAATATGATGAATTTGTGAGAAGTGTCCATAAGAGGTTTGTTGTTCATTGGACTTGAATTACAATTCTTCAGCACAAAGAATGCAGTGTCTTTATATTTGTTTGTTAGCAGAGTTTCATCACTAACTTTTGCTGAAAAAATTGTTTTCCTGAAGATTACTGTTACTTAAATCCAAGAAAATGCGCTTTTCCTGTCTTCTTGAACTGTACTAGTTTGGCATTCAGAATATCTCAGTTATTGAGTTTTATGCTACATTTACAATATTGTACAAATTTACAGGGTGTTTCAAAAATGACTGTTATATTTGAAACGGCAATACAAACTAAACAAGCAGCGATAGAAATACACCGTTTGTTGCAATATGCTTGGGACAACAGTACATTTTCAGGCAGACAAACTTTCGAAATTACAGTAGTTACAACTGTCAACAACAGATGGCACTGCGGTCTGGGAAACTCTATAGTACGATTTTTTCCACATATCCACCATGCGTAGCAATAATATGGCGTAGTCTCTGAATGAAATTACCCAAAACCTTTGACAACGTGTCTGGCGGAATGGCTTCACATGCAGATGAGATGTACTGCTTCAGCTGTTCAATTGTTTCTGGATTCTGGCGGTACACCTGGTCTTTCAAGTGTCCCCACAGAAAGAAGTCACAGGGGTTCATGTCTGGCGAATAGGGAGGCCAATCCACGCCGCCTCCTGTATGTTTCGGATAGCCCAAAGCAATCACACGCTCATCGAAATATTCATTCAGGAAATTAAAGACGTCGGCCGTGCGATGTGGCCGGGCACCATCTTGCATAAACCACGAGGTGTTCGCAGTGTTGTCAAGGCAGTTTGTACCGCCACGAATTCACGAAGAATGTCCAGATAGCGTGATGCAGTAATCGTTTCGGATCTGAAAAATGGGCCAATGATTCCTTTGGAAGAAATGGCGGCCCAGACCAGTACTTTTTGAGGATGCAGGGACGATGGGACTGCAACATGGGGCTTTTCGGTTGCCCATGTGCGCCAGTTCTGTTTATTGATGATGCCGTCCAGGTAAAAATAAGCTTCGTCAGTAAACCAAATGCTGCCCACATGCATATCGCCGTCATCAATCCTGTGCACTATATCGTTAGCGAATGTCTCTCTTGCAGCAATGGTAGCAGCGCTGAGGGGTTGCCGCGTTTGAATTTTGTATGGATAGAGGTTTAAACTCTGGCGCATGAGACGATACGTGGACGTTGGCGTCATTTGGACCGCAGCTGCAACACGGCGAACGGAAACCCGAGGCCGCTGTTGGATCACCTGCTGCACTAGCTGCGCGTTGCCCTCTGTGGTTGCTGTACACGGTCACCCTACCTTTCCAGCACGTTCATCCGTCACATTCCCAGTCCTTTGAAATTTTTCAAACAGATCCTTTATTGTATCGCTTCTCGGTCCTTTGGTTACATTAAACCTCCGTTGAAAACTTCGTCTTGTTGCAACAACACTGTGTTCTAGGCGGTGGAATTCCAACACCAGAAAAATCCTCTGTTCTAAGGAATGAACCATGTTGTCCACAGCACACTTGCACGTTGTGAACAGCATACGCTTACAGCAGAAAGACGATGTACAGAATGGCGCACCCACAGACTGCGTTGTCTTCTATACCTTTCACATCACTTGCAGCGCCATCTATTGTTGGAAATTGTAACTACTGTAATTTCGAAAGTTTGTCCACCTGAAAATGTACTGTTGTCCCAAGCATATTGCAACATACAGTGTATTTCTATCGCTGCTCGTTTAGTTTTTATTGCCATTTCAAATATACCGGTCATTCTTGAAACTCCCTGTAGTTATACAGTTCAATAGTTTTGTATATTATTGGAAATATAATTTTCACTTCACGCACAGCCCACTTTCAAATTATATATATACTTTTTGTTCTTAAAATTTTCTTAGACCCACATCGTAATTAGTAACTTCACTCTTAGTTTTCCAGGAGCCCTTTAACACATTCCTGTCACTACCAGTAGAAACTACGGGCGTGTTGTGATTCCCCCTAACAGTAAGCGAAGAATTACGTGTGTGCAGCTTTCCTGATTGTTTCTTCATGACGTATTATGTTGGAGCAGTGACTGCTTAAAGCCAGTTATTCGCTTTTTAGTATTTTGGAGTGCTACTAAATGGATGTTCCTGCTTCCATAAAGGGCTACGTGACTTGAAACACATGTTGCAGGCATAATCAGTTCCCTCACATTCGATGTTGCAGTGAGCTTCCATAGTTGTTTTGATCACAAAAGTTTATCATAAAATTCTGAGGCTGCTTGAAAAATCTGATTCTAAAATTGATGATAATGGTTTTGAAATCAATGACAGTTTTCCTGAAACACACAGTAATCTACTTTCCATTGTCTTATAAGCTGGAGCTGCATAAAAAGTTTCCGACTTTGTGGAACTGCAGCAGTCACTGTGGTGTGCCTGGAATGTGTTAAAATACCTCCATAGATCTTTTGCATCACAAACAGCTATAGTCCACATGCTTTACTTTGCATAAAAATTTGGTTTCATTTATAAGATAAGTCTTGAAAATCAGTTCTCTCTTGTTAATTTCTGTATTATCTCCTTTAGCCCTTCATAAGAGTACAACTGCCCATTTTCCATGTGGGAACTGGATTCTGCATTGTGTGGGGCTCGTGATACATCCCCTGGTCAGGATAGAATCCACTATAGCATCCTGCGGTACCTCACAGGGAGAAATAAAGAAATCCTCCTCCGACTTTTAAATCTTGTTTGGATGTCCAGTCACTTCCCCGACTTGTGGCGTGAAGCAATTTTAATTCCCTTTTAAAAACTGGGAAAGACCGCACGTGCCCAGGTAGTTACCGTAGTGTTGCCCTCACTAGCTTCATGGGAAAGACCTTGGAGCGGATGGTCAACCACCGCCTTGTCTGGATGTTAGAATCCAGACAACTCCTTAGTTGCTTTCAGTGTGGGTTCTGGAGGTATCGCTCCACCTTTGATAACCTGGCTCTCCTGGAGGCAGCTATACAACAGGCTTTCCTGCGCCAGCATCACCTCTTGGGAATATTTTTTGACATTGAAAAGGCATACGACACTACTTGGAGGCATCTTATCATCAGGCAACTCCACAAATGGGGTTTTCGTGGATGTCTTCCCAATTTTATTCGGTCCTTCCTGTCGCCACGTTATTTTCGGTACCGAGTCGGAGACGTACTGTCTAGTCGCTTTGAACAAGAGAACAGTGTCCCTCAAGGTAGTGTTTTAAGTGTGACAGTCTTTGCTATTGCTATTAATAGTATTACGTATGTTGTGAAAAGTCCTGTGCAGTGTTCCTTGTTTGTGGATGATTTCTTTGTATTTTGCTCTTCTTCAAGCCTTGCAATGACGACTCGTCAGTTGCAACTCACTCTGCGACGTTTGGATGAATGGGCACAGAAGAATGGTTTTAAGTTTTCACTGATAAGTCGGTGTGTGTTCTTTTTAACCGTTCTTGTTCAATTTTTGACTTGCCTGAGTTTAGGATGAGGCACACCGTTCTGAATTTTAAAGACACGGTGAAGTTTCTGGGCATCACTTTTGATTCTAAGCTTATGTGGCTGCCACACATTAAGGGGGGGGGGGGGGGGGGGGGAGCGGTCTCTTAAGGCGCTGTCTATTTTAAAATGTCTTAGTCACCACACATGGGGAGCAGACAGGACTTGTCAGTTCCGGTTTTACAGAGCTTTTGTGCGGTCCCGGCTTGATTATGGATGCACGGTGTATGGGTCTGCAAGACCCACTTATTTGAAGCTGTTGGATGTGGTGCACCATGAGGGGATTTGGTTGGCCGTTGGGGCATTCAGAACGAGCCCCATACTGAGCCTCTGTACAGAGGCAGGTGAACCACCACTTCACCTCCGGCGGCGTCTACTAATGGTGCGCCAGGCCTATCAAATCTTATTCACACCATACACACCTGCATACCACACTGGAAAGGCTTTTTCGCAACCGGCAACGAGCAACAAGCCCCTTTGGGATTCGTGCAAAGGATTGCATTTTAGAGATGGGTGTGACCGGTTTTAATGTTTCACGTCGAGGTTGGAGCAGATATCCACCTTGGCTCCTCTAGTGGCCCACACTGATTTTAAATTTTTGGCAAATTTTAAGAAAGACATTACATCATATTTTACTTTCAAATCTTTGTTTTTTAACATTTTAGTTAGGCATCATGATTTTACAGTAGTCTACACTGATGGATCCCAACAGGGGGATTTTCTTGACTGCTCAGTAGTGTTCCCCAAACGTGTCATCTGGATTTGCCTTCCCCAGGAATACACTGTTTTTTCTCCAGAACTTCACACGATCCTGAAGGCATTGGAGCAGATACAGTTTACTCAGGGCAAACACTTCCTAATTTGCTCTGACTCACTGAGTGCATAACAGTCACTGCAGAACCTGTACCCAGCGGAGTACAGGTTTTACGACCAACTGTACATCCTCCAACGACAGGGCAAGCAAGTGTTCTTTTGCTGGGTGCCAGGGCATGTGGGTATACAGGGAAATAAACAAGCTGATAGAGCTGCCAAGGACACCTGCAGATTACCGGAGGTGACACAATGTTCTATTCCTTTGCAAGGTGTCGTTTGTGTGGTGCGGCGGAAGTATATGCAATTGTGGGAGGAGGAATGGCTGGCGGTGAGGGAAAATAAGCTGCAGTTGGTGAAACCCACCATCCAGCCGTGGTGTTCCTCCTGCCGGTCACCTAGGCGTGACGAAGTGACCCTTACACTTCTTCGCATAGGGCACTGTCCTCTTACGCTTGCCTTCTTACTATGGCAAGAGGAACCCCCTCTGTCTGATGCCTGTGGCGTACGAATCACTGTACGCCACATTTTAGTTGAGTGTGATATATATCGTTCTGTCAGGGCGGAAGTTAATATTAGTGGGGATCTGCCCTCGATTTTAGCCGATGACGAGGTGAGTGTCAAGAAAGTTTTAAGGTACTGTGATGTTTCTAGGCTTCAGCCTAAAATTTTAGGTTGGAATATTTAGTTTGTTGCTGAGTGGCTTCCCCACTCCTTTTTATTCTTGTAATAGGTCAGTTCCAAATATGTGCTATGTGTTTCATTTTAACCCCTTCCCCTATGTTCTCTTGCAGTTCTCCTCTTTATGTGCTGCTTTCCACTTTGCTACTGTTGATGTGCAGACTGCCTATGTAGACTTTCACCTTTAATTTTAGTCCCATTTTTGCACTTGCTGCATTTTAGTGACACTTGTCCATTGTTGTTTCCGTTCGGGCGCTAAAGACTACACTGTTGAGTGTTTATAATGCCATATCCATCCATCCATTTAGCCCTTCATAATATCATTTTTGAGAGCTACAAGCTGAATTATCAAAATGTATGATAATATAAGGAGCATTCAAATGAAAAGGTACAATACATCATTAACCAGACCAGTTGAAATTTACACGCCACTTCGGGGTAACATAGTGAGACATCTAACGGCACGAAGGTAGTGTCGTCACTTCCCCCTAAAAGAGTCAAAGCTGTGCCCTCAGCAGTCAGGGTGATGCTCACTGTCTTTTTTTACATTCAGGGTCTGATAGTGATTGAATTCCTTGAACATGGAAAAACTGTTAACATTGATGTGTACTGTGAGACACTCCATAGCCTGTGCAGGTCCATCAAAAGCAAACGGCCTGTTCTGCTCATGGAGGGAGTGATTCTACTTAATGATAATTCATGTCCACATATCTCCAAAATAACACAATGTATAATGGCCAAGTTCGAGTGGGAGTAGTGAGATGTTACATGTCATTCATAGAAAGACATGTTCCACATCCTCGATATCCATTGGCCGACAAAAGATATTCGTGGATTAAGGTAGTTAGTAAGAGAGAGTTTTTGATGGTTTGTGCGGATCGGAATTGTGCCAATCCTGTGATGTCAGCCATGTGGGCCACAGTCTGGCAATTCTACATGCTTGGTGAGTCACTTGCTCTGTAGAGCCACAGTGGAAAGACAAGGAGTACATGTGACCTCCATAATGCCAAAGAAATCAACACAGCATCGCTGTTCAGATTTTATCACCCTATTGTTCGGAGACTTGCAGGTGATGGACACATGACAACATGTAGCTGGAATATAATGCATGTGTAGTCAATTCATTAAGAGAAGTTAGAGTTATACATGATAGGAAATACATTGAGTTTAACTTCCTTGGAACAAGAGAAGTGTCTTTCAGCATCTTGCACACAACAGATCAAAGTCTCCATCACAACAGATCAAAGTCCATGGAGAGATGCTGTGTCACAGTTCAAGGGTACTGAATAACAGGGCCATTTTGAAGCATTGGTATTGTATGGTGACCTCAAGAAAGAAGGAAGAGAGGCATGAAGTCTAGCAAGATACGGAAGTTACTGATCGATCACTGGACTTTTCAGCGGCCTATTCCTAATAGCCCAATTAGGGAAATAAAGCCTAAGGAAACATTCCAGCAGCTTGAGCATCTGTCCTACAGCCCAGACTTGTCATCCTGCAACTTCCGTGAGTTTGGTCTGCTAGAAAAACATCTCTGAGGGAAGCACTTCACTTCAGACAATGAAGTGAAGGGGACAGTGGACTGGCTTGTGCTATGGCCACAGGAATTCTGTGAAAAGGGAGTATTTCGACTCGTGAAACGTGAGATAGTTGTTCTCAGGACTCTGGTGATTACTTCTTAATAAAGACTCCAGTTATACCCACAGTATTGTTTTGTACCTTTTCTTTTGAACCTCCCTCATACATAAGTGTCACATTTTATTTTGCTCTTATAATACAGAATTATTTATGTTCTAATTAATGAAAAATCTCATATAAAGATGTGAAACAATTACTAACAAAGAGATAGAGGGGCTGGCCAGTACTTACCTCAGCTCAGTACAGCCGATAGAAACACAAAAAACAACCGAAAATTTAAGTTCCTAGCTTTCGGAATAAATGTTCCTTCATCAGGGAGGAGAGAGGGGAAAGAAAGGGAAGAAGGGAAAGTGGATTTAGTTACTCATAACTCAGGTTATGAAGCAACAGGGAAAGGAAAACAGGGAAGGTAGCAAGGATGGAGGCATGGTTTGTCAGAGGGAAGCCAAAGATATTCTACTGTAGGTACTGTGCCAGCTTCAAACCAAAGAGGATGCATACAGAAGTAAAGAGGTGTATAGTATAAAGATGTAGGATGAAAAGATGCATGAATGGCTAAAGAGGAAAGGGAAAGAGGAGAAGACTGAAAAGTAAATGGGAGTGAGGTTGTTTAACGTAGGTTCAGTCCAGGGGGATGGCGGGATGAAAGGATGTGCTGGAGTGCAAGTTCCAATCTCCGCAGTTCAGAGGGACTGGTGTTAGGTGGGAGAAGCCAAATGGCACATACGGTGTAGCAGGTTCCTAGGTCCCTAGAATTATGCTGGAGGGCATGCTCCGCTACTGGATATTGGACATCTCCTAGGCGGACAGTTCGTCTGTGTCCATTCATGCGCTCAGCCAGTTTAGTTGTTGTCATACCAATGTAAAAGGCTGTGCAGTGCAGGCATGTCAGCTGATAAATGACATGTGTAGTTTCACATGTGGCCCTGCCTTGAATTGTGTGTGTTTTACCAGTAGCGGGGCTGGAGTAGGTGGTTGTGGGGGATGCATGGGGCAGGTTTTGCAGCGGGGTTGGTTACAGGGGTAGGAACTGCTGGGTAGAGAAGGTAGTCTGGGAATATTGTAGGGTTTAACAAGGATGTTGCGGAGGTTAGGGGGACGACGAAAGGCAACTCTGGGTGGTGTGGGGAGAATTTTGTCTCATTTCAGGGGTTGACTTGAGAAAGTCATATCCCTGGCGGAGTAATTTATTGATGTATTCGAGGCCAGGATAATATTGGGTGACAAGGGGGATGCTTCTGTGTGGTCTGAGGGTAGGAATATTGTTGTTGGATGGGGAGGAATGTATTGCTCGGGAGATCTGTTTGTGGACAAGGTCTGCAGGATAGTTGCGGGAGAGGAAAGCACTGGTCAGGTTATTGGTGTAATTGTTGAGGGATTCGTCACTGGAGCAGATATGTTTGCCACGAATACCTAGGCTGTAGGGAAGGGAGCGTTTGATGTGGAATGGATGGCAGCTATCAAAGTGAAGGTACTGTTGTTTGCAAACCCACCAACAAACAACAGTACCTTCACTTTGATAGCTGCCATCCATTCCACATCAAACACTCCCTTCCCTACAGCCTAGGTATTCGTGGCAAACATATCTGCTCCAGTGACGAATCCCTCAACAATTACACCAATAACCTGACCAGTGCTTTCCTCTCCCGCAACTATCCTGCAGACCTTGTCCACAAACAGATCTCCCGAGCAATACATTCCTCCCCATCCAACAACAATATTCCTACCCTCAGACCACACAGAAGCATCCCCCTTGTCACCCAATGTTATCCTGGCCTCGAATACATCAATAAATTACTCCGCCAGGGATATGACTTTCTCAAGTCAACCCCTGAAATGAGATCATCCCTTGACAAAATTCTCCCCACACCACCCAGAGTTTTGTATGACATGACTACTGAATTGTTTGTTTGTTTATTTATTTATTTATTTGCATAGTTTATGCCCACATTGGAGGACTAAAATCAAACATAATACAACAGAGTCTACAATGATTAAGTTTAGGTCTTAGTAGTCAGCAATTTCTTCGTTCTCCAAAATTTCTTCGTTCGTTGTGATCTGGCTGCTCTTTCTTGTGCAGATATGACATACTTCTTCCATTCTGATGGTTTGAATGTCAGCAGTATGTATTTGTTTCTCTTCTCTGTGCTGAATTTGGAGTGTGGTGATGTCCAATTCATCCAGATCAATTTGTACTTCTTTAAACCAGTTGTTTTTGGTTTTACTGTTGCAGAAGTAGTCAAAAAGTTGCTTCAGGAATCTAGTATTTGGTAGGCCAGATGTGTGGCTGAAAAATGCAGTCCTTCTTTTCCGCATCATATCAATAATGAATTCACTTTCTTTCTACACTACTGATTTGGGCAGAAATCTCCATTGCCCATTAACTTGATGCTTTTTACGGATAATTGTTTGGAATATTCTTTTATCAACTTTCTGCAATTTGTCAGTTGTTGCTTGAGTATTTAGTTTTAATAGTGTTTCACTTGCACATGTTGCTTCTGGTTTAACGATGGAGGAGTAATGTCGAAATTTAGCATTTATTGAGAAAGATTGTTTTTTGTAGGTTGGCCATGTGATTCTCTGTGCTCCCTGTAGTTTCAATGTTCTACTCTCTATTAATGCTGTTTCCTTAGCATTACAGGTAATAATCTCACCAAGCTATTTAAACTTTTTTACTACTTTAATATTTTGATCATTATGGAGTATGACATAGGACGTATCAACTGTGAAGCTGGGCATAATTTCAGTTTTCTCAAATGAAATTTGCAATCCAACCTTTGCTGCTAATCATTCTAGTTGTCCTATCTGAACCTTAGCTTCATCAGTATTATTTGCTAGCATCGCCAAATCATCTGCAAATGCAAGGCAGTTAAGTCGAATCTTTTTTCCACTCTTAACAGATGGTGGGCATATTTTGTTCCATTCACGCATGATTTTCTCCGGCCCTAGAGTAAGTCTTTCCACTCCCGGGATTGGAATGACTCCTTACCCTCTCCCTTAAAACCCACATCCTTTTGTCTTTCCCTCTCCTTCCCTCTTTCCTGAAGAAGCAACCGTCGGTTGCGAAAGCTAGAAATTCTGTGTGTGTGTTTTATTTATTGTGCCTATCTACCGGCGCTTTCCCGCTTGGTAAGTCTTGGAATCTTTGTTTTTAATATATTTTTCCCATGTGGAAGTTTCTTTCTATTTTATTTATTCATGAATTCTGAAATACACAACCTTGGAAAAAATTTTATTACTAATATCCAGCAGGGATATAACCCTATAATTATTTGGATCTGATCTATCTCATTTTTTGTGTAGTGGATGGATTATCACAACATTCCATTCTTCTGGTAACTTCTCAGTATTCCTCACTTCTCAGTATTCCAAATGTCAATAAGGCGTTTACCTAAGCCCAGACTAGTTTGTACATTTTCATATTTCCAAAGTTCTGCCACTAGTTGGTTCTCACCAGCTGCTTTATACTTCCGAAGTGAGTTAATCGCTGCTTGTACTTCATCTGCATGTGGTAGTATAACTCTTTCTAAATGCTTTTTGTTTCTTGGCTAGGAGTCAAATTCCAAATGATGATCAGGTGCCCCACTGTTTGAAATATTTAGCTAATATCATTGAAGTGTCATAATTGTTACGTGCTACATTTCCGTTTGTATCCTTCATCATAAGAGTTTGGAGTGTGGAGTGTATTTTGACTGGTACTGTTTGAGTGTCTGATAGTAATCTCTTGTCTTGTGGCGATTGAAAGCATCCTCGATAGATTTTAGCGAATTCTTATGAAATTGCCTTTTGACCCTTCTAATTTCTTTGGCAGTTGACCATCTAGCATTTATTAATTCCTCCCTGGAGCTTTTGGTTCTCTTTTGTTGGTCATTTAATCAGGTTGTTGAATCGCTAAATCGCATTTCTCATTCCACCAAGCGTGTTTCTTGCATTTCTGTACAGGAGCTACTTTTTCAGCCAAGACTTATAATCTATTGACTGTGGCTTCTAGATTGTCACTTAAAGGTATTCTTGATTTCTCGTAATATCTCTGATTATTAATATTATAACTAGGGTCATATGTTCTCTTTGTATCTAAGATTTGAGGTTTGCTTTTTCTTTTAGTTGTCTGTTTGATTTTAGTTTTTGAAATGTAGTGGTCCAAATCAACACCAATGCCTCACAGCACTTTAACATTATAGATTTCCTTATGGAATTTCTGATCCATGGTCACATGATCTATCTGGAACTCTCCTAGCTTGACGTTAGGGCATTTCCATGTCATTAACTTATGTGGTCTTCTCTTAAACCTTGTTGTCTTCAAAACCAATCCATTTGTAGTACAAAATTCTATTAACCATTCCCCATTCTTGTTCGTAACGCTGACCATCGCCCCACCACATCTTGAAATTTCTTCTCTCGTCCTATCTTCGCATTACAGTCCCCAAGCAGAATTTTAATGTTAGTATCTTGTATGGTCCTTACTAGTTTATCAAGTTCATCCCAGAATTTTTCCATTAAGTCCTTGTCAGTTCTGTTTTTAACATGAATTGGAGCATGAAATGTATCAGTGTGTATCTTGTGTTTTCCATCTTAATTGTTAACAATGCCATTCTTGTGGAATTGGATGAAAAATCCTCAGTGGAATCCAATATTCTATTATGTACCATGAAACTTACACCAAATTGGGGAACATTTTCTATTACCCGTTCTCCTGGTGGGCCCTTATAAAGTCGATATCCTCCTGATTCAGTCGGGTCCTGGTCAATATTGCATAACTCTTGAAGGGCTGTGATAACTATGTTCTGTTGATCTAAGACATCTGTTAAATGTTTCAATTTACCAACTTTCATTGAAGAATTAATATTTACTGTTGTAAAATATGAAAATCTTCCTGGTTTGTTAAATTTTAGCACCTTCTTATGTGGGAAATGTTGCATGTTTGTTTGTCCATTCAGTGCATCAGTAGACGCCCCGTTACACCTTTGTCCTCTACGTAACATACCACCGTATCCGAATGGTGACTTTCCAAACTGGTGGATTCTTTCAGTAGAAGACTCCTCATATTTATTTGATTGTCTGATCAGTGATCAAGTATCTGACCAAGGTCTGGGTTAATTGTTTAATACAAAGCTTTACAATGTTTGTCATTTGTTCATTCTGAAAAACTTTTAATTTCATAAAGAAAGTATGTTTGTGCCACAAACCTGTCAAAGATACTGTGGCCAAATCTCCATATACATTTCAAAGATACACTGTGGCCAATCCTCATGTTAGCCACTATCTAAACCTCTCATTTCTCGTAATGTATTGGCACAAGTTGGGAAAAACCAAAGAATATATTAATACACCTGTGGAAAAAAACAGTTCTGCTTGAAAGCTGTGAGTTGAACAGCACACTCTACAGAGAAGTAAGTTTGTTTTGTATCCATACTTTCTTCTGAAACCTGCGGGGCAAAACCATGTCATGTTGCATAGTTATAATCATCAAAATTATGATAAAGCTTGATATTTCTTTATATATATATATATATATATATATATATATATATATATATATATATATATAATTTCTGTCTGAACAGAGTGATGTAAGAGGATATTCTGATGTGCAGTACGTTGACATCTTAGAAGGGACGAATGAAGCATATGTGAGATTCTCTTCACCATCATCTGCTGCACATTTTGTTCAAGAGAAGCCTTTTGGCAGTATGGAGATACTCTCTGGTAAGTGTTGCCTGTAATGATGTAACACAGAATTCCAGGTAAGATCTTTTTTCCTATTTGATATTAGATGTGTGGATAAAAAAGGAGCAATACTGTAAATTTAAAAGGGGTATCAGTAAGGAATTGTGTGCTACATTTAGTCACAGTATTACTTGTAATAATAAGATTGTCACTAAATTTGGTACAAAATTAGTGTCTGATTGTTGTATTTCTCCATTAAACATGTTAACCTTTATGCATGAACAGATTTGTCATCAAAATTAAACTGCAGTCAACAAAAATATTGTGTCTATCAAGGTTGTAAATCAATCTGTCTGTGAAGTTCCTTGGACTGGAGTACCCGGTCTAAATGAACTCAATGTAATCATCGGATGTTTATACCCACGAGCCGATTTCACTGTAACACTTGTAGGACCATTCAAAGAAAGTCTGCATGTACTAATGTGGATATACCCAGAACATGCAGTATTAGTTGCGGGTGACTTTAACTACTGAGTATAGATTGGGATGTCTATTAGATTCATTGTAGGTAGTACAGACATACAGACAGACAGACAGACAGTCTTGTGAAGTAGTTCTTAACACATTTTCTAAAAACTTTCTTGAACAACTAGTTAGACAATCCACACGCCGTGGTGGCAATATAAAAGGTGATCAAGTTTCTATTTGAGTGTGTTGCTTTAGTGTATGTACAACATAGTGCAGCTCCAATGTAGGTATAAAAGCGCATACATTTCAGAAAGGGGTTAATGTGGCATGTATATGGTAAATGCAGTAAATGCAGAAATGTGAACCGTGGCGACTTTATTATGAAATACTTCCAAACAGGCCGAATGTGCTGTTATTCCTTTCTAGGCTGCTGAAGGATAAATACTGGTAGACATCTGTCATAGAATGAAGAATGTGTATGGTGCAAATTGCCTGTTGAAAAGCACAGTTGTAGAATGGGTTGTCGAGTTTGGTGCTGGTTGCGATTAGACACAAAAGATGCCAGTCTGTCTGGGAGGCGAGCCTCAACTGGGAGACTCAAGTGGAAGATACCGAGCACCTGCCCTAGAGTCTTGATTTCCCCTCATACAGGGTGTTTCAAAAATGATCGGTATATTTGAAACGGCAATACAAACTAAACAAGCAGCGATAGAAATACACCGTTTGTTGCAATATGCTTGGACAACAGTACATTTTCAGGCAGACAAACTTTCGAAATTACAGTAGTTACAATTGTCAACAACAGATGGCGCTGCGGTCTGGGAAACTCTATAGTACGATTTTTTCCACATATCCACCATGCATAGCAATAATATGGCGTAGTCTCTGAATGAAATTACCCAAAACCTTTGACAACGTGTCTGGCGGAATGGCTTCACATGCAGATGAGATGTACTGCTTCAGCTGTTCAATTGTTTCTGGATTCTGGCGGTACACCTGGTCTTTCAAGTGTCCCCACAGAAAGAAGTCACAGGGGTTCATGTCTGGCGAACAGGGAGGCCAATCCACACCGCCTCCTGTATGTTTCGGATAGCCCAAAGCAATCACACGATCATCGAAATATTCATTCAGGAAATTAAAGACGTCGGCCGTGCGATGTGGCCGGGCACCATCTTGCATAAACCATGAGGTGTTCGCAGTGTTGTCTAAGGCAGTTTGTACTGCCACGAATTCACGAAGAATGTCCAGATAGCGTGAAGCAGTAATCGTTTCGGATCTGAAAAATGGGCCAATGATTCCTTTGGAAGAAATGGCGGCCCAGACCAGTACTTTTTGAGGATGCAGGGACGATGGGACTGCAACATGGGGCTTTTCGGTTGCCCATGTGCGCCAGTTCTGTTTATTGATGAAGCCGTCCAGGTGAAAATAAGCTTCGTCAGTAAACCAAATGCTGCCCACCTACATATCGCCGTCATCAATCCTGTGCACTATATCGTTAGCGAATGTCTCTCGTGCAGCAATGGTAGTGGCGCTGAGGGGTTGCCGCGTTTGAATTTTGTATGGATAGAGGTTTAAACTCTGGCGCATGAGACGATACGTGGACGTTGGCGTCATTTGGACTGCAGCTGCAACACGGCGAACGGAAACCCGAGGCCGCTGTTGGATCACCTGCTGCACTAGCTGCGCGTTGCCCTCTGTGGTTGCTGTACACGGTCGCCCTACCTTTCCAGCACGTTCATCCGTCACATTCCCAGTCCTTTGAAATTTTTCAAACAGATCCTTTATTGTATCGCTTTTCAGTCCTTTGGTTACATTAAACCTCCGTTGAAAACTTCGTCTTGTTGCAACAACACTGTGTTCTAGGCGGTGGAATTCCAACACCAGAAAAATCCTCTGTTCTAAGGAATGAACCATGTTGTCCACAGCACACTTGCACGTTGTGAACAGCACACGCTTACAGCAGAAAGACGACGTACAGAATGGCGCACCCACAGACTGCGTTGTCTTCTATACCTTTCACATCACTTGCAGTGCCATCTGTTGTTGAATATTGTAGCTACTGTAATTTCGAAAGTTTGTCCACCTGAAAATGTACTATTGTCCCAAGCATATTGCAACATACAGTGTATTTCTATTGCTGCTCGTTTAGTTTTTATTGGCGTTTCAAATATACTGGTCATTTTTGAAACACCCTGTATGACTCTCATGGCTTTGATCCCCTAAGAAAGGCCTTTAATGGTTGACAATTCCTCATACGAGGATGTGTAGCAGACAGTTACGGACTTCTTCACTCAGCAGGACATGGTGTTTTACCAAATGAGTATCTTCAACCAGCTACATCTGTGGGATCAGTACCTCAGTGCTCACAGCAATTTTGCCTGATTGACACACAGTTTCTGGACTGTATGGCCTTCGAACAGAAACTTTTTTACTGCCCCTTACATTTTAGATCTTGTAGCTATGAACAAGCCTGACCTTGACTCTTCAGTATAGAGATTAAGATTAGTGATCATGAAGTAATCTTTGTGATGATGGGTACTGAAGTTTATTAAGCCATCTAGAGGCTGGAAGAGTTTTTATGCTGGAAAAAAACCGATAAGCAGTTGTTGACAAATCTACTTACAAAGAAACATCACCAACTTGACCTCATATTTTATGGAGAAAAGAGCAAACTTGCAAGTAATCAGACCCACAAATCGATCCTGTGCTAAAATTTTGATACACAGTTATGACCTTCTGAAAGTACAGCTTTTAACTTCCGTGTGCACCAGTTGTTTGTCACTCATTCCACCTTACTGCTGTCACCTAATGCCTGAGCACCACGTACTGTGCAGTGGATGACAGAGCCCTCCTATTCATGGGATGTTGAAGGTGAGGGAATTGGAGGAGGGAAATTGGATACATCCACACACACACACACACACACACACACACACACACACACACACATATACCTTCAATATTATTTTAATAGTATTCTTGTATTGATATTCTGCAGCTGTATATATGCCTCAGTATCAGAATTAAGAAACCTAAGTAATTGAAGAATTATTATGAATTGAAGTTAATGATATTCACTTTACAGTTTAATCATTCCTATCACGTTGAAGAATAGCAGATCTCCTGCAAATGTCTTCTGCTTTAACAATGCCGAATATATAATCCAAAGAAAATAACAGAGATGTTGATAATTAAATAGTGCTGCGCTACCTCTTTATTGGCACACTGATTCATTTTATTCATTTAGATTGCAATTACAAATCTCAAAAAAAAAAAAAAAAAAAAATTTCGGAGCCAGGAGATCTCTGACATAACTACAGGTTAGAAACCATACACATTGATATGATAAACAGTGTGTGTTACCAAAATGGAAACAGTATTTCACAAACCTCTAACTCACTCCACTGTACAGCACTTTGCGCTCAGCATTAAGTGACCACAATGGTGCGGACGAGTGACAAACAATTGGTGGAAAAGTTAAGAAGCTATACCTTCAGAGGCTCGTAACTGCGTACTGTCAGAATCATTACCAAAGAAAGTACAGGGTCGATTGCTAGGGCTGATATCTCACAAGTGCGCTCTTTTCACTTTGAAATATGAGTTCAAGTTGGTGATATTTCCTGGTTAGACAATGAATGGCCTCCGTTTAGTTCCAGTATGATGGACGTAAAGGAATTATGGGCAAAGTTTAAACTGATTGTAAATCATGCCCTGAAGAAATGTGTGCTGAGTTAGTAAGTTGAGAAATGAAAGGTTCCACCTTGGTTTAATAATAAAATTTGGAAAATGCTGAGGAAGTAGAGATTGTTGTACTCTTGGATTGGAAAAAGAATTGGAAATCTCAGGAGGCAAAATTTGCAGAATGTGTGGAGCATGCAACTGCCACCACCATAAATTAACGAAGGATCTTGCCAATAATCTGAGAAAATTATGATCCCATAAAAAATAACTAAGTGGGTCAGCTCACTTCAGTCACTCATTGATAAGTCTGGTGTAGCAACAGAGAATAATAAAAGGAAAGCTGAAAGTTTAAATTTCAAATAAAAAAAAAAATCTTTCATGCATTAAAGTTGTACAGTCACACTATCATTGTCATGCATATTTCCTTATGGAGGACATATAAATAGGTATCCCTGGCATTGAGAAGCAACTGAAAAAGTTGAAAACAAGTAAGTTGCTACGTCTGGAATGAATTTCCACATCATCTTGGGAACCGTAGATGAAGGGTAACATGCAGAATCCATTTTTCTAAATTTCCAGAAAGAGTTTGACATTGTGCCCCACTGCAGAATGTTGATGAGATAGTTTCTAAGATTTGGTAGTGATTCGGAAACTTCTCAAGTAATAGAAACACGTACCTTGTCCTGGACAGTGAGTGTTCATCAGGGACAATGATATCTTCTGATGTGCATCACGGAAGTGTGGTAGGAGTGCTCATGTTCTTTGTGCACATAAACAATCTTATGGTTAGTGTGAGCAGCAAATTGCAACAGTTTGGGGATGACACTGTGTTGTACAAGAAAGTGTTTTGTTGTTGAGTGACTGTAGGTTGATACAGGATGACTTACAAGGGGACCATCAGAATTGTAAATAACTGATTTTGGAACCGCGTGATAGCTACGGTGGCAGGTTCGAATCCTGCCTCAGGCATGGGTATGTGTGATGTCCTTAGGTTAGTTAGGTTTAAGTAGTTCTAAGTTCTAGGGGACTGATGACCTCAGAAGTTAAGTCCCATAGCCATATGAAGCATAAGGGATTTTGATGGGTTGTGGATATGTTATAGAGGGGCATGTCCCAAGTGTGAGGCCCATTTTATTTTACAGAATATCAGCAAACAGTGTAAATTGTGTGGAATTATTAAAAAATATTCAGTTTGCATAGTAATTTAATTTTCACATCATTATTACAAAATAAGTCCCATAGTGCTCAGAGCCATTATTACAAAATCTTACGCGCTATTGCCTGCATCGCTTACTATGCCACAACAGAAATTCAGATGTTATTTGTTGTAAAAGCAAGCAAAACACAATGTTTTACAGCACTAAGCACATTTCATAAAAGCTACTGTCTTGCAGGCATATGGAGTTTTCAAGAGCGATACGGGAAAACATTATTCATTTACATTCAAAAAGATTTCTCTTTCATCTGTTAACTTTGATGCGAACCATGTGTATTTGATCATACTTGAATAAGCAGGTGCCCTGAATTGATGCAAAATTAATAAGTGTAGTTTTATGAATTGTCCCTGGACACAACTGCTGTGTTGGTCTTCAACAAATCGGGAGCATTCTGAATTTTCTTCATGAAAATTTTAACCTGTCAGTAAAAGTATACATCGCAAGGCTGCAAAGTGCAATACACTTTGGTGGAATAACTTTTATGGTGCAAGTGCACGCTTTCCTCTCGTCCACTAAGATGTGATCGTATTCAGTCAGATCAGGCTGCCCTCCACGTATCAATAATATACAGAAATTTTTCATGTCTGACGTATGGAAAATCAGGGATTTTAAAAAAGTCTTCATACACCAGTTTCTTGCACTTCCCTGATTTTGTGCAGGACACAATTACGGTTTTAAATATGAGGACTAATTCATTCACTTTTTTCTGAACGTTAGGGCCAAATTTTCCCACCAGTTACCGCATACATAAAACAATATACAGGATCATCTTTCCTGGTGCAGTTAGAGTGTACTGTGCTGTGTACAAATGACTTATCTTGTTTAAATCTTTTCTCTGCATGATAATGGTTCTAGCCCCCTTTCTCCGAGAGGGATCTATTCTATGTTGATCAATATTGACAGCCCATTTGATCAGTGCTGATTATGTAGCTGAGGTTAAAATTACCAATAAGTATTTTCATTTGTGTGCGGAATTCTTCCGCAGCTACTAATACTTCTTCCATCGCTGCACATTCTTTGGAGCTGATGAGCTTCACAATCTTCTTCTGCCTGATTTTATGCTTTTGTTTAAATCTTTTTACCCATGTCGAGCTGGGCACGAAGTTAAAGGTATCCAATAAAAGTGGAACAGCAGTGTTCATCACCCATTGCTATATTTCTGGTTGTCACATGCTCGCAGAAGAAATTATATTATTTTCACAAGCCAATCACTTTTTTATATTGTATTTGACATATGTTTTTTATATGATTTACCTGTTCCAAATTCTGTCTCGTTTCGATGTACCATTCATACATCTCATGATCAATACTGTTCCATTTATCACAACGAGTTCCACCTCATGTCACATCCTGTTTCCATCGATATAGCATTGATTTGTGTGTTAATCAAGAGACACTGTGGGACTGCAAACTCTTTAGGCTCCATTTTGAATGTAGGCTTACTACTGCAAGAGCGACTGCTCATTCTTTGTATGATAGAGGCACATAATCTGCTGGTTCATGTGTACATTCGTCGGCGACAAAATCGCCATCTCTCTCTACTCCTGTATACTGCAAAGTAAATAGCTTTATATTATGTTGATTCGTCCACAAGGAAGAGAACATCCACACAAAAGTGAAACTTACCGCCTCATATTACTGCACCTCGTCTTCTTCGTTGATGTTTATTAACTCATCGTCATTGATGATCCATCTCTTGGCCAACAGGTCTTGTATTGCAATAGATATCTCATTGCCCATTGCAATTGAATTAGCAGAGATTGTGCTGGGTGGTGTATTTGAAAGATTTAGATCACGAAACAACTTTTCGGCTTATTTGATGACGTTACAGATTTCACCTCTCGATTGTTCATTCAACTCCTCTACCTCTGATTTATTTCTTCTGGCTGCACTTCTGTAGACAGATTTGGGTCATCCATTTCACTGTATTCTTCGAAAACATACAGCACTAACGACAGACATTGAAGACAAATGGAAACTAGTGCTTTAGGAGCTAGGCCTTCATTGTTTATTTGACTATGATGATACATTTTCATAAAGCACAGAGGACTGTCCATGCAAACTCTGTGGATCATGAAATTATATTGCCATAGCCAAATATAAGGCGATGATCAGGATGATATACTGTCACAATACACAGAGTTCCCACGGGATGTCTGCACGGACAGTCTTTTTTCTGTTTGACTGAGCCTACACAGTTTAAAATTCTTAATAATGTCACACAATTTACACTGTTTGTTGGTAGTCTGTAAAATAAAATGGAAAAATGTCGAACTATTGTCTTTCTAAAAAAAAAAAAAATAAAATAAAAAACACCACACAACGGACACGACCCGAACGCAGTACCTCCAGCGTGTAAGCTGTAGACCTTAATCAGTGCACCATGCTCACTTGGTTGGGACATGGCTAACGTGACGCATAGTACAGTGCACAGTGACCTTCAAAATCAATTTTCTCAAAAACAAAGCTCATCACTAAAAAAGCGGATAGCCTCATACTCGGGCCATGTTCCTCTACAACATATCCGAGAACTATCAAAATCTTTTATTTACACTTCTGATGGTCCCCTTGTTAGACAGAATTTCTATTTGGTGTGAGAACAGCAGCAATGTAATTTTAACATATGAGTAGGAAATTCGAGTCTGTAATGTTTGAATATAGTATTAGTGATGTGCTGATTGATATGACTGAGCACATAAGATTGGTCATAGCAGAGGTATATTATTGACTTCAGTCTATTGGGAGAACTCTAGGATATTGTAGCTCAGCTATAAAGGAGACCATGTATAGAACACTACTGCCACCCATTCTTGAATACTGCTAGAACGGTTGGGGAGCCCCACTAGGTTGGATCACAAAAAGACATTAACACAATTCAGAGGTATGCTGCTTGATTTGTTACCAGTATGTTTCACATGCATGTGAGTATTATAGAAATGCTCTGTGCACTCAAATTGGAATCCCTTTTGGGAAGACGACATTTTTTTGTGAGAAAATTTACAGAATTAGTGTTTGTGGTTGACTGCAGAAAGATTCTAGTGCCACCGTTGTACATTGCATGTAAGGATCGTGACGACAGGATAAGAGAAATTAAGGTTCATATGGAAGCATATAGACAATAATTTTTCTCACTCCATTTGTGAGTGGGACGTGAAAAGGAATGGCAGATAGTGGTACAAGGTATGCTCCACCATGTACCATATAGTCCCCTACAGAGTTTGTATGCAATTATAGATGTTGATGAAAATAGAATGTAATACCTACAAAACAGATGTTTGCTTTTTTATTGCATGAGAAGCATGCACACACAGTCCCAAAATATTCTAGCTTTTATAACCAGGGACTCCATTTGTCAAATGAAAGGAAAAGGCTTTTGGGATCAAGACTAATATGGGTTGACAAGGAAAGTCAAGATAGGATTGCAGATTAAGGAAGCAGTAACAGGAAAACTCTAGAGGGAAGGGTGCAACAAAATACACTGACAAAAACAGTGAAGCACCCAGAAGACAGCACCCAGAAGACGTGGTCAACTGTCAGTGTAACTTCATACAAATACTATCAGTGGGTATGTTAGAGTTGCAATTTGCTGTATCCAACAAGGTGCATTAGTGTTGTTTGTGTTACGCGTTGTTACTTGGCCTGGTAGAATATATAAGGGACATGACAGCAATCAATGTTGAGGGGTCTCTGTGAAGAGCACAAGAGGTGCCACATAATTTTGTGGCACCGCATTATTAGTGCCTGAGAGAGTTAGAAAGTGGTCTCATTGCGGTTGATCCAGATTTGAGGGACATGCAGATGTGACAGTGGCCCGATGTTGGACTGCATGGGAACTTGGCAGGCATAAGCATAAGGTTCCAGCTGATTGTGTGTGACCACAAAAAGGAGGATCACCCTATTGTGCACCAAGCACATTGCAATCCTTTGACATATGCACCTCCTGTCGGAGAAAAAGTAATGGACTCCCTGCGATATCCTGTGTCATTCCACACCAGTGGTCATAGACTAGCAGCAGTTACCATCCCATGCGTAGAATGTCATTAACACAATAACAAAAGTGGCTGTGTTTGGAGTGGTGCAACTGGAAAGCATGGACTGATGTAAGGCACCGTATTATGTTCATTGACCACTAACGATTCTGCATTACTGTGGATGACCATCATCAGCGAGTATGTCGATAACCTGGGAAGAGGTCCAATTTTTCCAGTGTTTTGGATAAGCACCGTGGTGTTACTCTTGGCATCATGGTGTGAAAAGCCATTGGTTATAACTTCAGGCCATGGCTGGTAGTGATTGAGAGGAACTTTGAGAGTGCAGTGGTACCTCATGGGCAGCCTGTTTCCTCGTGTGTTCTTTTTTATGTGACAGTATTGTGGTGCCATTTTTCAACAGGACAGTGCTCATCCACACATAACAGATGTGTTTATGAACGGTTTGCATGACACTGAGGCACTCTTGTTGCCAGCAAAATCCCCAGATCTGCCCCTGATAGGGTGGGGCCAAGTTGAACGTCAACTCTATCCCAGTGCCAGTGTCCCGGATATCGAGGACCAAGTACAACAGTTGTGAGTTAGCTTGCCCCAGGGGAGGGAACAATGACTTTGACATCCTTCTGAAGCAAATCAGTGAATGCATCCAGGCAAGAGGATATGTACTGTCATATTGATAAGTGGGCTCATATTGCCATGTTTTTTGTAAATTTGATTCAGTTTTACAGTCATTGCTATAACGTCACTTAGCATCTCAACTCATGAAGTTTCACTTAGTTTCCTCTTGCTCTTCTGGGTGCTTCACATTTTCTGTCAGGGAGTATAGCTCATTTCTTGTTTGCTGCCCCAGTTGTCCTGTTTCGCCTTTAGACCAGAATCCTGGCTGGTTATCCTAGCTGAACCTTGATTAATTTCGTTTTTTGTGGTATCGCAAAGTACCTGATAACATATGTTTACCTTTCAATATGGTTCTGAAAAATTATGGAAGCAGTAAAAGTTATCACTCATCATATATTTTAGATATTGACAAGCAAATAAACAAAATTGCAAATATTGCTGAGTGTTCAAAACATGTTCCTTTTTAAAAATAAGCTTACAAGAAACATACACTTGTTTTTATTTCAGTTACAATCACATAATATGATAACAATCACACCCATACGTTGGCCATCTTCAGATACTCTACTAAACAGTATATTCAGTCTGATGATAGACATTGCGAAAGCTTTGATCACCAAATGATGTCTACAATGTATAGTACACTGTTGCAGTTTTGCAGTTCACGTATGCAAACAGATGCACCCGAGTGGGCACGGACATAGGCACAGGTCGGCAAACAGCTGATGTAGGGCGGTTCTGCAGCCAGGCCACAATATGGAGTACCATACTGATTGGACGAGTGCAAGCAAGTAGTGGTGGCAAAGCAGCTTGCGCATGTACAGAACGTGTGCTGTAGGGCTGCCTGGTGGATAGCTAACACTACCCACAGCTGTCTGTGAGCGTACTCCTTGGGGCAATATCAGAACAGTGTGATGGATCTAAATATGGCCAATGTGTGGTCAAGATCAGTTACGGTTATTATATGTTTGTATCGAAAATAAAAAAGAGTACCAAACAGCTGCATTAAAAAAGATTGCTAGATATTATTCTGCTATCGGACTTCGTTCTTCATCAGAATTAGCCAAAACAAAACTCCATTCACATTCACAACTCACATATGTGGCCTCTTGCAACTTCCCTCACCTCTGTCTTGCTATTCCTCCCTCTCCCTGTACCACCTCAGTACCCCCACTACCCACTCCTGCGAAGGTCATTTCCCACCTTAGATGCAGTCATGTCTTAGTGTCCAGAAATGCAGTGGACATACGTGTGGGATTTGTGAATCATGATAATTATGTTTTTTCTACATCTGATGAAGGTCTGCGTCCTTTAGGTGAATAATATCTAATCCTTTAGGTGAATAATATCTAGCAATCTTTTGCAATGTGTCTGCCTGCCCCCTTGTGTGTCCCCATCTGTGTTGTGAGTAGCAATCTATCCTTTTCATATTGTTGTTATTCCATTCCCGATTCTCCATTGTTTAATAAGATGTGTGCTGGAATGTAAGATCCATCTTCTGTAGCTGGTCAAAGCTAATACGGTGTGTTACTTCCACAAATTATCTGTCACCTTGATGATATGACACTAATTTTTACTATTATTATTTTCTTATGGCTGCCTTTTTGAAGTTCCTCGGTGCAGTGAGTCTGCTATGCAATGCCACTGATCCATGCCACTTCACTTCTCCATCTGTAAGAGAGCTCCGATCTGCGCAAGCTACAATATGACATATCAACCCTGGGTTCGATTCCCGGCGGGGTCAAGGATTTTCTCTACCTCGTGATGACTGGGTGTTGTGTGATGTCCTTAGGTTAGTTAGGTTTAAGTAGTTCTAAGTTCTAGGGGACTGATGACCATAGATGTTAAGTCCCATAGTGCTCAGAGCCATTTGACATATCAACTTTATAAATAACTCTTCTGTGTTTTGTTGCTTGTATATAACATTTACAATGTTGGGTAACCAGATTTCTTATTAATTCATAGATTAGAGCAGCAACTCCGAATAGAATCTTAGAACTTAATGATATGTTACAATATATCTCTTCAACTGTTTATCAGGCATTGACTTTATCACTTGCCCATCTGCTCCTTGATTTCCAAGACACTGCCAGGCTGTGAGGCTGTGGCGCCAAAGCCCAATCCAAGCAGGTGTAGACACTCAATTGCTGCCATGCCTTGGTGACGTTCTGTGCTGGCGCAACTTTCTCCAAATCTGCATGTATTGGCTTGGTGCGTAAGTTCGTAGCCATACATTTAATAAATAATAATAAAATAAAACACAACAGAATATATTCTTCTTCACTACTTACAACAGTCTGCCAGTGCTGGGGTAACTTTTCAATTTCATGACTAGAAATCACTTGGTTTTGATGCGAAGAACTGGCCGAGCCGTTTTCAGAGTGTATTTTCACCTGGAGAGGAAGTTCCTCGAAAGTTGTTCGATATATAGTGGAAATGTGAGGGTGCAAGATCAGGTGAATAAAGTGGGTGTGGAATGAATTCCCAACTCAATTTCTTTATAATGTAGCGTTTATCAGTCTAGCAGAATTCAGGTGGGTGCTATTGTGGAGTAGCAGCACTTAACGCAGTCTTCCTGGTCATTGTTCTTGGATTGTGCCTGCAATACATCTCAGTTGTTGACAATAAATGTCAGCAGTGATGGGTACACCTCGGAAAAGCAATTCGTAGTACACCACACCATCGCTGTTCCACCAGATGCATAACATTAACTTTGGTGGATGCGCACAGATCTTTGTGGGGGGAGTTGCTGCTTTGTTTGGGCTCAACCATTGTTTTCTTATGTTAGCATAATGCAGGGTGTATAAGCCCTGGGAAATCATGGAACAATCCAGGAGTTTTTTCATCTGGGAGAAAACTGGCAAAAACCCCTGGGAATTTTTCATTGTTTTAGTTTTCAGTTAAATTTTTGTAATTTTGGTTGGTAAGAACTGATAATCGAATGAAGATTTTCACTTTAGCCTGCTACTGCAGAATGATATTTAGCAATAAAACATAAACGAGAGAAAAACACCAAAATAAAACTTAAGTTGCAAAGAAACTGCTCCATTTACAGCAACAGAACACAGTGCTCAAACAAATGTCTGCTGTCAGCGAAATGTGTCAAAGGCTTTAGGACGAAGACTATGCAATACATAACAATAAACTGCTTTTGATGAGCATGACATCGCAACTGTTTACATTTCTAACAGGTCGTGGGAAAATATTGTGAATGATTGTCTGAGAAGTGTTACTTTCAAAGTAAATTTCCTTTTATGCAAGATGACTTATGCTTTGTGTGAGAATGTGCAATGAATTTCTTAAATCACAGAGTGTTTGAGTCTCATTCAGAACTTAACACTTTGAGGAGCCATAATACCAGACATTTACATCATTACTTAAAATTTTACTGGCACATTTGTGTTTGATATATCTTAGAGGATGCAAAACAAATATCGATATTATATGTGAAAGTGTAGCTTTTCTTATTGCTAGAATCTATATATATATATTAACTTTCCCTATTTGTGTGTTGACACTGTTTAACAGTGATGTTGTTATGGGCTGACTACATCATATGTCCTATGCTCTGAATATCAGCTGCGATTGGCTGACAAAAACACATTGCTAACTCGATCTCAGTGCTTCAGAAACTAACATGCTGTGTTTTGTAGAGTTCGTATTTATACATTCTTAATACGAAAAATGCAGTGTACATATTGCTATGGATCAAGGATCTTCCTAAAAAGCATCTTTTTTATGCTGAGTTGAGGTTTTTAAAGTGCCAGGACATTCTGCGCTGGTGTGTAAAACCTGGACCGATCAAAGAATTGACAATTTTCCCAGTTCCAAGGGAAGGTACTGTCACTTGAAATGGGAAATTATATTTTCACTCAGGAAAAAGTGTCTTTTTAATTGGGAAATCCAGGAAAGACCCAGGAATTTTTTTCCTTGTCCGCTTATACACCCTAACAGAGACACCATTCTCGTCATTAGCAAATACAGGATAGGAATGGTTTATGCTGTTCACGATCCAATTCACAACGAACAAGCATAGATAATTATATGGCCACCAACGGATTTTTGTGATTTTTGGCTTGGAACATGCAGTACCCATACACCTGATTTTTTAATGTTCCTCATTGCATGAAAATGTCGCATGATGTTGAAATGATCACAGTTCATCACATTTGCCAGCTGTTGAGTACGCTGATATGGATTATTGTTTAAACGATCTTTGTCAAACCCTGAAGGTCTTCCTGAAAGTGGAAAGTCACTAACATAAAAACAATCCTCCTTAAAACTAGAACACCATTTTCTTGTTCTACTCTGTCCAATGGCAGGAGCACATATTTCTGGCACTTCCCTGCTGTCTCCCCTCCACTGAATTCAAACAGAAGAATGTGTCGGAAATGTGATTTCTCCACTTAGCACTCCATTTCCTAGTGTCCACAGATCCACTCACTATTTCCAAATCATAAAATGACAATACATAAACTCAGATAGCAACAATGAACATAAAAATGACAGTTGATAAATAAACCAATGACAACAGAAAAGCAATATGGAAAAAAAATGATCTAATGTACCAACCTAATAAATACAGCAACCCTGTGCACTCACAGCGGGGAATTCTGTACAAACTGCGTATTAAATAACATTTTTACTTGAGCATCTTTCATTGGCTTGTGAGGAAGAAGTGAAATGTTATTCTGGATGAATATAATGTCCAACTGCAGTACTCACTCTTCTCCATAGAGAGAACACCCCCCCCCCCCTCTCTCTCTCTCTCTCTCTCTCTCTCTCTCTCTCTCTCTCTCTCTCTCTCTCTCTCGATACATTGTCCCTGCCAACTGCATTGTCTTGCTGTTGAACAGCTAACTTTCACACTAATTTATTTGCCTGGTGAGTATTCACTGTCAACTATTCATTAAATATTTACCTTTACTTTCCATTATATGGTAATCTTTCCAGACAGAAGTGTAATGTAGAAGATAATTTGTGTGTCCCATTTGCAAGCTTCCTCCATGGGCAAATCTGCACTTATCACATTTTTGGTAAGCTATACTGATGTTACTCTGGTGGATTAATTGCACAGGGAGCAGTTTGCCACTCCTTGTCCATTATAGATTTAGGGCTTAACAGCTGAAAATAATGTTTGTTGCATGAGGTTAATATTTGATGGTGAGTTATGATGCAGGTGACTCATATATTAAAAATGGATGTCATTAATTGATATTTACTTGAGGTAGCCAAATGCATGTCAAAACTTGTTCAGAACTCTCATTCCTTTGTGTACTCTGATCATTATGCTAACTACATATATAGTAAAAAATTCACTCATAATTTTAGTCCCATCTCTATTTTCAGTATCACCAATCTAATGGCACATAACATCAAAGTACACCAACAGAAAAAAATCACAGCACTAAAAAATAGTCAGTGTAGAGTAATGAAATTTCAGGAATACATTTGTCATATTTAAGTGATTAACAGTGCATGATCACAAGTTCATGTAAGCACGAGATAAATGTTTGGCACCGTGAAATGCTGGTACATTAAGAACTGCTGTATCTGCCAGGGTGTATATGCCAGAGTGTTGAATGCAAGCATGCAAAAATGCATGCATTGTGTTGTACTGGGCCAGATGTCAATTTGTGGAATGGAGTTCTATACCTGTTGCACTTGGTCGTCAATTTGTGGGATGGAGTTCTATACCTGTTGCACTTGGTCAGTCAATAAAGGGATGGTTAATGCTGTTTGTGGATGATGCTGGAGTTCTCGTCAGATGGCAGACCACATGTGCTCGATTTGAGACGGATTCTGATGATTGAGCAGCCCAAGGCAACATATTGACATTCTATAGAGCATGTTGGGTTACAACATTGATATGTAGGCAATAGTTATCCTGTTGGAAAATACCCCCTAGAATGCTGTTCATGAATGGCAGCACAACAGTTCGAATCACCATGACTGACACACAGTTTTGCAGTCAGGATGTGTTGATTAACCACAAGAGTGCTCCTGCTGTCATACAAAATGTTAGCCCTATTACACAACAAAGTTCAAACTCAATGAGGTGTTGATAGTGGCATCTTTGATGCCTTAAAGGCATTCTTGACTAACAGCAATTTACTATGTCCAGTCTTAAAGGTAACTAACATTCAAGATTGTTATAGTGTGTATTTAAAGCAAACTTGATTTGCATCTTCATAGTGGTGCAACTTGTGTCATTCTTATGCAACTGATGTGAAATTTGAATAGACATCAACTTTCAGATGTAGAAACATGCCTACCAGCTTTTGTTTATGTCACAACTCCTTTTTGGTGTAGTGATCCCCCCCTCTGTCAGTCAGTATATAATCACACTTTCATCATTAAGTAGTGACACTATTCTCAGACCAAACCCAAACCTTGGCTGGCCATATGGCATGCTAAATTTAAGTATTAGATTTTCAACAGTCTTCGTGCCGCCTTTTGACTGTTTCCAGCGCGACAACGTAAAGGCAATTATTTATAAAACTTTTATTTTTAATGTAATAAACAGTAGAATTAATAGAGGAAAGGGATCCCTTGGTCTGTATCTGTGGCACTCGCTTGTTTTGTTCAATATTTGTTATTAAAATATTCCTTTTCTGGCATTCGAAGTTACAGGTGACGTCTGTGTGTGGCTATCTGTGGAAAAGGCCTCTTACTGCCTCTCAGCTGCAGCCCTGCTCACATCTCATACCACAAAACTTTATAGTGCATGTCCAGGTTTAATATTACTTGCAATAAAATGATCAAAAAGCACTAATTGTCCAGTTTGTTATTATGGGAACCGTCACAAGTTCCATGATGTGATTTTTCATGCCAGTCACTGAAAAAAGTATCATTGGTAACACTCATGTAATTGTTTCAGGTGACGAGGAAATGAACTACTGGAATAAAATAAAACAGGACCGAGCAGAAAAATTCTCTCAGAAGATTAAAGTGAAACAGAGAGGAAGAGACAAATTACTGAAACGTGTCGAGAGAGAACTAGGAAAACACATAAGATTTGATGAATAGTTATTACCGTTGTTGGTCAAAACTGAAGCGTTGTGTGTATCTAAGAAAAACAAATCATGATCCATATTTGTACATTCATCATTGTAATTCATGAGAGAAGATAAAATTTTACCAATACAATAATTTATTTTATTTGAAAACTTTTTCTTTACTTAATATTTCATCAAATCCTTGTTGTTTCCATAAACAGAAAAATTTCGTATGACATTAGCATATATTGCAAATATTAAACGTTTTTTGGTAAGTATTATGCAGTGGTCGAATGTATTTTCTCGGTAAATTTATTTCATCATCATTTGCAGAGAGGATCTTCAGGGAGGCCATAGCTTCATTTCACTCCACACAGTGGCTTGCTGCTGTCTTACTATCCCCCTAAACAACTCACGACGATCAAGTTTAATGGTCGCATTAGCTATGTCATTGATGGCATAGCACTTAGAATGCTACTGAATGCTTATTGGCTTTTAGAGAATGCGTGATTGAGTTGTGCAGAACAAGCTTAAACTCGACCACCATTGTCCATGACTCAAAATATAACAGTAAGAAGGCTGATGTTTGCTGCTAGGACTCCACTACGTATGTTGCCAATGTCTGTTGGTACCTTTTGTCTTCCTCTTCCATCACCCCTCTGATTCACTCTGCTTCTGAGATTTGATCTCAGCTGGCCATTGTTGGTTGTGGTTGTACACTACCAGTACCATACGAAGGTGGGACAATGATGTGCTTCTTCCTCAGTACTGGGAGTGTTTCTGGTTGAAACTATATTTTCATGTTTGGCAATCTCTATTGCCTCTCTCAACAGCCCACCATAGTTAAGTACATCACTCTTCCACCATGGAACTGGGCACAAGAAAAAATCTATAAACAGTCTGATCAAATGCCTAAACTTGTGGCCCCATTCAGTCACACCCTACATGACCATATTCAAATGACTCAATTGATTGACTTAGCCAGAAAGTACATGTGATGTTTTTGCACTATGTCCGCTCTTTTTTCCCCTCATGGATTTGTGTAATGATGTCACAGGGACTACATTTGGCGGTGTGTAAAGAGACTTTTGGTCACCTTGTATATATAGGGTGTTTCAAAAAGAATGACTTAATTTCAAAACTCCACACTCGTTGATAAAAACTTGCTACAAACATGGCATAAATTGCAAACTACTCACAAACACTTAAAGTTTTAACTACACTATTACAGATGCTCTGTGGCTATCAGCAGCAGCAGCAGCATGAACAACATCTAGATGATAGCTAAATTCTTCTTAAACTTTATTCAATGTACCTGCTTGTACAGACGTTATGGTAGCTGTTAATCTGTTCTTCACTTCTTCTATGCCATGGGGTAAAGGGGAGATGAACACACTTTCCTTCACATATTCCCAAAAGAAAGAAAAAATCACATGGTGTTTTTTGTGACATTTCTTGTGAAAAAGCTTATGATCCCTTCTTTTTTGAGGAAAGCAGTGACTGGAATAAGCTATCTTCAAGTGATGCAGAATTGGCTTTTTGCACAACTTCAGGAGGACTCCGGTGGCTTCATTTTCCAATAGGATTGAGCTCCTCCATACTGGCATGGCAACATACATCAGTTTTTCAATGACACTCTACCTCGACACTTGACAGGGTGCGCAGGACCTCAAGACACTGTCCTACCTTCTTAGCTTCCAAGACCCCCAGATATGATCTATGATTTTTTTTCTTATGGACATATAAGAAGGAAAGTGCATTTATCTCCTATTTACCTCATGACATAGAAGAAGTAGAGAAGAGAACCACAGCTGACATAACTTCCATAAGTACGTATACATTGTGTAAAGTTTATGACAAATTTAGCTACAGTCTGCATGTTGTTCGTACTGCTGATGGACACACAAAACATCTATAATAGCTTAGCTAAAACTTTAAGATTTTGTGAGTATTTTGCAATCCATCCCGTGTTTGTAGTATGCTTTTGTCAATAACTATGGAGTTTTGAAATCAGGCCATTCTGTTTGAAACACTCTTTATTTGAGGGCTATCTGTTTTCATATAGTAAAGGAGGTAGTGTTGGAAACAGAAAAGTTGCTGCACGGATTTACACAATGCATTATTGTGCTTATAGCTGCGGTAGCCAGTGCTTCTCATTCACCTACTATGTTCAAAATTAGCGATGCGATTGAAAATTTCCATCAGATGTTAAATCTATTCTGTAATATAGTTATAATGGTGTAATATAGTTATAATGGCAAGAATTCTCAGAGTCATCAATGTTGTTCACAAAAATGTGTATGTGGACCAAACATGATGAGGGAAGGTGTTTGTACATCAATGGTGCCACTCGCAATACATCAACTGTTGGTTAACTTCGTAGAGACTACTTTCAGTGTTTTGCTTGACATTCTGACTCAACAATTAGCTTACCCCAGGTTCTGTGGTCATTGAGTTCCAAAACTTCTTTCTTCTCTGGACTTTTTTTTATTGCTATGTAGACAGGAAGATCCCCAGAACAAAATCATAAATACATGTTTTCTACACTAATGCAAACAGCAGTCAGTGATGTGGGCTCTTATCACATCCCCAGCAATTAAAGGAATTTTGTTTATGGATTTTATGTAATGTGGGAGGATGTTCATATCTGAAGCCTACTGTAAAACATTACTAAAACTGAGTAGAGCCACCCAAACCAAGTGATGTGCTCTCTTGACGACCAGTGTGATGATTTTGTCTGACAACTCTTGGCCCCACACTGCCTGACTAACACAAAAACTGATGTGTCAGTTGAAACTGTACATTTTAGGATGTACACTGGCAACCCAGCAAGACAATGCTATTTGACATAGCTGGAAGCAGTTGCAATAATACATTATCGTGGACACCATTGCTATTCTAATGAAGTGATTCACAACCACGTATATTTACTTTTTAAAACTAGCATTGGACTTTATTTAAATTTAAGTAAAGATGGGTTCTGTGTCAACTGTGCAATATGCACTGAAGGCAGCAATAACGGCAGCCAGTCAATTTCATCACTTTGTTAGTAGTGAACAATGTTAAATTTTGCAAGGCTGGAACAGGCTTGAAAGAACATGTAATTCCTTATGACAGGATCAAAATGGGTACTATGACATAACATTAACACATTTTTCAGTAAACTCAATAATTATTAAGAAATAATATACACTTTCACACACTGACATCATGGAGATGCCAGCACAGAGATCTCAGACATAAGCCTTACAGAACAGGAGAAATTAAGTTACTTTTCTTTTGTTTTAAACAGAAGCAGGGAATATGTTCCCTGCACTAACAATTTACAGTATCACTTTACATTATTTGTGCACTGCAGAGGTGTACAGTGCAGTGAATCTCTTTTATGGAGTTTCAATATGACATAAAATTAACCCAATAACAGAAACTATTAAGAATAGACTGATAATTAAGAGTTGGAGTAAAAGTACTAGGAAAATGGACTAGGTAGAAAATAGTTATGTCAGTTACAGCTAGACAAGAGAGAGAATAAGGTACGACAGCAAGGAACGAGAAAAAGGTTTAGTGGCTTAAAGGGTTTCAAATAAGAAAATATTAAAATGTCACTCTAGAAGAGACTAGAAGGAGAGGAAAGGATGGACACAGAATATTGGATGTGAATGAGAACTTCCAGAATAGTTGAACTATACAGATTAACATTGATCTTAAGAGGATGATAAGTATGCTAACGGAGAAATCAAAGGAAGTTAAGTGGTAAAAATGTAGTAGTGAAGGTGAAAGATGAAGTTATAGAGAAGAATAAGACAGAAAAGAGGATGGAAGTGAGGAATATAGAAAGTCTTGAAGAATTAAATAAAAAGAAAAAAATGAAAAAGTTGTAAAAGTATTGAAGAGTAAAAGAAGTAGAATAAAGTGTTAAGAAGAATAGAGAATTATGGAGTTACATTGAGAATATTCAGAAAATATGAGAAGATAATTACACTGCAGAAGTGAAATAAAAGGTAAAGGAATAAAGGTCACCAAAGAAAATGAAAAATGTGTTACAGACAATACCTTTCTGAACATAAGTCCAGTAAGAATAATAAAATTGGGAACCACGGAGGGTAAATTTATGGAAAATAACCACTGAAAAATAATCAATAACAGTATATGTTAACACAAAAAATGGGAAAATTGTAGCAGTAATATATTTAAATAAGCCCAGAGACCTACAAATATAATAATTGGAAATCATAAAATAACAACATGTGTCAATGTCTGAACAAGCAGTCCAAAACTCTAAGTAAGAGAAGTATTTTAACAATGGCTAACCCACAGTGCAGTCGATGTGCACGCCTACTTTAAATTTTGGCAAACATACTAAGATGTGGGAGGGGGGGGGGGGGGGGGGGAGAGGACTGCATATCTAACAGTTTCACTGAATAAAGACTGAAGTTAAATTTTATAATGGATATTAAAAATTTACTAATATGTCATACAAAAACTATGATGATCAAAAGTGTCACCATGACTCCAATTTGCTTTTAAAGTAAGGAGTCTGAAATGATCAGTGTTGATTTTGTGCGATCGAATGAAGATTTCAGTGTCTTCTACGTATGATCAGTCCTTATGGGGTTGCTTTTCAGGATATTGATTAGTGGGGGACAGTTCCTGATAGGTGTCCCATTAGCTGCTTAGTAACAACATTCCACACCAGTATATCTGTCCAGAAAAATGTTTTGTTTGTGCTCGAAGACCAACCCTGAAATCCAGTTACTTTTTTTCCTTGTTTGAACCTAAGAATGTATCAAGTGTAGATTTTTCAATGTTGCCAGCATGAAATGAGGCATTTCTTGTAAGTTCAAGAAGGTTCAACCCCATCTTTGGGAAGTAATCTAAATTTCAGAAGAGTGACAGAATAAATTAAATTAAGTACATACAAGTACCCAGTGAAGAGCAAAAAGTACCAGTTTTCATCCAGGCATCCACAGCTCATGGTCTATAGCTAAGTCAGTTTAAGATGATCCCTGATAGCTGCAGTGGGTGATGTGTGACAGCTTGGTGAGATTATTGTAACCAATAACACAATGTGATTCTGTAAATGCCTTTATGACAACGCCTCATTGTTGTCACAGGTCTGTAGATGGTTACTGTGTTTGCTTGCATTCATTAACGCACCACAGCTGAAAGCTTGCAACAGCACTGTGAGCTATCAGGGACTTCCTTGCACTATCTCGAGTATTGTGGTTAGCGTCATTGCCTCTAGACTTTGTGGTCCTGAGTTCGATTCCTGGCTGGGTCAGAGATTTTCTTCACTTGGGGATTGGGTGTTTGTATTGTCCAAATCATTTCATCTTGTCTTCATCAACCAGTAAGTCACCCAAGTGGCGTCAAATAGAAAGACTTGCAACAGGTGCCAAACTACTAATTAATACCCAGCTTTTTTATTTAATATTTGTTTTACCAAATAGTGTGGACCTAAATTATGATCAGTACTTTTATAGTTAAGTAATAGTGAGTTTTCTTTTTTGATAGGATTTCAAAAAATTAGAGAGTGCATTCTTGATGGATGAAGTTAGGATTCTTGGGTGAATTGCACTTAGTTAATATCAAACCATCAAGAAAAATCATCCTGTTGGAAAATAAGTTATTTCACACAAAACATCCATTACTTTGAGTGAATATCTTAAGGCTTATAATTAAGTTGGTTTGAAATTTTTGATTTAAAGAAAAAGGGGAAAAAATCTATGTTAGCAGATTGTATTACCTAACCTTAGTTCATTTCTTCTCATTATTATGTGAATAATAACATGAAGAAATGTGTGAACATATGTAACGATACCACTTCATTTGTTACTAAGTAATAATAATTTTTCTAGATTTGTTGTTCACAACAAACAATTGTGTAAGCTGCAATCATATAATACAATGTTTGTTGTCGGGACAAGGTTATCCGCGAATGGGAAAAGTAATTGAAGAATAAAAACTGGTAGAAACCTATAGAGATGGGGCGAGTCAAGGATGACATCAGAATTTCATGTTTAGCTTTTGCTGATGGCTTAATCTTACTAGCAGATGATAACAGCAATTGAACAGGTTGAAGACCTTAAATAACGTGCAGAGAAAGTTGGTCTGAAAATATGTTTCCTAAAGTCTGAGTTCATTACCACTTCAACTGACACCCAAAACGTAACTACAAAATATGGTCAGAGCAATAGAGTCCCATATTTTAAATACTTAGGTAAAGTCCTTGAACCTAGGGGTTAAGAGAAAATAACACAAAATGTTCACCTCCAGAAACTAAATAGAGCCTATGGAAGAACCTACAAGGTGTACAATTAAAAATGCTTGTCCAAAAACACTAAAATTAGGCACTATAATACAGTATTAAAACCTGAAGAACTGTATGCCAGTGAAAGCCTGACAGCCCACATAAAGGTGGCCTAGAAAACTTATTAAAGGGAGGACGTAAAATCATCAGAAAGATACTAGACCAAATAAAACGGAAGAGAGCTGTTTTGTCGAACAACTGAGAAATTCCAGAATGAGATTTTCACTCTGCAGTGGAGTGTGCGCTGATATGAAACTTCCTGGCAGATTAAAACTGTGTGCCCGACCGAGACTCGAACTCGGGACCTTTGCCTTTCGCGGGCAAGTGCTCTACCAACAAAATTCTTAAATACATAGAAGGACATAAAACTATATCCTGGTTAAAAGAGGTCAAAAAGGATAAATTATTCAGATATTTTGGACAGAACAGTATTTAAGTAGAAAGCTGACAGATGGGAAGCTAAGTCAGAGAACAAGCTCTGAAGAAAGCAGGAAGAAAATGGACAGAGGAAAGGAAGAGGGCCCATGCAGAAAAAATGAGAGCAGGTTGGACATAAAGGAAAAATAATCAAGAAGCTTTGTGTGATCGAACAGGGTCTAATTGCACATAATAATAATATCTTTTGAAAGAAAAGGTGAGAGAGAAAAAAGAAGCAATAAACAGCCAAAGGGCCTTGTCACGTTGCAAACGGAAGCATCGACAAGGTGTCTCGAAGGACTGGGATGGACCATGGTGAGTGTCAGCTTTGCTACCTCTTGAGTATGTGGAATAGAGTTGGGGCAAAAGATGTTTTAATATTCGTGACAATGATTGTGTGAATTAATCCTTGTATTGTAATTCATGAAAATGTGCAATATTAACTGTCATATACTAGTGGATAATGGTAAAGTGCACAGGAGGAGCAACAAAGTATAAGTTCGTAATGCATGCTCTGAGCCTGTGCAGCAAATGCAAAAACAATGGCTCTCCGAACATAAAATGGTTTCAGTGACTGGTTTAACAGGTGTGGTAGGTGGCAAACAATTATACAAAGGCATTCCTTGGAAACAATGTGCATCTGAGTTTGTCACAATGACCGACAGATATTGTTTTCATGTTAATGGGATCTGTACAACTGGAGCAAAATATTTAATTTTAGACAGTGAAACAAATTTTTACTAGATGTACAGGAGATGTTCATCTGGCATTGTTAATTCTCATGAGAATGCAAGTAAATGAGAGTGCACGGTGACAATGCCATTCCAGCTAGGTACAGATTACTAACATATGATACTAAAGTGACTGCTGAGTTAGCCATAATTGCAGACTGTAGTGCAGGCCAGCATGGGGAAGGTAGCATACGATGCAGGCCTATGGCTGAGAAAAATTATATGGATGTTCAAGGCAGCAAAAATAAAAGGCAGCCATAAAACAATCACTTGATTTATACTGTTCATAACATTTGTCAGTTTGCAATGTGGTCTATAGCAGCTTATGTGTTGTAATTGGAAAGAGCTTAGTTCTCTTGGCTGATTGAGAATTGTGATAAATGAAGTCCAGTTAGCAAAAATAAATAATGAAAATCTGAGAGGATGTCACACACCATGATATTGATCTATTAGTGGCAACTGCCTACATGTTGGCATTAAATATATTATTGTGTAAAATTTCTATATGTTTAAAGTATAAATACATTGAACTGGAGGACAGCTGTTGGTATTCTATTTGGATTTTGTTACTGTGACAGTTCATCATGTCAACTGACAAAACAGAAGTCATTTTCTGTGTCTCATGTTTTACAAAAAAAGGTACACATTTTATGTTGTTTCACACAACTCAATTTTCTTTATTCATATTATTGGTATTTATAAGCATCCATTGTAACAACTAAAAAGGGTCAATATTCAATAATGTTAATGTGTATTTCACAATACCCATGAGAACATATGAGGGCTATTCAGAAACTAAGGAACAATAGGTCGCTAAATGGAAACCACAGTGAAAATCAAAACTGTTTTATTTGCAATGGTTAGCTACACCTTCCAGCTACTTCTCTACACAATCGCCGCTCAGACTTAGACATCTGTCATAGAGTTGTACCAACTTTTCAATTCCCTCAATATAGAAAACTGCCAGTGCTTTTCAGCTATTTTCTGCTCTGGGCTGCAGCTCGTTCTCTGTGTCAAAATATTGTCTTCATATCCAGCGGTACATTTGAGCTGAGATGAACCTCAGGGGTAGCCAATTACAGGCTGTATTGTGGGTGATCAAACACTTCCCATTGAAAACACTGCAGGAGCATCATCATTGCCCGTGCAGTGTGTGGCAGAGAACTGTCATGTAGAACGAACCACATGACAGTTATGTTATGTGGATTGCATAGATTCAGGCAAAATCTTTCACCGGGCCCTCATACTTGGTGGGAGATGCTAATTTCTAACCATCTTTAAGTTCTCACTGTGAGTTCAGAACTGAAAAGAGCGACACGATGCGACTGACGGGTGTACTAGATACTGTGCCCAGCGCTTCTGTGTAAAGCTCCATCAGATTTCATTATTTTTTCCATTTCATGACCGGTCATTCCTTACTTTCCGAATAACCCTTGTACATGCCCATATTTGCGGGCAGTGGCCATGGCGGGAATGGTTGCTCCAAATTAATATATTTTTTGTTTTATTTCATAACAATTAATGCTAGACAAAATCTTTGTCATTTTGGAGGAAAAGAATTAGATTATAGATGCACATATCATATTACAGCCACACTGATCTAAGTTGTGAGTACTGCACTCCTGAAGATTAAGAGTATGAAATTAGTCATCTGATGAAAGTAATGAAGTAAATGAAGAAATGGATAATGTATGTTTTCCAGTAGATATGCAGTTAATAACTACCACCAAGCAAGGCTTCTGTAGACAGTGAGTCTACTATAATCACTTCTGACATTTGCTCTCAAAGATGGGTGCAAAAAATAAATCACAGCTGCCATCCAAGTGCTTGTGGAAGCAGGCCATTCCTTTGACTCCAGAATGTACATGGAACCAAAAACAATGGCTACAGAAAGACTTTTCTCTTTTACTATTATCTGAAATATTTTTTAATGAGGATGTTTGTTTCATTACTTCTTGTACTAAATTTTTGTAAAAGAAAATGTAAATGTGTAGGTGAGGTTACTGAAAGTGATACAAAAGTTTTCATTGGTATTTTGTTTCTTAGGGGTTATAATGCTATCTCCTGTAGAATGTATTTGGAAGGGTCCAGTAATTCTCATCCTCCAGGAGTCTCAAAAGTTTTAGCAGGAAGAAGTTTATGGATATTTTGAAATATTTACATGCCTGTGACAACTCTAGACTTGAATCAAATGAAAAGTTTGCCAAGATAAATCTTTGTGGTCCATGCTAAATGATTTTAATGCTTTCCTTCAGGATGCTAATTTGAGTAGTGATGAAAATATTGTTCCCCAATTTGCTCATCACAGTAAAAAACAGCATACACATGGCAAACCTGTGCATTTTGGCTATAAAGTTTGGAGTTTATGCACTCTTCTGGGATATGTGGCACATTTTATCAAGGTGTCTGTGCAGGTAACAACGCCATCATTAGGTGTAGGAAAATCAGATCATAATACTTTGATAATTTCTTTACCTCTCTCAGGTTTCTAGAAACCCTAAAAAATGGGAGGTCATGACTTAACAGGAACTGTTAGAGTGAAAAAGAGTAGATGGTGCTTCTATCCTTCCATGCAACTTCATGAAAAAAACGAGAATGTGTTTTTTTTTCCATCAGATAAATGATCTGAACTCAGAGATTACTATTGTACAGTATAATAACAATAATGTCGTTAATGTAGGTTAACATAAGCTGATGTTCAGCTAACAGATGGTCAAATGCAGATAAAAGTGAAATAACAGTACCACAACCAGTTCATATTACATCTTCTATTATGTAGATGGGAGGAGAGGATTGTCCCACTCAAGATGTTGATGCCTTTGCATAAGCATTAGGAATCAAATCGTATTGGCCATTACTAGAATATCTCTTAAACTGCAGCATGAAGTAAGAGTGGCTGTGTACAGACAGACTCGTAGATGCAAAGCAAGTGAACTTGGACTTTATATGCTGGGTTTCATCTGGGCTATCGTCAAAGTAATCTTAGAAGATTGTCCCCTGAAGAACCCAGAGAAGTCAAAAAGAAAGTGGAATGTGGCTGACGAATTGGTGTTACATGGAAAAAATCATGTACTGAACCGAAATTTGAGGTGCTTTTTCTTCAAATAATGTATGTAAAAAATGTGGTGTCGAGTGCTGTATTCATTGTTGCGAAAGCTTTCAGCGTGCAAAATGATGCAAGTGTATCTTATAATTTTTTAGTACTTGCACTTCATATTGGAATAACAACAATAATAATAATAATAATAATAATAATAATAATAATGACTGAAATTTGATCTCTTGTCCTTTAAAAGTATTATTTTATTTTATTTTATTTTATTTTTTTTTTTTTGGAAGAACAACAAGAAATGTTTAAGTGTTGTTTATCAGCAAACAGCACTGAATAAATATTTGAATTCAAATTAAGTATCATAAAAGCTGGTTATAACAAGAAATTATAACATATTCCCACTGCTCACATTCATTGTTGCTCTGTTCTGTGGGCATTATTTATCTAAATTTTATCTTAATAACAATTTTGTAGTTAATTAAGATAAGACAACAAAATAGTAAAAATTTTTTAAATCAGACAAAAATTGTTGTGGGTACTAATGGGTCAGACATACGTATGGTCATGTAGAGGTCCAGGGAGTTCTTGTCTACCACTAAAATTCTGTTTCTGAGATGCAATAGTTACACCGACTTGTCGTATTAGTCTGTCCAGTGACTCAATATAATGACCAATGTTTTCATTGCCAACACTTGCCATAATTTCTTTTAGCAGCTGACATCTGTTCTGTGCTGCAGTTTGCAAGTTCTCAATGTTTATAACTGATGATGGCTGTTCCACACTAACTACTTCTTTCCTATTTAAAGAAGTATCTAGTTTATACTGTTTTTTGATATTATAAATGTCTTTCCTTTTTAACATATGCACCCTTTTAAAGCAACTGTCATGGGCACCATCTCTTATTTTATTTAAAATTTCTGTGTCTGTTAGTCCACTTGCAATTAAGTCAGCGACCATTGCTCTATCAGCAGGAGTGAGGTGCAGTGAACCCACAGAGAAGTTGTGGCCTGTGTGTGTCGCATAGAACTGGACACTGACTTTTCCTGATGGCATCTTTGTCACTATCAAAGATGCAGGACACGTGCGGCCAATTTTGACTGACGGCCCCCTCAGCCTTAGACCCATACCTGATTTTATGACATTTCCTGAACGGTGGCAGAAATAATAAGTTTTAAACCTCTCTGGGTCTATTATCCCACCACCTTTCTTTACAAATGAGACACACTTTTCACCTTCCATCATTATTTTCCACTGAAGGAACTCTGAAAAAACAAATGTGGTTTTATTGACAGCAACAATTCTGCATGGGTATATTCTTTTCAAAAGAGATATTAGATATACCACTGTTTCCTTACGTTCCATAGATTCAAACTCCATTTCTTCTCTTTTAATCTTAATTCCATGTTGACATTCTAGATGGTTTCTTAGGTCTCGCATCGAACGGCACATAAAATCATTACACTCTGTGCACGATACCTTAAAGACAAAGAAAAGAGATTAAGTTCTTCAACAAAGAAACCATTACAGAACTTTAAATGTTTGTGTGTGTGCAGAAGGTTTGGAGAGAGGGGCCGGGAGCACATATACATAATTTAAGCAACAGCAAGCAGTGTTGCACACAAAGAAATTACACAGTATGAGTGATGCAGAATTAACTAACAGTTGGGTACAATTGATATATCAGTTTTGACTGTAATAATAATCACTGTATGTACGTATACATTTAAAGACATACAAAGTGTCCTAGTTGCCTGTCGAGGAACAATTATTTACTTAAAAACTGACAGCAGAACTTTGAGAATCATGTCTGTTATCCACTTGAAGTGAAGCTGCTGAAACTAACCTAAAAGGAGACTGTAAATGCAGGGTAAACACACAAGAAACAACCACATACAGAAGACAAGTGGAACACAAGTTCACAAACTACTACTACTACTAGTAGTAGTAGTAGTAGTAGTAGTATTCATTCATGGACCATTTTTACAAGGTTATTGGACATTTCATTTACTTAGTTTTAAAAAAATCATACAAGGTAGAAGCTTTAGTCTTCGACAGTGCTGCAGTGTTTGACACTTATCTCAGTTTTGTTACAATACCACAGTGATATTCCACCACCCACATAACTTTCTCTCCAACCACCTACCAACTCCCACATTTGCATCATCCGCCCACAAAAGGGCATTCTCCTCGTGACTCAGTACCACCCAGGACTGGAGCAACTGTATCACATTCTGCGTCAGTGTTCCAACTACCTCTCATTGTGCCCTGAAGAGAGGAATATTCTACCTGCTATCACATCCACCCCTCCCACAGTGATATTTGTCACCCACCAAACCTATGCAGTATCTTTGTCCATCCCTACTCTGACGCTGCTCCCAACCTATTGCCTCATAGTTCATGTCCCTGCAAGAGATCCAGAGACTCCATACACCCTACCAACACCATTCATTCGAGTCCAGTCATAGCATCACTTATTGCATCAAAGGCAGGGCTACCCGTGAAAGCAGTCGTGATCTACAAATTAAGCTGCAATTGCCGTGCTGCTTTCCACACAAGCATGACAACCAACAAGCTGTCTGTCTGCCTGAATGGCACCGACAAACTGTAGCCAAGAGACAGGTGAACCACCCTAACTAGTTGCTGAACATGCTGCCTACCACGTCCTTATTACCAACACCAGCTTTCCTGAACTGCATAGGTGGAAACTCTCCCTGCAACATATCCTGTGTTCCCCTTATCCTTAGCTAGTGCCGGATCTCCATTCACCTATCCCTTCCCTACTCCCACTCCAGCACTACAACAATCCTATTGTGTCCCACCACATCCCTATATGCTCCCAAAAGCAGCATTATACCTTCCACCACCTCTATCCTGCTATTCCTCCCCCTCCTCTCCCTAGCCACCTCCTTAACCACACCACCCACATATTGCTTCATCCATCAGGTGCAGTGGGCCATATACAGTCCAGCCTCAGAGGCTAGAGACAGTGGTCATGTGTGTGTGAGTTGTGCTTTTGTATATATAGATATACATGATATGTGTTTCTCTACTTTAGAAGAAGGCCTTTTGGCCAAAATCACAAATGTATTGCTGTCTTTTTGTGGTATATGGCCGCAATTCAGCATATCCTCTATACGGTGGGTAGCAATCTCTCCTTTTCACAGTCTGGCAACATTGTAGGTAAACATATCACAAATGCTCAGCTATTCTGGTGGGAAAAGAAATTGTAAAGTGATTGCTGATGCTCTGACAGCAGTTTTTCATGAAGACAAAGGCTCTTCTTTAATACATTATGTCTAACATTTGCTTGTTAAATTTAGTAATAGTATTATATTGGACTGATGCATGTTCCGGAGAACATTCAAGGCAGCAGTATGATAGAGCCTACTATTGCAACTGCAGGTCCACAAAACTGTAATCAAAATAATGTACCCATAGTTTTAGCTAGTGTAAATGTTGAATGTCTATGAACAAAATGTGACCCGTTGTCTATATTTATAGAAGATGCAAAGCCACATGTGAGCACTGGCTTGACAAGAGGGTGAAAATTACAGATGCACTGAATACCTAGAGATAGTGAGCTCATGGTATCGAGAAATTACCATTCTTGGAGATGTGTCTGTGTATGCCAATAAAAACCTCAACATTAGGGATGTGGACCTGAGAAATTACTGCTCAGATATGGATTTAGAACTGGCTGGCTTAGAACTAGTAGATATGAATATGATTATTGTTTCCATGTACTGTTCACCAAATGGAAATTTTGAATACTTTATTACTAACTTGGAAAGTTGTTTACATCGCATAACACACCTTAAACCAAAAATTGCACTGTGTGGCAATCTTAATGTACATATAGGTGCAAATAGTACAAAAGAGAAAGCATTCTTGAATTTAGTAAATAGTTATGGTCTCTTTATAGCAAACAGACTTCCAACTAGAGGTGATGCCTGCCTCGACACCATTATTACAAATATAGGTACCTGGAGTTACAAAATAAATGTAGATGATGCAATGATAGAAAACCACAGTGCATTAGTCATGAAACTACAAATGAAGACTCTGGGTAACTAACAAATACATGACAATCAAATTATGTGTTTCACAGAAGAATAGTGCCAAAACTAGACACTTTCAATGCATCACTGTCCAGTATAAACTGGCAGGAACTAATTATAGAAGCAAAACCCAATGATGCCTTAAATGTTCTTTTCCAGACACTAAAAACCAAATTTGATGAGATGTTCCACTGATACCAAAGAAAAGCCACACAGGTAAAGCACAAGGAAAACAGAAAATAGTAAATGCAAAAACATGGTACATACCTGAGCTAGCCAATCAAAAAAAAAAAAAAAAAAAAAAAAAAAAAAAAAAAAAAAAAAAAAAAAAAATGTCCTAATGTGGAAGACTGTGCCAAAGCAGCCACAGATCCAAATAGTAAACAATTGTTACACAGCAATTACTTAGGGGCCAAGAGATTTTACAGAAAAGCAGAAGAAGCTAAAAGGAGGGGGAATAATAGATTCAGAAGAGAAGCCTATAATCCGTGCAAAGCAGCCTGGACTCTATTAAATGAACATAGGAAGAAGCCTACTTCTCTTCTAATGCCTGCAGTCCTGATGACTTCAATAACTCCTTTATCAAAGTTCTATAAAACACTGCTGCTGGAATCCCAGACTCAGTTATAGAGCCTGCTGTTTACTTACCAAATAAAACTCACAGTAAATTTGAAACATGGAAAAAAGTACATGCAAATGACATAGTGAAAATAGTAAAAGCTTACAAAACTTCAGAGTGTCAATATATCTGTGGGATGTCCTGTACTGTCCTAAAGAAAATTATTGGAGAAATAGCACAGCCATTAGCAACAGCTATAAACAACTGCCTATCTGCAGGAGTTTTCCCAGATTTCTTGAAACTTGCAAGGACAGTACCAATTTACAAAAAATGAAACCCAGATAATGTGTCAAGTTTTAGGCCACTATCAATCATTCCTATACTAGCAAAAGTGATTGAATCCATCATGAAAGACCAGATCCTAACTTATTTTGAAGAAAACAATCTCTTCAAAGATGCACAACACAGGTTCCAGAAGAGAAAGTCCTGTACCACTGCAGCATTAGACTTACAAAGAAAAGTAATGCAGACACTTGAGGAGAGAGAGTTTGTGGTACTCACACTGTGCAACCTATGTAAAGCTTTCGACTGCATCCCCCACAAGATCTTGCTCAAAAAACTAAAACCCTATGGCATGGGAGGAACAGCCCTAGCTACACTTCAGCCTTACTTGGAAAACAGAAGGCGAATTATTTCAATCCAAGGAGCAACATCCCAGGAACAGAAGGTAGCACCTGGCGTGCACAAGGTTCGGCCATAGCTCCACTCCTCTTCCTCATTTTTATAAATGATCTAAGTGAAGTTGGTGAGACACTACAATTTACAGACGACACCACTCTTATTGTCAAAGGGGAAAATTCTGCCCAAGCAGTCATGAAGTCTGATGTACAGTTTGAAAATGCTAAAAAAAATGGTTCATCGCCAACAAGATGAAGAAAATAAATGAAGAAAAAACCCAGTATATGATATGCTGACTTGGAAAAAACACATACTCTGACCATATTGAATCAGTGAAACTGTAAGGTTTCACCTATACCATAAACTCTCATGGAATGGACCACTGTGCATGTATGCAAGAAACTCTCTCATGTAATATATCTCCTATGAAGATTAAAAGAAGTGATTACAGACCAGTTTCTGATAACTGCCTACTATGCTTTGTTCCATAGCCACATTTTGTATGGATTACAGCTATGGGGTCATTCGGCAGGCTGTGAGGATGTGCTGCTATTGCAAAAGAAGGCAATAAGAATTATTACATTGAGCAGCAGCAAGGAAAACTGCAGACCATTATTCAGAATATTGGGAATAATGACTGTTTATAGCCACTATGTATTATTGTCTCATCCACATAAGGGAAAACCTAGACATCTACAGCAAGAGGCATTACATCCATAAACATAATACCCGCAGCAAAGAAGACATAAATCTACCAACCTGCTGACTGTTCAAAACAAGAGACAGTTTTCCGGTGATCACTGTGAGGATGTTCAACAAACTACCTGCTGAATTGCAGACCCTGCCGCTGAACAACTTCAAGAAACAAATTGCTGGAGGCTTATAACAATGCCCACTATACTCAGTCCAAGAATTATTTGACTGTGAAGAAAGTGAATGGACACAATGAACATGACACAGTCTATATACATTACCTGTATAAAGTTTAGATATTATTCTGTAATTCATTGTATTGTAAATCACTTGATTGTAACTCTGAAGCAGTCTGCCCAGCCAGGGCTGGTGAATGACTAAGACCTGGTAATAAATGGTATTGTAGGGAATAAAGCTGCCCTGGAGAGAACCACAGGAACTTGGTCCAAACATCAGCAATTTAGTGTTTTAGTAGTTTACAATGACAGGACCCATACCCAAAATTACTTTATCCAAAATTAAAAAAAAAAAAAATCTATCCCACCTGTTAATTTCAAGGAAGATTATGTATGACTGGTGTACAGTTTTTTGTGACGTTCCAATCAGACGGCTCATCTCAAGGACTAGTACCATGGTTTTATTTTTACACAATTCAAAACATATCGGTGACCAAATTTAATTACATTAGGACTTCCTCTCATGAAATTTTACTTCTATGAATTAATGGAACAACTTGCAGTCAATAACTGGAGCATCAAGTTCCAGGTGTGGAGTCCAAGAGAAATTATAAGTCTGAACAAATAACAAAAGCTACAGAATTTGTCCATGCAGACATCTCTATGACTGCTGCAGCCAAAAATTTTGATGTGCCAAGAGTGACATTTCATTCCAAAGCAAATGGTGAAAGTCCCTAATCATGTAAGTTTTGTCCTCCGACAATACTGAATGCAGATGAAGAAAATATTCTAGTCCGATGGCTTTTTTCAACTGTAGGAGGGCGCTAAGCAGTCAAACAAAATGTTGGTGTACAGTTCAGCAAGCAATAAGTAATATAAAATGACAAAACTCATTTGCTAATGGAAAACTAAGGCAGAAAATGTTTACATCATTTGTGAAAGGACGTTCAGTTCCAAGTGAGATGTAATACAGAACTTGAAAACTTTCTGTGAAATGTCACTAAGCAACAAATTAGTAACAGGTTTGCAGAAATACGAGAGCATCTGACAGAACAAAACATTTTGGAAACAGCAAATGACAAGTAGAGGTTCCATATCAGATTAATGCGTTTATTTTTCCTTGCAGGAAAAAAAGTGATCCGATTTAAGTAGAAAAAAATTGTATACAGTGTTGGGAGTTATGAGAAACAAATTTCCATTTTATTTCAAAAGATCAGACACAGTATCTGATAACTATGAAGCAAAAACTTCAGCCTACCAAGGTGATTGCACTGCTTGATTTTTTTTTTGTACAGAACACTGTCCAAGGTTTTCTTTTGAAAACAGTCAAGCTACTGAGCTCACCAATATTTACTATTTTGTTGAAAATGATCAAGTACATTGCAAAAGTTTTGTGCAGTCAATGACAGCCTATAGCATGAAACAGAGTTTATGATTAACAGAGACCTTCTGAATTTACTAAAACAAAAAGCAACAAATCTGCAGAAAATCATGTGCGGCAATGGTCCTGCAGTACAGTACAAAACTTTTGCCAACCTGTACCAGCACCTCAAAGATTTTTATGTAGCCCGTTACTCTTGGACAAAAAGTCAAGCACAAAGGGTGTAAAGTTTTTGTAATTTATGTCCAAAATGTCACAAGCAACTGTGGATCCCCAAAGTAAGCAGTTTCAACACTAGCCGGTACGTTGCATACATGTATGACAGCAGCCACTGTGCTGCAAGGTTTGCAAACAGTCATATGAACCGAATGATGCACTGATAAATTTCATATATCTTCATGACCCTTGAAGACTCTTTCACTGGACAGCAGTGAGGCACGGATGCTAGATCCCTGGTCATCACAAATCTACTGGTGTCTTCTAAATCATTGGTTTAGCAGTACAGTTACTCACATGCACTGCTAATCCTAAATGAATGTGAATCTGTCACCTTTGAGTCATAAAATACCAAAACATGAGCCTTGGGAAACAAATTAAGCAACCAGCTAGTAGGCTTTTTAACTTGGAAAAATCCCCACATGTGGGTGGAACTGCCTGGCTGTTGAGTGTGTTATAGTTGTAGGCTTAAAAAGCAGCAATTGTGGGACCATACTTTACTGATTAAAACAACTTTTGAGATTGAAGTTAATGCAAGTGTGGTTCAAACATGACTTCCGAGATACAAGGAAGTAGAAGTCACAAATGTTAGCGAAAATTTTTGTCGGTCTACTTCACCCCCTTTAAATCAGGTCGCATCTATCCGAAAATGCAGATTTCATACACAGGGTAAATGGTGAAACGCTACAAATAGGGAGCTTCCTAAACCAGCACAAAGTTCAAAAGACTAATTACATCCTGGTGAGGTATGGATACAAACGTGTTGTAAACATCTGAATTTATTTTCACAACATACTTCTTACCTTTCTGCATGCTATACTGTGTATTCTGATGTGACGACGTAATGATGCGACGCTCGAAAACATTTTGCCACAAATCTTACACCTCTCTTTATCCTTATTATTTACATCGACATTGTGTCGTTTTCGCATATGTTTGTATAAATTCTTCCTGAACGTAAAAGTCTTACCACATACTTCACACAGTGCTTTTAGAGATTCCATTATTTCATAAAACTCTGAAATAAGGAAAATTATTAGACACCTGCTAAAGTTAGTTGACGGACCAAATATTTTGTCACAAATGTCACCAATTTCTTTACCCAGATTTAAATTTACGTCCATGTCGTGGCATTGTCTCATATGTTTGTACAAATTCTTCCTGAAGATAAAAGTTTTACCGCACACTTCGCACAGTGCTTTTTGTGATTCCATTATTTAGCAAAACTCTGGAACACAGAAGAAGTCGCCCCTGTGTGTAGATCAACGTTAAGTATTAAGTAGGAAACGAAAAACCTTACCACTGAAGATGCTTCAACATAAAGCGAAACGCTCATGGTATAAATAAGACTTTGATGACAGTCGCAAAAGACTGTATATATACATCATATATCAGCAATGTATATCTTTGAAGGGAGCCGAGCCCTTCAAGCCATACATATATATAACTAACGTCACGATGAAACTACGAAACGTGACTACTCTACGTTCAAAGATATATAAGCAAGCAAGGCAAGTCAATGTCGCAAACGCAGATCGAGACTGAACGGCTGCGTTGACTGATGGAAGTTCATCAAACTACATAGAACTTCAACAAAAAGCCTCCCTTCCATATGCACCACCGCAAAATCATGGAACCACATCGTACGAAAGGATGTCTTTCCACAAGTACTATATGATTTTCTACTTCCACTGTATTCAAGATGACGTCATCTGAAACAAGGCGTATAAATGCAAATGTGCAGATTTTCGGGCGATTCACACTTGATGGAACGCAACATCGCGCCACATGAGAACTTTCAACAAAGCATTTCAAATGGCGACATTCGCACAGGCCGTCAATTGCACGGAACAGAACGGTACTGGATGACACCGTCGAGTTTTCTCGTGAAGAAAATTTTGACGTTGACGCTTATGAGGGGAACTGTGTAGTCGTCTGATAACATCAGTAATTAATATTTTTGTCACGCACTCTCACGTTATAGCATTGGATTTTGTGCCATTGCATTTGTTAATCTTTATTTGTATTTGTTTTTTTTTGGTCCAATATATCTTCCACGTATTGTACAGCACATCAGTGCCAATATATCTTCATGTTTACATGATTTTGCTATGTATTAATGAAGCCATTTTTTTTACGCTCTGACTTATAATCAAACCTCTTTAACGAGAAAATTACAAATGAAAATATGAGTAAACTGTATATGCAGCAAGAAGATAATAATATTTACACAATATTTTCGTGAGTGATAAAGAATGTGGCTTTTACAGCTAACATTAATTTCTTTAGGCTCTCAAAGATTGTGGAGGCACTCTTCCAGATTATAGAAGCAATGCATTAATAGATATACAGGGAGAAAAGTATTTAAACCGACAAACTCTGGGAGGTTGTAGGGGACATCAAAACAAATATTTTTCCCTGATGTCATTCTTTCCTATGAGGAGTATTTAAATCGGTAGAAGAAGATTTCTCTGGCGGCAAATTAATTAAACCAACAAACGCTTTTCCATTTTTTATGACCAACAGAGAACACATTAACACAACCCAATTTCAATTACAGCAAATTTTCAAAAATGCCTCCATTGACACGTAAACAAAGGTTACACCGTCGGATCGTGTTCGGTCTGACACGGGCAGAAACCCCTGGAGTATCCTGAATTGTTCCTGCTGCTGCTACTATTCAGGCAACCAGACCCTCTTCTGATGCAACAGGAGTTGCGTAAACAAGGTTGTACATCTCTCCCCACACATAAAAGTCCAGAGGGGAGATATCTGGGGATCGAGCAGGCCATGGTACAGGACCACCTCTGCCAATCCACGTTTCTGGGAACCGTTGGTCCAGGAATCGACCCACACGACGACTGAAATGTGCCGGTAATCTGCTAAATGACCCGGTCTCATGCAGACGCTGGTACACAGCAGCAAAGGTCGTATGATGCGGGATACGGCGACTAGGATGTAGTAAACACCAACCATATCAATATACTCACTCCAGGTGTATCGCTTCATTAGTAAACAAAGACAATGCACTATTACACTGGTTGACGGCAGTTGCCTACAACTGAAGAGCGTAATACGCCCTCTAACAAGTGAATATCGTAATACGGCCTCTAACAACTGAAGAGTGTAATACGGCCTCCACCGCTTTAAATAATCCTCATAGGAAAAAATGAGATTAGGGAAAAACAACCTCCCAGAGTTTGTCGGTTTAAATACTTTTCACCCTGTACTTTTCATACTGTTTTCAGTTTTTTAGATCATTTATTACTTTTTTTGGAAATTTATTGTAAATGATTTTACTGTGGTGTAATGTTCCTTTTTGGCAGAAACTGATTTTAATTTGGAGCATGTGAAAGTTAGTTTTCTGTTCTGTGTTATGATCATGAAGTTTTTCATTTTTGAGGAGGACACTAGGATTTGTCATTGCATATTTCTTAATGAACATTGCACTTTCACAGATACAAACGCATGTAACAGAAAGTTTCTCCATCTTTTTAAATAGTGATCTGCAGGGTTTGTTCCTTTTTGTTCCAGCCATTATTCCCACTGTTCTTCTTTGTATCCTGAAGAGTTTTAAGCCGGATGGCGACTTACTCCGAAAGTGATCCTATACCTCAGAACACAATGTATATTGGAATGATAAACGATCATCAGACAGTGCTTGGGACAACAGTTTTCAAGCACTCTCATTATACATCGCATGGTACTTGGTTTCTTCAATATCCCATCAATGTGAGTATCCCATCTAAGGCTACCCTAGGGTCAGATCCCCAGAAACTTTGCATTAGCTACACTTGCAATATCTGTGTCTGACATCTGAATTTTTATATCCTCTTCACTTTCTCTCTTGACATTATTAAAGTTTAATGCTTCTGTTTCACTTTTATTTATTATTAGTATGTTTTGGTTGGACCAGTTTACATCATCATTTAATGTCTCAGATAGTGTTGTCTGTAACTATTATTTTATTTTGTTTTCATGACAAACTACAAATGTTCCTGAACAACTTGAATAAGTTTTCCATTGAGTGTTCTTCCATAAGAAAGGCCAGATAGCTGAAAGTGAAAACTGATTTAGGTTTTAGAATAACTGAACACTGTATGAATAAGATTGTAAATTGACGAAGCAATTTTTGTTAAATAACCTGTAGTCAGCTGCATTGAAGAAGAACAATTTTTATGACAATATTTGTTCTGTACGAAAAAAATAAAATGGACAAAGTAAATAGGCTCTATGTATTTCCTAATAAATATTGGTTGATGTGTTTCATTTGTATATCTGTATTAGCAAATAATGGTTGATGTTCTGAAACTGATGTGTAGTAAGACACTATTTCATCATGCGTTGCAATGGTTTCGCTGGCTCCTGGTCATTTGCTGTGTGTGTGTGTGTGTTTGTGTTTGTGTGTATATGTGCGTGTGTGTGTGTGTGCGTTTTTGTCTTAAATGTTGTTAATAAATAATGCATACCAGAACCCAAACATTTCTGGTGGCCACCAATGCTTTGAGCAGCACTGCTTCGTAAACTCAGAATGGAACAACACATCAACTGCACTGTGGCTTTTCCACATTATGAAACAGAACAGAATTATGTATAATGGAGGATCTGGCACCAACTGTTGATGTCCCTACAAATCCACTCATCAACCATATCATAGTCAAGACTGGATCTGGGAGTGGAGGGTAGGATGGGGGGGGGGGGGGAGGGCAAATGGGCATATCTGCCCCGGGTAGCAATTTCAGGGAGTACCAAATTCATATTCTTGAAGACAAAAACATTGTTTCAAAAGGCACCTAGCATTCAGCACATGTTAGTCTATCTGAAAAAATTCATATGATTTTGAAACGCATCTCTGTTGGCTTTTGAACATTTTCGAACACATCCTAAATTGATCTCTGAATGAGTCATAAGTTGATGTTTGAATGCTTGCACAGTGTATGTGATGTCTTTATCAGGGGAATCACTGTCACATCTAGAAATAAAAAAACTTTCCCACAGACAAAGGTGGGGCTATACAAAATGAGCCAAATAAACACGAATAGGTGAATGCCAATTACTGTTTGTTTGTGTGGTTGGTTGGAAATGTGAAAGATCAGCATTGTTATAATTATTAGTGAAATTCAGGAATTAAGACTGCCAAAGTGGAAATAAATGATTAACAGGAACAACAGGTAAGAAAGATTACACATTCTTTGTACTGTTCTCGGGTCTCAATCCGAGTGCAGTCGTTTTCAAACCACGATATTTCGACAGCATTCCTTGCTGTCATCTTCAGGTGATACCTGCAGACTGAGCCTCTCCGCACCGCACATATAACTGAGGGCTGTACCCTCTGCAGTTGGCGAAGTACTAGCGCAGCTAAGGCGCTTCTCCTTCTTACATGAAGGTTGGTGTGGGATGTCGTGATGGTTTGATGGTTGCTTGACTTTCGTGCTGTTTTTTTTTATATATAAATATTGAAAGAAAAGTCAGAGAGATAGTGGAAGAAATGGGAAAACGAACGGCCCAATTGTCTGGCCCCATTTTTTAAAAATAAAGGTTGAAAGAATAGTCAGAGAGATAGTGGATCATCATCATCATCATCATCATCATCATCATCATCATCATTTAAGACTGATTATGCCTTTCGGTGTTCAGTCTGGAGCATAGCTGCCTTATAAAATTCCTCCATGATCCCCTATTCAGTGCTAACATTGGTGCCTCTTCTGATGTTAAACCTATTACTTCAAAATCATTCTTAACCGAATCCAGGTACCTTCTCCTTGGTCTGCCCCAACTCCTCCTACCCTCTACTGCTGAACCCATGAGTCTCTTGGGTAACCTTGCTTCTCCCATGCGTGTAACATGACCCCACCATCTAAGCCTGTTCATCCTGACTGCTACATCTATAGAGTTCATTCCCAGTTTTTCTTTGATTTCCTCATTGTGGACACCCTCCTGCCACTGTTCCCATCTACTAGTACCTGCAATCATCCTAGCTACTTTCATATCCGTAACCTCAACCTTGTTGATAAGGTAACCTGAATCCACCCAGCTTTCACTCACATACAAGAAAGTTGGTCGAAAGATTGAACGGTGTACAGATAACTTAGTCTTGGTACTGACTTCCTTCTTGCAGAAGAGAGTAGATCGCAGCTGAGCGCTCACTGCATTAGCTTTGCTACACCTCGCTTCCAGTTCTTTTATTATGTTGCCATCCTGTGAGAATATGCATCCTAAGTACTTGAAACTGTCCACCTTTTCTAACTTTGTTCCTCCTATTTGGTCCTCAATCCATTTATATTTCTTTCCCACTGACATTACTTTCGTTTTGCAGATGCTAATCTTCATACCATATTCCTTACATTTCTGATCTAATTCTGAAATATTACTTTGCAAACTTTCAATCGAATCTGCCATCACAACTATGTCATCCGCATATGCAAGACTGCTTATTTTGTGTTCACATAACCTGATCTCACCCGGCCAGTCTATTGTTTTCAACATATGATCCATAAATAATATGAACAACAGTGGAGACAGGTTGCAGCCTTCTCTTACCCCTGAAACTACTCTGAACCGTGAACTCAATTTACCGTCAACTCTAACTGCTACCTGACTATCCATGAAAAGACCTTTAATTGCTTGCAAAAGTTTGCCTCCTATTCCACAATCTCGTAGAACAGACAATAAGTTTCCTCATAGGAACCCGGTCATATGCCTTTTCTAGATCTATAAAGCACAGATACAGTTCCCTGTTCCGCTCATAACACTACTCCATTATTTGCCGTAAGCTAAAGACCTGGGCCTGACAACCTCTAAGAGGGCTAAACCCACACTGATTTTCATACAACTGGTCCTCAACTAATACTTGCACTTTCCTTTCAACAATACCTGAGAAGATTTTACCCACAATGCTGATTAAAGAGATACCTCTGTAGTTGTTACAGTCTTTTCTGTTTCCATGTTTAAGGATTGGTGTGATTACTGCTTTTGTCCAGTCTGATGGAACCTGTCCCAACTCCCAGGCCATTTCAATTATCCTGTGTAGCCATTTAAGACTTGACATTCCACTGTATTTGGTGAGTTCCGACTTAATTTCATCCACCCCAGCAGCTTTATTGCACTGCAATCTATTGACCATTTTCTCCACTTCCTCAAATGTGATCCTATTTCCATCATCATTCCTATTCCATTCTACCTCGAAATCTGAAACATTGCTGATCGTATTTTCACCTACATTGAGCAACTCTTCAAAATATTCCCTCCATCTGCCCAAGGCATCCACAGGATTCAACAGCAGTTTTCCTGACCTGTCCAAAATACTTGCCATTTCCTTCTTACCTCCTTTTCGGAGACTACTAATTACACTCCAGAATGGTTTTCCAGTAGCTTCACCCATAGTCTCCAACCTGTTTCCAAAGTCTTCCCAAGATTTCTTCTTGGATGCTGCAATTATCTGTTTGGCTTTGTTTCTTTCTTCAACATAACTTTCTCTGTCTACCTGAGTTCTAGTATGCAGCCAATTTTTATACGCCTTCTTTTTCCTTTTGCAGGCTGCCTTGACTGTGTCATTCTACCAAGCTGTTTGCTTCATCCTACTTTTACACACTACTGTTCCAAGACATTCTTTAGCCACTTCTAGTACTGTGTCCCTGTACCTTGTCCATTCCTTTTCCAATGACTGTAACTGACTATATTCAATAACTGGTACCTTTCTGAGATCATTGTTATGTACTTGTGCCTGATTTCCTTATCCTGAAGTTTCTCCACTCTTATCCTCCTACCTATGGACCTGACCTCCTGCACTTTCGGCCTCACAATCCCAATTTCATTGCAGATTAAATAATGATCAGTGTCATCAAAGAATCCCCTGAATACACGTGTGTCCCTCACAGCCTTCCTGAATTCCTGATCTGTTATTATATAGTCAATGACAGATCTGGTTCCCCTGCCTTCCCAAGTATACTGGTGAATGTTCTTATGTTTAAAAAAGAAGTTTTTGATTACTAAGCCCATACTGGCACAGAAATCCAAGAGTTGTTTCCCTTTCCTGTTGGCCTCCATATCCTCTCCAAATTTACCCATAACCTTTTCATACCCTTCTGTTCGATTTCCAATCCTGGCATTAAAATCACCCATGAGCAGAACACTGTCCTTGTCCTTTACTCTAACAACTACATCACTGAGTGCCTCATAAAAACTATCCATCTTATCTTGATCTGCCCCTTCACAATGCGAATATACTGACACAATCCTAATTTTCTTGCTAGACACTGTCAAATCTATCCACATCAGTCGTTCGTTTACATACCTTACTGCAATTACGCTGGGTTCCATTTCTTTCCTGATGTAAAGCCCTACACCCCATTCCTGCTTTGACTCCTGACAGGTAGACCTTGTATTCTCCCACGTCCTCTTCTTTCTCACCCCTTACCCGAATGTCACTAACAGCTAAAACATCCAGCCCCATCTTACTTGCAGCCTCTGCCAGCTCTAACTTCTTCCCCGGGTAGCCCCCATTGATATTAATAGCTCCCCATCTGATTACCATTTGTTTGCCAAGTCGTATCTTAGGAGTCCCTGGTTTGTCAGTTAGAGGTGGGACTCTGTCACCTCCAAAGGTCCGAGGCATTTTGCTCTGATTGTTGCCAGCATCATATTTAAAATATCGGGGAAGAGGGTTGCTAGCCTTACTTGCCACGAGTCCCATTGAGTTTTACCCCTAAAGGTTGAGGGACTAACCGGTAGATTTGGTAGTCTTTGCCGTATGAGCACAAAGGTGACCACGACTCAGAATATGTCCGAGATGCCCAGCCTTTTTCCAAAGCAACTGGTATCCTGACTGTCGGGACCACTTATTTGGCCACTCATACGTTGCCCGTGGTTCATGAACTAGGACATGACTACAGGAACCCACACCATGAACCACAGAGAGATCCCGGGGATTATTATTAAATTACAGAATAAAGGAGAGAAGGAGGAATAGTGAGAGTTAGAAAACAACAGGCCACCATTATCCTGGCCTCTTTTTCATCATGGCGGCGTCTTGATGGTGGCAGACAATCTTGAAGTGGTGGGTTGGGCGAGGGGGGGGGGGGAGAGAAAGAAGTCAGAGGGTGACAGATGGAGAAGTGGAAAGTGGAAGGGCCTGTCATGATTAGGCCAACATTGGGGACAGTGTGGGTGGAAGGGGGGGCATGCTTGGTGGGTGGGGTGGATGACATGACATGATGGGGGATGATTGATGATGTGAAGGAGAGTAGTGGACATGAGATGAGGTGGCTTGTGCATGCGAAGTCATGGGGGGCGGAATAGGAGGTCAGGCCGTCGAGTGGTGGCTAGACGGTGAACACGGGTACCGAGGGAGAGGATTAAGGAATTAGGAGAGTGACGGGGTTTGTTGGTAAAAGGAATTGGCTGCGGAGAGGATGCGGGTACGAAGGAGCGGCACCTCAGCCAGGTTGTGAAGCTCTTGGGTTGGAAAGTCGAAGGGGAGGTGGAGGGCACGCCGGAGAGCCCGGTTCTGGACGGTTTGGAGTCGTCGGAGGTGGGTGGGGGCAGCATTGCCCCACACCACCGCCGCGTATTCAAGGATGGGACGAATAAGGGAGGTGTACAATCGAACAGCAAGGTGTGTGGGGCAATGAGAGGGTAGAGCAGGCATAGCCGCCCCATTGCCTTATGACGCACGTCATCGATGTGGGGGCGCCAGGTGAGGCGTTGGTCCAGGGTAACACCCAAGTACTTTGCAGTATGAGTCCAGGGGACTGGGCTACCAAGGACCGTCACCTGAGGGAGCCGAATGGGAACGTGGCGTCAGCAGATGATGAGGGCTTGAGTCTTGTAGGGATTAAATGCCAGACGCCTGGTCCTAGCCCAGTCGGTTAGGGAATCTGTAGCCCCCTGGAGCCGCTGTTGAAGACCTGCCGCACTCCGAGAACGAGAGAAGAGTGCAGTATCATCTGCGTAGAGAGCTAAATGTACCCTCGGCGCAGAGGGCAGATCGGCTGTGAAGAAGGAGTAGAGTAGCGGTCCAAGTACGCTGCCTTGTGGTACTCCTGCCCTAATGCGTCGTCGTGTAGATTTCCCGTCAGGGATCCTAACGTGGAAGGTGCGACCTTCCAGGTATGTGGCTATTAGTCATACATGGGACACTGGAAAGCCAAGGGAAAATAATCTGTAGAGCAACCCTTCATGCCAGACTGGGTCAAACACTCTGGACACGTCGAGGAGTATGGCCCCGAAGTACTCCCTATGTTCTATGGCGTCCAGTGCCTCTTCTACAAGGCGCAGGAGTTGGTGAGTGGTTGCATGTCCCTGCCTGAAGCCAAACTGCTCATCAGGGAGGACTATTTCTCGGGCAATGTGGATGAGCAGTCGTTTAAGGTACAGCCTCTCAAACACCTTGGAAATGGCGGACAAGAGGCTGATGGGGCAGTAGCTGGCAGGGGAACGAAGATCCTTCCCAGCCTTGGGGATGGCGACCACTTCAGCATGTTTCCAGGCAGTGGGATATTGCCTGGTTGTGAGGATGTTGTTGAAGGTGGCCGTCAGGTTGGGAATAGAAGCTGGGGGTAGCTGCTTGAGGAGGGCGTTCGTCAGCTTATCGGGGCCACAAGCTTTCTTGGATTTGAGGTACCGCAATTGCAGTTAAACCTCTTCTTCATTGATGGGGGTGATTTCATCCTCAGGGTCCTGAACGGCAAGGATTTGTGGGAGGCGTACCGTTACCAGGCGGATGTGGTCGGGGTCAATGGGGTCATTGACTGGGGTCAAGTTGTGCGCGAAGACATCTGCCAAGGCATTAGCCTTGGCGTCTGGTTCAGACACAAAATCATTGCCGACCTGGAGGGGGGGGGGGGGGAGGAATCCGTTGCTCTCGTCTCAGAAGGCTTTTTGTGAGCTGCCAAGCAGACGGGTCACTTAGGTCAATGGCAGAGATTTTATTCTCCCATGCCTGATTGCGGTGGTCTTGCTCTGCAGCCTTGATTTGGCGCTGTAATCTATTGATGAGGCTCTTAGTTGCCAGATTGCGAGTGAGCTGCCATTCTCAGATAGTCCGGTTTTTCTCTGTGATGAGAGCAAGGATGTGGGGGGGGGGGGGGGAGTGGACGCAGATGGTCTGGGGGCCAGTGTGGACGGTGAGGGATCGCTGCTGCTGCAGCATCTAGGGCTATGGTGGTGAGGTGAATGAGGGTGCGATCTGCGTCAGTTTGATCGGCAGCAGGGATTGTGGGTAGGGCTGCTTCGAGCCGTCGCTGGTAGGACTGCCAGTCAACACCGCGGATGTTCAGGCCTTCACTCGGCCCAGTCGTGGTTCCAATGAGATCGATAAAACAGATGACCAGCCGGTGGTCAGAGGCTAGAGCGATGTGGGTGGCAGCAGTGATGGGGTGGGGTAGACCTTTCACCACTGTGATGACTAAGACATCTGGGGGACGTTCTCCAGTGGGGTATATGGTGGGGTCGTGTGGGCCGATGGTGTGGGCATGGTGCCGCTCAGCGACCCGGAGAAGTCGACAACCAGAAGTGTTTGTTAATCTACTGTTCCAGGCAGTATGTTTGGCATTGAAGTCACCGCCAACGAAGACGACGTTGCCGAGCGACAACAATGCCTCACGTAGTCTGGTGTTTCAACAAGGCCTCGAGGTGGTCTATAAACAGCCACGAACGTGATGGGACCAATCACCGTGTGGATAACAACGCCAGTGGCTTCCACAGTGTTAAGTTGGGGGAGGGGAATGGGGTGGTGACGGAGATAGTTACGTGCGTACACCGCCGTGCCGCCATAGGCGGTGGGCCTGTCTGTCCTGTAGCAGGAGTAGTTTGCTACACCGACAAAAACACCAGGTTTGAGGTGCGTCTCAGCAACAAGGCAAATGTCAACTCTCTCATCAAGGAGGAACTGACGGAATGCGCCCTGCTGTTTGTGGAGGCCATTGGCATTCCAGATAATGGCTGTCAATCCGTGATGTCTAACAGCTATGACTGGTTGGAACGGGGCTGTTGGTGGGGGACGTGGATTGGGAGAGGGCAGAGAGGGATGGTTTGAAGGAGGGAGTTGAAAGCGGAGGAGATTGCCGATGTCAAGGCCTCAACAACATTGTTGATGAGGTCACCGAAAGGGGTGGGAATGGGAGAGAGGATGGGGAGAGGGAGTTGCTGTGATTGCGCTGGAGTGGGAGAGGGGGCAGCAGAGCTTAACGCCTGTTGCCGGGGTGGGTGAGGAACAGTGGAGCATGACGCCCACTGTGAGGAGGGGAGAGCAGTGCATGACGCCTGCTGGGAGGGGAGGAGAGGGAATGCTGTTGGGGGGAAGGGATAGGGATGGAGAGGAGGGGGGTGGATAGGAGCCCCGAGGGGCAGGATGGGAGCGAGACGCGGGGTGGGGTAAGTCCGTGACGCCGACCCACCCAGGGCACCAGTGTAGCTGGTGCCCGGATGAGCCGCCGCCGAGGGCCCTGAAATACGTTTTTGGATCTGATATGCCCTGAATGACTGGACTTTTGGGCAGCCCATGTAGCTGCCCGTATGATTCCCACCACAGCGGGTGCAAGTGGGGGGAGCGTCCCGGGGTTTGGAACACTCCGAGGAGGCGTGACCACCGGCACACTTAACGCAGCGCACATCGCAGGTGCAGTCACCCGCGAAGTGCGCCAATCCCTGGCAGCGATAGCATACCAGAGTCATCCTCCTGGAGTGGGGTTTCTCCATCGTCACTTTAACGTGGTCGAGGAGAGTGAGGGTTGGGAGGAGGCGGTTCTCCGGCGTGTCAGGAGCGGAGACGAAGAAGAGTGGGGTGGGACGGTGGGTGTGGGGGGAAATGATCCTGGAAACGACTGTGGGGGTAATGTGCAATGAGTTTAGGGCCACCCTCAGGTCATCACCAGAGTACTTCATGGGAAGCCCTCTGACGACGACCCGCAGGCGGCGGGACTTGGTGGGGTAGGAGAAGTATGTGATTTTGAGACTTTGAAGTGTGTGGAGAATTTTATAGAGATCCTTCGGGCACTGAACAGTAAGTCTATACTGGTCATTGAGATTTGATTTGATCTGGTAGGGGGAGGTGATAGCAGTGTTCAGGATATCTAGAAGTTCTTTGAGGGGCCCACTGTAATCAATGACAATGGGTGGGGGGGGAGGAGGGGTGTCTTTGGGTGGGGGTGGAGGGGGAGGTGGGGGAGCGGCGTCTGCAGCACCATCAATGGCCGCAAATTGGTTGTGGATGGGGACCTCTGTTGCCATCGTTGCAGATTGACAGCGAGGTGCCGTTTTGCGCGGTGCTTGGAAGCCTTCCGCGTCGGGAAAGGGTTTTTTCTTCTTGGTTTGCCCGCGTTCAGCGGGCTGTGTGGCCTCCGAGTCGGAGGAAGAGGCTAACTGCCGCTTCCGGCGTTCAGCGACTGGGCGCCGATGGTCGTCGTCGAACTCCATCGCGCTCCCGTCATCGCTGTGTCGGCTGCGGCAGTCATGTTGGGGTAGAGGAGGGGCTGAAGCCGAACACTGTCGACCTGCTGGCGCCCCTCCTCTGCCGCGTCATGGAGGGCAATCAGTTGCTCTTGAAGCCCCTCCTGAATGTCTGTGTCGGACATCAGTGACGATGCGAGTTCTTCTTCAGGTGCCAGAGCTGGTTGTGAGATGCATACAGTGTCTTCTATGTCCGGCAAGTCGAGTGGTGATCTGGGGGGGGGGGGGAGGGGGGAGTGGGATCTAGAGCGCGGCGCATGCGGGCTTGTCCCACGTGAAGGGGGCCCTGGTGTGCAGATTTCCCTATTCCTGGCCCTAGGTGCAGTTTCATTGATGGCTGCATCAATGAAGCTGTGACCGGGAGTGGCAGGGGTGGGGCAGATGACTGTGGATGTGATGGTTGTGGTGGTGATAGTGGAGGTGCAGATGGTGGTTATCGACAATGTAGTAACATCGCCGGCTGCGGCAGTCTTCGTCCTTTTTGTAGTCCCAATGGTGTCCATAGTCGTAAGTGGGGGGCCGGATGGGGCCGCCGACGAAGCAAGCCAAGCCGGACAGCGATCCGCCACACCCATCGCATCAGAACGCACATCCTTCACCCGTGGCATCCCAGCTCGGAATGAGCCTCTCCGCTGAATCTCCTCCCCTTTATACTCTGATCGCTCCCCACCCCTTCCCCCTAGTTCTGCCGCACGTGGCGCTGCGTGGAGGGGTGGTGGGGATGGGCTGGCTGCTGGATGTGAACTGTGGACCATCAGATGTACTGTGGGCTCCGTCGGGAAGCGGAAGTCGCTTTGGGTCGGCACTGTGCTTTTAGTTGGCTGAGTGGTGGGTCCCAGGCTTTGCTGAGGTTGAACCCAGCGTCTCTGTTGATCAGCCCATCAGCTACATGTATTTCAGTCGTTTCCTTCAGAACACAGCCCCAAAAAGACGAGGCCTGCAATAAAACTTCCGTTTTCGCGTACTCCATAGTATCTCCAGTATCCATGTAATGTTCCACAACCGCAGATTTTGTAGGCTGCTTCAGTTCAGTGTGCTTTCTGTGTTCCTGGCATCTTTTTTCGATTGTCTGTACAGTTTGCCCGATGATGCCTTCCTTCATTTACACGGAATATGGTAAACATCCGGTTTGCGGAGCTCCGGGTCATCTTTTACTGTACCTAGCAGGGCACGCGTTTTCAGAGGTGGGCGGAAGGCACATTTGATGTTACACCGTGCCAGAATTCTGCCGATTTTGTTGGATACTTTGCTGGCATAAGGCAGGTACTCTATTGTTTTCTCAGTGTCTTCGTTCTCTCTCTGCTGGGCTTATGCATTCTGCCTGAAAGCAGGTCGAATTTGACTCTCGTTATATCCGTTCTGCTTGTAAACGTCCTAAAGGTGATTAAGTTCTCGTTGTAGGCTTTCCTCATCCGATATTGCAAGGGCCCTGTGTACCAGTGTTTGCAGTACACACTCACGCTGTGAAGGATGATGGCAGCTGGTAGCGTGGAGATACAGATCAGTGTGGGTTTCTTTCCTGTATGCAGTGTGTCCCAAGGTGCCATCCACTTTCCGCTTGACTAGGACTGAAATATTTATTTTACCCATGGATAAAGGAAATGCCACTGTACATGGACATATTTTTGAAAATTAATTTAAAAAGAAATTGTGTTCCTATCTCAAACGTTCGAGGCGGGTTGGGGGTGGGAAGGGGGTCGCCAATATCAAGTTTTTGCCCCAGTTCGGAAATATCGTAGATTCGCGGCTGATCGTTGCTAGACCAGTACTGTTCTGGCAGAAAATACTGTTCTATGATTTGCACAACTTGAAGTCAGTTTCTATTAGCCCATATAACCTCCAAAGAAACCAAGTATAATTACTGCCACTGCATTCAATAAGGGCACAGCCATTACGCTGTCACTAAGAATGCTCTAGTAAGTCGCCTGCCACAGTATCTAAGCCAAACGATCAGAACAGTTGCTCCACACTAAAGTATTAGATGATCGCACTTCATCTCAATTGCTGTTATAGGCACAATGTAGTTAATAAAGATATCCTATTAAACATATGGTTGCCACACCTACCGCCTGATACACAGAAAATACATACTGTATGCACTGGCGACCTCGATGTTCTGCCACAAACAGTGGACCGTATTTAGCTGAAATGCATCTGTCCACATGTGTTGCAGCTGTATGCTGACAATCCCACAATGCCTTAGCCTCATTAAAAGCACAAATTGCTGAGTTTGCAACAACAGTCGCCGCTCTTTGAGCACAACATTCCAATCACCAGTCTCAGGGCCATCACTCACTGGACAGATGTTGTCATTCACTTCCAGTTGCAAAGATATGCTACACTACATACAATTTGGCTGAGATCCACAAATGTTGTTCCCCGTGTAAGGTGGGAAATGTACCTGGAAATCAGTAAGATACCAACTGGCTTCCCAGATGCCAGTTGTCGACTGTTTGCCATGGAACATAGCAGAAAATTGCAATTTTTAGTGGACGCAGGTGCCGATGTGTCAGTGCACCTATCTTCTCAACTACCTCGCTACAACAGTGATGACTGTTGCTTCTTTGCTGCCATTGGTTCCACAATTAATAGATATAGTCATGTGACACTCGCACTGAACTTAAGACATCCTTGTGAGTTTTTGTGGCAATTCATTATTGGAGCCTTTGTATACCCCATCCTTGGAGCAGACATTTTCTATTTTACAGTTTGTTAGTGGACCTTCACCACCACGACCTTCTTGATACACTTACTAACTTAGTTAGCTGTAGACACTTACACTGCCATGTGCATGATCACTGGTGATTCTCCATATTTAAAACTTTTTAAACTGTTCCCAGAGATCACTCAGCGCCTGTACAGCTCTCAGCAGTGCATTGTGTTCTAGCCATGACCGGACCACCAATTTACAATTGACTTTGTTGACTACCACCTGAGATAAAGACACAAAGCGAAGAAAGAACGTTCGTTTACGCTCACCCAAGAAATCTGTCATAAATCAAACAGCAGTTGGATGTCACCTCTTCAAATAGTTACAAAGAAGTCCAACAGACGACGCCCATGCGGCGATTACTGGCATGTTAAAGCCAGAACAATTCACGATCAGTATTCTGTTCCCCATATTGAAGAGTTCTCGTTCAGTACCCCAGTAAACACGTCTCAGTATGAACTTTCAACCAAATACCTATTGCTCCAGAAGACATACCTAAAACTGCTGTCTGTAATCTATTCAGCATATTCGAGTTCACATGTCTTCCAGCATTTTACGGAGGAAGGCACACATGACCTCGGCTTCTGATACATGTGTATTGGCGAAACGAAACATCTGGAACATTTATGGGAAGTCTTCATTCGCCTCTGTTCATATGGTTTACTCATCAGTCCATCAAAGTACGTGTTCGGAGCGTCAGAAGGTCAGTTCTTGGGTCATACCATTAACATCCAAGGAATTCGGTCGCCATTGGAGGAAAAGGTGGAAGGCGTTAACAACTTTCTGCACCCTGTGTCAGTTCACGAGTTGCGAAGTTTTCTTGGTCTTGCTAGCTTTTATCGATGTTTCATGTGCATTTATGGGCTCCTAGCTGCTCCACTAACGACTTCTTACGATGTTAGCCGAAACCAAGTGACAAATTACAGTAGACCAGCGAAGCAGAAATGGCCTTTAACAAGAAGACCATTATTTCGGACCTGCACTTTCAGCACACCCTGCCCTGCAAGATCCTCTCACTTTGCTGGTTCCAACTGCAACACGTACTGCACTTTAACAACGAAGTGACCAATATTGGTAGCCCTGGGCGTTCTTCTGTGAGATACTTTCTTGGTCCCAACACAGCTGGTCAACAAGCATCCGTGAATAATATAGATAATACAGGGTGTACATGAAGTACGGAAGCACTTTCAATTATTTATTGTACAAGAACCAAACATTGTACAAATATCATACATTATGTCATTTTGAAGAGAACCCCTGAAAGTTATTTTTCATGTATACCACCACAGCGTAGTTTGGTAATTTGCCGATAGTCAGTGCTAGTCGCAAACAACTGTTTCATGAAATGGCCTCCGCAATCACCAGACCTCCCCTGTGTGACTTTTTTTCTGTGGGGACACATGTAAGATCTGGTGTATGTACCGCCTCCACCACATGACGTAGCAGAGCTCCGGGAGAGAACACGGGAAGCAAGTGCCACAGTTGATGATGCCATGCTGGGACGGTTATGGCAAGAGTTCGATTATCGTATTGATGTCTGCCGGGTCACTTGTAGTTTGCATATCGAATGTTTGTTAAAAAAAACTTTCAGAGTTTCTCTTTCTAAATGCAATACGTATGGCATCTATATAATGTTTAGTTCTTTTACAAGAAATAATTGAAAGTGTTCCTGGACTTTACGTATATATATGTATATATAGAAATTCCACCATATGCTTGAAGGCCCTCAGTTTACGTTAACCACTGATCACATGTCACTCATTCATGCTTTTCGTCAGACACCAGACAAACCATCGCCACGTCAGCTGTGACACTTCGACTACAAAGTGCAATGGTCTTTCCGTGTAGACGTAGTTAGAAATGAAGTCGATTGTGAAGTACTCGCTTGGGCACAATAACACAGCAGTGAGCTGCAAGACTTACTTGCGCATCCAGTTGGCGTACAGCTTCGTTGCATACAGTTATCTCATTCAAAATAACGTTGTATTGTGATGTTTCTACAAAAAATGCATATCCGTTTGTGATAATGAACTTTCAAGTAAAGGTAGTCCTGTCAGTGTAGGGTTTCTCCCACCTGCGGTCCAGAGTACGACAAGGCTGGTTAAATGAGGTTTTTTTACAGCTGACTGCAAAGCTTTTGGTCACCAGTGTGTGGACTGTCAATGTAGTAAGATCACTTGTCACATCAGTGCACTCCAAAGCACTTTCGTTCCACCCAACCAATGAATCGAACAAGTGCCTGTAGACATTGGTGGATCAATAGTGTCTTTTGAAGGAAATTTTGGATATTTGTGATAAGGACTATGGGACCAAAGTGCTGAGGTCATCGGTCCCTAGGCTTACGCACTACTTAATCTAACCTATGCTAAGTACAACACACACACCCATGCCAGAGGGAGGACCGAACCTCTCAAGGGGGGAGCTGTGCGAACTATGACAAGATGCCTTAGACCGCATGGCTACCCCGCGCGACTCATTTGATGGTTACATCTAACGGTAATCAACTGCTTGACCTGCTGGTCTGGCGTTTTTCTTACAGTCAATGCCACCGCTGAAATAGTTTGAACTACATTCTTTCGCAGACAGATTCCTCGTTTTGGAGTGTCATTCCTTATCACTATTGACAAGACAGGTAACATGAATCTTGTCTGCTCAAATTACTCACTGGTTTGTTATACATGAAGTATTCGAGTTGCAGCTTCTCATCCAACAGAAGTGGCTCAAATGAGTGTTTGTATAAAAGTACCCCTACATTGCCATGCATCACGATATTGAACAGAAACCATGCCAGTTGCCGTACTGGATCTCCGTCCTTCCATCAAGGAAGATCTTAAGGAAAAGGAAAGTCATATTTAAGGCTGATTCATATTAGATGTCAGCAAAATGGAACAAAAGGTTAGGTGACGACAATATCAAATGATGGAAGGATTACACTACTGTCCATGTCATAATGACTGACCCCTGACTTTGAGCTCTTATTCGGGTTACATCGCGTCGTGAACATCGATGCACTGCGACATTATGGCTGTATTGCTTTCTATGATACGTTGATGACACCCTCCTGATATGGCCTCGTGGTGAAGATACACTATGGCAGTTCGTCGATCATATGAATGGTGACCATCCCAACATTAAATTTACTGTCGAGATGGAGAAGCATGGCAAGCTACCTTTCTTGGATGTTTTGGTTGAGCGGATGGCAGGAGGCCAGCTTGGTCATTCAGTATACCGGAAACTAACACACACTGATCGGTACTTGGACGCCATAGCTTTCACCATCCTGTACACAAGAAAGCTGTCCTGAACACGTTGGTTCATAGAGCCAAGATTATCTCTGACGATGACCACCTACAGTCTGAATTTGCAGAACTTAAAACGTGTATTTGGGGAAAATGGATACATCAAAAGAGACATCGCAAACACTTTCAAGGGCCGCCGACGAAAGACACCTGGTGAATCACTAGAAGAGGCCAAACGGACTGTATTCCTGCCATACTGTGGAGCAACTAGCAGCAAGTTAGGATGTCTGCTGCAGAAACATGGGCTAAGACCAGTGTTCCGACCCGCCCCCAAAATACGAGATATGTTGCGCCCTGTTAAAGACGACATTGCTCTTCGAGCGTCCAGTTTGTATGGTGTACCCTGTGAATGTGGCAGCATGTATATCGGACAAACAATTCGCACGGTTGCGGAGCGTTGTACTGCGCACAAGCGCCACATAAAACAAAGGGAGATTGGTAAGTCTGCCATAGTGGAGCATTGCCTAGAAAACGGACATAAAATACAGTTCGAAAATACAAAAGTGTTGGCTCACGCGTCTACATATTGGGACTCCATTATAAAGGAAGCGGCCGAGATTCGTTTAAATAACAACAATTTCAACAGAGACCAGGGATACACACTCAGCAGAACATGGGGGCGGGCGTTGGACATCGAAAGAAAGCAAAGACAGATGCGCGACGCTGGAGCGGCAGTTTCAAACGTGGAGCCTGCCCCTGGCGCTGCGAGAGTAAGCATGATTTTTCGGACATTGTTTGGTGGGTATCAACTTTCAGGAGTTATAGAAGTTGTATCGTAATTAAGAAGAAAATTTCCTTTACACGGTTTAAAGATACAGACTCACTCTATTTGAATGCGTATTTTCGGTATTTTTTGGTCAACTGTTTCGTCGTTACAATTACGAAAGCAACATGCTGCGGTTGACCTTACTATTGTGGTTATTGTGACGTAGAAAGTACAGGTATAATGCTTGAACTTTTGTGGGTTACATCGTATGTCTTTACTAGTGGTTACTCCTTTGGATGATCCGTTAAGAGTCTGTAAGCAGTTGCGTTAATAACTGCAATGTGTGCGAGACTGTGGTGGAGTGTGGTTGTCATAGCCGCGTGTTACCATCGTTGTAATGCGCGATTATAAAATTTTCCAGAAAAGACTGATGAAAGGAATAAAACCTACCTTAATCACTTTCATTACTGCCTGGGGTCTCGCTGATGCTACTGTGATCGCCTGCTTGCATCGGCAAAGGTTTTATTTCCACGTCAATATAGCGAGTTCTTTGTGTATAAGTTTTCAAGTTTCTGTACTTGACTCACTGAATTCCTCCAGACACTCAGGGGAACACATTTGCAGAGTGGGGCCGCACAACTGTAAGGTATCGTTTAATCTTACAGTTCTTGTTCTCCTTTGTTACCTTGTTCTTGACAAATACCCAAATATGTTCAATGGCGTTGAATTTGCAGTGTGTCACAGGCTATCACAGAAGATTAACTTCTTATACCACTGAGCGCAGTACACTTCCCAAAAGGAGTTCTTGTGATCTGAAGTGCGGTCGCGTATGCTCTAGTGGGCCAGCTTTAGTAAATTCCTCGTATGATGTGGCATTTGATGGAAGGTCTACATTATTTCATTCCAGCCGTTCAGTAACATAATCCTTTCTCAATTTCATAGATGGATTTCGTGACACTGGATTTATCATTGTGTGTTATGGATCATGATCTAAAACAATGACAGATTTGTATGGTAATTTTTAGGACAGGCTCTTGAGCAACTCATTGTAGCGTCTGACATTCATCTCAGAATGATAATCTGCACCTCGTTTTGCCAGCATTTGGCACGAAATTATCTTCATTCCCAATGTGACCCACTACAATTCTTTTTCCAGAATCGGACGATGTTTTAATTCCTCCTTTGCAGTCATCCAGCTCTTGAACACTTCCTCTGTGATAATCGTATACGTTTTCTGATGCACAACGCATTTTTTGCTCCTGCCATCCAAACTTTATGGAATCACTTGAGCCACATCAACTCTCATCAGTGTAATAAATGATCCATCCAGTGTTTTGCAAGTGTATTATTTCCCCCAAGAACTGTTCTCTTTCTCCTGCTACTCCATTATTTTTCATCAGCATAGGTTTTCTTGTTGAATTTTTGGTATCCAGTTCCCGAATATCATGCCAAGAGGTTGTTTCATGCAAGTCTTCTGTTAAATCCAGCCTAGTCGTCGATTATGGGGTGTCTAGGAACACTGCTTTCTCGGATCGCTAGACAACATTCAAACAAATCGTATTAATGAGTTTTACTACATATGAAAAGAATACAGTACTCAACTCTGTGTTACACAGATGTGTAGCAAACAAAGAGCGACAGACCAAAAAAAAAAAAAATCTCTTCAGTATAACAATTACCAAGTCCGTGTTACATAGTACAAGCAAGTGATTAGAGTTCACTTCTATCCAAGTTGATAGTCTTAAAGCTCCAGTAGAACTGTGTCACGACCAGTTGGGTGTGGTGGTTATGACCTCTTCACATAGGGGCTACTGCTGTCACGTTGTCCTCCTGGAGAGGGCCCAGTCAGCGTACGATTGGCTGACGTCTTCTCACAGCCATCTCGTCTCTGTCGTTCCCAACTGGCGTGCCGGCGCTTGACTTTACGCCTTAACATTTCGACTTTTCTAATATGGCTGCTACTGAGGGAAACTGCCTTTCCACAAAGAAGTTGTGTATTTTACATCTTACAGCGCCCTGTTCAAACTCATCCAATGTCACATACCAGAACTTTTTTTTGATGATGCAAGACATGAAATTTCTCTGTATTATTACGAAACTCGCTTCACTGTACTTTCACTAACACTGAGGCATTCAGAATTTTCTTTACTAGCCGTGATATGGAACTGTTCTTTTTCCACCTGAAAGTAAGCACGTACACTGATCACTGCAGATCTTTCACAATTCTGTAAACGGTGCATGGTTTCACAAATGTACAAGGCAGATAATTATTTTACGAGGACTGTCTCACCCGAGTAAGCAACCACGAATGGGAGCACGATTTTTCCTGTGTGATGGAAAGCTCCGATGTAAACAATACAACAATGAACAATGAAGTGGAAATACTGTTCAGAGGTCTCGCTGCATAGCATATGTGAGCAGGTGGAGCGTGAAGACGCAAAAGCAAATAAATTAAAGATGTAATGTCAGCGCTTTATGTAGATTTATGTGTATCAAAAATGCAACAACTGTGAAAGGCAACAACAAAGCTTGGATTTACGCTTCTTGTCTTGTTAATACGCATCAGTACTAAGTGAACTGCAACAATTTACATGCACCATTCTTAGAACAAAACGGCTAATCGTTAAGCAATGAAAATTCTGCTGTAAATGGAAGAAGATTGCATTTTTAAATTGTAAAAAGAGATATTTCTCCGACTTCCACGAATCCTCAAAGTTGACAGATATCGAAATATGCTCTGAAAACTACTCTTTCTATTCAATATTCCGGCGTTTGACGTCCTCATTTCAACTAAAACGTAGTATTCCAGCACTAGATAAAAGTAGACTTCCACGATTCTGCCAAGGTACAACACATCGATGTTCGTCATTCGGAGTAACCAGAATATTATCTCAAATTCAAGGGTGAGTCATTATGAAATTGGTAATAGATGGAGGAATCACACTAGATGGAACTGGTTTAATGTCGGCCAACTCGATTTCCAGTGAATTATTCGGCATCAGACTTTGTTCAAAATTACGTTCGCCAACTATATCTAGTCACATTAAGGAACAGTAACACTGCCATTTCATTTTCGCTGATCTCTGGAAATGCATCGAAGTTTTTGTTGGACATGACGCTGTGCAAAAGCCACCATATGATGGACCATATACCGTCCTTACTTGAAATTAGAAGACAATTAGGATCGATGTTAATGGTGCTTGAACTAACATTTCTATCAATCGCCTTAAACATGCTTTCTGCACGTCCAACGCTGGTACCTGAGTACTGCAAAAGCCACAGTGGATGCCAGACAAAATGCCTGATGGATCTACTGCAGACTTGGCATAATTGGCCACCCCTCCACCCATCATCGCAGACAAGATGCGTCATATGCCAGACAAAACGCCCAGCCAACCGACATGGCAGGAGTGCCTGCCCCTCCTCTGTCGTCACCAAATTTGTGGACCATGTGCGTTTCAACAGAAAACACCGTTCGCACTTGGGGGAAGGGGTGGGGAAGTTGAGTGATAAAGTGTGATGAACGCTTGGTTCCAATAAGTGTTGCTGTTTTTCGACTGACTCCTGTTTATTCTCTGTCCTCGTATTTAGGTCTTTGTTTTTTATGTTACGTTCTGGCTCTTGAGTTGTTCACACTTTCACATGTGTGCGTGTGAATAAAATGTTGTTAATAAAGTATTCATGCTGAAGCTGCAACAAAATGTTGTTTCCCTTCTCAGCAATTTACCACATAAAGTTATCAAGAACATACATTATTAAGTTTGTTTTGGCCATTAATAAACTTTGTGGTTGTTAATTTCGATATTGTACTCGAGTTTTTATACTAAAGTTGGAATTGCATAACTTCAGTTTCACCGTTACATGCTGGACTAACTGAACTGACATTTTATTGACATTAGGACTAGTGAGAACCATCAAGGATTTGACAATGGCGTCACCTGACGGTCCATCTGATCTTTTGGCATCTAGCATGAATCGACCTTTTAATTTAAGAGTTTACAAAAAAGATAAAGAAAAAAAAGTGGTCCCACAAATCATCTCAGGGCATCAACCAGTTAATAACTAGTGCTGTCAAGAGATGATGAAGTGTCGTTCAAAAAGTAAATGAATTATCAAAATTACTTCTGCATTCTTGGCGAATTTAATCTTATGGGCTTTAAACTGCAGTGTAACATACGTTTCCATGCCTAAAGCGACATCTTATTTGCAAGATGACATGACAGGTATTGTTAAGTTAAAAGTAATGATGAGATGCCAGGCAACTGAAGACATTAGATTCACTGTATTGCGCTAACTGCATTCCTCAAAGCCCAGTAAGTTGTTATATGGTATCATCGCTATACACGTCAAATGGCAGCAGTCACACAGTCTATGAATAACACAGACTGGGACGTACCTATCACGATTTCTTGGGAAGAAAGTTTTGATGTTGACTTTGGTGGGGAGGAACTGTATTGTCGTCTGCGAACATCAAAAGTTAACCTGTTTTCGCAATGCTCACTCAAATAGTAGTGGTTGAATTCTCATATTGAGTCTTCTTAATCTGTATTTTAGTGTTTTGTTTCGTTTTCGTGATAAATTACATACGTTGCATGACTACTTGGATACTTTTTCCATTTATTACTCTTGTATAGGAGATGCCCGATAGCTGAAATGAAAACTCGGTTAAATTTTACAGTAACTGAATAGCGCTGACACTTACACTGTGTATAAATAAGAGCATAAGTTGATGAAGCAGGTTTCATTAAATAACCTTTTATTAAGCGGAAAAAAAAATCAACTCTATTGGAGGAGAAAAGTACAGTCGTTTGTAATGGTATTTGCTATATAGTAAAAACAACATAACATGTAAATAGGCGCTACATTTCCTTATAAATTTTGTTTGTTGTTTTTGTACATATATATTTTCGCTAGCAAATAAATGTTAATGTTTTTAACTTTTGTTTCACTCCTCAACAATTTACAATGCAAAATTAAACAAGAATATCCATTATCAAGTTTGCTTTGAACATCAACAATTTGTTTCATTGCTGGTTTCTTAATTTCAATACTATTCTACGTTCACTACTTGGTAGTGGCTTAAGTGAAGTAATGTTTTGTTGGTGTTCTGTCAAGTCTGATCCCTCCATCATTTTATACTGACAGCATCTGACATTCTGTTCCATTTTGTTGGTGTCTAATGCAAATCAGCCTTAAATATAATTTTTCTTTTACATATTTTTGTTTCCTAACTTTGTACTACTGTACAGAATCACCAATCATTTGCTTTCAATTTGTGAATGAACACACAAATTTTCTGTTTTCAATTTATTTTAATGTCTACATTCAGTGACTAAAGTAAAAACTTATTAGTATTATGTTGGACTCAACTATGCATCCTACAGTTAAGCAAACCTCACCAAATCCATATCATCATGTACAGTACTGTTGGAATACACCGTGTTTCTGAAAAATACCCTTTGTTATGTGAAAAAACATACTTTGTTACTTTAATACACGCAAGTAGTTATAATGAATTGATGAGGAAGGCAATATGATTCCCATCAAAAGACTTCAGTATTTTTTGCCAGTTTACAAAATATTTAATTGCTTGGTTGAATATAAATCTCAGTTTCTTTGCCATGAACTAACTATTTACGTACACAAACGACTGAAGACTTGTGCTATCAAACAAACAAAAGCAGAATAAGTGCAGATCCACCTACTGGCAGTTGCTGAACTTGTTGGATGATGGTGGAAAAAGGTGCACAAGATCAGTAAGTTGAATGGTAAATGTACTCAGATTGTACAGTTAATGTCTCACAAAATTCGAGTCAGCAACTTTCTCCTACAAATGTGAAAATATTTTGACACTGACCTACATAGAGAGGAACGATCACCACGATAAAATATGGGAAATCAGAGCTCGTACACAAAGATATAAGTGTTTATTATTTCGGGTACGAGATTGGAATAATAAAGAATTGTGAAGGTGGTTCGATGAACCCTCTGCCAAGCACTTAAATGTGATTTGCAGAGAATCCATGTAGATGTATATGTAGATGTTTTGAACAGAACTTGGTTATTAGTGTGCCCCGCAACAGCATGCATACCTAATATTACCAAAACACACACTTAAAATGGGATTTTCCAGTGCTCATACCTCAGGTGCTATTGGTGATAAAAGGCAGGGTCAAGACCATTCGTATACACAACAGAAAATTCTTTTCCTCCTCCTTAGGTAAGTTGAGCAAATCAGTTCATTCTTTTTACACTTGGTGTGGTCTATTGAGGGCTTGATGGGACTTATGAAGACACCATTAGTTCATGGGTGATCCCTCCGAAAACCCACAATAATGGTTTTTTACCACATTTGCGCCGTCACCAGCAGACCAAAACCCTGCCGAGGATACCAAGAAGGCTATGCACAGGCAATGGCTTAGATTTTTACGATATTTTCCTAAGATCCCGATCTCAAAGAGCTTTGAAGGATTTTCTTAGTATCTTTATCTGTCTCCAGGAGACAGAAATTCACATTTACCCAACTTCTACACATAAAATCTGATATGAGACGAAATATAAATAATAAATAACTGCAGAATATTCTCAAATTTTAATGGTATTTATCCAGAAGAGCCATCTCTCCATTTTCAAACATCTTTATCCGTTAACGAGAAATAAATAAAAAAACTGGCTTTTGTGGGTACCAATACCCAGCCACAGATTCCGAAACCACTATGTGAAACAAATGACTGTTATTTTTATAGTGGATTACTGAGATCCCAATCTCGAACGATCTTGAAAATTTTCTTCATATCCTTATTGTTTCTGAGATACAGGTGTTCAAAGTTACCATACTCGTACCCATAGAATCTGATGTGAGGCGAAAGTGTAGTTTATGAAGTGACTTAACCCTGAGGAATATACTGTAAAGCATCTCTCTTATCATCTGGGAACCCCATGTTGCAGTACTGAAGCACATGCACAATGTTTTTTCATGTAAAATCCGGCCTGATGTGTAAAATTAGTTTGCATTATTTTAATTTCACATAAGTACACTATCTAAATTTTACTCAATACATTTGTCTTCATGTACGTTACATGCCCTGTTGCAGCAAGGAACAGAAGGGAACCAGCGGATAAATGCTCCTATTGGAACACAAAAAATGCGAATATATTCCAGTTTATTTACAAGATTGTAACAGTTCATTTTACCTTCCTCATCAGCTTTAAAAATTTTCCCATACATTTTGGCATGCCAACATATTAGCGCTTCTTTATGCTGAGAGAGAAGACAGTGGCAGTGGCAAAGAGACAGAAAATTAATAAATACTGGAAGATAGTGGAAAGAAGTAGATAATAAAAGTGTGAGAGAAAGGGAGGGGGGACAGTGACAGTGGAACATAGTAGACAAAGACAGAACCACGATAGAAAAAGAGTGAAACGAGATAGTGCCTCAGGTGGGATAGGGTGAGAAGCAATAAAGAGAAAATGAGTAAGAGCCATTGATAATGAGAGACAGAGAATATGACAATGACAACACAGAAATACTGACAATGAGAAGACAGCAGCAGTAGAAAGGAAGGACTGAGATATTAGCCATAAGAGAGGGCAAGCAGAAGACAATGACAGTGAGAGGAGACTATAATAGCAGGACAAAATGAATGGGATTGTGGCTGAGACACTGCAAACAGTAACACAGATAAACAGAGAGATAACAATAACTGCGTGTTGGGGTCATTACAGCGATGGACTAATGGATGTGAATGAGCTACAGTTAGGGGACCTTGTGGGAGCTTGATGTGAGTTGCATTCTTTTTTTTTTTTTTTAAAAGAAAATATATATTTATTTGAATGCCAAATTTGTTGCGATAATTTTTAATGGTGCTGATGAAGGTAGAATGAGGCAGCTGGTACTGCACTTCTCAGTCAGAGTGTTTAAACAAACAGGAACATGACGAAAGAGTTCATGGATGAACAGCTGAATGCTAGTGTCTAATGGGCACAATATTTCGTCCAGCGACCACGTTGCCATAGTCAAGTGTACAGATGAACTGACTGCTGAGGTGCCAGCGCCGGGCTTTTATCTCATCTCATCTCCTCTCCCCTCCAGGTGTTCCGAACGCGGCCCGCGCCCAGACGCGGAACGTTCAGCATCCGTTCCTTTCGCAGTCCACGCACAGGGGCATGTGCTGGCAGTGTCTTCTTTGTTGGAGGTGATTAATGCCCAGCACCGGTGTATAGGTGGTCAGTTCACCAGGGCACCAGATAGTGACAAAGTGGTCACTTTTCAAAGTATTCAGCTGTTCACCTGTGAATTCTTTCATCATGAAGTACACAGGGAGAAACTGAAGAATCACAATCAAAACCATATTCCTGTTTTTTTGTGCTTCGATGGGAGCATTTTTCTCCTGGTTACTCTTATGATCCTTTTCCACAGTTTGAAAATCATATTCACCTTTGGTCCATTTGTTCCCTCAAACTACTACTACTACTACTACTACTACTACGTGATCAGGCCCAGTGGACCGCACGCATCTACAAGTTTCCTCCTCCACTGTATTCTGTCCATTGCTGCTATCCGCTATTCGTCCACATCTATTGACATTTGTTTTAAATCTTCATGGAGTCCATCCCTCCAACGCTTCTTGGGTCTCCCTGGCGGTCTCTTTCCTGTAGGTGTGAAATCCAGGAGCTTCCGAGGCCATGCGTGATCCTCCATCCGGGCTACATGGCCGGCCCACTGCATTCGTTTGGCTTTCACAGCTCCTACTATGTTGGGCTGCTGGTATAGTTCCTCAAGCTCTTGGTTGTATGTGATCCTCCATTCCCCTGTATCTGCATCCAGAACTGGGCCGAAGATCTTCCGAAGCACTTTTCTCTCAAAGACAAGGAGCTTATGGAAGTCCTGTTTCCGGATACTCCATGTCTCACAGCCTTATAGAACAACAGGTTGGATCAGGGTTTTGTATAGTCGAATCTTGAACTGCCTGGAGAGAGATTTGGACCGAAGCAGTTGTGCTAGGCTGTAGTAAGATCGGTTTCCTGCTTGTATTCTGGCGTTGATCTCTGTTTCACATGACGAGTTCTCAGTGAAAAGTGCCCCTAGGTATTTGAATTCTTGCACTCTCTTGTAGGAATGGTCCCCAACCTGCAGTGATTGTAGATGATCAGCAGTCTGACAATGACCACGCGTCATAACGAGGTACTCTGTCTTAGCTTTGTTTATGTTTAGCCCAAATTTGCTGGCAGCCTCCTTTAGTGCTTTGGTCATTTGCTCCAACTCCTCTTCCGACCTAGAGAGTAAACAGATGTCGTCTGCATAGGCTAAGTATGCCAGTCTCTTTCCTTCGATTTCAATCCCTTCGTTCTCTTGGAAGGTCTCGCGTATGATCTTCTCGAGGGCAAAGTTGAACAGGATAGGGGACTACCCATCTCCTTGCCGGAGTCCTGTCACAATTTCAAATTCCTCGGTTATGCGATTTCCCATCTTCACCTTTGCATGTGTTTCGTTCAGACAGATCTTTATCAGATTGTGCCAAACTCCCTTAAACAGTTGAGGAGGCTGTTGTGATGTATGCAATCACAGGCCTTCTTAAAATCAACGAATAAAATATACAAATCTTTACTATATTCACCCAGTTTTTCAGTGAGCTGCCAGAGACTGAAGATGTGATCTACTGTTGACCGTCCTGGCCGGAAACCTCCCTGGTACTCCCCAATCACCGATTCTGCCACTGGCTGAATTCTATGTATGAGGCAATTGGACAGGATCTTATAGCAGACGTTAAGCAGGGCGATTCCTCGATAGTTGTCACATTTCAGTTTGTCGCCCTTCTTATGTATTGGACAAATCAGAGCTGTTTTCAATTCTCCTGGTAGTTCTTCTTTGGTCCATATTGCCTGTATCAGTCGGGTGTATTTTTTCTGCAATTTTCTCTCCTCCTGTCAGGATCATTTCAGCCTGTATTCCATCTTCACCTGGACTCTTATTCTGTTTAAGGAGTCTGATTCTGGTTTTTATCTCATCCAGGGTAGGTGGGGGTTAGCCTGCATCGGCTGTAATTGGGTACTGGAAATAAAACTGCAGTTCGGGTTCATCACAATTTAGCAGCTGTCAAAAGTACTATTTCCATCTCTTAGCTATGTCCCTATGATTCGTCAGGATCTTATCACGGGAATCTTTGACAAATTTCTGCTTGGCCTGATGACCTTTGCAGAGGTACTTCACTCTCAGAAACATTTCCCTCGTCTTTTGTCCTCTGAAGTCTGTTTCTGCTTCAGTGATGATATTCCTTATGTATTTCCTCTTTGCTCTTCTCAGAATTGCTTGTGTAGTCTTTCGGACCTCCTCAAATTGTGCTTTGGCCTATGCCAGATTTGTCCCCTTCAGCCATTTGTTCCTGGCTTCCTTTCTCCTTTCCAGGGCATCTGCACATTCCTTTCCAAATCAGATCATCTTGCCCACTGGGTTTCCTGTGAGTGTTTCCTTTGCTGTATCCCTAACTGAGCTCTGGATGTTTCCCCACATTAGTTCGAGGTCCTGATTCGCGTCCACTTCACTGAGTGCTTCAAAGCGGTTACTAAGTTGCAACTGGTATCTGGTCTTCATTGCCTCATCTTTCAGTTTCTCCACATGGTACCTTTCCACTCTTTTTAACTTGAGGCCCTGTTCTTCCTATACACTGTATGTTTAAATGCCCTCTGACCAGGAAATGATCACTCCCACCTTCGGCACCCCGCACTGTCTTAATGTCTAACACCCATCTCTTGGCTCTGAGATCAACGGCAACATGGTCTATTTGATTTACAGTTCTCCCATCTGGTGATACCCAGGTTCCTTTATGTATGTTTTTCTCCTGGTTACTCTTATGATCCTTTTCTACAGTTTAAAAATCATATTCACCTTTGGTCCATTTGTTCCCTCAAAAGGAATGTCAATTAAGAATTAAGTGTACATGTGAATAATATGTAACTACTAGAAACTGCCTGTTACATACTGATCACAGGAATTTAAGGGCATAATATGCTGATCATATTCTGTTTGTAAGTATCATCATGCGTGCATTCACACCACTTCGACTTAGGATCAATATTCACACCTAGAAATTTTGCATCTATCATACAGTCTATAGTGGTGCCAGGCACATTTCATTTAACAGTGCTATTTTCTGCCTTAAAATTGAAATTCATGGCATTAGTCTTCTTTATGTCCATTACCGCTTAATTCCTTATTGATCAATTGTAAACTTCCATGAGGACTGTGTCTGCTTCTCTTGTTCTCTCAGTGATTGTATCACATCAGAACCAATACTGCTCCTGACGGAAATCAGAGGGTACTTTTCGTCATGGGGAAAAGAATCTCTTTGCTGATTACAGCAAAAGCAATCACTGATTTTACTGATTGTTTTGCTGTAATCAGCAAAGAGATTATTTTCCCCATGACGAAAACCACCCTCTGATTTCCGTCAGTAACAGTATTGGTCATGATATGATAGAATGAGGAACCCCTTTATTAATGTATTTTGCTTCAGATAACTGTTTCACAAAAAGTTTAGAATCACTTGAGGTATGTGTTATCTTTGGTCTTGTACCTCGTCTGTCAAGTGTGTCAGAATGAGTCATTGGTAATCCCTCTCATTCCTAATTCTTCTAGCTTATTTAGTAGAAACTTATGGTCAACAGTATGAAAATCCGTAGAAAGATCTAAAAATGTAACTTCCTATCAGATTAAAATTGTGTGCCAGACTGAGACTTGAACTCAGGACCTTTGCCACCATTGTATTTGTTCGGGCCGAATGTCCTATGACACTTGTTGAAGTTCATCGTTGATACATGAACTCAGTTTTTTTTTTTTTTTATTTATTACAGAGGACAGCTAACCCTCTGACCGAACATGCTGAGCTACTGTGCTGGCCATCTGAGCTGCCCGAGCATACCTCATGCCCCGTCCTCACAGCTTCACTTCCTCCGGTACCTCGTCTCCTACCTTCCAAACTTCACAGAAGCTCTCCTGCAAGGAGATTGCTAGTTCTGCAGCATAGCAGGAGAGCTTCTGAGAAGTTTGGAAGGTAGGAGATGAGGCACCAGCGAAAGTGAAGCTGTGAGGACGGGGTGAGAGTCGTGCTTGGGTAGCTCAGATGGTAGTGTGTTTCCTGCTAAAGGTATAGGTCCCAAGTTCAAGTCTCAACCGGCACACAGTTTTAATCTACCAGGAAGTTTCATATCTGTGGACGCTCTGCTGCAGAGTGAAACTTTCATTCTGGATCTAAAAATGTTCCTGTGATACACTTATCTTTGTCAAGAGCATTAAGTGCCACCTTTGTGAATTCTATTATGGCCAACTTCATAGTTCTATGACTTTGGAGACCAAATTATAATTAGTTCGCAGCCCGTGGTCTTGCAGTCTTGTTCTCACTTCCCGAGCACGGGGTCCTGAGTTCGATTCCCGGCGGGTTCAGGGATTTTTCACCTACCTCAAGATGACTAGGTGTCTGTGTTGTCCTGATCATTTCATCACTCATAAAAGTGGAGAGATTGGACAGAGCAAAGGTTGGGAATTTGTACAGGTGCTGATAACCGTGCAGTTGAGAGCTTCACAAACCTAACATCATCATCATCATCATCATCAAATTATAATTAACTTAAAAGGATGTTTTTATTCAAGTAATTTGTTAATATGTACTTCATAATTGATTCTATTATTTGGAGAATGGTGTGGTAATTTTCTATGTCTTCTGCATTACCTTCCTTTAGCAGAGGTACTACTCTCGCCTGTATTAAATTTTTTCCCTGATGTGAAAAGTTTGTTTACTATGTTTGTTAAGGGAGCATGTATACTCTCGACGCTTTGTTTTATTCAGTATACACACTGGTACTTTTTGTGCAGTTTAATTGACTTCATGTTCCATCATGTGTAGTGATCTACACACAGCAAGTATTGCATCATTACAAATGATGATGTATTTGAACTGTACTTTGACCATGCACATCATTAGGTCTTCAGATATTTGATAGTTTTCAGGTACACCTTTTTCAAGATAGGATGGGGCGATAAAGGTTTGTGGCGTCTCTGGCATAAAGGGCCCTATCTTTTTACTCGATCATCTTTGATTTATCTTTGTCTAATGTCTATTTAGTCTTGGCTCACTACATTTGTACTGCCATGTTGTATTCGCTTGCTCCAGTGCTAAATATATGTATATTCGATGTCTAAAGTGTGTTATTACCGCCATACTACACGTAATAGCCACAGGTTAATACTTCTGGTTAAAATTTGTCTGAAATAGCAGTTTATTTGTTGACTGTCTGTATAGCTTAGAAAACCAATGATAAAGCCTAACATGGCACTCCAATGAATTAACTGAGTCTCTGGGTTTTGTGCTATTACACAAATATGAAACAAAATATTTTCCACCCTAATGTACTTTGTGGTACAGTCACATAAAATAACTTTTATTCACGTTCATCAATACTACATTATCCAAATTTGAAGAAAATGTTCAGAGTTATGTTACTCATATTCTAGGTGTAGCCAACAAACTGCAAAACATGGGCAAAACAGTTTATGATCGATTAATTGCCCTCATTATTCTTGGAGGTATACCAAAAGTATACTGGATGGGTATACAGTCCAGTAGAACGGATGAAAATTTCACATCACAAAACATCAAAGCAAAGTTACTAAATGAAAGGGTGGAAGAATACCTCAAGTTGGACAAACATGGCAGTGGTAGTGCCCTATTCACAAAGCATTTTAAGAAATCACAGTAGGGTTTCTCCAAAGACAAGCAAGAAAAGAAGAAAACAAAATGTTTGATTTGTTGTAAATATGGTCACTTCAAGTCCGGCTGCCCCTAGGAGCAAGAATTGTCAAAAAGAGGATTCCAAGTGAGCAAAAATTCATTGTTTTGTGGCACTTGATATGTCTGATTTCAACCAGAATGAGTGGATCACTTATTCCAGATCATCATCACACATGACTTCAAGAAAGAAATGGTTTCAGAATTTTGTACCAGAAACCTGCAAACAAAAAATTATGAAGTGTGCTGATAATGTTGAATTACTAAGTGAAAGGAAAGGAGGCACTGCTGTCAATTCACCAGATATATCTTCCATCAGAAATGTTACTATTGTCCCTGGCTTAGCCACTAATTTTATTGTAAGTTTTTGTTTGGTTCAGAAAACTCTTGTATGGCCTTGACACTCATGATTTTGTGTTCAGCTGCCAGCATCTTCAGAACCCATCATGCATTATGATATCCTAGTCAATCACTCACTATTTCATAAAAAATGGTCTGAGAAACTTCAGGACACAGTCCACGCAGATTATCAATGGCCATAAGATGACCAGAATTAATATGCTTTTCAAGCTTTTGCACCAGTTCCTCAGTCACAGGCATCCACTTCTCTCCAATGTGAAATTCAATTCATTTGAAAGTGAAATTCTGTACCCATTTTGTCATTCATTGATGTGACAATCTTCTCCCCACACACTGGCATGATTTCAGATGAATTGTGGCAGCACTCATGTCCTTGGCGTTCAGGTAGTGTATCACAGCATAAACTTTGCAAGAGATGGCATGAGAGTGCTCATCTTTAATCATCACTAAGAGAGTCGACATCCCCCCATGAACCATGGACCTTGCCGTTGGTGGGGAGGCTTGCGTGCCTCAGCGATACAGATAGCCGTACCGTAGGTGCAACCACAACAGAGGGGTATCTGTTGAGAGGCCAGACAAACGTGTGGTTCCTAAAGAGGGGCAGCAGCCTTTTCAGTAGTTGCAGGGGCAACAGTCTGGATGATTGACTGATCTGGCCTTGTAACAATAACCAAAACGGCCTTGCTCTGCTGGTACTGCGAATGGCTGAAAGCAAGGGGAAACTACGGCCGTAATTTTTCCCGAGGACATGCAGCTTTACTGTATGATTAAATGATGATGGCGTCCTCTTGGGTAAAATATTCCGGAGGTAAAATAGTCCCCCATTCGGATCTCCGGGCGGGGACTACTCAAGAGGATGTCGTTATCAGCAGAAAGAAAACTGGCGTTCTACGGATCGGAGCGTGGAATGTCAGATCCCTTAATCGGGCAGGTAGGTTAGAAAATTTAAAAAGGGAAATGGATAGGTTAAAGTTAGACATAGTGGGAATTAGTGAAGTTCGGTGGCAGGAGGAACAAGACTTCTGGTCAGGTCACTACAGGGTTATAAACACAAAATAAAATAGGGGTAATGCAGGAGTAGGTTTAATAATGAATAGGAAAATAGGAATGCGGGTAAGCTACTACAAACAGCATAGTGAACGCATTATTGTGGCCAAGATAGATACGAAGCCCACACCTACTACAGTAGTACAAGTTTATATGCCAACTAGCTCTGCAGATGGCGAAGAAATTGAAGAAATGTATGATGAAATAAAAAAAATTATTCAGATAGTGAAGGGTGATGAAAATTTAATAGTCATGGGTGACTGGAATTCGGCAGTAGGAAAAGGGAGAGAAGGAAACGTAGTAGGTGAATATGGATTGGGGCTAAGAAATAAAAGAAGAAGCCGCATGGTAGAATTTTTCACAGAGCACAACTTAATCATAGCTAATACTTGGTTTAAGAATCATGAAAGAAGGTTGTATACATGGAAGAACCCTGGAGATACTAAAAGGTATCAGATAGATTATATAATGGTAAGACAGAGATTTAGGAATCAGGTTTTAAATAGTAAGAAATTTCCAGGGGCAGATGTGGACTCTGACCACAATCTATTGGTTATGAATTGTAAATTAAAACTGAAGAAACTGCAAAAAGGAGGGAACTTAAGGAGATGGGACCTGGATAAACTGAAAGAACCTGAGGTTTACAGAGTTTCAGGGAGAGCATAAGGGAACAATTGACAGGAATGGGGGAAACAAATACAGTAGAAGAAGAATGGGTAGCTTTGAGGGATGAAGTAGTGAAGGCAGCTGATAATCAAGTAGGTAAAAAGAAATATTGAATTTAATTGATGAAAGGAGAAAATATAAAAATGCAGTAAATGAAGCAGGCAAAAAGGAATACAAACGTCTCAAAAATGAGGTCGACAGGAAGTGCAAAATGGCTAAGCAGGGATGGCTAGAGGACAAATGTAAGGATGTAGAGGCTTATCTCACTAGGGTTAAGATAGATACTGCCTACAGGAAAATTAGAGAGACCTTTGGAGATAAGAGAACCACTTGTATGAACATCAAGAGCTCCGAAGGAAACCCAGTTATAAGCAAAGAAGGGAAAGCAGAACAGTGGAAGGAGTATATAGAGGGTCTATACAAGGGCGATGTACTTGAGGACAATATTATGGAAATGGAAGAGGATGTGGATGAAGATAAAATGGGAGATACGATACTGCGTGAAGAGTTTGACAGAGCACTGAAAGACCTGAGTCGAAACAAGGCCCCCGGAGTAGACAACATTCCATTGGAACTACAGACGGCCTTGGGAGAACCAGTCCTGTCAAAACTCTACCATCTGGTGAAAAAGATGTATGAAACAGGCAAAATACCCACAGACTTCAAGAAGAATACAATAATTCCAATCCCAAAGAAAGCAGGTGTTGACAGATGTGAAAATTACCGAACAATCAGTTTAATAAGCCACAGCTGCAAAATACTAACACAAATTCTTTAGAGACGAATGGAAAAACTAGTAGAAGACGACCTCAGGGAAGATCAGTTTGGATTCCGTAGAAATGTTGGAACACATGAGGCAATACTGACCTTACGACTTATCTTAGAAGAAAGATTAAGGAAAGGCAACCCTACGTTTCTAGCATTCGTAGACTTAGAGAAAGCTTTTGACAATGTTGACTGGAATACGCTCTTTCAAATTCTAAAGGTGGCAGGGGTAAAATACAGGGAGCAAAAGGCTATTTACAATTTGTACAGAAACCAGATGGCAGTTATAAGAGTCGAGGGACATGAAAGGGAAGCAGTGGTTGGGAAGGGAGTGAGACAGGGTTGTAGCCTCTCCCCGATGTTATTCAATCTGTATATTGAGCAAGCAGTAAAGGAAACAAAAGAAAAATTCGGGGTAGGTATTAAAATCCATGGAGAAAAAATAAAAACTTTGAGGTTTGCCGATGACATTGTCATTCTGTCAGAGACAGCAAGGGACTTGGAAGAGCAGTTGGACTTAATGGACAGTGTCATGAAAGGAGGATATAAGATGAACATCAGCAAAAGCAAAACTAGGATAATGGAATGTAGTCGAATTAAGTCGGGTGCTGCTGAGGGAATTACGATTAGGAAATGACACTTAAAGTAGTAAAGGAGTTTTGCTATTTGGGGAGCAAAATAGCTGATGATGGTTGAAGTAGAGAGGATATAAAATGTAGACTGGCAATGGCAAGGAAAGCGATTCTGAAGAAGAGAAATTTGTTAACATCGAGTATAGATTTAAGTGTCAGGAAGTCATTTCTGAAAGTATTTGTATGGAGTATAGCCATGTATGGAAGTGAAACATGGACGATAAATAGTTTGGACAAGAAGAGAATAGAAGCTTTCGAAATGTGGTGCTACAGAAGAATGCTGAAGATTAGATGGGTAGATCACATAACTAATGAGGAAGTAATGAATAGGATTGGGGAGAAGAGAAGTTTGTGGACCAACTTGACCAGAAGAAGGGATCAGTTGGTAGGACATGTTCTGAGGCACCAAGGGATCACCAATTTAGTATTGGAGGGCAGTGTGGAGGGTACAAATCGTAGAGGGAGACCAAGAGATGAATACACTAAGCAGATTCAGAAGGATGTAGGTTGCAGTAGATACTGGGAGATGAAGAAGCTTGCACAGGATAAAGTAGCATGGAAAGCTGCATCAAACCAGTCTCAGGACTGAAGACCACAACAACAACAACAACAACAACAAGAGAGTTGAGACGCTCCTGATGAATGTTGCCACACATTTGTTTCAGTGTGTGCAACCATACTCAACTGTGGTAACAACTTTAAAAAACTATTCCCTGGTAGAGCTATGGGCCTTGTAGCCCTTGTTTCCAGATATCCCTCATACTTTGACTCGTCTGACATTTCATGTTAACAGGAAGAAATGACCCACTATTTTGGCAACAGCCAGGTTTCTACAATTTACGATACTACCGTACAAAATCTGTGTACGAAATGAGCGCAAAACTTTCAACATTTGTTATCACATCCTGGATAGGCAGTCATTTTATAAATATTGAACACTGTCCTTGAGGAACCTCTATTATGATACTGCACTACGACTGGTGTGCATGCATACAGTATCCAGCAGTGCCTGTATGTGGCAAATTAGCAGTTATTACAAAACAAGAGTCTGTATGTGAGCAATGGGCTGGATTATTAACCCTATTTCAGTTCCAATAGTTATAGCCTTGGATGGATGTGTACAGGTTTCTGACAGATTTGCTCCACATAAAGACACCTGGAGGCAAAAACAACATGAGAGAGACATCTGTAGAACCCAAAGAATTGGTGTTAGTTGTTCCACACTTCAACGTAACAGGCAAGATCAAGCCTTACCTAGGTTTATTTAAAATTGTAACACAGTGCTGACAAAGTCTAATTTGTGAACTGATTATTTAACATACAACGTTATTAACTTACCCTGGGCTTTAGTAATGAATTGACCAATATCTCATATACTTCTACTCCTATTAACTTTTGTCATGAGCTGTATTAATGTTGAAAGTATTTATGTGTAGGGAAACCAAAAATTTAAAGATACCTATGCTGTTTCACAGCTTGGAAGAAAATCACCTTCCTGAAGTAAGTGCATAATATAGCATTACCAAACTTATAGCTGCCTAGGGTCATCTGCAACATTCATAAGCTGTAATTGTTTAAAGTTGATAAATTATATTAATGATCTTATTAAACACTTTAAATTATTTTTTCAAAGTGTGTTCTCTGTGCTTCTGCTTCATAAGAGATTTTAAAATATCATTTTTGGTAAAGGCAGATACAATTCTTTTCTAAATCAAAAGGCATTAACGTTCCAGTTTTTGAAAAGGAGTGTGTCGAAAATTGTTACTTCAGGTGTAAATTCTAAAGGAAAATAGTGAATTCAGTTTCATCACACAGGCACTGGACTTCAGTGATATTATATAGAGTTATTTGAAACATGGGTCCGGAAATGCATAGTTACAGATTTATTCGATCTTCGGTTCCTACAAAATGCACTGTACATCTGTAATTACAGGTGCTACATTCTGGTTACTTATCACAGGAAATGTTCAAAGTGACCTCTTCCTGATGGAATACAGCCACTTCATTGAATTCCACACACAATAAAAAATTCCTGGTATTGTTCGTACTGAAGGAAACACTGTCAAGTGCATGCAATAGAGAGTAGGTTCATCCACAACAATGGTCCAATGCACAAGAAAATGTGTGTCTGTACAGATGAAAGTCCAGGTGTTTTAAGTTAGGTGAAGGAGTTGGCCAAGCAACTGATCCACCTCTACCTATCACATGATCAGGAAAATGTGCATTCAGGTGCCTCCAGGCAGACAAACAAATGTGTTAGAGCATCATTGGGCATGAAATACAGTCATCAATGGGATGCAACAAATGGCATGTATTCTAAGTACTCAGGCAATGCAGTAAGCGAGGAATCTTTGTAGTTCTGTTCTATAAGTCTCCCGGGAAGAACATATGGTCTCAACAAGCAATCACCAACAGTGATGGCCCAGATGTTAATGGAGAACCTCTGATAATGAGACAACTGGATAGCTGCCTGGGGATTTGTGTCTGCCCACACATGCTGGTTATACAAATTCTGGGTTCCGTCCCTTTTGAAGAGACAACAGCTGCAAAGTTCCGCATCATAACAAAATGCGGCAGGAACCACTGGCAGAATGTTACTCTTAAGACGATAATCCACAGGAGACAAAGCTTAGACACACTGTAGATGGTATGAATACAGACATTTTTACGTAACTGTCTCCAGATCACCACATTTGGCACATTCCTCTGTGAGTCAAACTGCCTTGTGCTGATTCAAGGACTTTCCTCCACAGCTTTGAGTAGATCTTTCTCGTCCTCTTGTGTTGCACGTCCTGGCCGGCCCACAGCTCCCAGAAGGATGTGTGAACTCTCGTATTCACAGAGAAAGCAATGAATTCCTTCAAATGTCTTTCGGTCTGGTAATCTGCAAAATGGGTAGCGTTTCTGGTACAAGCAACATGCCTCCAATGCACTGCCGTCCACCAAACTGTATATAGAATGCATGGTCGCAAACTTTTAGTTGGTGTACATTTCCAGACTGCAAACCATAGGCACAGGCACCACCCGACACAAATCTTTGCTAATAATCATGGACACATTTAATGTTCCTAGTACTTATGGATCATTTCAAAGCTGATTGCACACCACAGTTACTAACAATGGATATGCCAAGAACCACTTATTTAACTGGCAATCAGTGTACTTCATCTGCACGTGCTGAAGATTGTTCAGGCCCATATCACACCGATCCACAATTGTATTAATTGTGTAACACTTGTAACTGGCGTCGAAATTTTCTTCCAGGAAGCAGCACTTGTCTGTGTGCACTGTGTAACAGTAAAATGCTTGAATAACTCTGTAACTACTTCTACACCCATGTTGACATATCCTGTTTTTCATGTTGTTATGAGAGGAATCCATTCCTCACGTTTCGCCATGATGTTTCAAACCAGTCTGTACAATGTGGAAAGTAACCAGTACTCGGGTAAGAAGTGATACCCGGCGAAGCACTCCAGGACCAGCCAGAAAGTCAATATGGTGTAATAACTTCACAAAAGATAGCCTTTCTATGAACATTCATTTATTTATGATAGGCTATGCTTAAGATGCACTGACACTCTGTAACAGGGAGCACAAACTGGTTTGATAAGGTATCTGCATCAGCTTAGAGCAAATATAAATGTTAAAGCCACATTATGCAAAGAAACACATTAAGTTCTAAACTTCAGTACACAAGACAACTGCTGAAAGTAAACTTCTCTCTTGTTTTGCATGCCTAGTGAGTTACTAAATAATAACTTAAATGAACATAATCAGGAAAACTGAATACAGACACTGTGAATGTTGTGTTTCTATGTTTTTAAATATTTTGGTGACAGTATCAAATTGAATTCGTGTTGACAACTGGCTGGGCATAGAAAGGGAAGGAAAAAAATTTAAAACTTCCTTTCAAATACATGTACTATTAACATTTCAGCAAAAGCATTAAATATAAATGATTGCCATTACATGGCCATGTTTAGGATCAATATATTCTTGTCTGCCAATAGAGTCCTCTTCCTGTGATGCAACAGTTACACTGGCTTCCTCTATTAGTCTGTCCAATGACTCGATATACTGACTAATATTTTCATCATCAACACTTGCCATCATTTCTTTTAACAGCTCACACCTGTCCTGTGCTGCAGCTTGCAAGTTATCAGTGTTGACAACCGATGACTCCTGTTTCACATTAACTGCTACATTCTTATCTGAAGCGATGTTCAATTTATATTGTTTTTTGATATTATAAATGTCTTTCCTTTTTAACATGTGTACCCTTTTTAAGCTGCTTTCATGTGCACTATCTCTTATTTTCTTTAAAATTTCAGCATCTGATAGACCACTTGCAATTAAGTCAGCAACCATTGCTCTGTCGGTAGGAGTGAGATGCAGAGAACCCATAGAGAAGCTGTGGCCTGTGTGTGTGGCATAGAACTGGACACTGACTTTGCCTGATGGCATCTTCGTCGCTATCAAAGAGGCAGGACATGTGCGACCAATTTTGACCGAGGGACCAGCCAACCTTTGCCCCAAACCCACTGTTTTGAAATTTCCTGAACGGTGGCATAAATAATAAATTTTAGACTTCTGCGTGTTTAGTGTGCCACCACGTTGCTTTATGAATGAAACTCTTTTTTCACCTTCCATCTTTTCTTTCCACTGAAGGAACTCTGGAAAAAAATATTATTTTATTGGCAGCAACAACTCAGCATTGACAGCAACAGCTCAGAATTGATACATTCTTTTGAAAAGTGATATATTACTGTTTCCTTACGTTCCATGGAATCAAACTCCATTTCTTCTCTTTCAATCTTAATTCCATGCTGACATTCTAGATGGCTTCTTAAGTCTCGCATGAAACGGCATTTAAAATCATTGCATTCTGTGCATGCCACCTTAAAAACAAAGAAAAGAGATCAAGCAAGCATTTCAACAAGGAAACCACTAAACAACTAGATGTTAATGTAAGCAGATGGGAGGGTGACCTTGGGAGCACATTTATGTAAGGAAGACTGTGGTCATACAGAAGTTACATAGTGCAAGGTATGTAGAATTAACTAACACAATTAACTAACAGCTGGTAAGAGGTGATATTTTGGCTTTAAATTCTCTCTCTCTCTCTCTCTCTCTCTCTCTCTCTCTCTCTCTCTCTCTCTCTCTCTCTCTCTCTCTCTCTGTGTGTGTGTGTGTGTGTGTGTGTGTGTGTGTGTGTCAAAAATTTGGAGGAATACATTGATTGTGCCAATGTTCCTGTTTAGAAACAATTATTTACTTAAAAAGTAACTGCAGAACTTTGTTAAACATGTTTATTATGCTCTTGAAGATTGCAGACGTGAGAGACAAACATACTCAATCTACTCTATACGGTCTGATAAATATCGTGGAAACAGGAGAGTACCCCAAGAAAGAGATCCAAGCTTTCATTATAACAACTCCTACACAGAGGGAGAAGACAGTGGCATTGAGGAACAAGTGTCATCTGTTGACCCAATGCAAGAAAATTAAACTGCTAGTAGCATCTATCACACACTGAGCTCTAGTGGCTCAACTGATAACTCTCGCAAACAGCATTCGGATCACAACACAATATTATACGAGAAAATGACAGAAAAACCATGCAGAAGTTAAGCCTTATGATGGAGGCTTCCACAATCAGTGTAATAAGTTTTGTAAAGGATGAAATTGAAAGTACATGATGAAAGGTACCAAAACCACACCAAAGACCCAACACAGAGCAAGTAACAAAAAATGTGTTTCACATAATGAATGAAGCTCAAACACTTGCAAAAACAGATATGACACAAAATCAAGAAACAGAAATAAAAGTAAACAAAGAACAATGGATGACAGTAATCTGCAGAAGAGAGAAATGACCGGCTAGACACACGAGTCACTGACATACGCTAGACCAAGAGAGAGAATCCTACAAGCCGCAGATAAGAGGGCTTGGTTCTGCGTAACCCGAGACAATACCAGACCCAATAAAACAATTCCTAAATAAAAAGGCAATCAAAGAAAGGACTCGCACAGAACTGGCAAATAATGCTGAATTCTGGTGAAACAGAGATTACTGTCAGGAACTTTCACTTTCCGCTTTTTTTCTGGGACAGTGGAGAGGTGTTCCTCGAATAAGACACAAGGGGAGACCCACAAGTCCATTGCTGTTTACCCTTGCAGTAGAAGAAATTATAAGAATACCTCAAAGAGGGGGGTTTAAGCTCTTATGCCTTTACAGATGGCATTGTAATAGGCTCAAAATATATTAGAAAGCAACAGGAAACAATAAATGTGACAAAAACAGAAATGGGGGAAAAGCACCTGCATCGGCAGAGATCTTCATACAGCAGAGAAAACTAAAGATTGTAGCAGACTTCAAATATGTCAGCATCACTAAACAAAAAAAGCACAAAATATTTTACAAAACCTGTAACAGAGAAGACAATGTAAGCAATAATGGCCACTCACAAAACAGAACATATCAGATCCCTCAGCCTGGAGACAGTAATAGCACTATTCAGAGCAAAAATCTTACAAATATTATCGTAAGACATAAAAATCATCAGATCACATCTCACAGCGAAAAACCTAAAACCACTAGGAAGAGTAAAGGCAACATACACAAAGAAAGCATTTGGAGTGTCCAAAACTACACAACCCAGACTAGTATACTTGCTAGTGAGGCAATTCTTCCACACTGAAGACCTATGGACAGATCTGATGCTACCAAACACAAGTGCTTTGGAAAGCCTTTTATGCACACTGCAAGAGAAAAAGGAAGACACACTTACAGAATTTTATGGCACAGGAGCCAAGACTGACCGAACATGGACTAAAGAAAGCTTCGAGTTGAGACAAATGATCACCAGAATGGTAGCCCACAGTTTCCATCACCTTATCTACAATACCAACACACCATGAACTAAACACAAAGTATGAGTATAAACTGTTTAACTGAATATGCCAATGTTACCATATAGGATTCTGCTTTAAAAGGAAACATTACCATATAGGATTCTGCTTTAAAAGGAAACAGCCAATAAGTGACTATGCAAACCATGATCTGTAAAATGTCTATTTTCTTATATTATTTCAATCATATTTTGAGCTTGTGCACCTATTTGGCTGCAATAACTGTATTATTATTATTATTATACTACAACTATTATTACACACTTTAAACAAAACTAACTAAAACAGTCAAGACATTAAGGGACAAATTAAGACTGAACATACATACGGGATGTCCAGGCTAGGGGTATACACAAACAAATCCTTATAATGAAAGAACTTGACATTTTATGTTGTTGAGTAAATACGCAATTTATAGAGACACACTCCAAGGTGTGATTCTCAACGTTTCATATACAGCACTGAGTCATGTGGTGAATGCTTGCCAGTAACAGGGCACACCCATCTCCCTATGCTGGCAAACTACGCAGTTCCAGAGATGCCTACAGATGTTTTCCAGGCAGGATGTTGGACAAATAAAGTTATAAACCTTAATAGTACTGAAATATAAACATGTGTTTTGTACACCTCTAGCACAGACACCCTGTAGATAGTGTGATAAATAAGTAATGAGACTGATTTTTTCCCAGGAATATTTTCAAGATACATGCCAAATGTGGTTACCATTGTGATGAACACATAGGGCTTCAATCATGTTGATGAATCAGTCGATACACTCTCAACTGCTGTCAAAGTAACACAGTGCAAATAGCAGTGGCCCAACATACAGAGTCTTGGGTCAATATATAGAAGAGATGCTGAGTCACAGATAGGCACAACAAAAAGACTCTTGCAATTAAAGCTTTTGGCCTTTAAGGCCTTCATCAACAAGACACACATACACATACACACCCAAATGCAACTCACACACACGACTGCAGGCTCAGTCAACTGAAACCACACTGCCTTTTCAGGATTTTCCACTGTTTGGTCAGAGTCATGAGTCAAAGGGCTATGATAAAATTTTACTGTAAATTAGGAAAAATGATGTCAGAAATTTACAAAGACTTGTAAGATGTTTGGGGAGATTATCGTCTTTGTTCTATGCAATTGTTCTGCTTGTCTTCAGTGTTTAAAAAATGGAAGAGAATCCTTTCAGGATAAACTGCATGACCGATGTCCTATGTTTCTCGAGTGGATCAGTATGTGAAAATAAAGCAAGGAAACTGCTGCCAGTCAAAGACAAATTACCATCATAACACTTGCATTGGAAGTTGGTGTCAGTATGGAAAAGGTCAGGTCCAGTTACATCTCCACTGTTGATGAGGATCCTTATGTACTGAAACAAATTGTAACTGGGGACAAAAGTGTTCCATATCATATACCAGCTCTGTTGTAATTTTGGCATAACATTTTTTGTGTGAATGACCACCAACTATCCATCCATCCAAACAAATGGCCACTGCCAAATTGTGGCTGAGAGCAAAGACACTTTGTATTGGAACATGCTACTGAGCACAACATCCTCTATTTTGGTGACCACTTCACTTCAAAGATTGTACCACTTGGATCCTTCCTTCGCCTATAACACTCAAGTTATATTTTGTCAAAATTGTAGACTGGAATAGAAAAAGCAGCTTCAATTTTGTTTATGGCTGTGGCTAATGGATAATAAATATCTGCTTGGAAAGGGAGATGTTACAAAAATATTATAAGACTGTCCGCTAATACTGGGCTAAGTTTAGGTTCAAAATGGTTCAAATGGCTCTGAGCACTACGGGACTAAACATCTGTGGTCATCAGTCCTCTAGAATGTAGAACTACTTAAACCTAACTAACCTAAGGACATCACACACATCCATACCCGAGGCAGGATTCGAACCTGCGACCGTAGCGGTCACGCAGTTCCAGAGTGAAGTGCCTAGAACTGCACTGCCACACCGGCCGGCTAAGTTTAGGTTCCATTGTTGTAAAACTCACTGCTGAGTTTTAACATAAATGTCTTCTGTTTCACAAATTAATAATAATTAATCTCAACATGACAAAATTCAGACATTAACTATTGCACACCATCCTAATGACACATACATATTCACACACTACATGTCACAACAAAATGCGATTCAATAATGACTGACATTGCCCTAATGTTCATTGATTTACTATCCACACAATTCTCCTTTACATCCATTCTTCCTACAAGTATAATTCCCACTTAATTACTGTTATTATGGCTATTATTAACAGTCTGCCTGAGGTAAGAGGGATGTACTCAACTACTATTTTTGAAGACCACAACACTTCCACCTCTGTCCTTAGGTCATTATGTAAAACATAATTCAAATGTGTTATATCGACAGCTGTAATAAACATATGTGACACACTGGTGGCTCCTCTTGATGTGAGAGAAAGCCATGTGCACATGGGCAATGACCCACTAAACTTTGTAAGGGCTACTTCTTCAGCTTTTCATGGTCGGAAGAAAGTAAGCCAAGGTCGCATGTAGGTTTCATTGAACACAACTTATTATTTCTCATTTTCTGCCTTTTCAAGAGAAGGTGAGCGTCCTGCACTTCTTGCACCATCCAATCTGCAGCATACATCTGACCAACAGCAAAAAGGGCACTTTGGGATTCTGAGCAGATGAGAAATTTCTTGTCACCTAGATATCTTATCTGTTCCAGTGTCCACAGGATAGCAAATGATTCTGCAAAATAAATGTGGAACTGCTCTGGATGCCCTATCCTGAGGACATTGTTAGGGAGCACAATGGAGCAACTGATAAAACCCCCTTGCTTAGATCCATCTCTGTAAATATTAATAAAACCCGAGAGGCGATTTACAATCTCCTTAAATTTAAATATATAGTCTTGGGTACAATCCTTACGGTATGCAGTTAATTTCAAAAGTAATCTGGGCTACTTTAGAAGCCAGAGAAATCGCTTACTGCACCTGGCTCTGGACCCTCCACTGTAGGAATCCAAGGCTCTCCCTTGCACAGATTCCAAATGGCCTTGTTGACTGCAGACAGTTACAGAATAAACATTCCAGTGGCAGTTGGGTAATGGAGATGGCAATTTTGTAACAGACAAGGTCCTGTGTGCTTGACATTCAGGTCTCATATGGGAGACATCAAATACAGTGGAGGCCCACCAGCCTCTGCACACAGGCTAGTGACTGGACTCGTGCTATAAACCTCTGATGACAGCCTAATACCTTCACAGTGAATGACGTCCAGCTTCTGAGGTACAAAGGCCTTGCAGATCCATAAACCTGGCATCCATATTAAAGCCAGAGTCACATGAAGGCTTTATAGTGTTAGAGCAGATGTGTCCTGTCAGCTCTTCAAAAACCTGTGATTAATGCATTTGAGGATGTCCAAAGCCTTGAGGCATCTTGTCTTCAGTCATTTATGGTGTGGCAGCTATGTTAAACTGTTGTCAGAAGTCAGCCCAGATACCCAACCATTTCCTTAAGTCAGAACAGTTTGCTCTAGATAAAAAAAAAGTTAATTAAAAAGAGCGCGAGCAATTAAAAGCAACAAAAACCGTTTTCTCAAAAGCAAATTTAGAGCCTGTGCTGCTCGGCCATTCCTCCAGCTGCCTGGTCATCAAAGTTCAGTTGCTGAGTAGCTGTTGCAAGGCTGGAAGAGGGCAAATGCCACGACACTTGTGTCCCTTGAAGGACACCATTCTCCTGCTTAAAATGGTCAGACAGGGCATTTCCAACCTTGTATCTAAAACACCTGTCCAAGAAGAAGGATCATATGAAAGTGGGTGGACGTCCACCAAACCTCACTGATAGAGCCGCAACAAAATATTATACCTCCAGGCAGCATTGTAGGCCTTTTCCAAATCAAACAACACACTGATAATGTGTCACAGAGGAAAGCTTGTTGAATTGCTGCTTCGAGCAGGGTCAGGTTATCGACTGTAGAGCGGTACCCCACAATGGGAGCGACTTACAAGTTAGTAGAGACCTAACTATAGAGGTTAATCTGATCCTTTCCCACTTTTAAAATTGGGATTAAAGTTGATTTTTTCCATGAACTGGGAAGTTTTCAGTCATCCATTTAATTTAAAACCTCCTTCGACAGCGAGTCCAGCTGTTTCAACATGCTGTATATTATCAGGTCATCAACGAGCGCATCACCATAAGCTACTGACAGTGCAGAATCCAATTGTATGACATAGAGAAAGGCTTGTTGTATTCTTCGATGTTGGTGGAATGGAAATCAAAATTAACCTTCCCTTGTGCCTCCCAATAATGAAGGAAAGCTGGATCCTGACGAGAAGCAGCCATAATGATATTCTATGATTGAGTCATTGACCAAGCAATGTCTCTTGGCAATAATAGGAGAGAGACCTTTTCTCGTACAGCTGCTATTAGCATTATTGAGTTCTGCCTCAAGATCTTCTGATGGCTTCTCACACTTTGCTTGCAGATGTGGATCTGACGGACTTCAGGAGCTCTTGCAAAGAGCTCTGCTTACTCTCAAATTGTTCTCCTTACCTTTGTCCTTGCCATTCAAAAGATTGCAAGATCAGCATCTGTAGGGCACTAATTGAATCTTCATATAGCTGCCCTCATGTCTCTGATTACAGAATGATATTCATTTTTCTACCAAGGCACAGGCTGCCTTCGAGGTGTTCCCTTGGATTTTGAGATGGATGCATCAGTAGTGCAGTGGATCATGGCTGTGATGTGATCTACCCAGTCCTGGAGATTTTCATGCTGCTTAAAAACAGCTCACTGCCTGTAAAGCATCCAGTTAGCCTTTTTTGAACAACCATCTTGGAAACTGGTCTCTATCATTATGAGGCAGTGTCTGTGAGGGTAAGCGAGTAGGAGGAGAGGACTATGGCCGTAGACAAACCTATAGTGGTGCTAAAAAGCTTACGTTAACCCATGTTCATAAATATTATGTCTGCAGTTTGTGTCAGATTCTCAAAATCCTACCTGTGAGGCAAATGCTTTTAAGATTCCCGCAGTGCACTGTGTGTACTAAAGTCTCCTAAAAGGAGAAAGTGGTGGTGTAGTTCATGAAGAAGATATGTGAGGGTCTCACTATCAACAAGCTCATGGGGCGGCAAATACAAAGAGCACACTGTTACAGAATGTGGGCCACTAACCAAACAGCAATCGCTTATTAGTGGAGTAATTACGGGCATAGGTGAGGAGCTCTTGATGAACACTGCAACTCCACCTTTCGCCCTATCAATAGTAAGGTCGTCTTTTCTGTGGAAGTACATCAATACAGGTTCATCAGTCTGTTTAAAATGAGGCTCTTGTATGAGTAGCTTCAGTTCTATCAGGTACGTCCTGTAACCATTCATATTCCACTGGAGTAAAGGAGCCATTTAAGGAGTGTATGTTTGATATTCCTTATCCTTGTACCGTGGTGGTGAGGCACTTGTAGAATGAGGGGGCGTGGCGGGGCTGCCTGGATCCAGTCATGAGATTTTAAAGGCCATGATGTCCTCATCATCAGTCAGTCAGATGTGGCAGAAAGCCATCTGATGGTGCATGAAACAGCTTTCGATCTGAATAGCGTGACCAATTCCCTGTACCCTTTCCTTTTGATGATGATGGTGAAAGGGGGGCGAGAGGCACTCTGCTTTCGGGGAAGGGGGGGGGGGGGGGGGTGTCTTCTCGATGTTCACTGCGAATATGTTAGTGGTCTCTTCTGTTGTAGCTGCCTGGATTGCTATGTCTTTACTCATTGGCATGTACAGGTGCTGATGGTGAATAATGGTACACTGGATGGCATTTGTGCCGAGATGTCTATTTTGAGAACAGGTTCCTAAACCAATGAAGCATAAAAGCAGCAAAAACAGGGTTTTGAGTCGCAGATAGGCACAACAAAAAGACTCTCTCAATTAAAGCTTTCGACCATTAAGGCCTTCGTCAAGTCGCACGAGACTGCAGTCGTGTGCGAGTTTTGTTTGCATGAATGTGTGCAAGTGCGTGTTTTGTTGATGAAGGCCTTAATGACAAAGCTTTAATTATGACAGTCTTTTTGTTGTGCCTAAAAACAGGATCTTCTCACCTTAGATTCCTTTTGGGCTTCTTTGTAGGGGATTCGCTTGGTCACTTATTTCCTGAATTTTGCATCCCTCAGAATAGAAAGGGCAGTTATGACTCCAGATTGGGTGGCTCCCAGAGCAGTTTATGCGGACTGCTGGAGACAGGCAGGCTTCATGGGTGCCTTTCCACATTTCCCACTGGTCGCTTCACCTCCACACATCAGCATGTATGGCCAACATGCTGGCATCTGTAGCACTGCAAAGTGTTAGGTAGATAAAGCCTAACCCTAGGTCGTAGAAACCCTGCCATGATGTGTTCAGACAGCATTGGATAACTGAAGGTCATAATGAAGATGGTGGTCTTCTCAAGTTGTCCAGTATTTGTTCGTCTCCTTTGATCTATATTCACTACCCCCTGTGATGCTCATTCTCGTATGAGTTCTGTGATGTCTAAGTCCATAATACCATGGCACATGACCACACCCTTGCCTGAGTTGAAGGAATTACACAACTCAACAATTATGTAATCGTCCCCCAATTTTGGTAACTTCCTACAAAGTTCCACCTGCTGTGCCCTGTTAGTCTCAACCAAAAAGAACCATTGCTTAAGCTCTTAATACACTTTAAAGTACAAGAAACCTAGCCTTTTGAATACAGAAGGGGGAAACTTCTTCGAATGTCTTCTCCTTCCTACTGATCACAACAAACACATTCTGATTTATAACTCCCCGAGTGCAATTACTAAATACAATTTGATCATCAGGATGACTAGCCTCTATCATTCGTTTGAATGAATTGGTGTGACAAGACAGTACACCCATCATGCTGAAAGTTGATAAGCTTAAGTTCGTGGGTTCCACCTTGGTCCCACGAACAGCTAGGGAAATAAGAGTCTACTTAGACAGTGCCCTGCCTGTCTGAACAAGCCTTATGCAACTGAGGTGCAGCAAGTTCCTCCTCAGAGATTGCCTGTCAACAACTGTTCTGCCTCAACAGCCAAGTGACTCATCAGCATGTAGCACACCTTCAGACTGAGGTTTTTTTGATAGGTGTTTTGACCAAACTCACAATCTGAGTAGTACCGCCTACCAGCCCCACGGTGCAATGAAATGATACCCAGCAATTGAGTGCTAAGCTCCATGAGGTGCTCACCATTTACCATGGTCCAGGGGGTACCTGTGCTGTATCAAATGCCATGCCTGTTGCAAGCATTGCCCTGCACCTGAAGCCAGCAAGGCCCCACAGTGCCTACATTCCTATCCTGTGCTGCCTCTCCCTCACAGCCCTCGTCCACTTTTCCCCAACCTTCCCTGTCACTCTTCAAGACATTATCCTTCTTATCCCCTTTACTTGACACATCCCCTCCTCCCGTCAAACCACTATGCTGGCAGAATGTAATTAGCATGAACAATGGAAGCCATTTAGGTGTTACTGTGTATGTATATGTACTCCACAGCTCTGAAAAGGGTTTGTCTGAAAGCTAATGAAATACTTTCTCATTTATGTGCCTATCAACAACTCAGCATCTCAACTATTCAGTGAGTTATCACCTTTTCTCTTTAAATTATTTGTATTCCACCAAGGAGTACCATGTATTTAAATCAGCCAAAAATGTGGGGCACAAACTGTACAAGAAGTAATCACATACAATAAAAGTGTAGAATAAATTGCATACACTTAAAAAAAAAAAACATGATCAGAGTTACCCTACCTGTGTAGGCAAAAAGAATATTTAGAAACCAGTTATTAGGTAAACATTTTCCAAAGATGAAATGCTTCAAATTAAGCTCCAAATGGCACTCAACATTTCTCCAAAAATGAAGTTACTTTATCTCTTTATGTAATTGGTTTAGGAAGCTCCAATAGTGAACTTTTGGTTAGTACATCATTTGTAAAATCTGCCCTTTTATCACTTTTGGATTCATAGTTTTGAGGTCGGTGGATTGAACTAATTCAATGAAAATTTGCTGCAAAAATAATGGACTACTTTCAGTACTAAATGCATGCACAAACCTACCATGCCTTGAATGAAATATGCGGGCAACAACAAAAAAAAAAAAAAAACCTGTTTAACAGGTGCTTACTATTAGGGTTATTAGTGTACTGAATTGTAATAAGATGACAGAAAAGCCACATCATCCTCCATTTTTTGTCTACTTGACACTCAATATTTTAAAAATTACAGTGTTTAGTGATGTGTGTGTGTGTGTGTGTGTGTGTGTGTGTGTGTGTGTGTGTGTGTGTGTGTGTGTGTGTGTGTGTGTGTGTGAGCGAGCGCGCGGGCGCGCACGCGAGTGTACACCTGTCCTTTTTTTCCCCCTAAGCGAAGTCTTTCCGTTCCCGTGATTGGAATGACTCCTTACCCTCTCCCTTAAAACCTTTCGTCTTTCCCTCTCCTTCCTGAAGAAGCAACCATCGGTTGCGAAAGCTAGTAATTCTGTGTGTGTGTTTGTGTGTTTTGTTCATTGTGCCTGTCTGCCGGCGCTTTCCCGCTTGGTAAGTCTTGGAATCTTTGTTTTTAATATATTTTTCCCATGTGGAAGTTTCTTTCTATTTTATTTACATAATTATATATTTAACATTCTATTGTAATTAATAATTAACAGCTGAAATTTCAGTGGGGGTGGTTCTGCTGGCTAGAACATATCATAACTATTATGCCACCTCTTTGATTCTTCTTTAGTATTATCAGAAGCGCAATCAAAATAGTGTGTGTTGGTTCTGACATTCAAAAATGATATTTGATTAAAACTATACATAAAACTGTGCGTGAGAGGCACGCTTTGAGGGAGCTGCTAAGTTGTTACAAAAGAAAAAGATCCATATTATATTTCTCATGCGCCCAACATGCTGGAAATGCACAAGAAATTAAGCTGTTTGACGAGCCTCAAGACTGAATTTTTGAAAAATAAACTTGATTTTATCCCTGTAACCTTTCTTTTAAACTATCGAAGTTCTGCCTGATTTTGTCTTGAGTTCAAAGCCATAACAAACTGACCTCATTTCACCATAATTCACCTAAAACTTTGGCAGTCTTGTCTGTATGTCCTACAGATTCACCAAAATCTGCAGGAGACTATGCTTATGTTTCAATTTGAGTAGTAAGTTGTGCAATTCCTCACCCCCCCCCCCCCCCCCAAATCACCAAATCACGGAGTGACATTTCTTAATTAAAACATTTTTGCAATGAACTTTATTACTTGCAGATTGCTGTTAATTATTTTAAGCTAATTTTGCATACTCTTTGCTATAGTGTACAACATAGCAGTTTACAGCCGACAAAATAGAAAGCACTGCTTTAGCATTAAGCTCATCCCACATATATCTGGGCACACAAGACTTCAACTGATCTTACTTTACCTCCTTTAACGATGCTTAGCAACTATTCGCAAATCACAAGAGATAAATTCCATTTGATACTCTACAATTGAAAAATACACCTGTCAAATTTCTAGATCTGGAAGACTTCGTGCAAATGATGATCTGCCTTTTCCCCTTTATGTATTAAAATCCACAATGTACCTGAACTAACTTCAGAGACTTCCTTAACATGAACAAAATAAACTGTTACTTCAGGAAAAAATCACATTCCCCTGGGACCATCACATGTTGGATGTACTGCAATAAAGTTGTAACAGCTTATGATACACAGGTTTTATTTCTTGAATAAATGGGCACTAAAATACACAAGACTTGCAGTTAACACGGGTAATATGAAAAAGAGTATGCAATTGAATAAAAAATTGTGTACTTTCGAATACATTATGGGAGTAGCAGTGATCAATGAGTTACAAATATTTACTATTAAAAACAGTCTTGATCACGATTTATTTATTAAGGTGACCGGTTTCGACCACTACTGTGGTCACCCTAATAAATAAATCATGATCAAGACTGTTTTTAATAGTAAAAAAAAAAGTGTGATTTTACATTTCCCCAGCTTAGGAAAATCTCAACATATCTTTGGTATACAGCTAGGAGGCATCTTCCAGAAGGCACAATATTTCACCAAGCTAACTTTTTATCATCTTATTCTCCTACTTAAAAAGGTCAGACAGGGTGTTTCCAACCTTGTATCTAAAATACCTGTCTGAGAGGAAAGACCATATGGAAATGGGTATATGCCCACAGAACCCGCACTGAGAGAGATGCAAAAAGTATTATGCCCCCAGGTCGTAATGTAGGCCTTTCTCAAATCGAAGATGTCACTTAAGAGAAAACTTGTTGAATTGCTGCTTCAGGCATTGTCATGTTATCCAGTGTAGAGTGATACCCCCTGGACCTATACTGGGAGTGACTTACAAGTTAACAAGGACCTGGTTTTAAGAATACACACTAGGTGCTGGTTGACATTAAGCTTTAGTGTCTTTGCCACGCAGTTTGCGAAACTAATGCTACAATAACTACAGGGGTTAATCCAATCCCTCCTTGGTTTTAAAATTGGTATTAAAATAAGTCTTTCCATGAACTCTCAATGAACTCCAGTCATCCAAATTTCATTAAAGAGGTTAAGGAGAACCTCCTTCAATCACGACTCCAACTGTTTCCACATGTTGTATGTTACCGTGTCGTGACCAGGCACAGTATCACAATCTACTGACAGTGCAGAATCCAATTTCTATAGAGAGAAGGGCTTGTTCCATTCCTCAATGTTGGTGGAAGAGCAACCAAAGCTAACCTCTCTCTGTTTTTCCCTACAATGGCAGAAAACTGAATCTTGATTAGAATTGGCTGTTATAGTCTTTTATGAATGAGCCATTGTCTGAGCAATATCCCTCAATGATGTTAGAAGTCACCCCTGCACTCTTACAGTTGCTATTGGTGGTTGAGCTTGAGGTCCTTCTGAGGGTTTCCCCACACACTACTTGCAGATGTGGATTTACTGATGGAGTTCAGGAGGTCTTGTCAAGACCTCTGCTCAGTCTCTTAATGCAAAAAAATTTAAAAAAAATGTGTGTTGCTTTCAGTGGGATAAGAAAATTTCAAATCTGTGTCATCCAGAAGGCACGTTATTTCAGAAAGCCAACTATTTGCCATCTTCAGGCATTCCTGATGACCAATTAATTTCTGCTGGGTGCTGCCGTTTACAAATGCGGAGTTGGCAGATGCCCGTTTGGTGTATGGATTAGCACACAGATTTTCTGTGAACGTTTGGGCAGGCATTGTTGGTGATGTCTTGATTGGGCCCCATGTTCTTCGTGCTCGTATTGTGGACGGCTGTGATACATTATGCCTTTCTCCAGGGCTGCATCAGCGCATCAGAGATTCCATGCGACAGAGGGTGGATGCATGTATCCTCACTAACGGAGGACATTCTGAACATTTCGTGTAACAAAGTGTTTGAAGTCACGCTGGTACGTTCTGTTGCTGTGTGTTTCCATTCCATGATTAATGTGATTTGAAGAGAAGTAATAAAATGAGCTCTAACATGGAAAGTAAGCGTTTCTGGACACATTTCCACATAACATATTTTCTTTCTTTGTGTGTGAGGAATGTTTCCTGAAAGTTTGGCTGTACCTTTTAGTAACACCCTGTATACTTTGCCCCCTCCCACAGCTTCCAGCCAGCTGACTCATGGTGCTATCCTGGTGCGGTGGTAGGGGAAGTGCAACATCATGGGTCAATTCAGTGTTCCTAGTAGCAGTGCAGTCAGTGTCTGACATAGGTCTCTGCGACATGGTGACAATGCATTTTCATCATCTTCAGCTGTTATGATTGGAATGGGTTTCTATGTAGACTGCCGCTGTGCTTTAATCAGGCTCAACGCTGAGTCCCAGACCTTGTCGGGAACATATCAGCAAAAATTGTAAAAATACTCTGGAGACACAACATCCAGTGTGTGTTCCACTCACAAGCCAAGACGAAAACCTAACTGGAACCTTAAGGATGACCTAAGATTCTGGAAACCTTGTGTTTACCACATCCCTCACCAGTGTGGAAAAAAATATGTAGCCCAACTATCATGGAAATAGGTGAGATGCACTGAACACAAATGCCACAAATAACTAATGTGGCAGAGAACTGCATCTCCCACGGACATGCCATGAGGTACAATGGCACCGTGTTGTTGCAACAGTCCATCATCTTCTGGGATTGTATTCACAATGAGGCTTTACAGATCAGACTATGAAATAAAAGACAGCAGCTTCAAGGGCTGGGACTCGGCATAGAGCATGACCAAAGAACCAGGGAAATCTACGTCGATATCCACTCCTGTCATTACAACAGAAGAAAATGAGGACATATTGTCACCTTGCCGGGAGGGACCCATATCTGATCCTCAACACTTACGAAACCACTGCAGCAGGTCTGTGCCTAATGGCAGTTGGGCTGTAGGCTTTGGGAGGGGAGTATGATATTAAGGTGGTACACAGCACAAATCAACCAGTTATCATAAATGCTACATAGTGGCTTGCTGAAATATCGCACCTTCTGGATGACACCACACTGCTGAAAAGCTGAGAAATGTTCACGATTTTCCTAAAATCACATTTCAAGTGCCTGAGGAAATGCACAGCAAAAATAAGAAGCCTGACAAGCTTCGGAAAGGAAGGAGCACCTTTTAGTTTCCCTTGTCATGCCACCGAGATGCCGAGCAGACCAAAGCATACAAACTTTTGCGAAGGTCATTCATCGGGTCAGAACTCCAGCCATGAAGCAGATCAGCCAGAAGAACTGCTTTGCCCTGGTCAGGAGGCATGGTCTGGTACACACAACACAAATTCGATGAGTTGTTCTTGATGCACCTGTAGTTGACATCGACTCTCTCCCCACATTTTTGTAAGTGGATAGATGCAGTCAGCTGGTCTCAAGCCAACAGGACATGGTGGTCAGCCACCGGCAGACAAACTGCTAAATATCAATGCCTTGCGGCTAAAGCATCACAAGAAGAACCTCTGAGAACTGTCACCAATTATACAAAGAAAATAACTGACAATGCTACATTATTTGTACTATGGGGCACTGGCACCAACGACTCTACCAAAAGCGGAATTTATGAGTGGCGTGGATCAAAGTTGGTCTTAGTCTTCCATGGGATGCTGTGGAGGAAATATGATGTGAAACATGCTGTACACTTACCAGGGCTGCTCCACCAAAGCCAGATACCTCCAAGAAAGAGAGGGGAGTCCTTAAGCTGCTCCAAAAGATTCTGAGACAAAGGGAATTATACACTCCTGCTACCATGTCAAGTACATGACCAGAAAATGTACGACCTACAACATCTACATGAGAACTGAATTAGATCTTACCAACCAAGTGAAGAGGAAGATCATCAAGCTTCTCCAGCACACATTCCGAGATAAGGAGACAGTCAAAAAAATCTGTCCACAAGCAGCTGTGTCAGCTAGACATCATGAGCAACCTAAGTCCATAAGGAAGGAATGCCACACTATCCAACTGTTTAGCCACACTGGCACATCAAAATGTTAATTGGCAAAACCCATTTGTGATCAAATGCCAGCACCACATGTGGAATTCAGCACGTTTCATCCAGCAGCTCAAAAACTTCCAACTGGGCTAATAACATCTCTTGGTGGAAATTACTACGAACAAACAGATGCAGTAGTGATGGGACACCAGTGATGGGCAATATGTTTTCTTGAAGAAGAAGCCCTGGCACTGACAGTCTAAAAGCCCTTATTCTTTTTTTTCACTATGTAGATGATACATTTGTAATCTAGTCACACTGACAACATCTCCTGCAAAATTTCCAGCAACACCGGTATTCACTGCACCACAATATCTAATGAATGATGGAGATAGAATAAAACTATGGACCTCTTTTTCTGAATGTGCTCATCAATCGCAGACCAGATGGTTGGTTCATTGGTTGGTTGGTTGGTTGGTTGGTGGGGAGGGGACCAAACAACGAGGTCATCAATCCCAGGATCTAATGTGATAGAAACCAAGGGAGGAACAACACAAAACAGCACAGTCTAGTCAAGAGGAAGGGGAAAACGGGCAAAGAGAGATGTAAAAGGAATGTCGAAGCAGCAGGAAGAGGAAACAGCAGCATGGGAGTGGGGGGAAATGGAGAGAGCTGGGGTGCCCCAGAAACACTACATGCGTTGGGGAATTAGTAATTCAATCGAACTGTTCTGGTAGCCAAAGCATAACAGCAGGGGAGTGGGGGGAAATAGAGAGAGCTGGGGTGCCCCAGAAATGCTACATGCGTTGGGGCATCAGTAATGCAATCTAACCGTTCTGGTAGCCACAGCATAACATGATCACGACAACTGGGACAACACAAGGGGAAGAAGACTCAAGAACAGGGAAAACAAAGCTGAACAAAAGATCAGACCAAATATAAAGCAAAAGGCAGGGACAAAATGGCCAATGGAGGAAGCAATGATAAGGCCTCCATAAACAACACTAACTGAGGGACTCCAATTCCAGAGGAAAATTCAAGAACTTAAACCTTTGAGAACAAATCACTTTTGTGAAGAGAACCGAGGACAGATGTAACTGTGTGAGGGCCATCCGCTAATGCCTGGGACAAGGAAGGTGGGAGGACTGACTTAGTGTGAAGGGTCAAAATGTGGGGGCAGTCCAGCAAAATATGGATCACCATGAAGGAAGCTCCGCAACTACAAAGGGGAGCAGAAGAGGGACAGCAGCTCATTGCAGACCATGGGTCTACCTAGTACGGCATATACAAAGACAGCGGGGGATGATAAGATTCCTGCCGTGAGAGGCAGAATGAAGCACACCACAAATAGTTGACTCACAAATGAGCAAAAAGGGATTTGACATAAAGCCGCAAATCCACCCTCGGAGGGGGCTTGGTGGTGGTGAATGTGTCCCCATTAGGCCTAGTGCAGAACAGGTAGCGGGGAAAGTGTTTCACCTCACGTTTGGGAGTCTGGCCCTCTTCCCATGCATATAGCCATGTAAGGGTAGGCCTCAGGATCATAAGAAGCAGCATTAAATGATCTGTTACCACCTGAACATGCACCTATAGAAGAACAGCCAGTTTTTTTTGGAGCTCAATATGTTCATGCACCAAGCATCAGCCCTGATACCATCCACTCGGGTGAGGGGCCACCCAGCCATAGCAAGGGTCGTCCAGCACAGTGACCACTACCGAGAGTTCCGATGCCTCAGAATGACACACAACCACTCCTTGACATACACGAGGAGGCAACAGCTAAATCAGAATTGTGATCTCTGTGTTGTTAGGGTGCTAAACCAGATTACATTAAATGTAAAGTCAGTCAGTCACAAAGCTCAATACGTGTCAACTGCATCTGCTAGTGATTTTCAAGCTGAGGAGTTACAGCAAACAGCAGAGCCTGGTTCAAATGAGAGAGTAGATTACAAGCACTCTTCTGATTATATTCAGCTGTTGTCAAGTCTCCAACAAACAATGCACTCTTCCACAAGTGCTGAGACAATTTCAATTTTCATACTGGCAAAAAGGCATTGGCCTATAAAAAGATCTATACACTGTAACAAGTTTGGCCACTAAAAAGGTTTTTCTATATTCTGTGAACTCAGGGAAAAAATTGTGTTTCATCTTTGGTGTCTGAGGTTTACATTAGATCACAATTCATCAAACTCTCAAGCATTAACTTATGAGAACTGCAGAGGTTTGATGAGTCTGACACTGGACCTGAACATTCACCGGTTTGTTTCAAAAATTAACATACTATTTCAAAGCTGTAAAACAAGACCTTAAGCCCATTAAAGTGATTGTACTGCTTGATTTTTGCTGTACAGGATGCTGTACTTCAAAAATATCCATGCTCCTGTGCTTACCAGTATCGTGCATTTTGCTGAAAATGATCAAATCTACATAATATACACCACAAACTGCTGTACAGTGCATGGTGGAGGGTATATCACACTAATATTATCGATTTTCTTTCCTATTCTATTTGTGTATGAACAAAGGAAAACTGACTATTTATGTACCTCTGTATATGCATTAATCTCTGGTCTTACTCGCATAATCCCTACACAAGACATATGTTGATGGTAGCATAATGGTCACACAGCCTTCACTGAATACTGTACAGGTTCTGTAATATCACCCAACAGGGCTTTGTGAGAATTACACTGCCCTATTCCAAACATTCTTGTTCAAGTTTCCAAAGCATTTCTGCTAAACTTTCATATGGGCTATACAGACCTGTTACAACCTTAGCAGCACATCTATGAAGTCATTGTAGATACTCCAAAAACTGGAAATATACTCAAGAAATGTTCATCTTTTATGCAAGTTAGTTTAAAAATTCTCTGCATTTTCCCAGAAACTTCCAACAAGTTCTATTCACCTTTCTTCATACTGATTTTAAGTGACCATACCATTTCATATTATCTTAAATAGTTAATGTGACAAGCTCAAGATGTCCATCAAAAATCTTTTAATCAGGTATTACTGCATTCATTTTCTTCATTCAAGGCGTTATCATTTTTACCCCCATGTAAAGAGAGCAGCCATTTAATACATTAGGTTGAAATTTTCTCAAAGTCTTAATGCAATTCCTTATGGTCGTCCAATGACAATACTTTCCTGTAGACCTATACATCATCATCATCGTCATCACCATCATCTCACCTGTGAACAATCTGCTGCTGCTGACTTAAAAGAGAAGGGGGGAGAGGGGAAGGACCAACCTCTGACTGCACGTATTGGTAGTGCTGTACATTTGGTGCAGTTTTGGGTTAGCATGCAGGAGGGCGAGGGTTCAATCCTAGGTTGGAGTGCATTTTTTTATTTGCTGATTTCATTCTGACATTTATACTGTTATACAGATAGTTTCTTAGGTCACATATACCATAAATTTACAACATTTTGTAACACTGAACATAACAAATACTGGGTAGACAAATAAGAAACAAATAGTTGAAACAAATAGGACAGAATAACTACAAAAACAATATCAATTTCCAGATACTAAAAGAGATAGCACACTACAAAAACACAACATCTACTTGTCATTTATACTACATGTAATATGAGCACTCAGATATCACGCATTAGCAACAAGTGACAGCAATAATGTTCTTCAGAACAGAATATGTTGTCCTCAGAACAACAAATGCTCAAAGTGATCTCCCTGCATGTCCAAACATTGCGCAACCCGCCGAATCATACAGATCTGGACTCTACGCAGCAGAGCTACATCCACAGTAACAAGAGCAGCATGAACAAGCGCTACCGATTCTTCCACACTCATTGGCAAAGTAGAGTACATGTGCTCCTTCAGCTGTTCGCACAGGAAGAAATCCAGGGGATATAGGTCAGGTGAATGTGGTGACCATACAACTGGACCTCCACATCTGAGCCATTTCCCTGAAAATTTCTACCTAAATACTGTTGCACATTACTTCTTGAGTGTGGAGGTGCACCATCATGTTGGAACCATATCCTCAGCTGAACATGTAATCAAACATCTTCCAGCACATCAGGCAGATAATTTGAGAGGAATGCATGATACCTTCATGCAATCAACTGGTTAGGCAACATGTAGGGCCCAAAAACCTGATACCGAAGCGAACTTGATATTCCCAGTCGCTGATTATGTGCAGGTCGACACAACATCAATGTGAGCATTGTGCATATTGAAGACACCCTCAAGAGTGAACACCGCTTCATCCAACCACGTTACGGTGTTCACGAAGTTATCGTTGGTTTGCTGCTGTTGTTGTTGTTGTTGTTGGAACCATTCACAGAATTGATCTGCCGATGACGATCTGCAGGATGTAGGTGTTGCATGAAAGCATAATGATAGGGGTGCAGTCCATGCTCGTGCAGCACGTTAACAACCGTGCCTTGCTATGCTACTTGCACTTTGCTGAGGTTCTTGGTGCATGACCTCCAGACTAGCTTCCTCAGTAGCCGGATTACAGCAAGTCCGTGGACGACCTCTGTCATGCGATGGTGGAAGGATGATGATGGGTTTGTGGGGTGCTCAACTGTGGGGTTATCAGCACCCATACAAATTCCCAACCTTTGCTCAGTCCAATCTCGCCACTTTCATGAATGATGATGAAATGATGAGGACAACACAAACACCCAGTCATCATGGTGGAGGGAGAGAACCTGACTCCCGAAGCCACAGCTCCAGATGATGAAACACATTTTTGTCTGGTTGGGGTCAACGAGAATATCTAGCAGCATATTCATGAGCGGCAACACCAGCCCGGTTATCAGATGCACCAAGGGCCAGAAGCAAATCCACATATTCATCGTATGTGTATGCCATACATCTGCCACACTGGTTTAGAGGATTACGATGAGAAAATTCGTTATGTGTATGCATGTACATTGGAGTCTGTCTCGGGCGCATTACTCTGCTCGCAACTAGTCGCAGTCTGGTGGACAGTGCATACAGTATAAACAAGCTGTTAGTCCTGCTCACCCAACACACATTACCCCTCTTACGGATATTGTTCTGCATGATTCATCCCGACACTGCTAATTGTGAAATGTTCAGTTTCGAATTACACTGTTTCCCTAACGGTAATAAAGATGTGATATTACCACAATCCCATTGATAGAATAATAATAATAATAATAATAATAATAATAATAATAATAATAATAATAATAATAATTCATTTACATACGTACTAAACAGCATGCTGTTACCAGACTCAACGCTGAAAGGCATAATTAGTGGGACCATGTTGATAACACATATTAATAAGAACCGAGTTTGGACATTATTCGCAAAGCATGTTGCCAGTCCTACTGATAATGTAAGGCCCTAACGAAATGTAATGGACCTGAACGAGGCAAGAATAGTAGTTGGTACTAATCTATGGGACCATTGGAGGAGGGTACAAAGAAAAAAGGTTTCGCATCTAGTAGATGAAGTGGTGCGAATAAATTCATGACCACGGCATGGAAAGGGCTTCTTTCAGAGCTGACCAGTCTTCGATTTCTAAGACTGTAGTATGTCAGTGCAAATGTTTTCTGGAGCACTCGCTGCAATCGCTGTTGATGATTAAGATGCCAGATACTGTGCCACGTGGAGTACCAAATAAAAAAAACATATGCCTCAACTGAGGCTCAAACCATTGACCTCCTGCAAGCTAACGCAAAACTCTATCCACTGCACCAAATGTACATCGCTACTTAGATGTGCTGGCAGAGAGGTCTTTACCATATATGTGGTTACAGTGTTGCCATATTGCCACTCTTTAACGTCCTTTTTCTGCCAGATGTACTCACCGGATGAAATTTTGTGAGACATTTGTTTATCGTTGGAATGTGAGGAGCCGCGCAGCAAAGCCCGAGTGCACGAATTTCACTTCACCCTGTACAAAGTATAGCGGGCCTTTGAGTGGGAAGGGAGAGATGTTATTGTTAACATCAATGAGTCATTCTGGCAAAACAAGTACAACCGGGGGGAACCTGCGGTGGGGTATGGGTTTTGTGGGCTGTAATTTCAGGTTCAGAATGTGACGTAGTTTTTAAAGTAGTTCCTGATCAAATGATGTAAGTGTTGCTGAAATTAATTGAAGATCATGTTGCAGAGGTTCTGTAGTTATTTCAGACTGTTTTCCTTTATATAGGGATTAGGGGACTAGGGGTTTTCAGCATCTTGTCAACAATCGTAATACTGAATTATGATCTTCATCAACTAGGGCTTGTACCAGTAATACAGAAGTATCAACCATGAAATCTGTTGTACGGAGGGCGAAATGATACATTTCGGTACTACAGAGCCATTTAGATGAATATTCATGGAAGTGTTGTGTACCCGACACATATGTGTGTTTTTTGTTGTGTGTTTTTCGTGCACACGGGTATGTGATTTTTCTTGACGTCTTTCAAAGCGAGCTTTGTTTTTTTGCAGATGAGTTTGCGTATGGTAAGTTAAGATTTTTATTTTTACATTGTACTGCATTTGTCTATTTTGATGTATTTCTTCGTCGTATTATATTGTTCTGCATTAAGTATAAGTTTGTCAGCTGCAGTACTGAATATAAATTTTGCAGTTGTTGCTCTTTTCCCTCTCCTACTACTAGCATCACTACGATTTCTTTGAGCCTATACTACCACTACTGAAAGCGAAAAGACCGACACACGTAAAATTTGTATTCTATACTTCAGTTGATGTATACAGGTCAACTGAAGTACAAGATAATCGTGCTAGCTAGAGGAAAAAAGCAACATACGACATTGATGTTACTTACCTATATCGGTCAATTGAAGAACAGCATACAAATGTTATGTATGTTGCTATTTTTTGCCTTTGCTAGCACTAGTGTCCTAAAGTATACGATACGCATGTTATAAATGTCATTATTTCCCATTCGCTAGTACTAGCATCCTATTCTTCAGTTGACCTGTATAGCTCAACTAACGAATGGGATAAAAGTTTTACTGCAGCTGGTTTTTTTATTGTAGCTAGCAGGACTATAATGATATTCAGTCGATACTATTAGTATCAGAAAAAATAAAACCTGTATCCCATATTTCAGTTGACCTATATAGGTCAAGCGAAGCGTGTCTTTTTTCCGCCTTTGTCTAGTTGAACTGAGGTAAGCCTACAGGATACCAGTGTTACATATGTCAATTACTTTTGTTTTCGTTAGCAATAGCATCCTATTCTTCGTTTGACCTATATAGGTCAACTGGAGTATGGGATACAAATATTAGGTATGTAGGTCTTTTCGCCTTCGCCAGTAATACTACCTACGCAAGAACAGAACACTAGTAGTAGCAAAGGCAAAGGAAACAACACCTGTAAAATTTGAATCCCATACTTCAGCTGACCTATAAACGCAATTAACTTATACAGATCACCTGAAGTTTCAGATAAAACTTATATACAGGGTGAGTCACCTAACATTACCGCTGGATATATTTCGTAAACCACATCAAATACTGACGAATCGATTATACAGACCGAACGTGAGGAGAGGGGCTAGTGTAAATTGGTTAATACAAACCATAAAAAAATGCACGGAAGTATGTTTTTTAACACAAACCTACGTTTTTTTAAATGGAACCCCGTTAGTTTTGTTAGCACATCTGAACATATAAACAAATACGTAATCAGTGCTGTTTGTTGCATTGTAAAATGTTAATTACATCTGGAGATATTGTAACCTAAAGTTGACGCTTGAGTACCACTCCTCCGTGCTGTTCAATTGTGTGTATCAGAGAGCACCGAATTACGTAGGGATCTAAAGGGAATGGTGATGGACCTTAGGTACAGAAGAGACTGGAACAGCACATTACGTCCACATGCTAACACCTTTTTATTGGTCTTTTTCACTGACGCACATGTACATTACCATGAGGGGTGAGGTACACGTACACACGTGGTTTCTGTTTTCAATTACGGAGTGGAATAGCCAGTAGATGTTCAATGTGGTGGCCATCATTTGCTGCACACAATTGCAATCTGGCGTAATGAATGTTGTACACGTCGCAGTACATCTGGTGTAATGTCGCCGCAGGCTGCCACAATAGGTTGTTTCATATCCTCTGGGGTTGTAGGCACATCATGGTACACATTCTCCTTTAACGTAACCCCCCCCCCCCCCCCCCCAGAAAAAAGTCCAGAGGTGTAAGATCAGGAGAACGGGCTGGCCAATTTATGCATCCTCCTATGAAACGCCCGTCGAACATCCTGTCAAGTTTCAGCCTAGTGTTAATTGCGGAATGCACAGGTGCACCATCATGCTGATACCACATACGTCGAGGCGTTTCCAGTGGGACATTTTCGAGCAACGTTGGCAGATCATTCTGTAGAAACGCGATGTATGTTGCAGCTGTTTGGGCCCCTGCAGTGAAGTGAGGACCAATGAGGTGGTCGCTAATGATTCCGCACCATACATTTACAGTCCACGGTCGCTGTCGCTCTACCTGTCTGAGCCAGCGAGGATTGTCCACAGACCAGTAATGCATGTTCCGTAGATTCACTGCCCCGTGGTTTGTGAAACCCGCTTCATCGGTAAACAATGCATTCTCTGTTAATGCCCATTGACAGAATTGCACTCGATGATTAAAGTCATCACCATGTAATTGCTGATGTAGCGAGACATGAAACGGGTGAAAGCGGTGACGATGCAGTATGCGCATGACACTACTTTGACTCAGTCCACCGGCTCTCGCAACGTCCATTTACTCACGTGTGGGTTCATGGCAACAGCAGCTAACACACCAACTGCACCCGCTTCTCCTGTGATGGGCCTGTTACGGACCCGTTTGCGTGCTACGACCATACCTATTGCATACAGTTGGGGGTAGATGTTTTGCAATGTGTGGCACGTTGGATGCTCTGTCCGGGTACCGTTCTGCATACACCCTTCAGGCTTCAGCTGCATTTCATCGGCACTCGCCATAGATTAGATTTTCAGAGTTCGAAAACACCACAGTCACAGTTCCTACAACACTACAATATCACAGACGTCTGGTAACACAGTGTACTACAGTTGGTCTGCGGGTGGAGACGAATGCAGAATAACAATAGCAGCAAGCGCTACATGCGAACACTGCGACAGCTAGACCAAACCACAACAGCCACACTCGTAAACACGGCCGTCATCGTAAACATGTCCCTGCAGATGCTGCTCGCCGACCGTGGCCCATGTTCGTTACAACATGCAACTGAACATTGGAGGTTTCAAGTGTCAAATTTAGGTTACAATATCTCCGGACATAATTAACATTTTACAATGCAACAAACGGCACTGATTATGTATTTGTTTATATGTTCAGATGTGCTAACAAAACTAACGTGGTTCCATGAAAAAAAAATGTAGGTTTGTGTTAAAAAACATACTTCCATGAATTTTTTTATGGTTTGCATTAACCAATTACACTAGCCCCTCTCCTCATGTTCGGTCTGTGGAATCGATTCATCAGTATTTGATGTGGTTTACGAAATATATCCAGTGGTAATGTTAGGTGACTCACCCTGTACATCTCAACTGAGGTACTCAATGCTACCATTACCTCTATCCCTTCTTTTTCTTTATTTTTTACATAAGTACTAGGACTCAAAAAGCAATATTCTTAACATTATGTTCGAAATATTACTGGATGCGATATATGTATACCATCTGTTCTCTCTCCTGCATTCCTTCGTTTATGAACCCTAGTCTTTGCTGTTAAATCTGTGTCATAAATCATGTCTGGCAAATTCTCACACATTTGTCAAAGCCAATGGGTTGTATCCAGTTCTTCGTTTTCGTACACGATACAGTTGGAACTTATGTTTTTCTCAGAAAACTTACATATTTGCTAAAATAAAGAGTGATAAATCTACAGAAAATTTTATTTTAGCAATGAGCCTACAGACCCATATGAAAATTTCACCGATCTGTACTATCACTTCACTTCAAAGATCTTGGCACAACTGCTGAGTGGAAACTCATGAAATATTTGCATGTGATGGAACTGAGATTACTGCAAAACAAGCTGCACAAGCTAGCTTAGAGCAACCACTGAAAAACCAAATCCTCACATCATCAGCGGAAATGCCAAGTTTGGAAAGAATCAGTCAGTAATGGTGACAAGAGAATAGGGCTGAGGGAGGGAGAAGGTGGCCCGGGCCCCGGAATTTTTTTTTATTTTTTATTTTTTAAACTAAGTATAAAAATCTTGAACTGAAGCCTAATTGTAACACTTGAAAATTAAAAATTTTACCCCCTAACAAGACAGAGATGAAATGATGCTGGAAATTTCAAAATTAGTTATAAAAGCTTTGTGTTTTGAAATATAAAATACAAACGTTATCTTAAAGCAAAATGTTAGAGGAGTGTGAAATAAGATCAGTTGTCGAAGGACAAAACTGTTAGAAACATTCTATAATGATAATTATAGTAAATGGAATTTTCAACTACAGACTAAACTTTAAGCATTGCTCTTGCATTAATAAAATATATCTCCTGAACTCCTAATTACTCAAAGAATTTCCAGGCTATGTTAAAATGTAACATACAAACAAAACTTGGGTCAATGGAAGCATCCAATTCCACCCCTCAGCTTTGGCCTGTGACATAAGGCTGTTGTGGTGTGTGACACCACAATGGCACAGAGTTGAGTTTGTGAGTGTGCCGTGTTTATAGGTCTTGTTTTGATGCGGATGGTGGTGCCCTCTGGTGGTATGTTTATGGGTTACGTGTTATGTGGTGTAGTGGATTTAGTTTGCGAGTGTGGAGTGTTTATAGTTGACGTTTTGATGCGGTTGGTGGTGCTCTCTGGTGGTGTGTTTATGGGTTGCATGTTATGTGGTGTATTGGGTTCAGTTGCGTGTTACTTCCTGATGCGTTCGGTATTGTTTGTTGGCGTGTGTGGTGACAGGGATTGGTTTCAGAGAGTTAACGATTTAGTTTTTGTTGTGTCTAAGTTATTGTAGTGCTGTTTGCTGTGCGTCGTATGTGATTTTTTTTTTAATTAATTTGTTTATGCCTTTGTTAAGTATGAATATAACCGATAAATTGAATAGTATGCGTTTGCGTATGCAATGTGTGACAGTGCTTTGTCCCTCATCACGTTTCTAAAAGTTTTTGGGCTGTTGGCCCAAGGTGTTAAGTGCAGTGTTTGTCGGGAGGATATGCGATTGATGAAAGTTCCGGCGTCTTGGACCAGGGATGGCTACACGTGGCGGTGCTGTAGGGATAACCTATGGAGCTTCGTAAGGCGAAGTTCCTGGTTTGAGAAGTCTAGGTTGGGCACGCGAGAGATTGTGTTGATGACTTATTATTTTTGTTATAGAGCCTCTCACAGTTTCTGTGCGCATGAGATTGGTGCGAGTGAAAGGACAGTGCTTGATTGGTTTTCATTTTGTCGTGAAGTGTGTTCTGAATATATTAAGTACTGCGGTAAGTTGGGTGGGCCTGGGATGGTGGTGGAAGTTGACGAGTTGCAGTTTGGGAAGAGGAAGTATGGGAGGACTAATCTTTGGTTGGTGTATGGGTGTGGGAGGCTGTTGTATCGGGGTGAGGTTTTTTCAGATGTGTATTTAGGGTTTTGGAGGGGTGGACTAAAAGGGCATTAGTGGGATTAATTGAGGAGCTCATAGAAGACGAAAGTACCATATTTTCAGACGCATTTTCATCTTACACGGGTCGAGTCATTTAGTAGTTAATCATAGTGTTGAGTTCAAAAATTATGAGACCAGGGCTTGTACAAATACCAGAGAGGGGTTTTGGGGAGCCGTCCAGTCTCATTTAGAAGGGTACTGTTGGTGGAAGAGCGTCCCTGAGGGCTATTGTACTTTTAGGACTTTTTTAAGGGCACTTAGTAAGATGTATAGGCCGAAGGTTGTTGGTTAGGAAGGTGGTGTGTGGATGTGGCTTGGGAGGGGGGGGGGGGAGGTTAGTTATTGGTAATGTTTGTGGAGGTAGGTGGGTGGGGGATGGTCGTCGTTTAGTGATTTTGTTGTGGACGATCTGTTTTGTTGCAGTTGTTGCTGTGTGTGAATGAGATTTTTTTGGTTTTTATTTGTTTACGGGTCTTTGATTTTGGGATGAGAGGGGGGGGGGGGGGGAGGAGGTTGTGGATGGGTTGGGAATTTCTTTTCATTTTTGTTGTTGTTGGTGTGCGAGAGAGAGAGAGAGAGAGAGAGAGAGAGAGAGAGAGAGAGAGAGAGAGAGAGAGAGAGAGAGAGAGAGAGAGAGAGAGAGAGAGGAGGGGGGGGGGGGGGTTGGTGACCTACAGCGCAGTGCCAGAACTGTTGTTCTTTTCGATTTTTGCCTGTTGTGATGGTTGGTGGGGTATTTGTGAGTTGTTTGGTTGTAGGTGATTTGGTGTCATGAGTTGCTGTTTACCTATATAGGTCAGGGGTAGTGTTCGATTCCAATGTGTGTTTATAGGTACGGCGTTTTGGTATCATGAGCTGCTGTTGAGCTATATAGGTCAAGGGAAGAGACTGATTCCAGAGCATATTGTGTATGATGTATTTTCGATCAATTTTTGCGTTTGTTGTCATGTTTACGTAATGATGTCATGGGCGCGATATGGGGGTCGTCGTGAATGGTCGTTTCTGTTATATTAGTGATGTCATGGGTCAAATCAGACGGGTGGAATCTGACGCTTCCGTATTCCACAAAACTTTTTCATAAAAAAAGAAAAGAACTGTTGTTAAACAACTAAAATATATCAATTAATGCAATTTTTTCCTGGGCTACCACAAGACCATAATTGTGGTCTAGTAATCACGATAATTACAGACAAATCTTAATATCTGGCATGTCTGCTTCACCTTTGCCCACACTGTGCAAGCAAAACTATATAGGTCGTAGTGCTGCATCCTGAATTTTAGCTGACACCCAAACCTCTAGTTGTAGACACTCAGCTTCCTGCCAAACATTGTACATCAATAAGTATCATCCAAAACACCGATTTACTTCATGCCATGTGCTGTCATCCAGTAGAACATGCGTAAACAGTAATTAAAAGTAACACCAGAACTACGGAGCATGGGAAAAGCATATCTCTGGATAAATTGCAGAACACTCATGGATGAGTTGGTGGTGTTTGAGGTCATTGTGCCAAAGGTCACACATTCAAACCCAACTGATGACACTTTTCTTATGCGTGAAACTGTACGTGAGATCATTTTCCTGATTTGTAAAAGGACTTTTCAGAGCTTGTAGCAATGTGCAACAGAACACCATCCTATCTATACAAATGTATTCTACAGGTTTGCTACTGAAGCGAAAGCAGACTGCTGAAAGAACACTGCTACAAAATTCGGAAGGTCCTTTTACAAGTGTGGAAAATTTCCCCACATAACGCTTCCATACATAAACACAAAAAAAGTCATCAGTTGGGTGTGAATGCAGGAACTTTGGTACAACAACCTCACACTCATCCACGCATGTTCTACGATTTGATTATTCACAGGTATGTTTTTCATCTGCTCCGTAGTTTTGGTGTTATTTTTAATTACCGTTTACGCATGCTATACTGGATGACACAACATACTACAAACTAAATCGATGTTTTAGTTGATACTCTACTGACATACAACATTTGGTACCAATCTGAGTGTCTGACGTCTGGAGCTTTGGGTGTGAGAAGGTCCAAATGAATTATCGAGAGATTATTTATGAAAAATAAATAATTCTTCAGCTTCATAAATTGTTGGGACAAGATGGAAAAACAGTTCATTCCAATTTCATTTTGTGTGTGTGCTCGCCTATACAGGCATTCTAACAAATCACCTCCACCCCACCTTACTACACCACGAAAACAGATAAAACGGTAACGAATGAACCAATTTTAAGTATAAAAACTATACAATAAAAGAGGATAACACCTCTCAGGAACACGTGAGGCAATACTGACCTTACGACTTATCTTAGAAGAAAGATTAAGGAAAGGAAAACCTACGTTTCTATCATTTGTAGACTTAGAGAAAACTTTTGAGAATGTTAACTGGAATACTCTCTTTCAAATTCTGAAGGTGGCAGGGGTAAAATACAGGGAGCGAAAGGCTATTTACAATTTGTACAGAAACCAGATGGCAGTTATAAAAGTCGAGGGACATGAAAGGGAAGCAGTGGTTGGGAAGGGAGTAAGGCAGGGTTGTAGCCTCTCCCCGATTTTATTCTATCTGTATATTGAGCAAGCAGTAAAGGAAACAAAAGAAAAATTAGGAGTAGGTATTAAAATCCAGGGAGAAGAAATAAATACTTTGAGGTTCGCCGATGACTTTGTAATTCTGTCAGAGACAGCAAAGGACTTCGAAGAGCAGTTGAATGGAATGGACAGTGTCTTGAGAGGAGGGTATAAGATGAACATCAACAAAAGCAAAACGAGGATAATGGAATGTATTCGAATTAAGTCAGGTGATGCTGAGGGAATTAGATTAGGAAATGAGACACTTAAAGTAGTAAAGGAGTTTTGCTATTTGGGGAGAAGATATAAAATGTAGACTGGCAATGGCAAGGAAAGCGTTTCTGAAGAAGAGAAATTTGTTAACATCGAGTATAGATTTAAGTGTCAGGAAGTCATTTCTGAAAGTATTTGTATGGAGTGTAGCTATGTATGGAAGTGAAACATGGACGATAAATAGTTTGGACAATATGAGAATAGAAGCTTTCGAAATGTGGTGCTACAAAGAATGCTGAAGATTAGTTGGGTAGATCACATAACTAATGAGGAGCTATTGAATAGGATTGGGGAGAAGAGAAGTTTGTGGCACAACTTGACTAGAAGAAGGGATCGGTTGGTAGAACATGTTCTGAAGCATCAACGGATCACCAATTCAGTATTGGAGGGCACTGTGGAGGGTAAAAATCGTAGAGGGAGACCAAGAGATGAATACACTTAGCAGATTCAGAAGGATGTATGTTGCAGTAGGTACTGGGAGATGAAGAAGCTTGCACAGGATAGAATGGCATGGAGAGCTGCATGAAACCCGTCTCAGGACTGAAGACCACAACAACAACAAAAAGAATGACATAATAACCGAAACACACTCACTACCATTTAGTCCCAAGTAACTAACTCCGGACCTGTACATATATCATTCATAAGCCCGCGGAATACAAATAAGAACACCTCTCAGGAACATACTCTCTTCATCAGTGCTCATGACGTTAACGTTGCACATTGGGAAAGCGATTAATATGACGATGATTTCGATACCGCTCGTGACCAATACCGTCGTCACAATTTGACGGGCGGTGTCGTAAGTATCGCCCCAGCCTATAATCCAGCATGACAATATCTGTCCTATATATAGAATTCCGTCATAAAAATTTATGGTGCTAGCTTTCAACAACACAAAGTTTCACTCTGGAAATATACCTTTCCGAATGATGTATTGTGCGTCCTGAAGTGGCGATCTCGTGCTGCCACATTCCAAAAATTCCTGTGACAAATGTTACAAGTCTCTTTACCCTGATTTCTTTTTACATCCATGTGAAATTTCACTATATGTCTGTATAAGCTCTTCCTGTGCTTAAAAGTTCCACCACACAATTCACATAATCCCCTTCGGGATTCCATATGTCTATAAAACTCTGAAACAAACCCCAATGAGACAGAAAGTGCTAGAAAAACAATTGCAAATTACGATTAAACACAGCGCTATACACCAACACTAATATGAACATTCAATTGTTAGTATTAACTATCCAAGGAGGTTCACTCCTGACTGTAAAGACTAAAGAGGTACACAGTCAGTGTTGCCAACTCTTCAGCCGGGTTCACACATGCAATGATAGTTGACAACAGCTACTGGCATACCGCAGTTGCGATGCGTGATTTTTCCACTTGTCAGGGGCGCAACTTAACAGAAGAAACTTTTGAAACGCAACAAGAAATTCACCTTCGTGGAACTTTATTATGCCAGTTTCCTTCCACCACAGATCGCTGGTAGCCGTATTTGGAAACACGAGCATCCAGTCGTAGTTATCGTGCTGCTGTGCTGTGGTCCATTCGGTTTCGAAGGGTTTTCATTTTATTACTGAAAGAAGCCAAAATGTAGCCGGCAAGTACACCTTCACGGCTTCTGGAACTACAAGAATAACAATTTATGTTTAATTTATGTAGTGGGCGCTCGCGTGTGTGTTTGCAAAGCAATGATGTAGGTCTGTCGTATAATCTCGAAAGATATTTCGAATATTTGGATCAATAAATTAATGAACCCCCCCCATGAACCATGGACCTTGCCGTTGGTGGGGAGGCTTGCGTGCCTCAGCGATACAGATAGCCATACCGTAGGTGCAACCACAACGGAGGGGTATCTGTTGAGAGGCCAGACAAACGTGTGGGTCCTGAAGAGGAGCAGCAGCGTTTTCAGTAGTAGCAGAGGCAACAGTCTGGATGATTGATTGATCTGGCCTTGCAACATTAACCAAAACGGCCTTGCTGTGCTGGTACTGCGAACGGCTGAAAGCAAGGGGAAACTAAGGCCGTAATCTTTCCTGAGGGCATGCATCTTTATTGTATGATTAAATGATGATGGTGTCTTCTTGGGTAAAATATTCCGGAGGTAAAATAGTCCCCCATTCGGATCTCTGGGCGGGGACTACTCAAGAGGAGGTCGTTATCACCAGAAAGAAAACTGGTGTTCTACGGATCGGAGCGTGGAATGTCAGATTCCTTAATCGGGAAGGTAGGTTAGAAAATTTAAAAAGGGAAATGGATAGGTTAAAGTTAGATATAGTGGGAATTAGTTCAGTTCGGTGGAAGGAGGAACAAGACTTCTGGTCAGGTGACTACTGGGTTATAAACACAAAATCAAATAGGGGTAATGCAGGAGTAGGTTTAATAATGAATAGGAAAATAGGAATGCGGGTAAGCTACTACAAACAGCATAGTGAACGCATTATTGTGGCCAAGATAGATACGTAGCCCACACCTACTACAGTAGTACAAGTTTATATGCCAACTAGCTCTGCAGATGACGAAGAAATTGAAGAAATGTACGATGAAATAAAAGAAATTATTCAGATAGTGAAGGGAACGAAAATTTAATAGTAATGGGTGACTGGAATTCGAGTGTAGGAAAAGGGAGAGAAGGAAACATAGTAGGTGCATATGGATTGGGGCTAAGAAATGAAAGAGGAAGCCGCCTAGTAGAATTTTGCACAGAGCACAACTTAATCATAGCTAATACTTGGTTTAAGAATCATGAAAGAAGGTTCTATACATGGAAGAACCCTGGAGATACTAAAAGGTATCAGATAGATTATATAATGGTAAGACAGAGATTTAGGAACCAGGTTTTAAGTTGTAAGACATTTCCAGGGCCATATGTCGACTCTGACCACAATCTATTGGTTATGACCTGTAGATAAAAACTGAAGAAACTACAAAAATGTGGGAAATTAAGCAGATGGGACCTGGATAAACTAAAAGAACTAGAGGTTGTACAGAGTTTCAGGGAGAGCATAAGGGAACAATTGACAGGTATGGGGGAAAGAAATACAGTAGAAGAAGAATGGGTAGCTTTGAGGAGGTTGTACAGAGTTTCAGGGAGAGCATAAGGGAACAATTGACAGGTATGAGGGAAAGAAATACAGTAGAAGAAGAATGGGTAGCTTTGAGGAGGTTGTACAGAGTTTCAGGGAGAGCATAAGGGAACAATTGACAGGTATGGGGGAAAGAAATACAGTAGAAGAAGAATGGGTAGCCTTGAGGGATGAAGTAGTGAAGGCAGCAGAGGATAAAGTAGGTAAGAAGACGAGGGCTGCTAGAAGTCCTTGGGTAACAGAAGAAATATTGAATTTAATTCATGAAAGGAGAAAATATAAAAATGCAGTAAATGAAGCAGGCAAAAAGGAATACAAACGTCTCAAAAATGAGATCGACGGGAACTGCAAAATGGCTAAGCAGGAATGGCTAGAGGACAAATGTAAGGATGTAGAAGCTTATCTCACTAGGGGTAAGATAGATACTGCCTACAGGAAAATTAAAGAGACCTTTGGAGAGAAGAGAACCATGTGTATGAATATCAAGAGCTCAGATGGCAACCCAGTTCTAAGCAAAGAAGGGAAGGCAGAAAGGTGGAAGGAGTATATAGAAGGTTTATACAAGAGCGATGTACTTGAGGACAATATTATGGAAATGGAAGAGGATGTAGATGAAGACGAAATGGCAGATACGATACTGCGTGAAGAGTTTGACAGAGCACTGAAAGACCTGAGTCGAAACAAGGCCCCCGGAGTAGACAAAATTCCTGTTAGAACTACTGACGGCCTTGGGAGAGCCAGTCATGACAAAACTCTACCAGCTGGTGAGCAAGATGTATGAGACAGGCGAAATACCCTCAGACTTCAATAAGAATACAATAATTCCAATCCCAAAGAAAGCAGGTGCTGACAGATGTGAAAATTACCGAACTATCAGTTTAATAAGTCACAGCTGCAAAATACTAACGCGAATTCTTTACAGACGAATGGAAAAACTGGTAGATGCGGACCTCGGGAAGGATCAGTTTGGATTCCGTAGAAATGTTGGAACACGTGAGGCAATACTGACCTGAAGACTTATCTTAGAAGAAAGATTAAGAAAAGGCAAACCTATGTTTCTAGCATTTGTAGACTTAGAAAAAGCTTTTGACAATGTTGACTGGAATACTCTTTTTCAAATTCTAAAGGTGGCAGGGGTAAAATACAGCGAGTGAATGGCTATTTACAATTTGTACAGAAACCAGATGGCAGTCATAAGAGTCGAGGGGCATGAAAGGGAGGCAGTGGTTGGGAAGGGAGTGAGACAGGGTTGTAGCCTCTCCTCGATGTTATTGAATCTGTATATTGAGCAAGCAGTAAAGAAAACAAAAGAAAAATTTGGAGTAGGTATTAAAATTCATGGAGAAGAAGTAAAAACTTTGAGGTTCGCCGATGACATTGTAATTCTGTCAGAGACGGCAAAGGACTTGGAAGAGCAGTTGAACGGAATGGACAGTGTCTTGAAAGGAGGGTATAAGATGGACATCAACAAAAGCAAAACGAGGATAATGGAATGTAGTCAAATTAAATCGGGTGACGCTGAGGGAATTAGATTAGGAAATGAGACACTTAAAGTAGTAAAGGAGTTTTGCTATTTAGGAAGTAAAATAACTTTGGGGAGCAAAATAACTGATGATGGTCGAAGTAGAGAGGATATAAAACGTAGACTGGCAATGGCAAGGAAAGCGTTTCTGAAGAAGAGAAATTTGTTAACATCGAGTATAGATTTAAGTGTCAGGAAGTCATTTCTGAAAGTATTTGTATGGAGTGTAGCTATGTATGGAAGTGAAATATGGACGATAAATAGTTTGGACAATATGAGAATAGAAGCTTTCGAAATGTGGTGCTACAAAGAATGCTGAAGATTAGTTGGGTATATCACATAACTAATGAGGAGGTATTGAATAGGATTGGGGAGAAGAGAAGTTTGTGGCACAACTTGTCTAGAAGAAGGGATCGGTTGGTAGGACTTGTTTTGAGGCATCAAGGGATCACAAATTTAGCATTGGAGGGCAGTGTGGAGGGTAAAACTCGTAGAGGGAGACCGAGAGATGAGTACACTAAGCAGATTCAGAAGGATGTAGGTTGCAGTAGGTACTGGGAGATGAAGAAGCTTGCACAGGATAGAGTAGCATGGAGAGCTGCATCAAACCAGTCTCAGAACTGAGGACAACAACAACAACAACAACAAATTAATGAAATTAATAAGTTACCAAAAAAAGCGACTCGTATAAACTTCATGATTTGTGAGACCAAGCACTGTGTAAATTGTGCGTTGTATGCGGGAAATAACCCAGGAGGGTGATGAAGCAGCTGTGAAACTAAAAATTAGTTATTATAAATGTCCATATTAATTAATACAATAACATTCTTGGAAGAGTGGCGTGCCTGCAGATGATATTTAGTGCACGCCTGTTACAGCTCTGATAACGTAACATCTGCTCATATGTTTTCAGTTGAAAGTTGTGCAACTGTGTAGAATTTGTGGAGTCCTCTGTGACTTCCAGAAGGCTTTAGATACAGTTCCGCACTGTCGCCTGATAAACAAAGTAAGAGCCTACGGAATATCAGACCAGCTGTGTGGCTGGGTTGAAGAGTTTTTAGCAAACAGAACACAGCATGTTGTTATCAATTGTGAGACGTCTACAGACGTTACGTTAACCTCTGGCGTGCCACAGGGGAGTGTTATGGGACCATGCTTTTCACAATATACTGGGTGTTACAAAAAGGTACGGCCAAACTTTCAGGAAACATTCCTCACACACAAAGAAAGGAAATATGTTATGTGGACATTTGTCCGGAAACGCTTACTTTCCATGTTAGAGTTCATTTTAATACTTCTCTTCAAATCACATTAATCATGAAATGGAAACACACAGAAACAGAACGTACCAGCCTGACTTCAAACACTTTGTTACAGGAAATGTTCAAAATGTCCTCCGTTAGCGAGGGTACATGCATCCACCCTCCGTCGCATGAAATCCCTGATGCGCTGATGCAGCCCTGGAGAATGGCGTATTGTATCACAGCCGTCCGCAGTACGAGCACGAAGAGTCTCTACATTTGGTACCGGGGTGGCGTAGACAAGAGTTTTCAAATGCCCCCATAAATGGAAGTCAAGAGGGTTGAGGTCAGGGAGCATGGAGGCCACGGAATTGGTCCGCCTCTACCAATCCATCGGTCACCGAATCTATTGTTGAGAAGTGTACGAACACTTTGACTGAAATGTGCAGGAGCTCCATCGTGCATGAACCACATGATGTGTCGCACTTGTAAAGGCACATGTTCTAGCAGCACAGGTAGAGTATCCCGTATGAAATCATGATAACGTGCTCCATTGAGCGTAGGTGGAAGAACGAAACTAAAATGAGCTCTAACATGGAAGTTAAACGTTTCCGGACACATGTTCACATAACTTCTTTTCTTTATTTGTGTGTGAGGAATGTTTCCTGAACGTTTGGCCTTACCTTTTTGTAACACCCTGTATATAAATGACCTAGTAGATAGTGTCGGAAGTTCCATGCGTCTTTTTGCGGATGATGCTGTAGTATACAGAGAAGTTGCAGCATTAGAAAATTGTAGCGAAATGCAGGAAAATCTGCAGCTGATAGGCACTTGGTGCAGGGAGTGACAACTGACTCTTAACATAGACAAATGTAATGTATTGCGAATACATAGAAAGAAGGATCCTTTATTGTATGATTATATGATAGCGGAACAAACACTGGTAGCAGTTACTTCTGTAAAATATCTGGGAGTATGCGTGCAGAACGATTTGAAGTGGAATGATCATATAAAATTAATTTTTGGTAAGGCGGGTACCAGGTTGAGATTCATTGGGAGAGTCCTTAGAAAATGTAGTCCATCAACCAAGGAGGTGTCTTAAAAAACACTCGTTCGACCTATACTTGAGTATTGCTCATCAGTGTGGGATCTGTACCAGATCAGGTTGATGGAGGAGATAGAGAAGATCCAAAGAAGAGGGGCGCATTTCGTCACAGGTTTATTTGATAACTGTGATAGCGTTACAGAGATGTTTAGCAAACTCAAGTGGCAGACTCTGCAAGAGAGGCGCTCTGCATCACGGTGTACCTTGCTCGCCAGGTTTCGAGAGGGTGCGTTTCTGGATGAGGTATCGAATATATTGTTTTTCCCTTCTTATACCTCCCGAGGAGATCACGAATGTAAAATTAGAGAGATTCGAGCGCGCACGGAGGCTTTCAGACAGTCGTTCTTCCGCGAACCATATGTAGCTGGAACAGAAAAGGGAGGTAATGACAGTGGCACGTAAAGTGCCCTCCGCCACACACCGTTGGGTGGCTTGCGGAGCATAAATGTAGATGTAGATGAAAGGTAGCTCACTATTCTGGTACAAAAAGTCACAAGCTTGGTATTACTTTAATTGCGTGTGTGAATCCTACTTTACTCTCAAATAACGGCTACATGGCATCTTAAAAAAGGCTGTGAGTGCTACAATCCCAGAATCCATTAAAATATTCCGTAACTTTATTTTTTTATTTTACTACATTCAAAATCTCGATAACTCTGAGAAATGAACACACATTAAAAAAACTCCAAGCAAATTGCACAAAATTACTAAATTATAAGATAACAAATATTCTCTTTTTTTGTCTGCCACCTAGGTCCACAGATATTCTACAACACTACTTGCTCTCTTGCTTACATCATCAAATAGTCCTCCTCCTGTAGAGGGAACTCTTTATATATAGGGATACTCAAGTCGAATCATGTGTGTGACACGGTTCAGGTGCCATTGCATGCTGATCTTCACCAAACATAGTTGGTTCTGAAGGCGTGTGTATGTCTGTGGTAACTGACTCCATTAACGCTGTTGGTGGAGTAGTAGTTGACATTACTGGCATAGAGGTTGATGCAGCTGGAAATGGCCTGACTGCAGTTGTTGGCTGACAGAGTGGTTGTTTGTGTACTGTCTTTTCTGTTGGCGGTAGGTGGGATGTCCAAGGGCTCTCAGAATGTCTCATAAACCCTTTTGCAATTAACTCCTCATATTCCATCTATGTAGCCACATATCATTCAGGTGCTAACTAACATGCCTTGCAAGCTACTCGCGGCCCTGGCATCGTAGCTATATAGTGAACGGTATTATGCCGTACCTGAACTTGTGTTACGGTAGTCGTCAACACTAAAGCATTTTGCAGCGTCTTTGAATGTCCATCATTGTCCACCTGCAACATAGTGTCTCATATAGATATGGTGATAATAGTAAAGGTAATCAGCTTCGAGAATGGTTCAGTGACATCATCAATCAGGAAAATCCATCTTCATTTTCGTGGAAAACTTACAGTTGCCACTTGTTGCCATATGTAGGAATCTTCAATTCAGTTGCTGCTGCTAGCCATGATTGTATGGAAAAAAATTAATTGTCGTTGCTGGAAGGATGCTGTCATCCAAGTCTGTGTCAACTAAATACATGAGTTCATTGTACGTATGTTTGACAAAAGTTGGTGTTATGTAGAGACAGTGTGAATTCGAAAGTGCTTGTTAGTCCACATCTAGACAGATACATCGCCAACGTTAGGTAGCACGTGATTATGGCTTCATGATGCAGTATTATCACATGTCAGGTTATCTAGGCACTGTCCACTAGAGTGAGCAGCTGTGCCTAAGTACCGTCGCTGTACCCATTTGGTTAAGCATATGACTGATTCCATTTGTGTGGCCGCTGCAAAAAGTGTACATGTTGGCTAATGTCAGCAAGTATTCTACGTCATTTTAGCTTTCGTCCTATTGGAAGTGTTTTAAACTGCACAGATTTTCCACTGGACAGCGTCGAAGTTGTACTGTAGCACTCTCACCTGTTGCCCAAACGAGAGTTGTTGACTTTTATCCTCAACGTCTGCGTTTATGCTCCCTAAGCTGCGCTGTTCGATTTGTGAAACTTCTCTTGAGTCTGAGAACGCCAGTGCATCATAAAGCGGTGTGCAATTCGTAGTTGCAAGTCTAGCGAAGAGGAGGCGTCAGAAATCACTGCATTCTTAACTGCAAAAGGTAAATGACCCATCCAAACTTGCTTAAGTGTAGCGTCAGAAACGTTAGTTGCAGAAACCAGCGATCGATAGTGTTGCCAAAATACCAAAAGAATATTGTCACCCATTGTTTCTCTTTGAAGCGCTTGCTGAATTCGAAAGTCCACCAGTTTGTGCACTCATTGGGGTACATTGGTTTGGACATGTGTATATTTCTTTCCAGGGTATAATGCAACATGTCCCCTAGTAACATAGTTGTAAGTGGGTATTCTGAGCGCACTGGGCATGTTTTAATGCTCATCCTCTTTTTATGAATTAGTAAATAAATTATATTATGTTAAATAATTTATTTAATTCATAAAAAAGGTTGCTCATTACAAAAAGTTTAAACTGTGGAACTCGATTAAAAGATATGAGAAAAAATTATTTACAAACGTTGTACGACTCGAAACATGTGGTATGTGTTAACATATTGAATTGAATTTTAACCATAAAGACAATGACAATAAATCACCAAATAGTAAGAAAACAAAGTTTAAACCATTAATATCAGCTAAGAATAGGCTAAATGTGGTTAAAAACCCTCATATTGAACATCGTTACACTCTAACATCTAGCAATCAGAATTTGAAACACTTCCTTGTGTGCCAGTGCGATCAATATAACTGTGTGAAGAGAAAGGGCTATTGTATGGCCAAAACAGCGTAACGAGCAGAGCGAATCGGAGGGCATGGCACACATATTCTTCTCAACTGTGCTTACCTCACACACCTGAGAGATTTGCCAGAGGACAGAGTAAGTTTTTGTTCTTATGTAAACACCTCAGAAAGTGCTTACAGAAGTTATATGCTTGTGGATGCAAGCCTTTTGTAACACTTCACATCAAAAGGCAGCTTGACGTTGGTAGAGCTTGGTGAACAAATGAATCTCTTTCAAGTAGTGCCTATTCTCTCCATTTCTAGCAACACTAGCGAAATTGTCAAATTATCATGGCCAAACAATATTGCCGTCCAAAGTGGCCGTGCTGTTCTAGGCGCTACAGTCTGGAACCACGCTGCTGCTATGGTAACAAGTCGAATCCTGCCTCAGGCATGGATGTGTGTGATGTCCTTAGGTTTGTTAGGTTTAAATAGTTCTAAGTTCTAGGGGACTGATGACCTTAGAAGTTAAGTCCCAAAGTGCTCAGAGCCATTTGAACCATTTGAACCAAACAATATTGAAAAGAAATGTGAAGCTAAGAATACTGTATTTCAAACTAATCCGTTATATGAAACTTCCTGGCAGATTAAAACTGTGTGCCCGACCGAGACTCGAACTCGGGACCTTTGCCTTTCGCGGGCAAGTGCTCTACCAACTGAGATACCAAAGCACGACTTACGCCCGGTACGTGCAGCTTTACTTCTACCAGTATCTGTCTCCCACCTTCCAAACTTTACAGAGGCTCTTCTGCGAACCTTGCAGAACTAGCACTCCTGAAAGAAAGGATACTGCGGAGACATGGCTTAGCCACAGCCTGGGGGATGTTTCCAGAATGAGATTTTCACTCTGCAGCGGAGTGTGCGCTGATATGAAACTTCCTGGCAGATTAAAACTGTGTGCCCGACCGAGACTCGAACTCGGGACCTTTGCCTTTCGCGGACAAGTGCTCCACCAACTGAGCTACCGAAGCACGACTCACGCCCAGTACTCGCAGCTTTACTTCTACCAGTATCCGTCTCCTACCTTCCAAACTTTACAGAAGCTCTTCTGCGAACCTTGCAGAACTAGCACTCCTGAAAGAAAGGATACTGCAGAGACATGGCTTAGCCACAGCCTGGGGGATGTTTCCAGAATGAGATTTTCACTCTGCAGCGCACACTCCACTGCAGAGTGAAAATCTTATCCTAATCCGTTATATGTTGGTATTTTGCTCAGTGGGTCAGAACCTAAAGCAGATGATAACATTCAGGCACACTTTAATATTTTTCTTGTATGATTAAAAATGTTGTACATCTAATGTTCTTCCAACACTATTATAGGATGCAGCTACTGTAGACAGTGTCAGAAAGTAGAAAAATTTAGTGTCTGAGATAAAATCAGAATAGGAGTCCACAGGTTTCAATTTAGGTTCTATACTATTCCTTATATGTATGAATGATCTGACACTTAACATTCAACAACAAGCAAAATTGTTACTTTTTCAGATGATACTAGTGTTAAGGCGTGTGTCCACTAGCAAGTAAACTTCCACAAGTCGTTTGTAGAAGCTACTTCTGCAAGGTCTTTGCATGTGGAAACACCCACAGCAAGTTGACTTCCCCAAGTTTCGTCAACTTGGAGAAGTAGCTTCCGCAAGCTAGTGTAAACAGTTCTCCGTAGCTTGGTGGAATTACTTGCTGGATTTGCCAGTTGTGAGAAGTTTTTTGGAACTTGCGGAAGTGTACATTGTGTAGCGCTGTTCTTGGGCGGCAAAAAGAAAAAGAATTGTTATTTTATATTTTTTTTGAATAAATGTTGAAAAAGTTAATATTTTGGTGGGCCACTTGGCAACAGAATCAGGGATTGATTACACTATTATAATAACATATGTTGAGCATTAAATGACTGAATAAGAGAAACATTGTCATTTCTGTGCATTTTTATATTCACGAAGTAGTCATACCTGGAACAACACTAAGGGACCAGAAGATTTATAGACTTTAAAAGAAATGCAACACTACACAATTAAAATAAGTCGGTTCAGAAATAATAGGAAAACGATAATGTTCCTTCTGCCTCATGCTGCGTTCGGCCCATCAGCGTGATCGTAATTTCTGGTGATGAACTAACACAAAATAATTATCAATTAACTAAATGAGGAGATGGAAATCATCAAAGTTAATTTCTTTACATAAGCACAGTTATCTTTAACACGCTTTTTTAATGCTATGTACATTTTCATATTAAATTACAATAGATGACCATTGTGGTTAAATACTTTATACATAACAGTGAAAATGTGCTCTTGATGCTGTCTGTTCGTAATCAGTTACAAGAAACTACCTGTTTTCTGATTAAAAAAAAAAAACAATTAGCATATTCATTCAATATTTTCACATGAAATATAAAATACCGTTGCAGAACGCAGCTAGTCCACATCCGCCTTTTTATATCATTAATCGATACATGTGCATAGAGATTTACAGGCACCGCTCAAGAATGGCAAAGATAAAGTATAATAGATTCTGTCGCCACTATGTGATGTTTCATTTCTTTTACTTACAATTGTTCAATACCTTTCAGCCATCAAACGTGTACTGTTGAGTGTATATTAATGTTTGTGAGGCGAAAGTTACTAATATTACGATAGTACGAACTGTCAGTCTTGAAGTTCGTGTGGACGAGTGAAAAAACACAATGGCATATTCAGTGAGTGGAGTGTTTTCCCGTGTTTTGGGACATACAACAATGCACATTAAAAATCTGTTGAAAAAACAAGACGCATGGGAAATTATTGCGTCAGAATTCGTCAGTACAGCACCAGAAATACGGGAAAAAATCCACAATTTGCGCATGCAGTATGAACAAGAACTAAATAAATCGCAGAAAAGAGAAAGTGGACAAAGTTAAGAACGACTTATATAAAAGTAAATGGGAATTCTTTGATTCCATGAAATTATGTTTCGTTTCTACACCGGTGATGTTATGGTAAGTGAAACAAATTTAATGGTTCATATGGCTCTGAGCACTATGGGACTCAACTGCTATGGTCATCAGTCCCCTAGAACTTAGAACTACTTAAATCTAACACATCCATGCCCGAGGCAGGATTCGAACCTGCGACCGCAAATTTAATGTTCTGCATATAGTATTTATTAATTTTATTGAAGATGTATTTATGTTTACTCTCTCATCAGAAATCAATTGAAATTTAAAGGCATCTGTATTGCCAGGCTACTTCTCCTTCTAGTGAAACAAAGTAATTTGTGAATTCATTTCTGACTTCCTTGACTATCTGTGACCAATTATGTATGTTTATTGGTTCCAGCAGTATATTCGTTTCTGTCCTTATGTCTTTGCACCATTCTCCTTGCGTCTGTAAATTTTGAGAATCAAATGTGCAAGGTGGGGCATAAACGGAATTTCTATATCTTCTGTGAGTAAGGAGTTCTGAAGAACACAAATCGCTTTGACAACTTGCCTCGATTTCTCTGGGTTTAGAAGAATTTGCGTTCGTAATACTCGAAAATGTGTGCATACAAACCTAGAAACGTTTTCAGAAACATTTCTTGCTCTAGAGAGTCGATAGTTAAACAAATGATTTTGTACTGGTTTCCTCTAAAAGGGTAGGGCTTCATAAATTAATTTTTTAGAGCAAATGCGTCATCTGCAACAATGACATAATGTATCTGCACTGTTTCACCAGGTAAATTTCGAGGAATTTGTACATTCAAAGAATTAGACACAAGACATTCTGACAATTATTAAGAACTCCACCATGAGATATTCTACCATCACTGCCCACATCTAAGTATATACCTCTGTAGTCAGGTCCAATCAGTGCCATTAACGCTATACTGTGGTTCCCTTTATAATTAAAGTACACATTGCCTTCTTCCTTTGGAGTCTATATGACTATATGTTTTGCATCCATAGCGCCAATACAGTTTGGAAAATCACATCTATTCTTAGAAACAGTAGCGATTTGTAACCATTCTTCTTCTGTTGAAGATACTTAAAATTATAAAAAACAAAATTATATCTGAAATTTATCCCTTTGAAGATAATGATACATTGCAATGTTTATTTTAGTGATCAGAAAACGCCAGGGAAGATAATGAGTATGTGACAGATACAGTCCAGGAAAAAACACAGGAAAAAAGAATTTTGAAAAGAAAAAAAAATACCGACGCAAATTCAGACACTATTCTAAACAAGGCAATAGAAGCAATGCACAAACCTGTTGTGGAACATCAGGTGTTTGGAGACTATGTGGCATCGGAATTAAGGTTATTAACACAAATGTCAAGTCATAAAAAATTAAGGAGGATAATACAAAAGGCAATACTCGAAGTATCTGAGGAAGATGAAACTATAACTAATTCTTGGATGACAGGTGAAAGCAACTTCATATGCACACCATCAGAGAAAGTAATTATTATTTTTGATACTGCTCAGGTTCATCATTCACAAGGTAACTGTTTCGTAAATTTTCTGCCTAAGCGCCTTATTTGTGTGAGCTATGAAATATCAAAATACTATCCTTCAAATATTCTCTTTTCAAACATTCATATAGAGCCACACAGCAGTCCATAACAACTTAAGAGATTGTGCAAATGGGTACTCACAAAAGATACATCAAAGAGTGAAAACTGTAGCCGAAAAATTTAAAAACAGTAATTCAGTGAAATAAATATAAATGTATGATTATTGACAATAAATATTTCTTTGACACTTACGTGTTTTATTCTCTTACCTGTGAGTAAAAATCAAAGAGTAATTAAAACACGATCTCTTGGTGATATAGCTTGCCACATATTTGTACCCTGTTTACGAGTATTTGATTCTACAATTGACAAGAGGTGTCCAAAAGTTGCAAAAGACATTATCAGAAAATTTGTAATCTCAGAAAAGTCCTCAGATTTCAGTTCGTTCACTAGTGTTTCTTGGAAACTTTAGCATGAACGCCTCTGTATCTATTTCTTTACCCAAACACTTCTGCTTTTCTTAACTTTTCGGTTTTCATCATGCTTCTTCTTTAACAATAACAATACAACAACACTGGCGGCTGCTCTGGTTTGTGCACACGACATTGTAATCTACAACTTGCCTGTCTCACAATGCGAACTATAGTGGATACACTGCCGCAAGTACTTGCAGCAAGCTCGTGAAATTAACTTACCAAAGCGACTTGGAGGAGTCAACTTCGGTGAGTTTTGTACTAATGTAAACGTCTCACCAAGTCCTTGCAGAAGTTACTTGCTAGTGGACACGCGTCTTTATAATAAATATCGTTAAAGAGAAAGCAACAGAAGAGTTAGTAAATGATATTTTCCTAGGAATTATTAAATGGTTCTCTGAAAATGGACTCTCACGTTTTGAAAATCACACTACATTCAGTTCTGTAAAACAAATAGAGCAATACCACAATTGATGTAGGACATGAGCAGGAGTCAGTAAGTAGGATAGAATGTTCCAATTCATATTGATGAAAACTTGAATTGGAAGAAGCATACTACTGATCTTCTCAAACAATTAAGTTCAGCTGCTTTTGATCTTCGTGTAATTGTTAGCCTTGGAAACAAATGTTTCAGCCTCCTGACGTATTTAGCATATTTCCTCTCAATCAAGTCGTAGTGAATAATTTTCTGAGGAAACTCATCGCTTAGAAAGAAAGTATTGATTGCACGAAAGCCAGCAGTAAAAATAATATATGGTGTTCACCACCAAGTGTCATGTAGTCACCTTTCCAAGGAGCCAGGCATTTTAACTGTGCCATCATAGTACATATTTTCCCTAATGAAATCCATCATTAAAAAATCGGAAAACGACTTGTTAACGCTATCAGTGGCTCAAGGGGGAGTTCAGTATGCAGCAATAAAAATATTTGGTCATTTGCCCAATAACATAAAATGTCTGACAAGTACCGAAGCAAGTTTTAAATTTAATGTAATATCATTTCTCTCAGACAACTCTTTCTATTCAACTGACAAATTTCTACTTAAAAACTTATAATCAGTAAAAAACTTATTTTAACTGGCTGCTTTCAGGAGGGTCTCGGAACAGCGCGAGAAATGCATTGTACGAACCTCAAATAACGCCTTACAAGGAAATAAACTCGAGAGGCAATTTCTGGCCAATTAGCGAGCTAAACCAGGGAATAAGTTTTCAAGATAGCGGGGTGAAATATACTGATATGGATGACCAGATTTTGGCTGAAACTATCGTGAGAATGAGGAAGGAAAAGAAAAAGGGGCGACGCCGATTCCGAATTTATATCCGGTTTTTCTCATCAAAGGAAGCCGTAATACGTCTTGTGAAACTGGATCATTTGAGCAGGGAGGTCATTTCCCTGATTTCTTAAGTAATATGCATTCGATTTCAGTACTTCATGAATTCCGTTGTATTATTTATGTAGATCAGGATAATGAAAATGAGGATCCGTACAAAAATAGTCTCGTTTAGCTGACATGTCTTACATTTGCTGCTGTAACGAAAAGGACTGTTTCTTTTTATTTCACAGACAGTGCCATGGTAGACTTAACCAAGTCAGAAAACCACACCAGTTATTTGTTATATTTGTATTAACAGCGTTTTCTGTTTTTGATGAAACATGGATTTTTCTTGTTGCAAAACGTTTTGATAAAACAGTAGTGTCCCAATTCCATGAATAGTAGAAAATATTGTTCACTGTTTTCTATTGGGAATGCCTCTTTTTGTTAATAGCACAGCAGTGTCACAACAACTTCCTGCCTTTTAGTGGAAATATTTGGATCACAGGCCCATTAATGCTTCAGAACATCAACATTGTCTTCCACCTACCATTATTCACTGAAACCAGTAAACTGTTTGTTCTTATTCAGGCTAAGTTTGACACATAAAGATTAAGAGGAAAGTTAGTTTTTATAAAAAAAAAGCAGGTGATTCTTCTGCAGCTATTGAATATAGCTGTTGTTTCTCAGTTATTAGCCTTATCCACAAAAAGCCCACCCATATTTATCATGAAATAACGGCTACATTTATATATGACACGAGCACAAAAGAAATCTGGTTATTGAATCTGCATAGTTGTAGTATGTGGAAAGAGTGCATGGAATGCTACATTTTTAACTTTCCTTGAATATCAAGCTATTTTCAGCCTTTGTGCCATATTGAAGGTAACTTAAATTGGAATACCTTATATTGCACTTGTGTGGAGGACAATTTTCCTGAAATTGGTGGCCAGCCGATGTGGCCAAGAGATTCTAGGCGCTTCGGTCTGGAACCGCGCGACCACTACGGTCGCAGGTTCGAATCCTGCCTCGGCCATGGCTGTGTGTGCAGTCCTTAGGTTAGTTAGGTTTAAGTAGTTCTAAGTCTAGGGGACTGATGACCTCAGATGTTAAGTCACATAGTGCTTAGAGCCATTTGAAACATTTGAATTTGAAATTGATGATTTATTATGATCGGTTAATGTGACAAAAAGTTTTATAGAGCACTAATGTCCCTAGTTCACTCTGCCAAATCTATAGCAGGAAAGATTGTTCACTCCCACTGGAAGAAAGCTTTCCATCTTTTAGTGAATACTTTGGAGTAGTAAAATTGTCTACCACCGAGCATTATTTCCACAAACATGTAGATTATTTGTATTTACTCAGCTAAATTTAACACAGTAAAATTAATAGGACAGTCGGATTTTTTTGAAGAAAAGTATAGCAGATAGCTGTCGTATTTCTCAGTTATTAGTATCAGCCACATAACCACATCTCATGAAGTAATTATCTCTGTTTATAACAGACGAACAGATTGCTGATCTCATACATTTGTTGTCATTGTTAGAAAAATATAACTACTTCGGTTTAATGGCAAACTGTATAAACAACTTGTCGGCCTAGCAATGGGTAATCTGCTAGCAGGAATTTTAGCTGACGTTTTCATCAATTCGCTCAAAGAAAAATTCTTCAGTAGTACGACTCTGCAGAATTAGGTATTTTATCCTATTTGCGATATGTAGATGATATGTTGATTATATACAACTGCACTAATGAAGGAGTAGATCAACTGTTCAATTTGTTCAATAACCTCCATGAAAAAATTAGTTTCACGTGAGAGTTACAAAATGAACGCCGCAAATTAAATTTCCTAGATCTGAAGTTAGCGATAATAGACAATAAAACACTCTCAATCGCATAAGAAAGCTTTCTTTCATTCAGAACTTCACCGTGCCATGTTTACTCCCTTATCACCAGAAAAACTGCAGAAAGAAATTGATGTCCCAGAAATTGATGTAATTAGGACAATAGCATTTAGTAATGGATATGAACCCCCACTAGTGGAAAACATCCTTAAAGGAAAAACTAAAGAAAGAGTCACCACTTTAGGTACTGGTCAAACTAATAATAATGATAAAAAGTACATCTCAATATCATTTTTAGGTAACATAACGTCTATTAACTAAAAAATATGGCTGCAAAGTTGCTTTGTCCACACATAATAGTTTACAAAAAAATTTAATTCATACTCTAAAAGCGTCAAACGAACTTTTACGTGGCTCAGGGGTATATAAAATTTCCTGTAAGACATGTCCAGTATTTTAAATTGGACAGACAGGCAGAGCTTTCAACGTAAGATACAAGTAACATCCTTCAGGCAAAAAGGCACTTATGTCCACAATTTAACATTTGCAGAACGTCTTTTCATAAAAGGGCATAACCCCAAAGAATTAAACGAAATGACAATTCTGCCTAAAGAAAAGAAAGGGAGAAAACTTTAGTCTTGGAAGAACTTGAAATTTTCAGGCACACACCAAATAAAGATGACATCTTGAATGAAGAAGTACAGTTGAAAAATGCTTTTAAACCAGTGCTCTCAGTTTTATGATACTTATAATCCAGGTTCTCTCCTCCTTTTCAGAAACATTATTTTACCTCCGTAAAGTACACTCATTACTAACATATCAGATGACCTCTGTGCCCTAGTTATGCAAGCTTTCTTTTCAAATTTTGTGTCATATAATGAACTGATGTTCTTCATTAGGTAATTCCAGTCGTATTTAACTCTGGTTCTACCTGTGCTACGTAAAATGTAGCGAACTTTGTTCTATTTTATCCCATTTGAAGCTCATTTATAAATGTTACTCAATAATTTGTAAAATTAATTTTTGTTAAAACCTATATTGGTTATACGTATGATTTATAATATACAAAATTATTTTGCTCATGTTACTAGTGGCCTGCTTGTGGCGCGCCCTACTTTACATTTACTTGGCAGTGTAACTAGTTGCCACACAGTCAGTCTCCTCACACCACACCGGTGTTACTTATGTTTTAATGTTTGACTTTTTGAAGAACGTTATGTCTTATATTTTAATGTATGAGTTGAGCAACTCAGCTCTTAAATCACTGTACATCTTTGATGATATGTTCTTCATGTAAGTACTATTTGTTTTACACTCGTTTACATTAATGTAAACTTTTATTAGATAAGATATTTAATGTGACATATTCATTTTAGGTAATTACCTTACCTTCTGATGAAGTCACCCTTAGTGGTGACAAAACCTGGTCAAGGTATATAGAAAATCTATGCAACCAGTTGGCTGATTTTAACATATTTTTCAAATTTGTGTATACAGTTCCTGCAAACATCAGCCATGTTCAAAGTTGTAATTATTTCTGTATTACAAGAACATAGGTACTTTTCATTCATTTAACAGGAAAATCTTTAGTTACTGAATTATGTTTTTAAATTTCTCTTGAATTGTCCCAGGTCATTCTTTTCTTTCTTCCAGAAATGACTCTGTTCCACCAATCAACTAGTTACTACAGACATTCAAATATTTTGCCTCTGGTGATTTCTTCTGTCCATTGAACACTTCATTGGTATTGGCTAGGGGACAGCCAGCGCAATTATTAAAAGAATGTGTATGACATTGGACAACATGAATAAGAACACAATTGTTTTAATTACTTAAGTTGTCTGATGTAAATAAAACAAAATAAAATAAACTCTCCTACATAGATTAATACACTTTTATTCTGAAATTATTGGGTTTAATTTTTATTTTCTGGTCCTAATTTGGAGATTTGTGATCCTTTTTTAACCAATACAGTTCATTCTTCCTTCTCTGGCTCTTGTCAAGATACTTTTGAAGTACCACTGCCACTAACTCTGATAATCTTTTCACATTTGGGAACAGGTATTATTAACCGAAAAACAAAACTCATAGTTCTTAGGTGAGAAGACAAGAAAAGAAGGAAGAACTTCATGTAGTTGTCATGCCTCCGGTTACTTTGTCTTCCACTTCCAGATTATGTACAGCTGCTAGAGATTATTGCACAAGCCAAAATTATCAATGAAATAGTTAGTGTTCCTAAAAAAACCTAGCATGAGATACAACAGCCTCCACTTTGATATGTGCCATAGATACATTTCTACCCCAGGATTATAAAACAAAATTATGGTCACGTATTGTAAATCTTGGCATCTTAGTCTTCATATATAGTCAATATACTTAATAATCACCATATGATAGAAACAGAATTTATGTGTGCCCAAGAACTGCAAAAGTAGATGCACAAATAGTGTTCAGTAATGCAGTAGGGGTATATTCTGTAGTACACCCATTGCTGTTGTAATGAATTAATCATTCTAAGACGTAAATATAACAGCAAGCTGGCCAGTAACAGTTCTCAGAATTTTCAATCAATTCAATCTCCATGATGTCTGTGTTGTCACAGTTTCTTGGAGGGACTGAAAAGACTAACTATTTCACAAAGCAGATCACATTTAATAGTTGCTTCTATTTATGTCCCTACTTATAATTCACCATCTTTCATACAGCTACATTTGACACCTTACTATCATCTGCAGAAATGTTGCATCTGAATCGAAATGACTGCGGAGTCCTTCTGTCGACAACTGTATCAAATCGTGTATTTTGTTATCCTCAATTTGGAACTTACATTCCACATCTGTAGCATCTGCTACCTTTTTGTGCATAATTTTTGCGTGTTTCCTTCTTTAAAATAATAATAATCATGCATATTGTGTAGTTGCTCTGCCGATCAATGTGAAGTTGTTCCTGAATATAAACTGTTACATATTTTTTTCCTATACTTTATTGGGAAATATAGAAAGATCTCTTATTGGTAAAATAACAAATACCTAATCATTTAACTAATTTTAAGATAGCTCGTTATACATATAAGTATCCTACCATTTAAGTTAAATGTTTTGCACTAATATTTTCACTGAATGAATCTGGAGCAGGTTTTGTGATTTCTAGTACACTCCAACTCATTTGAAGTATCTAACAGCCTCAAAGTATCTTCAAGCAAAAACTTTTGCTTTCTATCACTAATATTTGACATGCTATTTCTACAAATGACGACTAAATAAATATGAAGTGTCGTACTCGAAAATACCCAGAGTACTCTTCAGTCGTTTCCTACTTAACTGGGCATGTAGGCTGTTCTGGGAATAACTTACCGAGGAATAAAATGGCTGCATGCAACTCGCACTCCAAGTTACCTGTGTTTAGCGTATTCCTCGGTTAGGTAGCCCTGGATTTATCCTGAGATTGTACAAGTGGCCCATAGTCAGAACAGATTCAGAAAATTTCATTCTTGTGAAAGACAATTGATCTTCCATTCACTCAAAGTAATGAGAACTATCGACAGTGAATGTCAAGTTGAATCCATATCTCTAGATCTCTGGAAGGGTTTTGACACCATTCCTCACTCATAATTGCGTACCTGTGGAGGACTGCATCAGATGTTGTCAATGGGTTTGTGATTTCCTGTCAGAAAGTACACAATCTGTAGTAATTGACAGGAAGTTGTCGAACGAAGAAAAAGTGATATCGCCATTCCCAAGGGAAGTGTTGCAGTCGCTCTGCTGCTTCTAATCTATTGAAACTATTTGGAGACAATGTGAGCAGTCCTAAGCAATTCTTTGCAAACGATGCTCTCATTTACTGCCCAATAAAATCACCAGTAAATCATAAATAATACAAAATGTTTTAGACAAGATGTCTCTGACGGTGGGAAAAGTGGTACTGATCCTGGACAGGACTACTAAAAAGAATCAGCTAAATTTCTGTTACACAATAAATAATACAAATTCAGAGTTTGTCAATTCAGCTAAATACCTAGGGACTACAATTACGAACAACTTAAGTTGTAACCATCATATACACAATGTTGTGGGGGAAGATAATCAAAGAGTGCATTTTATTGGCAGAAGATTTAGAAGATGCAACAAATCTGCTAATGAGATGGACTATGCTACGCTTGTTCATCGGCTGCTAGAGATTTGTTGCATGGCATGGAATCCTTATAGATGGAATAGGTGGACAATTTCGAGCAGAGATGGAAATTGTGAAAACAAATGAGTTACTCGTCATTTTAAAATTCACTAATTAAAATCACCAATTTTCTCTTTTAAATTCAAAAATATGTTTTGAGAAATGACCATCATATTAAAATAGGACAAATCAGAGATCGTATAGAAAGATTTAGGTGTTCATTTCTCCCACATGCTATTTGAGAGTGAAAGGGTCAATAAATAGCCTAAAAGTAGTTCGGTGAACCTTCTGGCAAGTACTTCATTATGGATGGTGATATGATGCAGATGTAAATGTTGATCTAGATGTGCATACTTCTAGTATGCAAACTGTCCTAGTTATCTTGTACCCAATATTTAGTCTGAAAAATCACTATCAATCCAATTTGAATTCATCTTTACACTTCATGGTCACTCCGTCTTGTATATTTTGTGCTTTGCGAAACTATTTGTACTGTGTCTTGTTGTTGAGAAACAGTGAAAGCTTGTTTGATCGGAACCAATTTAGAATCCCTTCATAAATAGATATGCAAGTGCTCTTTCAATTGTTAATGGTTCAGCAGTTGTAATGGTCATGTCATTGAAGAAATAGAATAATGTGTGCTTTCTGATTTGTTCAGGTAGGAAGATAGTTTATACAAATAAGTAAAAGAAAGGGGGGCCAACATGGAGCCTTGTGAAGCTGCACAGATCCTGGTGACTCAGTCAGAGGATACTGATATTCTATCTGCATTATTTTGACTTACCTTCTGATTCTTGTAATTTTAATATGACCCACTCTGCATCGCTGCAGAACGGAGACAGGTATCTGAAACCACAAAATTATTTAGGTTTCACAATACCTGAACAAAGAAGATGCCTATATTTTGTATTAATAAGAACATAAGCTGATGAAGCAATTTTGATTAAATAACGTGAAAACGTCGGCTTTAATGAAGAAGGAAAACGCAAATGTTTTTTAACATGACTATTTTTGATGTATTTGTACTTATATATTTTCACCATATAATAAATATGAATGTTTTAAAGTTTTTGGACAACAGTTTTTCTGTCATTTAACTTCTCAGTAACTTAGTATACAAACTTTATCAAGAGTATATGTTCTGACGTTTGCCTTGGCCACTATCACACCTTATCTTCGGTAATTTCTTGGTTCGAATAATTTATTCCGTCCTTTTTATTCAATGGATGATATCCCATTATCTCGATTTCGCCTGTTGGGGATGGGCTAATCAAAATAACATTGAGTTGACATTCAGTCTAGCGCAAATACACTGTCATTTGATAGTGATGTTGCTTACTCTTTCATTCCATTGAGTCTAGTGTGAATCAGCCTTTATTCTGTCAAAAGCACTACTTTTCCTGTCAAAAGTCGTTTTAACCCTGTAGTTATCCATTTTTACATGGATGTTTAATGTGTTTCTGTTCAGTTGATGAGTAAAGATGTTTTCAAATAATGCTGTGAATTCATCAAAGGATAGGCCAATTTTTATGCCAACATTTGGCTCACTATAAATTTCATTCTCTTTTATACTTTTCTTAAAAATCTTTGTCTTAGAGTCATTAATTATTCTGATTTCCACTGAAAGGAATTTATACTGTAAGGCACTACCTTATTTATTCATACTAACTATTTCCCATTATCAGAAAGATCATTTGTGACTGGATATAGATTTATTTTCTTGGTCTAAGTGTCACCAAAGAAAATATTGTCAATCAGAGTTCTACTATCTTCATCCATGCTGGTTAGAAAGTCAGTTATTGAGATCAAATTGTAGGATCGAAATAAATTTTTCAGACCATTTTTCCTATCAGACTCTTTTAGGAAATTTTTATTGAAGTCACTGCAATCTCTTTACTGGTTGTTGTTATCTGATAGAAAGTATGGTAAGGAATCTATATGCTTCATAAACAAGTTGATCCTCAGGATAAAGGACATGATTACAACGAATATTGGCACAATCCTGACACTCTGTAGAACAAGCTCTACTAATGCTATGAGAATACACAAACAAACATCTGAACATAGTAAAGTCATCAGACCTACTACCTGTCTAGGAGTCTGTTGCACTGGATTCAAGTCCACTGCCAGCATTCTTAGTTCACAAAGCAATGTACCCACAGTCTCTCCCCTCTTCCTCTCCCTTCCATTGTGAGGGAGGTTGCATGGAGAGCCAAGGTGGTTATATGATGCAGAAGTAGGTTGTGCTCCGGGGTGCATGTCATCTGCAGCATTGAAGACATCAGGTGGTGAGGTACAAGGGATACAGACGAAAATCGTGGAGGTTTCCTAGCATATGGTGCAGCCAGTCAAAGCGTGAGTGTGTAGGGGCGTCGGGAGTAGGGGGCGCAGCTGGTGTATTGTTAGGTTGGGCAGTGCCAATAATGCAGTGGTGCCCAACGAAAGGAAGTGTGGTGCATTCCCATGAGGTGTAGGGGGAAGCGAGGATGTCTGCGTCAACAATAACATGACAATGTGGATGATCTTAAGAAGTGTCCCACTACAGAGCCATCTGCAGTTTGGTGGTCTGCCTGTTGCCCTTCGAGGAGGAGGTCGTTGTTTATAAGTTTGATGGTGAGATCCTCAGAAAGGAAGTCATTGATTTCTAGGCGGAATTCGAAGGAAGTCTAGCACTGATAGTGTGAGGGTCACTGGGCATCAGATGGCATATGTCGTCATGTGATGAAGTATCATTTAATGTCCTTGTAGGTTTGGGTTGGTTTGTTTTGGTGGAGGAGACCAAACAGTGAGGTCACTGGTCTCATTGGATTAGGCAAGGATGGGAAGGAAGTCGGCCATACCCTTTTCAAAGGAACCATCCTAACATTTGCCTGAAGCAATTTAGGGAAATCACAGAAAACCTAAATCAGTATGACTGGACGCGGTATTGAACAGCCGTCGTCTGAATGCGGGTCCAGTGTGCCCTTGCACGTTTCGGCCTGTTAATGAACATGGTTGTTGTCTCATCAAAGCGCTTGGTGAGTACCTGTGAGGGAGTGTTGTAATGCAGGTTGTACTGTGTCGTCTTCCAACATGGTGGAGTCACAGAGCTATGTGGATGAACACTTTTGATACAGAGTGTGGAAGAGGTGGCCGCATTTGGAGGTGTGCAAAGTATTTTTAACACTGGTGACTAGGTTCAGTAGATCAGAGGGCATGACTGTCGGCTCTTGAAATACAGGAGCTCAGCCAGCGGTGCTCCGAGGTCTTGGGAGGATCCAAGGGAGCACTTCTGACCAAAGTTCCAAATGGAATGTGACGATCACTTTTAATATGCTTTGTAATCATTCGACCATCCATTACTTTGGATGTAGTATGATGCAGTTCCCGAGGCACCAGTCAAATTACATAGTTCGAAGAAGAGTGCTGACTCAAACTGTCTGTTCTGGCCAGTTGTGATTGATGGAGCAGCTGAATCTTGATTTCCAAGTTTCAACTATTGCTTTGGTGGTGGCTTTGGCTGTAATTTCTTTAAGTGGTGTTGCCTCAACCCATCATGTGACAAGATCGATAGTCGATAGGATATAGTGATAGCCATCGATCGATATGAATGAGCTGGAAGTGTCCTTTTGGTATAATGAAACGGCTTAGCGGTTGTTATGCATGGCACAAAAATTTACTTTTTTCATATAGTATACATGAGCGAAGTCAAAGGGTGAGATTTTTTTTAATATTAGGCCAAATGAACTTTTTTTCATTGGGGCGATTTTAGTGGCGTGGGAATTGAGCGTTACTCATCAGTGGTTCTGTAGGCTATTCAGTAGAGATAGAAATATTGTGGAACAGGAGGGGAAAATTGCTGCCCTCCAGGCTGAGTTAGATGAGGCTAGGCGAGAACTGGACAGGTTAAGGGGGGAGAAGGGTAAAAAGGGGTGGGAAGTGGCAACAGGCATAAGGAACAGGCCAAGAAATTCTTCTGACAGCTTTGTTATTAATGTAGAAAATAGGTTTGACCTGTTGCCTCAGTCAGAAACTAATGAAACTCTCACAGAAGTAGATGTAGACAGGGCTCAACAAGCTTTCAGCAGCAAATTGAATAAGAATGTAGGGAAGTCTGCAAAGAGAAAGAAAGTCTTGTTGCTAGGTAGTTCGCATGCTAGGGGTGTGGGCCAACTTCCGCAAGATGAATTAGGTTCAGAATACCAGGTCACAAGTTTTTTCAAACCTAGTGCTGGACTGGGGCAGGTTACAGAGGATTTAGGTTCACTATGTAGACGCTTTACTAAGGAAGATACCATGGTTATTGTGGGTGGCCGGGCAACAGTATTGACAGAGATCTGGGGTACAGCATAGAGTGTGACCTGGCAAAGATTGTATCAACATCGAGTCATACCAGTGTTGGGTTTGTGTCGGTTCTGGAGCGCCATGACTGACCTCATTTGAGCTCTTCTGTCAGGAGGGTTAATTTGGAGTTGGAACGGCTACTTGGATGTGGTGCAGGGTCACACATTGGTGTGGTTCCTGTTGATTCACTCTGTAGGTGGGACTATACTAGACATGGCCTACACCTCAACAAGAAAGGGAAGGATGAACTGGCTGGGCTGATAGCAGGAAATTTAAAGGGGGGAGGAACTACATCTCATGGTGGAAACTCTTTTTTAGTGTAAGATCAGTGTGCAGTGGGATACTCAGCCAGCCAAGTACTAAAAACGTTAAAAAAGTTCACAAAATAAAGTGAAAAATAATCTTAGTATATTTCATCAAAATATTGGGGGATTGAAGAATAAAATTGATGAGCTTCTGCTTTGTTTAGAAGATATAGAAACTGAGAATGTAATAGATGTACTATGTCTGTCTGAGCATCACATTGTCACTGATATGCAAAAGGTTAGCATCAATGGGTACAAATTAGCTGCACATGTAAGTAGAGATAATATGATAAGAGGAGGAGTTGCCATATATGTCAAAAGCTTCCAGTGTAAAAAATTTAGAAACTAAAAATTTTTGTGTAGAGCAACATATAGTAGCATGTACCACTGAACTAAAACTAAATGATGGCACTTTCATAATTGGAAAAGTGTATAGGTCCCCCTCAAGGAATTTACAGCTATTTCTAGAAAACTTGGATGCTCTGTTGTGCTATCTGTCAGACAGGGGGAAGCAAATTATCATTGTGGGGATTTCAATGTTGATTCCCTGAAAGAGTGTAATAGGAAGAATGACCTTGTAGTATTACTTAGTTCTTTCAATTTGAGCTCCATCATTGATTTTCCTACTCGGATAACAAAGAACAGCAGGACATTGATAGATAACTTTTTTATAGACCAAGATAAGTTTAAGGACATAAATGCTTATCTTGTTGAAAATGGTCTTTCAGACCATGGTGCACAGCTAGTTGCAGTACATGACATAGCTCCATGCAGTATATTAAATCAGAATTTCAAAGCAGTGCGTTCAATTAACAATATAAATATGGCAAACTTTAGGGAAAGCCTACAGCAGCTAGACTGGAATGAAGTGTATAAGGAACCCGATGCAAACTTGAAATATAACTTATTTCACGATACATTTTTAAGGGTATTTGAAAATTGTTTTCCCAAGAAAATAGTTAAACATAATTCCAAGAAAACATATAAAAAAATCTTGGTTAACTAAAGGAATAAGAATATCTTGCAACTGTAAAAGAGAACTGTATCTAACAGCAAGAGGGAGTACTGACCCCAAAATTGTTCAATATTATGAAAACTACTGTGAGGTACTAAGAAAAGTTATCAAAAAGTCAAGAAGCGTGTGTATCATGTCTGAGATCAGTAACTCTGATAAAAAAATTAAAGCAATTTGGAATATTATTAAAAGGGAAACAGGGCAACCAAGAGCACAGGAAGACTTTAGTGCCATAAAACTGAAGTGAACTAATGAACAATCAGAAAAAGAAAATATTTTCAATAATCATTTTTTAAATGTTGTGGAGAAAATAGGATCTAGATCTTCACTAGAAGAGGCAAGGCTACTAATAGAAGAGGCCATACCCGTGCAGTTTGAAACAACTGTATTTCCACCAACCTCTCCCTCTGAAATCAGTAAAATAATAAACTCACTGAAAAGTAAAAGCTCTTGCGGAACTGATGGCATTTCCAGCAAGATACTTAAAGCTTGTTCCCCACTGATAAGTAGGATTCTCAGCCACGTATGTAATAGCTCTTTGGAGCTGGGTGATTTCCCCGATAGACTGAAATATGCCATTGCATAAAAAGGGGGATACGTTGGATGTCAACAACTACCGCCCAATCTCTCTTCTGACAGCTCTATCAAAAATTTTTTAGAAAGTAATATATTCAAGAGTAGCCTCCCATTTTTTAAAAAAGAAAGTACTAACAAAATGGCAGTTTGGTTTTCAGAAAGGCTTTTCAACAGAAAATGCTATATACGCTTTCACTGATCAAATATTAAATTCTCTGACATCACCTAGTGGTATTTTTTGTGATCTCTCATAGGCCTTTGATTGTGTAAATCGTGGTATTCTTTTAGATAAGCTAAATCATTATGATCTGATGGGGGCAGTGCACAAATGGTTTAATTCATACTTAACTGGAAGAATGCAGAAAGTTGAAATAAGTGGTTCATGTAATGTTAAAACAACAGCTGATTACTGAAACTGGGGGGGGGGGGGGGGGCTATCACGTACAGGGTCCCACAGGGTTCGGTCTTAGGTCCTTTACTGTTCTTGATCTACATTAATGACTTACCATTCCACATTGTTGAAGATGCAAAGTTAGTTCTTTTTGCTGATGATACAAGTATACTAATAACATCCAAAAACCAAGAACTAAGTGATGTAATCGTAAATGATGGCTCTCTTTAAATTTTGATAAAACACAGTGTACACAGTACCGTACAGTAAATGGCGCATCTCCAGTAAAAAATATAGACTTTGAACAGAAGTCTGTAGCTAAGGTAGAATTTTCAAAATTTTTAGGTGTGTCCATTGATGAAAGGTTACACTGGAAGCAACACATTGATGGTCTGCTGAAACATCTGAGTTCAGCTACGTATGCTATTAGGGTTATTTCAAATTTTGGAGATAAGAATCTCAATAAATTAGCTTACTATGCCTACTTTCATGCAATGCTTTCGTATGGCATCATATTCTGGGGTAGTTAATCGTTGAGTAGAAAAGTATTCACTGCTCAAAAACGTGTAATCAGAATAATTGCTGGAGTCCACCCACGGTCATCCTGCAGACATCTATATAAGGACCTAGGAATCCTCACAGTAACCTTACAGTATATATATTCACTTATGAAATTTGTTGTTAATAATCCAACACAGTTCAAAAGTAATAGCAGTGTGCATAGCTATAACACCAGGAGAAAGGATGATCTTCACTATGCATGGTTAAATCTGACTTTGGCACAGAAAGGGGTAAATTATGCTGCCACATTAGTCTTTGGTCACCTACCAAACTTCATCGAAAGCCTGACATATAGCCAACCAACATTTAAAAATAAATTACTAGAATTTCTAGATGACAACTCCTACTCATTGGCTGAAGTTTTAAATATAAATTAAGGGAGGGAAAAAAACAGCTTAAACATTAGTGTCATGCAATATTTTGTGTAATGTAATATCTTGTACAGACGTCTTTTATTAACCTGACACATTCCACATCATTATGAAGAACAAGTATTAATCTAATCTAATCTAATCTGTCACTAGACGAGTGATAGAGTGAATGTTGGGGTGTGTCAGAGTGTAAAGCTGTTCAAAGATTGTTCGATAGGAGTGTTGATGTATGAGTGGATGTATCCTATTTTGAGAAGTAACACATGGTATGAGGTGGCTCATGACTGAGATTCATAGCTTTCCTGTCTGGATCATGAGTGAGGGCTCGTGACTGTTGGCGTTTTTTTGCACCTCAGCGAACTGATAATCGATGGTAGATGAGAAAGTGTTGTTGTGTGAGAAATAGTCCGCTACAACATTCTCTGTGTTTCTGAAGTTGTAGATGTCCTTGGTAAACTGGGTTACATAGTCCAAATATTGATACTGTTGAGAGCACGGTGCTTTGATTGGGTTGAGAGTAGAATCTGTGAGGGGGGCAATTATAGTAAATAATCAGATTACGTCATACTACCTCATAGAGCAGCAAGAGTGAGCTGTTATATATAGACCACGTACTGTGGGATGGAGTGAATTAGTGAGAGAAGAAATGGAGTGAATGTGGGATGCCCTTTGCTTCTCGTTGTAACACAGCACCGATAGCAGAGCCGCTCGTTTCTCGTGTTATGACGAGCTGTTTATCAAGGATTGGGTGTGCCAGGGTGATGCTCTGGTGAGGTAGTCTTTGTTGTGTTGAAATCACACCCGCATATGGTTCATCTACATAATTTTGTATTTGCCAGCAGTATGTTTCGCCAGCCAGGGCTTGTGTTAAGAGGTGCTTGCAAAGATGCTGCTTTTGGATGATGTCTTCTGTAAAATCGCGTCTAGGAATGTGCATAATTCTTGGAAGTCTTGTGGTGGAGGCAATAGTTCAACGATTTCGACATATTTTGGCGTCGGCCTTATTCCTGATCGATTTACAATGTGTCAGGCTGTCGAAAACGTCTTTGAGGTGTTTCATGTGGAATACCTCATCAGATGAGAAAATTATGATGTCATCCAGGTAAGCATAAGAAAATGATGACTTGAAGAGTAACCCACTGATGAAGCGTTTTTGTGCTCTTGCTGTGTATTTAAGTCCATACAACATAAACACAAATTTGAATAGAGAAAACAGAATCATTACAGCTGTTTTGGGAATGCCATCTGGGCACACAGATATTTGTAATTACCCCACTTTACAATCGACGATAGTAAAAATAGAGGCGTTTGCCAAATAATGGGTGAAGTTCTGTATGTTTGTAATTGGATAGTTGTCCACGATGGTAAGATTCTATAGTCGCTACACAATCTGACAGATCCATCTACCTTGATGAACAATTTTATGGGTGAAGCCCAGGAAATGTCAGAGGGGCAGATTATGCTTTGTTGTAAGAGTTTGTCCACTGACATGTTGGCAGTCTGTAGTAGGTCTAGCTGTAGTCGACGTGACCTGTGACGCACCAGGGTGCCAGATGTGGAGATGATTTTATGGACTGTTCCATTCTTAATGGCGCACTCTCTGAAAAGTACCTGCAGAGAGTCACTCAAAAACTAAGAGAAAGCCGTGCGGGCAAGTGATGCCATACTATCCATTGAAGTACTTACTGGGAGCAATGTGATGGCTATCTATGTGCGTTGCAATAGAGGAGACAAATCGGCGTGTTGTAAGTCTGTTGTCAAGGAGAAGGTGATGAGTGGAAGAGGCTGGCATAGTCGACTGATGTACTGCCATGTCTCCAGGAGTGCATGTTCGATGTCTTGAACCTTGCCTCTGATGGTGTTGTTTTTGTGGAGTAAATAAATGTTCACTTCCCACATGTCAGAATAAAATTGTTCGTGTTGCAACTGATTGATTGTGCAGAGGCACTCCTGAAGGAGCTGATGCCCGTCAGATTTGTCTGTGGCTGATGGGGGTCAGGGTGCTGGGGTGTTGTGTCATTATGCTGAGCTGTGGAAATGGTGTGACCACAGACCCCAGTGGTGGGGCGTCTATTGGTTGTATATATCAGGTCTGGGACCAAGTTGAAGTGTCAGAGAAAGTGTCACCAATAACAGGCTCTTTCAGATTTGCAACAATAAATATCTTGGTTAATTGTTCAGTGAGACCGACATCGACTGTATGTATCTGTGAGCTATAGACACGATTTGTCAAAATTTTCGCCACACAGAGATGGATGGGTATGAGGATGGGTGTTGGACTTAGTGAAGAGGACGGTAAAGCAGTGACACAGTGACCTTGCAGCCTGTGTTGATAAGGTACAGTCATCTGGTGGTGTATCGACACCCATAAAGTCTGTTATCATGAAGTAAGCACAATAGATGCAACCTGTCATTGTCTCTATGAGTGTCTAGGCGGCTTACAATCCAGCACAGTCTGGTGCACTTCCAGCGAACTGTGCATTTCATTTGGGAAATCATGTGGTGATAAGCAGTTGTGAGTGGTGGCAGCATTTGTTGCATAATATCTGCTGAAGCGGATCTGCTCAGGAGCAGTTCATTCAGGCGTGTGTTGTGATTGTGTGGATACAAGTTGGTTGTCAGTCTTCTACACAAATGTGGTTCAGTGAGTTTAGTGGCATATCGCAGCTATGTGGGTGCAATGCATTTGGCTGTGTTCTATATATGCATGGCATGAATGCAGTGTAGGTGACAGATTTGGGGGTTGGGGTGGGGTGGGGGGTGTTTACTGGTGTCATGTGAAGGTCATCACTCTGATCAGAAGGGGTTATGTCAGAGTGGAATGAAATGAGCTAGCCTTACTTTTCTGTGGGACAACGGCCTTGCTGGAGTGGATGCACCGGGTCCTGTGAGATCACCGAAGTTAAGCGCTGTCGGGCGTGGTCAGCATTTGGATGGGTGACCATCCAGGCCGCCATGCGCTGTTGCCATTTTTCGGGGTGCACTCAGCCTTGTGATGCCAATTGAGGAGCTACTCGACTGAATAGTAGCGGCTTCGGTCAGGAATACCATCATAACGACCGGGAGAGCGGTGTGCTGACCCCAAGCCCCTCCTATCCGCCACTGAGGATGACACAGCGGTCTCATGGTCCCGGTAGGCCACTCGTGGCCTGAAGATGGAGTGCTTTTTTTACTTTTCTGTGAGTACTTAAGGTTATTGTAGTTCTCTGTGTTCCATAACAGGGTGTCTGAATCATGACTCCATCCTAAAAAAGGTACCCCTCTGACACCAGTAACGACAGGGATCTTGCTTTGTGTGATGGTGGCTCCTCATACATTTTCTGCAAGAAGCTCAGCCAGTTTTTCTTTCCTTTTTTTATTCCATTATGTTTAGTATATCCACAAATCTGAAATTGTAGCAACGGGCACAGGACTCATGTGAGATTTCATTTCAGTTACCAGCAGCCTGCTAAACCAAGTGATAACATGGTTCACAGAAGTGTTAAGCCAGGGGCGGTCGTGATACTGCAAAACCACCACTAGACTCACACTTCAGTGTGCAGTTGCTACTCTTATTCCATACAGGTCACCCCATATGCTGTAATTTCTGTCCTCAGTAAGGCTGTTTCTTGCTCTGCCTACTATAATCACCTAATCCTGTTTGTCGAAATCCTTACACATTTTCCTTTATCCTCTGTCATGTAGCTAAATGTAAGACTCATACTCCACCTGGTATCCTGTTACTAATTTGTCCTACACCCCTCACATTGCTACTACCTAGCAGCAAGGTCTCTTTTGTTACTGATTTATACTTAGTTTCCTTGCTAGCAGTCTGCTGCTCCATATTGTGACCTGCTGGTGCATGAGGTTCTTCCCCACCTACGTCACACAAAAAATAAACTTTATTAAACACTGGTAGCTCAAATGTTTTACTTTTGCCTTTATCCACTTCCCACTGTCTTTCCCCCTTCATTGTATCTGTTTCAAATGTCACAAACTGTAAACTAATTCAGCCTCAAGAACAGTTTCTCACTACAGTCCCCCCAATTGAACTCCTACGCAGAAACTTCGCATATTCGCATACCATTCGGACTACCTTATGGCAACGTCCACACTTACTGCGCATTGTAACACAAATTTAATACTGAAAAAGAAGTTGGGCTGTATTGTCTCCACGCAACTTCGTTATACTTCTAGTAATGTCCATGTGAATTTCGTAGCTAATCTTAAATTCACTCTTATTATTAACCATGAGTACCATTGGAGAGTAAATGTATTGGCGTGTAGGAGAGTAAGAACCTACAATGACTTATGAGGCTTTTGCAATATACTTGTTTATCACATTTACGGAATTTTCTTACTGCAAGTTTTTGTAGGATAAATGCCTATTTTACCTAGGCTTTGTTGCTCCACAAGGCAAATCAATGTACCGAGAAAAATTTCGAAATACAAAGCAGGCTCAATACAGTGACTTTTTGGTGTGTTATGACAGCAAATCAGAGAACTGAGTATGAGAATCCTATATTCATTCAGTTGCCATATAAGGACTTTATGCACAATACCAATAGCTATAGTCATCAATGATGACTCAATGACTCGTTTACTCTTGTAGAATGATCACTTTCTCAATTAGAATGTGATCGGAGTGGGGTCCACACCCAACAAACTTGCGCTGAATCATCTTCTCAAAATCTCTTTATTTTCAATAAAAGCAGAATTCAGAACAATGCGTGGAACTATTTATGTCAATGAAGCTCACCAAACTTAAGCCATCGACAACAGTCCTGGATATTTTATTAAAGTTTGTGGTCGCCATGTGTTCAGCAGTATAGCTGTATCTATTCGAAACGGAATTTTATATGTCGCAAACAATATTGGTCAGTAATATGCTGCTAAAATTACCTTGTAATGGCTGAGCCGTCAATAATAAAATAATAGCAAAATAATCGAAATTACAATTACTGAGAACAAAACCGTCTTTATTAACTTCTTTGATTAACAGACGCTACCACAAGTAAGCAGAAGGTAATATTTATGTTTTCGAATGTAAACATGGCAGGAGAGTCGGTAGGGAGTGAAGAGAACGATGGTTCTGTTCAAAATGCAAATGTCAGGAAAAACAGAAGAGACTCTGGTAAAACTGCTAATGACAAGCCTGGTGCTCCAAAGTCCATTAAAAGGAAGCGCGATTCATTAGAAGTGATCGACGACGATGTGGATATCAGTAAGTCTTTGTTTACATTACAGTAACTGTTCAGTTGCCAGTAGTGATTGCCTGTAAAGTCAAACATGCGTAACTTTCTAGCCACTATTGCGTCTCGAGCTCATCACTGTGAATATAGTTACCGATTATTTGCGTTATGATTTCTGGCATTTGTTAATTTTGAACAGGGAGACTGTAATATTTGTAGCGACTTCTTCCTCTCTCAGTTAAAAATGTGATCTCATTGAGTCACTTTGCTGCGTAAATGTTTCTCAGTACAATCAAGATGTAGGCTAATTCAAACAGAGTAATAAGCCTAGAGTTCATTAAACTAACTTTCTCCTTTACTGACTTTTAACTCCAAATAATTATTCAGCTCTCAGTGCTTCTAATAAGTAATTTACGTCGTTGTATTACATGATTCTGCATTTGGCTAGGAGCACTATTTTCTCCCACTGTACACACATTGAGGAGATACATGAAGCACCTGATGTGAGGATGAAGGGAGACAACGGGTGGGTCTCTCTCATCCTGGGAGTTGAGTGACTCGTTCTTACATTGTAATCTTCCCCAACGCATCCCTAGCTTCTACCTTCCGAAACCTATACCAATTTCTTGGACGTCCATAAATGTTTATCAGTAATACTAATAATTTCGTCTCCTGAAGGTAACTGATAGGGAACCTGTAGTATTTTGATATGTACCAATAGAATAGGGGGGATTTGTGTTGAGTATAATTTTGTAGGAGATCATATTTTCAGATGTTCACAGTAGGATGTTAAATGTAGAACTGCTATTTTATTCATTTACTTTTATCAATTAAGGACTCTCATGGTAGTATAGGACCTGTCATGTTAATGCAATGCAAATTAATAGTTCAGAATATAGATATGTGTTGAATACATAAGTATGTCTTGCAAACAAGGTCGGTGGTTGGCCATGACCTTGATTAAAGAAGCATCCCAGAACCTGCCTAGTGATTTAGGAAAAAATAAGTGAGGTAGGCCACACAGGGCAGCTCTTCCTCCTGTATATGAAGCCAATGTCTGAACAGCTGCACTGCCTCATTCAGTTGTACATATTGTACAATGTTCTTTGATTAGCACACAATTTGCTCCGGTATAAAACACAGTTTTGCTATTCATCACTGCACACACTATGGGCACACTCTGGTGATGTGGGCCATGAAGATGCTGCTATGCCCTTGTGCTATACACAGCATGTTTGGGAAACTGATTCCAGGCCCAGAAACATTTAACTATTCTCCATGTGTGTCTTCCTGTTCTTCCCTATGTCCGACTGAAAAGAACTGAGTCGGCATCCCTTCGAGGATATATATGTGAGATGTTAAACCTAGGAGAATAACAAAACATTACTACCACGTACCTCTCTCTCTCTCTCTCTCTCTCTCTCTTTCTTTCTGTTATACCCGTATATTGTGCTGACTGCATACAATGCCATCTCTTCAGATCGGCCAGGTGGTCTGGGGGAGATGAGGGTTGGATCAGTTAGGGTTGGTAGAGGGAGAGAGTGGTGGGAGGCACATAGAGGAGTTGGGGTTGGTGGCTAACAGCTCAGAGGGAAGCAGCCGGTTTGCCTCTAATCCTTCTGGGCTGGTTGAGATTTGTTGATGATATCTTCATGATCTTGACACATGGCCGAGACATTCTATCCTCAAACCTTCTCTCCCAACTGATTTACCTGGTTCTCCTCATTCCAATGTGCCTCCTTACTGAACATTTATTACCACTTCTCTAATGATCCGTCCACACCTCTGTCCACATTAAATCGACTAACCATCAACAGTACCTGCATTTCAACAGCTACCATTCCTTCCACATCTCAGAATCCCTCCCATACAGCCTGGCCACCTATGGAGGTCATACCTACAGTGACGGGACTCACCTGTTAAATAAGTTGAAAGTCACATGAAGGCTTAGTCTGCAAACAGATTTCATGCGCCATACCCATGTATACCTCCAATCTTCCTACCACCCTCAAGAATAAGCTACAAAGGAATGTTCTTATCATCACCCAATATTATCCCGGACTGGAACACCTGAACCACGTCCTTTGCCAGGGCTTCGATTATCTATCATCATACCTTGAAATGGGGGACATCCTACCCAGGATCATTTCCATCCCTCCTAAAGTGGTGTTCCCTCACCTACCTTACTTACAACATCCTAGTCTGTCCCTGTGGCACTCCCACTCTCATGCACTTGCTACAAGTAGCATATCCCAGGTGCAAAACATGTCTTATGCACCTGCCCAGCACTTCCTACTCCAGTCCTGTCATGTTTATCCTACCACACCAGAGGCCAGAACACCTGTGAAAGTAGCTATGACACATACCAACTCTGCTGCAAACCTTTCAGAGTTTTTTTAACAACCAGCTGTCTACCAGGATGAAGGACCATTGCCAAACTGTTGCTAAGAACAAAATTGACCATCTGGTGCCACTACACATAGCTGAGCACAACACACTCAGTTTCAGTGGCTGCTTCGCAACCTGCACCATCTGGACTCTTACTTCCAACACCAGTTCCTATGAACAATACAGATAGATCCTCGTAGCACAGCCTTCTCTCCCATAATCGTCCTGGCCTCAATCTCTGTCCTCACATCCTCCTCTCGACAGTTTCCCATTCCTCTGCCCTATCACACTCTCCCAATTCAAGTCCCTACATCACTGTCAGCATTTACCAATCCCCACTTGCCCTGACACCCATGCATCACATGCCTATCCTGGGCACATGCCACCCCTCCCTCCTGCATTCCTAGATGGCAAACGGACTATCTCTTAACAAGTTGATAGCCACTCTCCCCTAACCCTCTGCCTGCCTCCCACCTCTCTCTGTCCCCCTCACATGACTCATTCCCCAGCCAACCAAGTCCACCTGCTGAACTACAATATTGGCTTTATGTGTCCAGTTTGGGGCCAGTATACTGTTTATGCCCTGCTTCATAATAGAGACTGGAACCCCACCTGTGCCTGCTGACTTCTCATTTTTTAATTTTTGTCTTCAAGTTCGGCGTCAGTGACAAGAGATGATAGTATTGTGTGCGAGAGAGTTGTGCTTGTGTGAGTGTGTTTTTTACTTTAAAAGAGGACCTTTTCGGCAACTTCTCAAGTGTATAGCAGCCTTTTTGTTGTGGTTGTCTGTGACTCAACATCTCCTGTATATGGTGTATGGCAACCTATCCTCTCATATGATTGCTGTTATTCCATCCTGGATTTTCTATTGTTTGACTTTAACTTCAAGCTGTGTTGTGACAAACATCATCATTGTGTGTGCTGTGTAAGCTATTGTGGGTACTATATGTGTTTTAGGAAGATTTTACAGTAAGTAGCAGTTTCTCTTTTTCTACTTCGTTGCTATTCCAATCTAGAGTTTCCATAGGCCTATAGCAAGATGCGAAATGCACTATAGTAATGTCTTCTCACTCTTCTGAGTTCAACATCTCACTCATCAAGGGGCAATGCTGACTCAGTTTTCCACGTGTGCTGCGGGAAGGGTAAGAAGACATTCATGAAGCGTAATGAATGTTGGTGGGCATGGAAACATCTTTCCGATAAGGTTGGAGTTAGTCTAAGTGGTATAGCAGTACTTTGACAGTCAAGGAGCCAGCAGCAGGTGTCTTTAGTGTGTCCAGCATTGAAGATTAGATTAGTTTTTCGTTCCATAGATCCGTGTGGAGGAGATCCTCATGGATGTGGAACATGTCACCTTTTTTTTTTTTTTTTTTTTAAGCTGAAATAACAATACTAATAGTATAAATTTATACAACACATCATTTGTTTCTATTAAAAAATCTGTCAATGGAGTAGAAGGAGTTGGCCACTAGTAAGTCTTTCAGGCTCCTTTTAAACTGATCTCTATTTGTAACTAAATTTTTTATGTTTGCTGGCAAATTATTGAAGATGAGTGTTCCTGAGTAGTGGACCCCTTTTTGAACTAAAGTAAGTGCTTTTAAGTCCTTGTGCAGATCATTTTTGTTCCGGGTATTGTATGTATGAACTGAACTGTTTGTTGGAAAAAGAGATATATTATTTAGGACAAATTTCATTAAGGAGTAAATATACTGAGAGGCAGTAGTTAATATACCCAGTTCTTTGAAGAGGTTTCTACAAGACGTCCATGAGTTTACTCCACTAATAATACGTATTACGTGCTTTTGGACTCTGAAAACTTTTGTTTGACTTGAAGAGTTACCCCATAATATTATACCATATGACATTATGGAATGAAAGTTGGCGAAGTATGCTAGCTTTTTCACTTTTATGTCGCCTATGTCTGCTAACACTCGAATTGCAAATACAAATTTGTTAAGGCGTTACTGCAGTTCTGTGGTGTGCTCCTCCCAACTGAATTTATTATCAAGTTGTAATCCCAGGAATTTTCGTACTTTATGCATATGCTGGGTGGAAAGCTCTTACAGGTTCTGAATTGCATATAGTGAGTCATTTCGAAGTTTAATGTCAGTGAGTTGGCTTTAAACCATTTATTAATATCCATGAAAATATCATTAGCAGATCTTTCTAGAACTACCATCGACATACTATTTATTGCAATACTTGTGTCATCTGCAAACAAAACAAACTCTGATTCTGGCAGTGTAACTGATGAGAGATCATTAACGTACACAAGAAAAAGCAATGGCCCTAAGATTGATCCTTGTGGGACACCACATGTAATTTATTCCCATTCTGATGACTGATGACTTAATTCACTAGTCCCTTGCACTGACTCCCTTTGTTTCCTATTAGTGAGGTATGACTTGAACCATTTTGCAGCACTGCCCGTGACACCATAGAATTCTAATTTATTTAAAAGGATGTTGTGGTTTACACAATCGAATGCCTTTGACAAATCACAGAAAATACCTGCTGCTTGTAACTTGTTATTTAATGAATTAAGCACATTTTCACTGTAGGTGTAAATAGCCTTTTCGATAACAGAACCCTTCAGAAATCCAAACTGTGTTCTTGATAATATGTTATTTTTGGTCAGATGGCTGAGAAGCTGCCTGTATATGACTTTTTCTAAAATTTTTGAGAATGCTGGCAAAAATGAAATCGGTCTGTAGTTTGATGGCATCTCTTTATCCCCTTTCTTGAATAGAGGCTTAACATCTGCATATTTCAGCCAGTCAGGAAATGTCCCAGTTATAATTCACTGGTTACACAAGTAACTTAGAATTGTACTAAACTCACAAGAACATGCCTTAATTAACTTTGTTGATATTTCATCGTAACCACTAGAATGCTTTGTTTTTAAAGATTTCATTATGGAAGTTATTTCTTTTGGTGATGTGAGTGTCATATTCATATACCTGAAGCTATTTGTAAAGGCTAGTTTCAGATATTCAAGGGCATTATTTACTGATCCTGACAATGCCATTCTGTCAGTAACGGATATAAAGTACTTGTTAAATAGATTTGCCACACTATGCCCATCGGTTACTAATGTGTCATCTACCCTTGGTGCTATTTGCTCCTGTTCCTTTCTGGTTCTACAAGTCTTCTCTTTCACTATATCCCATATTGTTTTTATTTTGTTCCTTGACATTGCTATCTTCTTCTCGTAGTGTATTTGTTGAGATGCCTGAATTACTTTTTTTAAATATTTTACAGTATTCCTTGTATTTAGCTAAATCATCAGCATTGGAGCTATTCTTGGTTGACAGATACATTTTCCTTTCTGTCTTACAGGAAATCTTTATTCCTTGGGTGATCCATGGTTTTATTATAGACTTCTTTTTAATTTGAGTAACTTTTAGAGGAAAACAGTTTTCAAACATGGTACTGACATTGTTCATGAATGTGTTATATTTTTCATTCATGTCATGAGCACTATAAACATCTTTCCAGTTTGTATCTTTGAGCAGTTTTCTAAAACACTCAATTTTTGGTTGATTGTATACTCTCCTGTACTCAGATTTAGCAGTCTTGATAATCTGCTTAGAATTTACATCTAAGCCGCATTTCATGATCTGATAGTCCATTTATTACAGGTTTTATGATATGATTTTGTTCCTTTGATTTGTCTATAAAAATGTTATCAATGGCTGTCCTTGAGGATTTAGTGATCCTAGTTGGAAAGTTTACAGTGTGAGTTAGATTGAAAGACAACATTACTGACTGCCGTAAATGTTTACTGGAAGATTGAATTAGAAAATCTGTATTAAAGTCACCAGCAATCAAAATTTCTTTGTTTCTTACTGTTAAATATCCCAAAAGAGCTTCTAGATGATTTATGAATAGATTATGATTTCCTGCAGGTGCTCGATAAATAGTTACTATTACGTAGGATCTGTTACAGAACTCTACTTCTGTTGCACATGCTTCTAGATGCTGCTCTAAACAGAATTTATTAATGTCAATGTTCTTGAATTTATGGCAGTTTTTAATAAATGTGGCAACTCCTCCTCCCTCCATATCTACTCTGCAGAAGTAGGAAGCTAGCTTAAATCCTGAAATGTCTAACATATCTATACCAGTGGTCACTTGATGTTCAGAGAGGCAGATTATGTCAATTTCGTTAGATGAATTCATTTCATCGATACAAATGAGTAGTTCATCAACTTTAATTCTGAGTCCCGGAATGTTCTGGTGTAATAAAGATAACTGATACTGCATACTAATGCGATTATAACTGCTTTGGTGAAGATGAACTGGCTGTTTCTAATTACTTTCTGTTAAACATTGTTTAAATGGAGGCTGTATGCTAAAATCTGACTCCTGTTCATCTATTTTCTCAAACTGAGTCTGTCTGCCAGTCTCTCTTAAAACTCGTTTTCTATCCCCCTTCCCTATCCTAAAAAATGCATCCCTCTGACACCTGTGACCTCTGATATTTTACCCCCCTTAAGTTTTCTGCAATCAAGCCAGACAGTTTTCCCTTCCCTTTCCTATTGAGGTGAAGGCTGTTTTATATTATGAGTTACCTTCAACAAATAGTGTGTAATCAAGGAGCATTGTGCAGTAGGGAGCAATTGAATGAGGGAGTACAGCCTTTAAGAAACAGACATCATATTTGGGGGCTGGAGTCACTGTCTGGCCAACCTGATTTGACTATTTGTGGTTTTTCTAAATCACTCAGGCAAATGCTGGGATGGCTCCTTAATCAAGGCCATGGCTGATCACCTCTCCTATGCTCATAGAGCACCTATCCTATCCTTTTTAAGCATGTTATGTATTCTGTGAGTTGTACTTTTTGGTGAGCTGATTTGCATTGTATTGGGAATTACCTTGACAAATCCTACATCATTGCGAGATGACCCTTGGATAAGAAAAATAAGTAAATAAATAGAAAATTAATTTTGTTAGCTGGCCAAAGAGATTAAGCAAAGCTACTGACTTTTCCACACACCCAACATTAATAGATTCATCCTCCACAGATTTTCATCAGTATACACGCTCAGAAATTTAAAACTGCTAGTTTCTGTTGCCAAGATATTACGCATATATTTTATGTTGGTTTGGTGATAACTATATTTTTACATGCCACCTTGATGCTGTGATTATTGAAATACATAGTTAATTTCATTAAAACATTAGTAGGAAAAGCCTTCAGTCCTTGGTGTCTCTACAGTAGAATAACATTGAACAGTGGGAAATTCACCTATGTAACTCACAAACATATTGCCACTATAGTCTCTAGGTGCTAAGGCTTTACTGTCATTGTGTATATCTGAGAAAAGACTTAGTCCAATAGCTGATAATATCGCAAAACCTTCCCCCCCCCCCCCCCCCTCTCTCTCTCTCTCTCCAGTGTGCCTGCCCGTCACTTGACACCCTCCATCACCTGATATGTTGTGAGCAGCAATCTATCCATTTCATATTGTTGTTATTGAAGATGATGAGGGTGTTATCTGCACAGCTTGTTATGTGGCAGTTAATGAATTGTGCAGTATTATGAACACACATGAGGAAGAGAAAAGAAATTTGTTTTAATGGAATATGTATCCATTACCCTAGTGTCTGAGATTAAAAGATTATGTGACCTTAAGATGTCAATGAGTCTCATGTTTACTCCACGATGTATTTGAATTTGCATCTATAAAGCACCACATATAGTAAGGTGATTAGGACCAGCCTGTGCAACTCCACTATTGATCAATCCTTGAAGCACATTACATCAGTAGTTGGTGAGCAATACAGGTACTGTAATCATGTTATTCTTCATTACTTGGAATACAACCACCCATCATTTCAGTTGTTTACACGTTGGGAGTTCACAGTTTTCTATGTCACTCTGAGCAATGGTCTTTAGAGAGGTATCTAACTCTAAATGTCCATTATATGCAGTTCTCTCTGCAGTGTTCTTTTTCATGCTGAAACTGGTTGAGATGGATTTGCCTTCACTAACAGTAACAATCCATGACAGATTTGAAACCTACTGCCACTGACAAGGTTTGACATCATCTCACTGTCTGTGTTGATACACTGACAACTATGGGCAACTTTATTCATGATGTGCAGTTGCATGATTGCCCTATACTAGTTCTACACCGTCAATGGGAATCCAAAATAACCATTGTGCCCTTCTAAGGGAGTGACTAACCCTTAGTATTGGGAAATTAGCATGTGTTGTCACACAGACTGTATTTAATTTATAAAGTTAGGAGAAAAGTTGCTGATTTGAATAAAAAGGAACACAGCTCCTTTGCAAGTTAAGCAAAATTGATACATTTGTTTCCTACTCATCATCATCTTCATCACCACCACCACCACCACCATCATCATCACAGTCAGCCTCAGGCTGGATCTGTTTGGAATGTAAGCCTCACTATTCAGTCCTGTTTTCCCATCATCATTCTGTGTTCACTCTGGTCCAGTCTTTACTTCCTTTTTTCAACAGGCTCCTCCATACCTTTCAGCCATCTGTCCCCTGGTCTTCCTCTTGGTTCCTTCCCTTGCATCTCCATTTCATGTATCTTCGTGGGAATCTTCTTGTTATCCATTGTCTGTAAGTGCCTGTACCATCTTAGCTGTGATGTTTCTATCCTTCACTGCAAGGCTTGCTCATTCACTTTTTCCCTTATCCTTTCATTTTGTATCCTATTTCTCCTTGTTAATCCTATCCTACTTCTGAGGGACTTCGTTTCACAAGCCTGTAATCTGCTTACGTCTCTTTTCTCCATTACCCATGTTTCAGATGCATAGGTCAGTATTGGGATATAGTGACTTATCTACATTACTTCTCTGTTTTTTTTTTTTTTTATGGGACATCTTTAGTCCAAACCAGGCTCCTAACACATCATAGGAATGCTTCTGCCTGTCTGCCGCATTCAGTGATCTCTTTCTCATTTCTTCCATTTTCCTCTTTCACATGTGCCAAGTACTGAATACTTTCCACCTTACTCAATTGATCACCTCCAAACCTTATTAAAGCTAGTTGATCTACCTTTCTTTCTAATTGTATCCAGGATCTCACATTTGTTTACATTAAATTTGATTCCATACTGTCTCGCAGTTTCTTCACAAGCATCCAGCTGTTTTTGAATCTCCTCCCCCTGTTTCCCCAGATCATCAAGTAATCCTCAAACACCATTGCTTTCATCTTGTCTTCTTCAGTTTTTGCTGCTACTGTAGTCATTATCTCACAGAAGACCACAATGAAGAGGAGAGGTGACAGTGCACTGTGCTGTTTCACACCACTTGTTTGCTGGAACCAACCTGTCCTTTTGTTTCTCATTTTCACAAAGCTCAGACTTCCACAGTATATATTGTCTGGACTGCTTGTTGTATCTTTTTTCACTCCCTTCTTTTCTAGTGCTTCCTAGACCTATTTCTTTTTAAGCAGACACTCTCAAATGCCTTTTCTACACCGAGAAAGGCCGTCACAAGGTCTTTCCCCAATTTCATAGTGGTGCTTCTGGAGCTACCTTACTGCAAATGTGAGGTCAGCAGTTGACCTCGTCATCTGAAGCATATTTTGATCTTCTCTGTTTGTTCTACACCCTTGTTCGGATCCTGCTGTCCAGGATCTTTCCATTAACATTGGCACAGTGTGACTCCTCTGTAGTTTCTACAACCCTTCCTACTTCCTTCTTGAATATATGGACAATTAATGCTCTCTTCCAATCTTCTGGAGTCTTCTCATTCCACACCTACCTCATGACATGATTCAGCCACTGTTTCCCAACCTCCCCTGCTGCTTTATCCATTTTGACATTTACTTCATGAATTTCTGGTACCTTTCCTCCTTTCATCTTGTCCTGTACCATTTCCATTTCTTTCCATGCCAATATCCTATCACTTATCCTCTTTATCTCTTCTTTTAGACCATCCCCACTCCCTTTTGTTTTCCTTCTTCATTTCCACTTGAATACAATTTGTAACCTTTTCTCAGATCTCTACTGTTTTCTCCTTTCTATCTTGTCACTTCCATGCCTAAAATATCTGGCTTATTCTTTTCCATCATATCCACATTCTCCTTTACCTTTCCTGTCAGTGTTCAGAGTTTCAATTCACAATCCGTTTGCCTTTGCAGGGTTGTTATCTTTTATAACCATCATTTCTTTGGCTGCTAATAACTTAATATTTATTTTTACATGTAGCTTTTAAGAATATTTGAAAAAATATATTCCTCTTAAAAACATTTACCAGTGCCACACAAGAAATAATTTTAATTTTCTTTTGTGTTTGCAGTGTTTCCCAATTTTATAGTTTATGTCTAAATGGATATTGTTGAACATTTTTGAAGGAGAATACAGTGTTTCAGTGACACTCTTTCTCAAAACCATTTGACTTTCAATATGCTCCTGTGGCAGAGATACCAGTGAGTAATGACATACATTATGTGATCAAAAGTATCTGGACATCCCCAAAAACATGTGTTTTTCATGTTAGGTGCAGTGTGCTGCACCTACTATCAAGTACTCCATATCAGTGACCTCAGTAGTCATTAGACATTGTGAGAGAGCAGAATGGGGCGCTCTGTTGAACTCACGGACTTCGAACATGATCAGGTGATAGGGTGTCACTTATGTCATATGTCTGTATGTGAGATTTCCACACTCCTAAACATCCCTAGGTCCATTATTTCAAATGTGATAGTGAAGTGGAAACATGAGGGGACATGTACAGCACAAAAGTGTACAGACTGGCCTCATCTGTTGACTGACAGAGATCACTCACAGTTGTTTTGAGGGTTGTAATGTGTAATAGGCAGACATATATCCAGACCATCACACAAGAATTCCCAACTGCATCAGGATCCACTTGTAAGTACTATGACAGTTAGGCAGGAGGTGAGAAAACTTGGATTTCGTGCCCGAGTGGCTGCTCATAAGCCACACATCACACAGGTAAATGCCAAACAACATCTCGCTTGGGTTAAGGAGTGTAAACATTGGACAGTTGAACTGTGGAAAAAAAATGTGTGGAGTGACAAATCATGGTACACAATGTGGCGATCCGATGGCAGGGTATGGGTATGGTGAATGCCCAGTGAATGTCATCTGCCAGTGGGTGTAGTGTCAACAGTAAAATTCGGAGGTGGTGGTTGTATTTTTCATGGAGGGGGCTTGCGCCTATTGTTGTTTTGCATGGCACTATTACAGCACAGGCTTACAATGATGTTTTAAGCACCTTCTCGGCTTCCCACTGTTGAAGAGCAATTTGGGGATAGCGATTGCATCTTTCAACATGATCGAGCAACTGTTCATAATGCATGGCTGCAACAGAGTGGTTAGACAACAATAACATCGCTGTAATGAACTGATCTTCATGGAGTCCTGACCTGAAATCCGTAGAACACTTTTGGGATATTTTGGAATGCCGACTTTGTGCCAGGCCTCACCGACTGGCACCAATACCTCTCCTCAGTGCAGCACTCCGTGCAGAATGGACTGCTGTTCCCAAAGAAACCTTCCAGCACCGGATTGAATGTGGGCCTGTGAGAGTGGAAGCTGTCATCAAGGCTAAGGGTGGACCAACATGAAATTGAATTCCAACATTACCGATGGAGAATAGTCAATTTCATCTAGGTTTCCGGATACTTTTGATCACTTAGTGTATCAAAGGATCAATACATGTATCTTTTAAATCACACTGTAGGAAACTGAAAGTTTCCGCATGATCATACAATTTTTATACAGAAAACCACAGATAATGGTCATTATAAAAATGGTCCTCAGTTTGAGTCTGTACAACTCATAACAGAAGCAGAGAAGTGAGAACTGCTAAGTCTGAATAATGACAAGGTGACATTAAGCTACTGGAGATGGGCCTTCAGGGCATTATACCTAGTATGTGGCCTTTTTTTGGCCACTGTTGTTTTTAGCGCAATACCCACATCCGACCAGTATTCTGAAGCCACTCCTCCTTTGGAGGCTGTTAATGTGCCTCACTAGTACATCATATGTTTTGGACACTGTACTGATTACAAAAAATTTGTTGATAGGCCAAATTCAAGCAGGCATCACCAGGGGCATCATCATCACTCATAGGCAGCACACACAGCAGCAATGGTGGAACCACAGTTGAGGGAACTGTCTTGCATCTTCAGGTCATGTGTCCATTGAGCACATGTGGATATTCCTCTGCCTACTGTGTATTTGTGGCGCAACCTCCAGCAGGCAGTTCTTCACTCATCTCTGTGCTAAGTGCAGGCCAAGTCCTGCAGCCCATTTGTTGGAGCTTTCCAACTAGTCTACATGGCTCAACAACATACTGGACCACAATGCTGCTCTAGCATATTTCAGGGGTGACAATCAACATCTATCGGCCAGCAGTCCTTGTCGAAGCCTCCCACTTTCTCTGACTCTAACCTTCCCAGGACTCCAAGCCTCTGTAGTAGTAGTGGTACTGTGAAATGTCGACTGTGTACATGTGCTCATGTGAATCATTAGATCGATGTCACTACAAACTGTGATTATGTTATTCATATTTGATCGAGGACTATCTTTTCAGTTGTCACTCAAACTATGTTTTATGTGGAACCTAATTTATGTTGTGAAGCTGTAATAAAAGTGTACTTGACTGTGGTGTTTGATGATCACTCATCAGTCATGTGCATGCAGTTTACAGCAAAGGTAAAAGTAGCATTTCCCATTGTAGGCATCTTGTGCCTCTTCTTCCATGTAACTTGCACAAAGTGCTGTTTTTCTCAACTGCCTTGGTACTTCTTCATTTCTTTTCATTCCTGCAAGTGTAGATTTTTCTCGTGCGCTTGCACACACTTCTTTTGTTGCATTTCATTCCTGCTGTGTAGATTCTTTCATGCTCATGTGCACAGTGTCTTTCTTTCTTCTGGGCTTCATAGTGTTTTTTTCCTCCTTTCATGCCCTGCATCAGTTCCTTTATGCTCAGTAGCACTAATCATTCTGTATCTTTTTTTCCATGTTTTTGGGCCTTTTGAGTTTCTAGTTCTCATTGTCCCCTGCACTCCCACCACCTGGCCCCAGCTCCACCCTCTGGGTGTGTCTTTTTCATTTTGTTCACTGTTTTCAGGCATTTCTTTTGTGGTGATCACTGCCCCACTGGCTGATCACTGCCCCACTGGCTATTGTATCCTTGTGTTTCTGGCAGTTGATTTGATTGAATTCCATCTCCCAGTATTACCAGCATGACACTTTCCATTGGCACTGTTAAATTCCTAGTGGCTGCTTTGTTCAAGCGCTGTCTCCCAGTGCTGCCAGGTGCCGAATTTTTTAATCATTTCTGCCAATGTGTGCATGACACTGGTTGGCTCCAGTTGGTCACTGGTTTTGTTTCCATGAAGCACTGGCTGGTCATCTCTAGCCCTGCAGTTGGTTTTTCTGGGATCATTCCACCATTGGCTGCCCACCACCTCTGTGGACATTGCTTCACAACCTTGGGTCTGGGGGTCAGAGTCACAGCTACCAATAGCTTCCCTGACCCTTGGGTATCCTCTGCATTGACTCAGGGGAGGCACCCCTTCTGCTGGACTCCTCCTGGCACTGTGATTTCCTTTGTTTGGCCCCGCCATACTCAGTCCAAGAGATGGTTTGCAGGATCTTTTGGCTTGTTACAAAATGGCACTGCCATCTTTTCCTTACGAGGGAAGAGAGGTCTAGTATCAGGCTATTCATCAACCACTCTTGTTTCTGGACCTTTCTTGATTATGGGAACTTTGCATATGGTTCAGCATTACCCTCACTGTTATGGATACTTTACCTCATTCATTACTGTGGGGTCAGACTTGTGACAGGAGCCTTCCTAACTAGCCCTGCAAACAGCCAACTAGTTGAGGCTGGAGTCCCTCCATTACCTATCAGGCATCAACAACAGCTGCAGAATTACGCTGAACACATTCGTAGCTTCTCTGAACATCCCAACTACCGTATCCTTTTGCCTGGAAGGGAGCTGCATCTCTCACAACAGCAACCTAGAACTGTGTGTACAATTGCTGAACACCTCCAGCATCTCTGTTTGGAACTGCAAATTCCTCCACTCGCACCTCTGATTAGAGAGATATCGCATCTGCCCCATTGGCTTGTGCCCTGACCTCTTATTTGTCCAAAGTCCCCTTTGGTCAAAAAGATTCCATTTTTTGCTGGCTGTTCTTGAAACGAATCCAGGTTTGGAAGTGGTATTCACAGATGGCTCAGTAGTCAATGGATGAACAACCTTTGCAGGCACACAAGCACAGTGCAGTGAACTCCACTCTCTGCTAAGTGGCTGCAATGTCTTCACTGCTGGATTAAAATTAATCACCATTAAACGAGACTTCAGCCATGTTCAGTCTCACACTTGCAAAAATATCCTAATCTGTAGTGATTTCTGTCACAGCCTTCAGGCTACAGACTATTGCTTCTCTTCTCACCCACTGGTTACTTCTATCCAGGATCTTGTCTCTGACCTCCATCAAGCTGGGAGGCCAGTCATTTTTGTTTGGACCCCTGGTCATCTTGGGATTTAAGAAAATGAATGAGCTGACCAGTTGGCCAAGCTGTTTACCAGGATGCCGATTCTGGAAATGGAGGTTCTAGAACTAGACCTTTAGTCATGTACATGCCATCAATAGCTGGAAGTCTGGAACTGAGAGTGGTCTGCCCTGATCTTCCAAAACAAAATGAGGCCAATCACGGAGACCACGACCCATTGGCAGTCTTTCCATGTATGCTTCTTGCAGAGAATCGACTGTCCTATGTTGACTTTGCATTGGCTACACTTGGCTGACCCACGATTGCATTCTCTGACATGAGGAACCTCCTTACTGCCGCCTTATGGTGATGCGCACTTACTCACAGGCTGCCCTAATTTGGCTGCTTTGAGACAGCGTCTTAATCTCTCTGACAAGCTAACGAGGTACCTCTGGTGGTAGAAGGCGATGCCAAAACTGCTGATCTGATGTTACATTCTGCCCATGAAGCTGGTTTTTATTCATCCCTTTAAGTTAGAGCTTTTGGTCTCATTGACTACCTGAGGGTTGGTGGGGCACCCCATCTCCTGCTCGCTTGCACCTCCCTCTCTCCCCCCCCCCCCCCCCCCCTCCCCTCCCCCAGTTGTCCCTTGTTGGCCCTTGTTCGGTGGCCAAGCCTGTTCTGTGCCCTTTCCACCTTTTTATTCTATTTATTCTTTTTCATTTCTTGACTTCAATGCCTTGTCTTAACTGATCCTTTAACGACTTGTCTTCTGTCTTTTTTTGGGTTTTTGTCTGTTTTTTATTGTATTAGTTACACTTAGACTTTCCAGGATTTGCCTTTCGCCTTCTTCCATCAAGAGGCACTCCTGGTTTGCCAGTTAATGATTGAAGGGACTGATGACCTTGCTGTTTAGTCCCTTTCACTCCAAATCACCCAACTAACCAGCCTTGTTTCTGGCACAACATCCATGACAAGTAGTTGGTCTGCTCCGGGGTCACAGCACTCCTTCAGATGTTGTTTATGCACCTGCTAGTACATTGTATTGATTACAGACCAACTGTTGGCAGGCTAAATGCTAGCAGGCACATCAAGGGGTACAACCATTGCTAATAGGCATGCACACAGCATAAGTGGTGGCACTACAGTTGGGGAACTAGCCTGAATCTGCAAACCACATATCCATTAAAAGCTCACGAATATTCCTCTGGCTGTTGTGTATTTAAGTCGCAGCTCAACCTCCAGCAGGCAGCTCTTCATTCAGCTCTGGGCCAAGTACACACTACGTCGTGCAGCCCATCTGTTGGAGATTTCCATCGAGCCTACACCACACTGCAGCATGACAGTGCTCCAGCAGCTACCAGAGATGACACTCCACATTGAGCAGTCAGCAATCTTTGTTGGAACCTCCCACTCCCTTTGACCCTGGCCATTCCAGGACACTGGTTATTCTACTGTGAAATGTTGACTGAGTACTAGTGCTATTGTGATCATTTTATTTTTATTTTTTTATTTATTGTTCCGTGGGACTAAATTAAGGAGAAGTCTCCATGGTCATGGAATGAGTCAATACATGAAATTATAACACGATAGTAGAAACAGATAAAATGAAATATAAGAAACATATTCAGGTGACAATTCGTAAGTTTAAATAAAGAAAATCAACAATACAACACTGGAATTTGCTTAATTTTTTCACTCTTCCAGGAGCTCCTCGACATATTAGAAGGAGTGAGCCAAGCGGAAACTCTTCAGTTTAGACTTAAAAGTGTTTGGGCTACTGCTAAGATTTTTGAGTTCTTGTGGTAGCTTATAGAAAATGGATGTAGCAGAATACTGCACTCCTTTCTGCACAAGAGTCAAGGAAGTGCATTCCACATGCAGATTTGATTTCTGCCTAATGTTAACTGAGTGAAAGCTGCTAACTCTTGGGAATAAGCTAATATTGCTAACAACAAATGACATTAAAGAAAATATATACTGTGAGGGCAATGTCAGAATTCCCAGACTATTGAATAGGGGTCGACAAGAGGTTCTCGAACTTACACCTCACATAACTGAAACAGCCGATTTTTGAGCCAAAAATACCCTTTTTGAATCAGAAGAATTACCCCAAAAAATAATACCGTATGACATAAGCATGTGAAAATAAGCGAAGTAGACTACTTTTCGCGTTGAACTGTCACTTATTTCAGATACTGTTCTAATGGTAAATAAAGCAGCATTTAGTTTCTGAACAAGATCCTGAACATGGGCTTTCCACAACAGCTTACTATCTATCTGAACGCCTAGGGACTTGAACTGATCCGTCTCGCTTATAATATGCCCATTCTGTCTGATCAAAATATCAGTTTCTGTTGAACTGTGAGTTAGAAACTGTAAAAACTGAGTCTTACTGTGATATAGCATCAAATTATTTTCCACAAGCCACGAAATTATTTCATGAACTACTTTATTTGATACTCTTTCAATACCCCCTGCGGGTTCGGGGGTTAGAATAGGCCCACGGTATTCCTGCCTATCATAAGAGGCGACTAAAACGAGTCTCAAACTTTTTGGCCTTATGTGATGGTCCCCTGTTGGGTTTGACCTCCATCTCTCAAAATTTTCCGAAGAGTGAGCCGATTGGGGAAGGGCGCCTTACTTGGTGCATTGTGTCCATCTTGCGATCAGACCTTTCGCCAGCTTATATGCCGTTGAATTGCAGTCCTGCCCGCTCTCCATCTCTTGGGCATGACTCCGTTTCTTTGTGCAGATTACACCTTGCACTGTGCAGTGCCTCTTTCTGCACCGATGGCGACCATGGACCACATGTTACCTAACATCCAGCATGGTAGCCAGTCCGTTGTGGTGAGGCCGCCATGTACCCTGTTGGTTGTAGCCCCCTGACAACACAGGGATCGCTCTACTGATGCCTGCGCCGTTAACTCTCCACGTATGCCAAGGGGTAGATGCCTATCCTCCTGGGGTATCGGGACTCCCGGCAACGGCCATCCTGCCAGGTGGCTCTTGCTGCGGCTGGGTGGCGCCCGTGGGGAGGGCCCTTGGTCAGAGTAGGTGGCATCAGGGCGGATGACCCACAATGAAATGTGGTACATCGTCTCTCGCTGGTGGCCAGCCGCCAGCAGTCTCTAAGCATTCTCGGGCTCGGTTTAACGCTCAGAAGTACGATCCGAAAACGTTCCGCTCCCTGGCCACACCGTGGGAGGAGCGTAAGTCTCAGGATGGGAGTAGCAGTTATTCGCTCCGATTCTTAGTTTGTACAAGAGCTGATGGGGAGTCTTTTCTCTCCACAAAGCCTCAGTTCTTCGTCGAGCATTTAGAGGACAAGTTTGGGTAGGTGGAGGGCTTGTCGAAAATGCGCTATGGGTCAGTCCTGATACAAACGACATCCTCTGCCCAGTCACGACGGTTACTCGCTTGTGACAAGTTGGGGGATGTTGCCGTTACGATCACACCCCATAAGAGTTTAAATGTGGTCCAGGGAGTTATTTACCATAGGGATCTTCTTTTTCAGTCTGATGATGAGCTGCGCGCCAATTTAGAGTGCCGAGGTGTATATTTCGTCCGGCGCGTTCATCGGGGTCCAAAGGAAAATCAGATTGCTATCGGTGCCTTCATCTTGGCCTTCGAAGGGGATACATTACCGGAAAAGGTCAAGGTGATGGTCTACCGATGTGACGTTAAGCCCTATATCCCTCCCCCGATGCAGTGCTTTAAGTGCTGGAAGTTCAGCCATATGTCTTCTCGCTGCACTTCCAGCCTCCCATGTCGAGGTTGCAGACGTCCATCACATCCCAATACTCCATGTGCCCCACATCCCATCTGTGTAAACTGCGGGGAGCACCATTCACCTTGCTCGCCAGACTGCTGAATCTTCCAGAAAGAGCGTAAAATCATGGAATACAAGACCCTGGACTGACTGACCTATACTGAGGCCAAAAGGAAATATGACCGACTCCATCCTGTGAGAATGACATCTTTCTACGCTGCTGCTCCGTTTCTCGAATTGCGGCCGGATCGACGAGTAGTACAACTCCTCCTGCCCCCTCGCCAGTGGGGGGCTCTACCCACCGGGTTGCTCCGCGCCACCTACCTCAGGATCAACACCATCCCACCCATCGGGGACATAAGTCCCCACTTATAAGCCGGAGAAGTGTCCAACTTCTTCGGCTTCTCACGCTCGCAAGGGGTCCCTTGGGTCCCTCCCTACCCAGGTTTCCACCAGCGGGAAGGCTGACGACCGACAGTGGTGTAAGTGCCCACAATCATCTGGTCTTAGGGCTTCAAGATCCTCCTCTGTCCCGGAGACTGAATCGGTGAAGCCCTCCTAGCCAGTGCGATCCAAGGAACGACGTGAGAAAGCCAAGAAGAAGAGCTCTAAGCCCAAGGAACTCGCGATGGCAGCCACCCCACCGCAACCTTCCAGCTCTGCATACAAGGTGGAGATTCTGGCGTCCGCTGAGGACCTTGAACTTGCCGGTCCCTCAGACACCATGGGTAGCACTAGCACAGGTGCTCAATCGGAGACGGCAGGTGATACAGCGATGTAATCTGCCTTCCAAGTCCCGTCACGCCTTTCTCAGACATGGACAATACCATCCTCCAGTGGAACTGCAGTGGTTTTTTCCAACATCTAGCTGAGCTCCGCCAACTTATCAGCCTTCACCCTTTCTTCTGCATTGCTCTACAGGAAACGTGGTTTCCAGCAATGCAAACCCCCGCCCTCCGTGGCTATCGTGGTTATTATAAGAACCGGGCAGCTTATGAAAGGGTGTCTGGTGGCGTCTGCATATATGTCCTTAACTCTCTTCACAGCGAGTCTGTCCCTCTACAAACACCTTTAGACGCTGTCGCTGTTACCGTCTGCAGTCTTTACCTTCCACCGGATGGTGATGTTGCGCAGCATGTCCTGGCTGCGCTGATAGCCCAATTGCCGCCACCTTTCTTGTTACTGGGTGACTTCAACGCCCATAACCCTCTGTGGGGTGGGTCGGTGGTGACATGTCGAGGCGCCACCATTGAGCATTTATTGGCACAGCTCGATCTTTCGCTTTTAAATAACGGTTCCTTCACACACTTCAGCGTGGCGCATGGCATGTACTCCGCCATCGACCTTTCCATCTGCAGCCCTAGCCTCTTACCGTCTGTCCAATGGAGAGTGCATGACGATCTGTGTGGTAGTGACCACTTTCCGATCTTTCTGTCACTGCCACAGTGTCAGTCTTCTGGGTGCCCTAGCAGATGGGCTATGAATAAGACTGACTGGGACTTGTTCTCCTCCAATGCCGCTATTGACCCTCTCCCTAATGATGACATTGATGCAGTGGTTCAATCGGTCACCACCGGCATCGTTACTGCCGCCAAATCTGCCATTCCCCATTCTTCTGGGTCCCCTCGGCAGCGGACTGTGCCTTGGTGGCCGCGTGCGATCGCTGAAGCGATTAAAGATCGCCGGCAGGCGCTCCAGCATCACAAGCACCATCCCTCCATAGACCATCTTATCGCCTTCAAACGGCTGCGTGCGCGAGCCCGCCTCCTTATCCGCCGAAGCAAGCAGGAGTGCTGGGAGTGGTATGTGTTCACCATTGGCCTCCATGTCACTCCATCTCAGGTCTGGGCTAAGATTTGACACGTCTACGGCTATCGGACCCCTGTCAGCATACCTGCGCTCTCAATGAATGGAGCAGTTTGTACTGACTTCAACGTCATTGCAAACTGCTTGGCAGAGCATTTTGCAATGAGTTCCGCTTCTGCGAATTACCCCCTCACCTTCCGCTCCATTAAAGAGTGGACAGAACGTCGAAGCCTTTCGTTTTACACCCAGTGCCCTAGCCGCTTGCCCTGATACCACTCCTGGGCCAGATAGCATCCACTGTCAGATGCTGAAACACCTTTCAGTGGACTGCCAGCGACAGCTCCTCGACCTTTACAACCGTATTTGAGTCGAGGGTGCATTCCCGTCGCAATGGCGGGAAAGTATTATTGTCCCGATTCTGAAACCAGGGAAGAACCCTTTGGAGGTGGACAGCTACCATCCCATTAGCCTCACCAACGTTCTTTGCAAGTTTCTTGAACGGATGGTGAGCCGGTGCTTGAATTGGGTACTGGAGTCTTGGGGCCTTCTGGCTCCATCTCAGGGTGGGTTCCATAAAGGCCACTTCGCCGCCGACAATATGGTGAGCCTGGAGTCGGCCATCCATACTGCCTTTGCCCGCCGTCAGCACCTGGTCGCTGTCTTTTTCGACATGTGGAAGGCGTATGATACGACATGGTGTCATCACATCCTTTCTACGCTTCATGGATGGGGTATTCGGGGCCCTCTGCCGATCTTTATCCGCAATTTTCTGTCGTATCGTACTTTCCGTGTGCACGTCGCGGCCTCATATAGTTCCTCCCAAGTCCAGGAGAACAGTGTGCCACAGGGTTCTGTTTTCAGTGTCTGCCTGTTTTTAATAGCCATTAATGGGCTTGCTGCGGCCGTGGGAAATTCTGTCTCCGATTCCCTGTATGCTGACCACTTCTGCCTTTACTACAGCTCTATTGGCATTGCAGCTGCTGAACGTCAGTTACAGGGCGCAATGCGCAAGGCACAGTCTTGGGCTGTAGTGCATGGTTTTCAGTTTTCAGCTGTCAAGACCTGCGTTATGCATTTCTGCCAGCGACGCACTGTTCACCCGGAGCCAGGGCTTTATCTTGATGGTGAGCTTCTTACAGTGGTGGAGTCACGTAGGTTTTTGGGGATGGTTTTTGATGCCCGGTTGACTTGGCTGCCTCATATTCGCCAGCTTTAACAGGTGTGTTGGTGGCATCTAAATGCTCTGCGATGCCTGAGCCACACCAGGTGGGGCGCCAACCGATCTACTCTCCTACAGCTTTACCAGGCGTTAATCCAGTCCCGTCTGGACTATAGGAGTCTGGCTTATGGCTCAGCATTCCCATCTGCGTTTGCGGGTGCTGGACCCAATATTACACAGCGGGATACGACTTGCCACTGGTGCCATCCGGACCAGCCCTGTGAACAGCATACTAGTGGAGGCAGGTGTCCCTCCACTGCGGTTACGATGCCAACAATTACTGGCTGCTTATGCTGCCCATGTTTTTAGCTTGCCTGGGCATCCAAGTTATCGTGTCCTGTACCTGCAGTCAGTCGTCCATCTGGCAGAACGTCGGCCCCGGTCGGGTTGTCCGATCGCCGTACGTGTCAGAGAGCTTCTCTCCGGGCTTGGGTTTTTCCCTGTTCCACCTCCTTTCCGGGCCCCTCTGCATACACCCCCATGGTGTGTGCCTTGCCCCTGCCTTTGGCTTGACTTGGCACAGAGCCCGAAGGACTCAGTCCCTCCAGAGGCCTTCCGCCGCCGCTTTTATTCCATCTTAGCCACGTATAAGGGCTCTGGCGTTGTCTGCACTGACGGTTCGGTGGTTGCTGGTCGTGTCAGTTATGCGCTAACTCTAGGGGAACATCGTGAACAACGTTCATTGCCGGCTGGCTGCAGTGTTTACACTGCTGAGCTGGTCGCCATCTTTCGAGCCCTAGAGTATATCCGCTCCTGCTCAGGTGAGTCCTTCGTTATCTGTAGCGATTCCCTGAGCGGTTTATGAGCTCTCGACCAGTGTTTCCCTCGTTCTCGTCTGGTGATGGCTATCCAGGTGTCCCTGCATACTCTTGCCCATTGCGGCAGATCTGTGGTCTTTGTTTGGACTCCAGGCCATGTTGGGATACCCGGCAATGAAACTGTTGACCGCCTGGCAAAAGAGGCCACCAGTGCACCATCTCTGGACATTGGCCTCCTGGCGACTGATTTGCGGGCACTATTACGCCGCAAAGTTTTTGATTTATGGGACACTGATTGGCGCAACCTGCCCGTGCCAAACAAATTCGTCGTATCAAGGAGACGACGACTGTGTGGTGGTCATCCATGCGAGCCAATCGCAGGGACTCAGTCATCCTTTGTCGGCTCCGCATTGGCCACACCCGACTGACGCACAGTTATTTACTGTGTCGTGAGGATCCACCTCTTTGTCGTTGTGGGGCGTCCTTGACGGTGGTCCATATTCTGTTGGAGTGCGCCCTTTTAACTGTGCTCAGGCGGACTTTTGCGCTGCCTGATATGCTACCTACACTTTTAACTGACGACTCTTCCATAGCGGACTTACTTTTGCGTTTTATTCGGGCAGGGGGATTTTATCGCTTAATGTAAGTGTGTGTGTTTTTGTGTTGATTCTGGCCTATGGCCTACAATTTGTCTGATTTTTTTTTTTTTCATGTGTTTCTCGGTGGTTGGCTTTTCCCTTTTTGTTTCTATGGTCGGCCAACCACCATCACACTCTGTGTGATTTTAGTTCGTCCTGTCTGGTCTTTGTCTACGTTTCTCTTGTTCTGTGTCGTCTGTCTTCTCGTCTGTTGATCATTTTTATTCTCTGTGGGTGTTTTTAGTATTTGGAAAAAGGGACCGTGAATCACCTGTAATACTAGAAGGCATATCATTTATATAAATAAGAAACAGCAGTGGCCCCAGCACCGACCCTTGGGAAACGACCCACTTAACAGAGCCCCATTGGGACTGAACATCACTACCACTATAAATATTGCGGAGAATTGCCTTCTGCTTTCTGTTCTTAAAGTAAGAGGTGAACCAATTGTAAGCTACTCCCCTTACTCCATAATGCTCCAACTTCTGCTGTAATATTTTGTGGTCAACACAGTCAAAAGACTTCGTTAAATCAAAGAAAACACTTAACGTTCACAACCTTTTATTTAATCCATTTAAACCTCACAGAGAAAAGAAAATATAGCATTTTCTGTTGTTAAGCCATTTCTAAAACCAAACTGTACATTTGACAGCAAATTATGTGAATTTAAATGCTCCAGTAACCTTGTATATACAATCCTCTCAATAACTTTAGCAAACACCGATGGCATAGAAATAGGTCTATAATTGTCAACATTTTCCCTGTCTCCCTTTTTATAAACTGGCTTCACTACCGAGTACTTTAATCGGTCAGGAAACCGACCACTCCTAAAGGAAAATTTACAGATATGGCTAAGTACTGGGCTATCATACATAGAACAATACTTCAGTATTCTGCTAGATACCCCATCATATCCAAGAGAGTTCTTGGTCTTTAGCAATTTAATTATTAACTAAATCTCCCTCTTGTCAGTATCAAGGAGGAGCATTTCAGGTAACAGTCGCAGAACACTTTTTTCTAAGAGCGCTATATGATTACCTGTTGGGACTAGGTTTCTATTTAGTTCACCTGCTATATTCAGAAAGTAATTATTAAATACTTTACATATATGCGACTTATCAGTAACACGGATGTTCCCACTACGCACTGATTCTATATCCTCGACCTGTCTCTGCAGACCAACAACTTGCTTTACGATTGACCATATGGTTTATTAAAAACAAAGATTCCAAGACTTACCAAGCGGGAAAGCGCCCGTAGACAGGCACAAAAAAAAAGAAAAAACCACACAAACACACACACAAAATTTCGGGCTTTCGCAACCGGTGGTTGCTTCGTCAGGAAAGAGGGAAGGAGAAGGAAAGATGAAAGGTTAATTTTATCCTGAGACTTAGCTATTCTATCTGCATACCACATACTTTTTGCCTTCCTAATAACTTTTTTAAGCACCTTACAATACTGTTTGTAATGGGCTGCTGCATTTAGATTGTGACTGTTTCTAACGTTTTGATGTGATTGCCACTTTGTTCTACAAGATATTCTTATCCCTTTAGTCAGCCACCCAGGCTGTCTGTGCTAGTACCCTGTTTTGAACGTTCTAATGGAAAGCAACTTTCAAAGAGCACGAGAAAAGTCTTGAGGATAGCATTATATTTATGGTCTACTGTATCAGCACTATAAACGTCTTGCCACTCTTGTTCCTTGATAAGGTTTACAAAGATCTCTACAGCAACTGGATCAGCTTTCCTAAAAAGTTGATAACTATATTTAACATGTGTTGCAGCACAAAAATCTTTTAGAGTTAAAATTTGTGCATCATGATCTGAAAGGCCATTCACCTTTTTACTAACAGAATGCCTTCCTAGTAATGAGGAATGAACAAAAATGTTGTCCATGGTTGTTCTACTGTTCCCTTGCACTCTCATTGGAAAGAATACGGTTTGCATAAGATTATATGAATTAAGGAGGTCAACCAGCATCCTTTTCCTTGCATAGTCACTAGCTTTTTGTATTTCCTATAAAGTGAACCAAGAATCTCCTCTAGCTTTAGCAAAAGTGTTGTGAAATCGGAGTCTGGGGATCTATAAATAACAACAGTAAGAAGTTTAGCGCCACTAAATTGAACCACACCTGCACAACATTCAAACATCTTTTCAGTGCAGTACTTTGAGACATCAATTGACTCAAATTGGATACCATTTTTCACATACATGGCTACTCCCCCACACTGCAAAGAGCTCCTAGAAAAGCTGCCAGCCAACCTGTATCCTGGTAAAGGAAGCCTCTGAATTATCTCCTTATTTAAGAAGTGTTTAGATATACCAATAATTTCAGAGTCAACATATATAAACAGTTCACTAACTTTATCTCTAATACCTTGTATATTTTGATGAAATATACTAATTCCCTCATTAATCGGATACCTAAGCTTTGTTGAAAGTGGTTTCTTTGTTAGAGAGACTTCCCTTAAGCAGGAATCACTGTCACTGAAGACTTTGATGCTGTTACTCACAGCTGATTGATGTCGGTCACTGCAATTGTTAGTCAAACTGTTTCTTATGTGGAACTTAACTTCTGTTGTGATGCTGTAATAAAAGTATACTTAAATGCGACCTAGGATCATCACTCATCAGTCGTCGTGCAGTGTCAACAAAGAATACAAAACCTTTAAATAAATACTATGATTGTAACTGAAGCAGATGTTTTTACTTTATATATTATGAATGTAATACACAACTATGAGATTTATGAAGTGACAGTGTAGCTTTTAACACACTTATATGGTTTTTTACAACAAGTTAACCCACTGCAGTAGCGTGCAAAGTATATACAAGTATGCAGATGTAGAACCCTGTCTCTGTGACTGATGCATTTTAAGTTCTTTTGGTAGCTGCTTAACAGCAAACACAAGCAGCAAAACATGAAACAACATTTTTTATCAGGGAATAAAATTGTGTAACAAATTTCCCAAGAAAAGACAGCTGAAACTTAACTTCATTTTTAATGCATCCTGCACATTTAAAAGTTACTAGGAGAACTCAGAATAGGGGTTAATAAAGGAAGAAAGCAACTACAACACCATGTCACATTACAGTAGATAACCACAGTGAAATGCTTTTAGAGGGAAATCTGCCAAGATCTGTAGTGCTCTAGCTCAACATCCCTCTTATCAAGTGGGTTGCTGACATGATATTCAAGACAGATTGAAGGGATGATATGGAGATGTACATGTTCATAGTCCTGGAGTTATCAGCAGGTGTCTGTAGTGTATGCAATGGTGCAGTGCAAAACTGTGTTTTTATTATAACATATTTGATGCAAATTGTGTGTGATTAAGAGAACATTGTGCAGCAGGGACCATTTGAATGAAGCATCACAGTCATAAGACACTGACATCATATTCGGAAGGATAGAGTTTGCTCTGTTGTGCCATTCAGATTTACGTTTTCCATGGTTTTCTAAAATCATTCCAGGAAAATGCTAGTATGGTTCCTTGAGCAAGGCTACACTTGACCACCTACCCTATCCTATTAAATGTACTTACATATTTCATGTGTACAGACACTAGACTTATTTATTTTCATTATATTTATGATTGTATGTCCTTGTGAAATGATCACACAACGAATGAATGAATGAATGAATGAATAAATAAATAAATTACTGTTTGGAGGATGAGTGTGTTTGTGTTGCTGTCAGACAATAGTTACTGCCAGACTTTGCTGTACCATGTCACTGCTTATCAAGGTACAGGACTTTTGGACCATAATTACTCTTCCAAAAAAAAGGGACAGTTTCGATAAAGACTTTTGTGAAGGTTATTCATAAAGTGTGTAATGGCTGTGCTGATGGAATATGTGCATGAAGTATTTTATAATTTTCGAGAGGAAAAGTATTATTAAAATAATTGCATATACTGAATACACTACTTGAAAGCAAGTTAACTACAAATAGCAATAGTTTGCATGACAATATTATGACTAATATATACTACCTTTTGCAGAACCTTCCAAAGATCAACTACGAACTCATCGCCTATGTCCATACTTAGACACAATAAACCGACAAGTTCTGGATTTTGACTTTGAAAAATTATGCTCTGTATCCCTCTCAAGGATCAATGTCTATGCTTGCCTGGTGTGCGGGAAATATTTTCAAGGTGAAGTAGCTGAACAAATTGGGTTTTGTGTGTGTGACACTTAAAAGCTCTGTGATAATTATACACTCATTATTATTTTATACAAATTAATATCCAGAAGCATATCACTTTCAGTGCTGTAGAATAATGCAAATAAAATTCCACTCTCCCTCATCATTTGGGTGAAGGGGAATTAGCAGCAATTCAATGTTTTTAATTATTTTATTGAAAATTAATTTTTTTTTAACGAATAACCTTCCTAGGCAGAGGTACAAACACACACGCATATACACATAGTGTCGCTGAAAGCCATCATGTATTTCTCAACCTTCATACTTTGAAGTTTTACTGTCTACCAGACAACTATGAAATTATAGGTAAGTATTGCTAATAACATTTGACAAATGTCAATTTCTATTTGCTGTGGAAATGCTGAATATTTTCAATTTCACTTTCTACAGATTCCTCACTTGATGATATAAAATATGTCCTCAATCCAACATTTACTTCAGAACAGATTAGTGCCATGGACACTAGTGACAAATTATCAAGAGCAATTGATGGAACAATGTACATTCCAGGGATTGTAGGACTTAACAATATAAAAGCTAATGACTATTGCAACGTTATTTTGCAGGTGAATCGAATTTATTTGAATCCTTTAATAACTTTGTGTTTTACATGATCTTTTTTGAAATGTTGCTATAATTCTTTGGTATTTTCTGTTGTTCCCATAATGCATCCTCTCCCTCCCTCATCTCATTTAAGTTTTCATTTAAGGAAATATTCAAATTTCTCTATATTGATTTTTCCTTTTCAGTGTTAATTTGTAACACTACTATAAAGACATTTGTGTCAGTGCTACCTTACTCCTCTCCACATCCATTTCACCAATCGGTCATTCATACATAAGGATTTAATGGGTTAATGATGGATCACAAATTGAATTATTTATTATTGTAATTGTTTCTTCTTCAAAAAAACTACACTTTGATTTAGAAAAATCCTGTATGTCACAACACGTGATTAACTTCTCCTCACCAAAAGTTCAGACACAATAGAAAAATGAATAATTAGAATCAATCTGTTCGAGGTAGGTGCAATTTTATCCCAATAATATTGAAACAAACATGTGTAAATATATCTGTATCTCGAGAACATTTCCTTCCAACTAGGCTGACTGAAATTGACTGATATATTACACCTAGTGCATGTTTGTGTCATAACAATAATTCAGAAAATGTAATCAGCCAGCAAAGATTATTCCTTACTGCTGGATATGGTTTTATCAGCTGTTGCTCTATGACTGTTGATACTCAAAATAATAAATATTGTGATGTGTGAGGATATAGTATCCTCATACATCATTGGACTTCAAAAATAATTTTGCCAGGAAGATTGGGGCAATAGAAAGTTTCAGCGTGAAATCAAAGAAAAAAAAAGGGTTTCAGTAGATAAGAGGAGAACAATAGCTTAAGACTACGTAATGAGAAGAGCAACATACACATAAAGAAAATATGCCCACTTGACAAATATTGTTTCATACAAACACAGCTTAATTTCAAACTGCACATTGATTTAGAAAATTTCTTTGTGCTACAAGACATAATTAACTTCTTCACTCTGAAACTTCAGACGCAGTAGAAACATGGCACAAATACCTAGAATGAACACATGCTCAAGTTGGATGCAATTTTATCCCAGTTATATCAAAACACACACACATGTGTTAATGCATTTGTATCCAACTGGTCTGGCTTGAATATTACATCTAACATGTACACTATGTGATCAAAAGTATCCAGACAGCTGACTGAAAATGACGTACAAGTTCGTGGTGCCCTCCATTGGTAATGCTGGAATTCTATATGGTGTTGGCTCACCCTTAGCCTTGATGACAGCTTCCACTCTCACAGGCATACGTTCAATCAGATGCTGGAAGTTTTCTTGGGGAATGGCAGCCCATTCTTCATGGAGTGCAGTACGGAGGAGAGATATTGATGTCAGTCGGTGAGGCCTGGCACAAAGTCGGTGTTCCAAAACATCCCAAAAGTGTTCTGTATGATTCAGGCCAGGACTGTGTGCAGGCCCATCCATTACAGGGATGTTATTGTTGTCTAACAACTCCACAACAGGCTGTGAATTATGGACAGGTGCTCGATTGTTTTGAAAGATGCAATCACCATCCTCGAATTGTTCTTCAACAGTGGAAGCAAGAACGTGCTTAAAACATCGGTGTAGGCCTATGCTGTAATAGTGCCATGCAAAATAACAAGGGGTGCAAGCCCCCTCTATGAAAAACACGACCACACTATAACACCACCACCTCCGGATTTTGCTGTTGGCGCAACACACGCTGGCAGATGACATTCACCAGGTATTCACCATACCCTCACACTGCCATTGGATTGCCACATTGTGTACCATGATTCGTCACTCCACACAATGTTTTTCTACAGTTCAATTGTCCAATGTTTACACTCCTTAAACCAAGCGATACGTTGTTTGGCATTTACCGGCATGATGTGTGGCTTATGAGCAGTCGCTCGAGCGTTTTCTCACCTCCCATACACATAAAAAATTTTGTGGGATGGTCTGGATACATGTCTGCCTATTACACATTACAACCCTCTTCAACTGTCGGTGGTCTCTGTCAGTCAACAGACGAGATCGTCATGTACACTTTAGTGCTGTATGTGTCCCTACGCATTTCCACTTCACTATTACATCGGAAACCGTGGACCTACAGATGTTTAGGGGCGTGGAAATCTCGTGTACAGACATATGATACAAGTGACACCCAATCACTGACCATGTTCGAAGTCTGTGAATTCTGCAGAGCACCCATTCTGCTCTCTCATAATGTCTAATGACTACTGAAATTGCTGATATGGAGTACCTGGCAGTAGGTGGCAGTACAAAGTACTTGATATGAAAAACATATGTTTTGGGGATGTCCAGATACTTCTGATCACACAGTGTATGTGACATAACCATAGTAATTATTTAGAAAACATTGTCAGCAGATAAAGATTATTTCATACTGCTGAATATAGCTTAAACCAGCTATTGCTGCATGACTATTGATATTCAGTACACAGTGAAACTGAACAAGCTCAGAAAATGCTAAAAAAGTAGTAAATACGGGATCTGTTCAAAAAATTCAGGAGCATTTGTAACCCCGCACCAATGGTGTGTTGGAGCAAAATGCAGTTGGTATCCCTGCACATGCCCGTGTTCAATGTATAACTACTGGAAGTTCATTGTAGTATGTATGTTAGTAATTGTTCAGAGCTGTATTGAGTAGAACATTGTGTCACAAAGTTTGCAAATTTCGAGATGCCAGTCTTAGAGGAGCAATGTGTCTGCATTACATTTTGTGTAAAACTCCATTACATTTTGTGTAAAACTCCAGGAAACCTTTATGGAGACACTCAAAATGATGCAGGAAGCCTACAGTGATGAGTGCTTAAGCCGTACTCGGTGTTACAAATGGTTCACATGGTTTAAAAATGGCTGGACGGAAGTTGAAGAGTACCCTCTTTCAGAGTAATATTTCAGTTGGATCATGTCATGAAATTCTGACACATCATCTTGGAATGCATTGTGTTGCTGCCAGATTTGTTCCCATGGCTCATGAGTCAAGGCCAGAAAGACCTTTGCCTTGCAATCTGCGAAGAGCTTTTGGATTGCACAAATGAGAATGGAAAGTTCCTTAAGAGAGGCATAGCTGGTGATGAGATGTGGGTCTGTGGTTGTGATGTCGAGACAGACCAAGGTACAGTCTTCACAATGGGTCAGTAAGGGTTCTCCAAGACCAAAAAAAGCTCGTCAGGTCAGGTCAAATATGAAAGCAATGCCGATAGTTTTTCTTTTTAAATTTGAAGGATAAGTTCATCATGAATTTGTGTCACATGGACAATCTGTTAATCGATGGTGCTATCAGGAGATATTGTGATGCCTGCAAGAAAAAATGTGAGATGGAAATGGCCTGAAATATGTCGAAAGAATTCATGGCTCTTGCATCATGATAACACATTAACACATTCATCCCTGTTGGTGCTTGACTATTGCACAAAGAATGAAATCACTGTACTGCCTCATCCTCCGTATTCTCCAGACCTGGCCCATGCAGACTTTTTCAATTTCCAAAGTTGATAACCATGTTGAAAGGACAAAGATTTGAAATTATTGGTGAAGTAAAAGAAAATTCACAGATGGTGCTTCGTGTGATCCAGCAAGAGGTGTACCAAGACTGCTTCCAGAAATAGAGATGGCATTAGGAGCGGTGTATAAATTGTGGAAGAGATTATTTAGTAGGAGATCATGCACATTAAGTAAAAGATAAGTGTAGAAAAATTTTGTGTACAAAGTTGTGGAAGTTTTTGAACAGTCCTCCTATTATGACATGTAAGTTTATAGGAGTCTCACAAGTTGATGGTGAATCTAAAGCGTCATATGGCTGTGGTTCATGAAACTTTCTCATTCCCGGTATTCCATTCAGAGCTGCATTGGACATGTTCTCAAAAGTGAAAATGACCATAGTAACTCTAGATGAAACAAAAAAGTTTCATAGATCATGACCATATGACCTTGAAGATTCACCAGTAACTAAGACAACCAGTTGTGAAAGCCCTCATTGAATGATGTTTTCATGGTTCTTGGTCCACCACATCCATTTGCGACCTCTTCCAGCAATACCCCTCACACAGTGGGTGTACTGCTCGAGTGATAGTGTTCACAGAAATCCACTCATGTGGGCAGCTATCCACGAGCCACAGACAGCATGTTGATGAAACGAGACCACAGTGATAATCAGGCAACAGATAACTTATTCAAATACTCTGAGAATCATTAATAATGAGGATAAGATGCAACTCACTGTAAAGATGATTGTTGAGCTGCAGACAAGCATGTAGAAAAGACAATAACACTCTCACAACCAAATTTTCAGCCATAGCTTTTGTCAGAAAACAAGAGTACACACACGTCCACACGGTCACTGAGACACAACTCATGCACACATGACCGCCGTCTCTGGCCAGTGCATCTACAGTCTCTGAGAATCATATCCAAACAAATCACTCCTCATACCTCCCTGCCTCTCGCCGGCAGCTGCTAGGCTAGTTGTAAGAAAAGGTGGCAGCACAGACTGCAAGCTGAGGAGGTTGGTAGGAAGGAGGGAAGCAGTAGTAATGAGGAAGTAGGGAAGCAGCGCCCGTGCTCAGCCGCATCCAGCCTACAACACTGCATGACACCTCAGTAAACACACCATTTCATCTACTGAGACAATGATGTCATCTCTCAGCAGTGTGATTGTCCGTGTCTTAGAGTCAGAACCATGCTACTATGGTCTGAAGAGCCAGTGAACTCATGCTGATGTGTGAGTGACCAAATTTGCTTGATGTAAATCCTATGGAACCCATCTAGATTGGTCGGCCGGTGTGGCCTAGCGGTTCTAGGCACTTCAGTCTGGAACCGCGCGACCGCTACGGTCGCAGGTTCGAATCCTGCCTCGGACATGGATGTGTGTGATGTCCTTAGGTTAGTTAGGTTTAAGTAGTTCTAAGTTCTAGGGCACTGATGACCTCAGATGTTAAGTCCCATAGTGCTCACAGCTATTTGAACCACCTAGATAGGTATCAAGCACCATCACCGTGTATGTAAATCAGTGACCTCTTAGTAATGTGAAATACATGGCCTGTGCATAGACATCTATTGCCACATACCTCCACAAACCTACTGACAAACTGTCAGACCTTTAATGCACAGTATCAGTGATGTATTTTGTTCCAAAGATGGACAAACAAGCTATTAAGCAGATGGTCATAATATTTTGGTTCATCATTGTAATTGTTAGTGTAAAATATAATATTGAACACTGTTTAAATTATTCTCCATAAATGTAGGACATGATTAAATAATATTTAAGAAGGCGTGTTAATTACTGAGGAGCCAAGGAAATATGCATCCGTTATATTATGTTTATAACTCAATTTTGTCAGCATGAACTGTGTGAAATGAGCCTATTTAAATAATTTTGAAGTATTGGGATAAATATCCTCCAATTTAGAAAGTTATGGATGCATATATAACTGTGAGGCAAGGTGGAGAAGAAGTGGGTGTTGTTAAGCAATATTATTATTAACAAGTAAAGCTTTGTGTTTGAGGTGTTGTCTTTCAGCATTGAGCCAGTGGGACTCACTTCCCTGTTTTGGCAAACCTGTTTTGTATGCTGTCAAGAGGGTATGTTAATTGTCAGCAGTTCAAACATACAGCAAATGATGGTACTCTGTAACAGTAGGAAAGGACACCAGATGCACTCAGTGTGAATGCCTGGGGGCCTCATCCAACATGTTCAACAGGCTGTTCTGGGAGCCATTGAGGCAACAGGGTGCAAGCAACTGCAGATTGTGGCACATGTTGGAACAAATGATGCATGTCGTCTGGACTCCAAGGCTATACTTGGACCATTCCAGGGACTGTCAGAGGAGGGTGCCAAGATGAGCCTTGCACGTGGAGTTCCAACAAAGGTCACAATTTGCAGCATTGTCCCCAGAACTGATTGTGGTCCCTTGGTTCTGAGTTGAGCAGAAGGACTGAACCAGAGACATTGGAATTTCTGCAACAAGTTAGGGTGCGACTTCCTGGACTTGCACAATAGGGTTGAAACTGTAGGGTGCCCCTAAATGGGTCAGGCGTGCACTACTTATCATAGGCTACTACCAAGATAGCTGACTGTGTGTGGGATGCACACAAGGATTTCTTAGGTTAGGTGACTCTCCATCCAGTTCAGATAATGATAGTTGTAGGAAACCCAAAAGTATCAGTGTAAGATCGAAAGAAATGCTTTCCATAGGTAAGAGAATTAAAATCATAGTCGTTAACTGCCAAAGCATTCGCAGCAAAGTGCCAGAGTTCGAAGTGTTCTTGAGAAGCAGTGAAGCTCACATAACACTAGGTACAGAAAGTTGGTTGATACCTGACATTGGTAGTAGTGAGATTTTCGGGGAAAAAGGATAGACTAATGGAAAATGGAGTTGGTGTATTTGTTGCAGTAGACAAGAAATTCAAATCCACCAAGATAGAAATAGTAAAAATGGCAGCATTAAGTCTTTGATCAAGATCCTGAATGTGACTTTCCACGAAAGTTTAATATTTATCTGAACACCATCTGGTGAGCAAGATGTATGAGACAGGCGAAATACCCTCAGACTTCAAGAAGAATATAATAATTCCAATCCAAAAGGAAGCAGGTGTTGACAGAGGTGAAAATTATCGAACTATCAGTTTGATAAGTCACAGCTGCAAAATACTAACGCGAATTCTTTACAGATGAATGGAAAAACTAGTGGAAGCCAACCTTGGGGAAGATCGGTTTGGATTCCGTAGAAATGTTGGAACACGTGAGGCAATACTGACCCTACGACTTATCTTAGAAGCTAGATTAAGGAAGGGAAAACCTAAGTTTCTAGCATTTGTAGACTTAGAGAAAGCTTTTAACAATGTTGACTGGAATACTCTCTTTCAAATTCTGAAGGCGGCAGGGGTAAAATACAGGGAGCGAAAGGCTATTTACAATTTGTACAGAAACCAGATGGCAGTTATAAGAGTCGAGGGACATGAAAGGGAAGCAGTGGATGGGAAGGGAGTGAGACAGGGTTGTAGCCTCTCCCCGATGTTATTCAATATGTATATTGAGCAAGCAGTGAAGGAAACAAAAGAAAAATTCGGAGTAGGTATTAAAATCCATGGAGAAGAAATAAAAACTTTGAGGTTCGCCGATGACATTGTAATTCTGTCAGAGACAGCAAAGGACTTGGAAGAGCAGTTTAATGGAATGGACAGTGTCTTGAAAGGAGGGTATAAGATGGACATCAACAAAAGCAAAACGAGGATAATGGAATGTAATCGAATTAAGTCGGGTGATGCTGAGGGAATTAGATTAGGAAATGAGACACTTAAAGTAGTAAAGGAGTTTTGCTATTTGGGGAGCAAAATAAATGATGATGGTCGAAGTAGAGAGGATATAAAACGTAGACTGGCAATGGCAAGGAAAGCGTTTCTGAAGAAGAGAAATTTGTTAACATCGAGTATAGATTTAAGTGTCAGGAAGTCATTTCTGAAAGTATTTGTATGGAGTGTAGCCTTGTATGGAAGCGAAACATGGACGATAAATAGTTTGGACAAGAAGATAATTGAAGCTTTCGAAATGTGGTGCTACAGAAGAATGCTGAAGATTTGATGGGTAGATCACATAACTAATGAGGAAGTATTGAATCGGATTGGGGAGAAGAGAAGTTTGTGGCACAACTTGACCAGAAGAAGGCATTGGTTGGTAGGACATGTTCTGAGGCATCAAGGGATCACCAATTTAGTATTGGAGGGCAGCGTGGAGGGTAAAAATTGTAGAGGGAGACCAAGAGATGAATACACTAAGCAGATTCAGAAGGATGTAGGTTGCAATAGGTACTGGGAGATGAAGAAGCTTGCACAGGATAGAGTAGCATGGAGAGCTGCATCAAACCAGTCTCAGGACTGAAGACCACAACAACAACAACAACAACAGTTTCAGTAATCATATGCCCATTCTGTTAAATTAAAGTGTTGGGTTTTGTTGCATCGTGTATTAGAAACTGTAAAAACTAAGTCTTACTGTGATTTATTATTAGTTTATTTTCTACAAGCCATGAACTTATCTCATGAGCTGCACTGTTTAAAACTGAGCCAATGTTGCACAAAACATCCTTTACTACCAAGCTAGTGTCATCAACACACACATCTGCACATACACAGACACAAGCAGACATATTTAAAGGCAAAGAGTTTGGGCAGAGATGTCAGTCGAGGCGGAAGTGTGGAGGCAAAGATGATGTTGAATGACAGGTGAGGTATGAGTGGCAGCAACTTGAAATTAGCGGAGATTGAGGCCTGGTGGATAATGAGAAGAGAGGATATATTGAAGGGCAAGTTCCCATCTCCGGAGTTCGGATAGGTTGGTGTTGGTGGGAAGTATCCAGATAACTCGGACGGTGTAACACTGTGCCAAGATGTGCTGGCCGTGTACCAAGGCATGTTTAGCCACAGGGTGATCCTCATTACCAACAAACACTGTCTGCCTGTGTCCACTCATGCGAATGGACAGTTTGTTGCTGGTCATTCCCACATAGAAAGTGTCACAGTGTAGGCAGGTCAGTTGGTAAATCACGTGGGTGCATTCACAAGTGGCTCTGCCTTTGATCGTGTACAACTTCCGGGTTACAGGACTGGAGTAGGTGGTGGTGGGAGGGTGCATAGGACAGGTTTTATACCGGGGGCGGTTACAGGGGTAGGAGCCAGAGGGTAGGGAAGGTGGTTTGGGGATTTCATGGGGATGAACCAAGAGGTTACGAAGGTTAGGTGGACAGCGGAAAGACACTCTTGGTGGAGTGGGGAGGATTTCATGAAGGATGGATCTCATTTCGGGGCAGGTTTTTAGGAAGTCGTATCCCTGCTGGAGAGCCACATTCAGAGTCTGATCCAGTCCCGGGAAGTATCCTGTCACAAGTGGGGCACTTTTGGGGTTCTTCTGTGAGAGGTTCTGGGTTTGAGGGGATGAGGAAGTGGCTCTGGTTATTTGCTTCTGTACCAGGTCGGGAGGGTAGTTGCGGGATGCGAAAGCTATTTTCAGGTTGTTGGTGTAATGGTCCAGGGATTCAGGACTGGAGCAGATTCGTTTGCCACGAAGGCTTAGGCTGTAGGGAAGGGACCGTTTGATATGGAATGGGTGGCAGCTGTCATAATGGAGGTACTGTTACTTGTTGGTGGGTTTGATGTGGACGGATGTGTGAAGCTGGCCATTGGATAGATGGAGGTCAACGTCAAGGAAAGTGGCATGGGATTTGGAGTAGGACCAGGTGAATCTGATGGAACCAAAGGAGTTGAGGTTGGAGAGGAAATTCTGGAGTTGTTCTTCATTGTGAGTCCAGATCATGAAGATGTCGTCAATAAATCTGTACCAAACTTTGTGTTGGCTGGCTTGGGTAACCAAGAAGGCTTCCTCCAAGCCACCCATAAATAGGTTGGCATACGAGGGGGCCATCCTGATACCTATGGCTGTTCCCTTTAATTGTTGGTATGTCTGACCTTCAAAAGTGAAGAAGTCGTGGGTCAGGATGAAGCTGGCTAAGGTGATGAGGAAAGACGTTTTAGGTAGGGTGGCGGGTGATCGGCGTGAAAGGAAGTGCTCCATTGCAGCGAGGCCCTGGACGTGCGGGATATTTGTGTATAGGGAAGTGGCATCAATGGTTACAAGGATGGTTTCCGGGGGTAACAGACTGGGTAAGGACTCCAGGCATTCGAGAAAGTGGTTGGTGTCTTTGAAAAAGGATGGGAGACTGCATGTAATGGGTTGAAGGTGTTGATCTACATAGGCAGAGATACGTTCTGTGGGGGCTTGGTAACCAGCTACAATGGGGCGGCCAGGATGTTTGGGTTTGACCAGCAACAAACTGTCCATTCGCATGAGTGGACACAGGCAGACAGTGTTTGTTGGTAATGAGGATCACCCTGTGGCTAAACATGCCTTGGTGCTCGGCCAGCACATCTTGGCACAGTGTTACACCGTCCGAGTTATCTGGATACTTCCCACCAACACCAACCTATCCGAACTCCGGAGATGGGAACTTGCCCTTCAATATATCCTCTCTTCTCGTTATCCACCAGGCCTCAATCTCCGCTAATTTCAAGTTTCCGCCACTCATACCTCACCTGTCATTCAACATCATCTTTGCCTCCACACTTCCGCCTCGACTGACATCTCTGCCCAAACTCTTTGCCTTTAAATATGTCTGCTTGTGTCTGTGGATGTATGGATGGATGTGTGTGTGTGTGTGTGTGTGTGTGTGTGTGTGTGTGTGCGCGCGCGAGTATATACCTATCCTTTTACCCCCCTAAGGGAAATGACTCCTTACCCTCTCCCTTAAAACCCACATCCTTTCATCTTTCCTTTTCCTTCCCTCTTTCGTGACGAAGCAGCCACCGGTTGCGAAAGATCGAAATTTTGTGTGTGTGTGTTTGTGTGTTATTTTATTGTGCCTGTCTACCAGCGCTTTCCCGCTTGGTAAGTCTTTTAATAAATTTTTTCCCATGTGGAAGTTTCTTTCTATTTGGAACAGGAGTGGCCCCAACACTGCTTCGTGGGGCACCCTCCATTTGACCATACCCCACTCCGACCCCACATCAGAGCCATTCTCAATGCTGTGAATTATGGCCTTTTGCTGTCTGGTGCTAAAATAAGAGGTGAACCAATTGTGAGCTTCTCCCCGTATTCCGTATTGGGCCAACTTCTGGAGCAATATTTTGTGATCAACACAATCAAATGCCTTAGTTAAGTCAAAAACTCTGCCTAGCATTCGAAACCTTTTGTTTAATCCATCCAGTACCTCACAAAGAAAAGAAAATATTGCAGGGTAGCCACAGGTTCTGAAAATCAGGGAATTTTCCTTTGCAAAGGAAAACCCGGGAGAATTTCCGCAATTTGATCCTCGTACTGCTGAAAAGATGGGTGAAATCACTAGTAGTGTCAGTGGTGTTGAGAAATGACTGAAATTGTTAATTTGAATAAAGCTACAGGGTGTTATGAAATCCCTATCAGATTCTAAATTTAATTTGTGGCTGAGTTGGCCCCTTTTCTAACTATAATTGATCATAGTTGCCTCGAACAAAAAACCATGCCCAGTAGTTGGAAGAAATCATGGGTAACATCCAACTACAAGAAGGGTAGTAGAAGTGATACACAAAACTGACACCCAGTATCTTTGACATTGATTTGTTGTAGAATCTTATAACATATTCTGAGCTCAAACAAAATAAGTTATCTTGAGCAGAATGACCTTCCCATTCTGCCAACCAGCATGGATTCTGAAAACACCAATCAAGTGAAACCGAACTTGCAATTTCCTCACATGACGTACTGGAAACTGTAGATCAAGTTAGTCATGTAGATGTAGTGTTTCTTGATTTCTGAAAAGCATTTGACTCAGTGCCACACCTAAGCATATTGTAAAAAGTTAGATCATAGAAGGTACCAAGTGAAATTTGTGACTAGATTGAGGACTTTTTGGAGGGAGGACACAGAATGTTATCTTGGATGGAGATTCATCATCAGAATGTAGAAGTAGCTGTGGGTACGCCCCAGGGAAGTGTATTAGGACCCTTGTTTTCACTGTGCACATTAATGAGCTGTGGACATTGTTAATAGGAATCTCAGACTTTTTGGAGATAATGCAGTTATCTATAATCAAGTACTGTCTGAAAGAAGGTGCTTAAATATTCAGTCAGGTTTCAAATTTGTGCAAAGATTGGCACCTTGCTTTAAATGTTCAGAAATGTAAAACTGTGTACATCAAAATGAAAAAAAAAAAAAAACAGTATCCTATGACTATAATGTTGGTGAGTCACAGTTGGAATCAGCCAAGTCACACAAATACCTGGGAGTAAAGTTTTAGGGATATGAAATGGAATGATCACCTAGGCTCTGTCATGGGTAAAACAGGTGGTAGATTTTGGTTTGTTATGAGAATACCAGGGAAACACAATCAGCCTACAAAAGAGATTGCTTGCAAATCACTCGTGCAACTCATTCTAGAATATTTGCTGGAGGGTGTGGGACCCATACCAGATCAGACTTATGGGGGACACTGAATATATACACATAAGGGCTGCATGAATCATCACAGGTTTGTTTGACCCAACACAGAGAGTTACAGTGATGCTGAAGCCACTGAACTGGCAGACTCTTGAAGGTAGACTATCCCAAGAAGAACTGGTGTTAAATGATAACTCTAAGAACATACTACAACCCCATTTATCACTTATATAGGGATCGTGAGACAAGATTGAAACAATGAAGCAGCACGCACAGAGGCATTCAAACAATTGTTCTCCTACACTCCACACATGAATGGAACAGGAACAAACCATAATGAATAATACAATGGAATGTACCTTTACCCTGCACTTCACAATGATTTGCTTATTTATCTAGTATACCGGTAACTGAACGAGTAAATATTTCTATTTGTTTTAGTTGCCCTTTGTACTATAGGTATAATTGTTGCTACATCTGCCTGACAATCACTGATATTTGTTTCAGAGTGGACATCCTCAAAAAAGTAATGGCTATTAGTTGCCATTAGATCTCATATATTTCTGTCATGAGTGGGTTTGCAAAGTATTTCTTCTAAATAATTTTCAAACTAAGTATTTAGTATTTTTTGTGGACTGTCTTGTCACCCCTCCCCTCCTTCTACTAAATTGTAATTATCCTAATGGATTATTAGATGTTTAAAATCTCCTTGAATGATACAGTAAACAGGGACACTTATGTGCTACTGAGCTGAGGTTTGCTCTAAAGTTTTCAATTACATGTGCCCAAACAATTTCATACATGGTTTCAAACAATAAAAAGTCCAGATTGGAAAATCAGCATTAGATTACTATGAACCATGGACCTTGCCATTGGTGGGGAGGCTTGCATTCCTCAACAATACAGATAGCCGTACTGTAGGTGCAACCACAACGGAGGGGTATCTGTTAAGAGGCCAGACAAATGTGTGGTTCCTGAAGAGGGGCAGCAGCCTTTTCTGTGGTTGCAGGGGCAACAGTGTGGATGATTGACTGATCTTGCCTTGTAACACTAACCAAAATGGCCTTGCTGTTCTGGTACTGTGAACAGCTGAAAGCAAGGGGAAACTACAGCCGCAATTTTTCCCGAGGGCATGCAGCTTTACTGTATTGCATGGAGAGCTGCATCAAACCAGTCTCAGGACTGAAGACCACCACCACCACCACCACCACCACCACCACAACAACAACAACAACAACAATAACAGGTCTAGGGGAGGATGATTTCAGGACCAGAGAATTTGTTGTCAGGATAACTGCCATATGGGCAATTCAGAAAAGCTTGTGGTGGAGGGGAGGATCCAGATTGCAGCCATTGAAATCAAACATGTTTTGTTCAGCTGCATGTTGTGCCACAGTGTGATCCACTTTGGTCTTGGCCACAGCTTGGTGGTGGCCATTCGTTCTCACACCCCCTACCCAAGTTTCTGCTTCATCTGTCCTACCACCTCCTCCCAATTCATGTCTCCTCACCGTCATTGTGTACGACTCTTTGCCAGTGCATCCACAAGTCATTTCCCCTTCTCTGCTTCTCTTCTTTTCTGCTCCTTGTTCCCCTACCCTCCTCCCTCCATTACAGCCTCCTGACAATGCATATGGAAGCCTTGTCCTGCCACTATCTAGTCCCTGCATGCTCTGACAGGCTGTGCTGACTTCTGTCCCACCATCTGTATGCTTCTATCCCTCCATCTTCCCTGCCCCAATCTGGACTGCTGCTTCACAACGTGACAGGGTTCCATTTTGGCCAGAGCAGCTGGAGATAGCAGTCTGGTATGCATGATATGTGCTTGCTTTTGTGAATGTGTGTGTTTTCCTTTATGAAGAAGGCTTTGGCCAAAAGCTCAATGTGTAACAGTCTTTCCGTTGTACCTGTGTGCAATTCACTGCACCATCTTTGCGCTGAGTAGCAATCCATCCTTTTCACAATGTTGTTAATATGCAATTTCAATTTCTGTTTTGGTGAATTTGAGGTCTTATGTACGGTTATGGATACACACCTCCATGTCCCGTTAGCCAATACAATTGGTATAGACTGATATCCATCCCAAATTTTTGCAAGTATCAGTTTTTGCATTCAACTAGCTTTCTGTACCTTGTGAGCTCTGCTGCTTTTATGTAGAGCTGAAAAATGTGGCACTTTGTTGTGAATGGTTCTGCAGTTGATCACAAAGATTTTAATACTCTCATCAGTGCTGGGCATTTCTTTGGTGCTTGCACTATGACTTTGTTGCATCCTACAACTGTGCCCTGGATAAGATGGAGAGTTACTGAAATGAAACTCCGTGAGCGAATATGGTGTTTCCAACTTTGTCTGCAAGTTACTGAAATGATAAATACACCAAAAGCTCCCGCTGGTTGCACCGCCTTCCCTCGGTGGTTGTCAGTCAAGCTTCTTCAACATTTTGAATGAAGCCATCCCTTGCTGCTATTTCCCTAATATTATTCAGCATGTGTTCAAACTGATGAGAAATAATAGACCAGTACCCCTTTGCCAACTTGCTCTGCAGATGATGAAGAAACTGATGAAATGTGTGATGAGATAAAAGAAATACAGGTAGTGAAGGGAGACGAAAATTTAATAGTCATGGATGACTGGAATTTGAGAGTAGGAAAAGGGTGAGATGGAAACATGGTAGGTGAATATGAATTGGGGGTAAGAAATGAAAGAGGAAGCCGTCTGGTAGAATTTTGCACAGAGCATAACCTAATCATAGCTAACACTTGGTTCAAGAATCATAAAAGAAGGTTGTATACATGGAAGAATCCTGGAGGTACTAGAAGGTATCAGACAGATTATGTAATGGTAAGACAGAGATTTAGGAACCAGGTTTTAAATTTTAAGACATTTCCAGGGGCAGATGCGGACTCTGACTGCAATCTATTGGTTATGAACTGTAGATTAAATCTGAAGAAACTGCAAAAAAAGGGAATTTAAGGAGCTGGAACCTGGATGGACTGAAAGAACCAGAGGTTGTACAGAGTTTCAGGGAGAGCATAAGGGAACAATTGACAGGAATGGGGGAAAGAAATACAGTAGAAGAAGAATGGGTAGCTTTGAGGGATGAAGTAGTGAAGACAGCAGAAGATCAAGTAGGTAAAAAGATGAGGGCTAGTAGATATCCTTGGGTAACAGAAGAAATATTGAATTTAATTGATGAAAGGAGAAAATATAAAAATGCAGTAAACGAAGCAGGCAAAAAGGAATACAAACGTCTCAAAAATGAGATCGACAGGGATGGCTAGAGGACAAATGTAAGGATGTAGAGGCTTATCTCACAAGGGGTAAGATCGATACTGACTACAGGAAAATTAAAGTGACCTTTGGAGAAAAGAGAACCACTTGTATGAATATCAAGAGCTCAGATGGGAACCCAGTTCTAAGCAAAGAAGGGAAAGCAGAAAGGTGTAAGGAGTATATAGAGGGTCTATACAAGGGTGATGTACTTGAGGACAATATTATGGAAATGGAAGAGGATGTAGACGAAGATGAAATGGGAGATACGATACTGTGTGAAGAGTTTGACAGAGCACTGAAAGACCTGAGTCGAAACAAGGCCCCCGGAGTAGACAACATTCCATTAGAACTACTGATGGCCTTGGGAGAGCCAGTTCTGACAAAACTCTACCATGTGGTGAGCAAGATGTGTGAGACAGGTGAAATACCCTCAGACTTTAAGACGAATATAATAATTCCAATGCCAAAGAAAGCAGATGTTAACAGATGTGAAAATTACCGATCTATGAGTTCAATAAGTCACAGCTGCAAAATACTAACATGAATTCTTTACAGATGAATGGAAATACTGGTAGTAGCCAACCTTGGGGAAGATCAGTTTGGATTCCATAGAAATGTTTGAACACATGAGGCAATATTGACCCTATGACTTATCTTAGAAAATAGATTAAGGAAAGGCAAACCTACATTTCTAGCATTTGTAGACTTAGAAAAAGCTTTTAACAATGTTTACTGGAATACTCTCTTTCAAATTCGAAAAGTGGCAGGGATAAAATACAGGGAGCAAAAGGCTATTTACAATTTGTACAGAAACCAGATGGCAGTTATAAGGGTCGAAGGGCATGAAAGTGAAGCAGTGGTTGGGAAGGGAGTGAGACAGGGTTGTAGCCTCTCCCTGATGTTATTCAAGTTGTATATTGGGCAAGCAGTAAAGGAAACAAAAGAAAAATTCAGAGTAGGTATTAAAATCCATGGAGAAGAAATAAAAACTTTGAGGTTCGCCGATGACATTGTAAATCTGTCAGAGACAGCAAAGGACTAGCAAGAGCAGCTGAACGGAATGGACAGGATCTTGAAAGGAGGATATAATATGAACACCAACAAAAGCAAAATGTAAATAATGGAATGTAGTAGAATTAAGTCGGGTGATGCCGAGGGAATTAGATTAGGAAATGAGACACTTAAAGTAGTAAAGGAGTTTTGCTATTTGGGGAGCAAAATAACTGATGATGGTCGAAGTAGAGAGGATATAAAATGTAGACTGGCAATGGCAAGGAAAGCGTTTCTGAAGAAGAGAAATTTGTTAACATCGAGTATAGATTTAAGTGTCAGGAAGTCATTTTTGAAAGTATTTGTATGGAGTGTAGCCATGTATGGAAGTGAAACATGGACTATAAATAGTTTGGACAAGAAGAGAATAGAAGCTTTCGAAATGTGGTGCTACAGAAGAATGCTAAAGATTAGATGGGTAGATCACATAACTGATGAAGACATTGGGGAGAAGAGGACTTTGTGGCACATCTTGACAAGAAGAAGGGACCGGTTGGTAGGACATGTTCTGAGGCATCAAGGGATCACAAATTTAGCATTGGAGGGCAGCTTGGAGGGGAAAAATCGTAGGTACTGGGAGATGAAGAAGCTTCCACAGGATAGGGGAGCATGGAGAGGTGCATCAAACCAGTCTCAGGACTGAAGACAACAACAACAACAACGTGCTTCCATCTAAAAAAGGGTACAGTAGGTTTCTCCAACAGGTGAAGTGATTCTCTCTGACCAAGTTTCAGTGGACAACAACACATTGAATTTGTTGGATATGGATATGGTTGTATTACTCTGAGCTCTCTGTGGTCCCCATCTACCCTTTACCAGGCCTGTATCTACCATTGACACACCACTTACAATCAAGTTGATGACGTGATAAGTTCTGTATTACTCATAGAAGAGACAGTGTCTGAAGTAGAGGATAGTACTTGTGTCCTTTTTTAACCTTGGTAAGTGTCTCTTGGTAATCCATGCACAGCTACCAATAGCTTTACAGTAGTTAGGGCTTTGTTTTGTTTTTGCAAAATGATATTTACAATTTTTAACCAAAAATTTGAATCCAGCTTGATATGTATTGTTCACCATCTTGTACAAAAAATCGCTGTCGAGATGCCTTTTCCTGTAATTAGTGAGTGAGTTATAAATGTATGTTTTTTCGTTCTTTTTTTTAACACATTCATGTAACCATATGCCCTCCCACTCTCCCCACTCCACATACATGAGCAGTTACTGTGTACATTTATCTCCACCTGACATTGTATAATTATCTTTCAGGCATTGTGTCATGTAACACCACTAAGAAATTATTTTCTACGTGAAATTAATTATGCTCGTATAAAGAGACCACCAGGAGACAGTTCATTCTTACTGGTACAGAGGTTTGGAGAGCTTATGCGAAAGCTTTGGAACCCTCGTAACTTTAAGGCACATGTTTCTCCCCATGAAATGCTTCAAGCTGTTGTCCTGTGGAGTAAAAAGAAATTTCAGTTTATTGAACAAGGTAAGAGACTATACTGATCTATACCTTGTGAAATGCTTACTTTCATGCAGAACTGAACAAACAGGCATGTAGCCAACAGTTACAGTTCATTAGGCTTAGTGATTTTTATTTTATTGTTAATCTCTTGTTTGTAATTTCATCATATGTAGTTATTTTAGACCTCAAATGATGATGTTACCCTTGTGGAAGTCCATTGTCTTGGTTATTATTACAGATATATTTCAAGTTAAAATTTTGGCTATGTTATCCAGCTTATTTGATACTAATTGCAGCTGAAAATAACCAGGTCATCTACTGATAAAATTTCTTCTTCTTCTTCTTTTTTTGTTCCTTTTCTTGCATCAGCACAGTGTTAGCATTGTTGTTAACAGCTTTGGCGTGGCTAATCTAAAGGGCAGCCACATGCTCTTCCTGTCATCATATCTGCTATTAAAACTGTATTTGAAATAACATTGTTCCCTTCAGAATTGTTTATCAGAGTACATTGTTACTCTTGTGTCTGTGTACATATTACATAATACACTCCTGGAAATTGAAATAAGAACACCGTGAATTCATTGTCCCAGGAAGGGGAAACTTTATTGACACATTCCTGGGGTCAGATACATCACATGATCACACTGACAGGACCACAGGCACATAGACACAGGCAACAGAGCATGCACAATGTCGGCACTAGTACAGTGTATATCCATCTTTCGCAGCAATGCAGGCTGCTATTCTCCCATGGAGACGATCGTAGAGATGCTGGATGTAGTCCTGTGGAACGGCTTGCCATGCCATTTCCAACTGGCGCCTCAGTTGGACCAGCGTTCGTGCTGGACGTGCAGACCGCGTGAGATGACGCTTCATCCAGTCCCAAACATGCTCAATGGGGGACAGATCCGGAGATCTTGCTGGCCAGGGTAGTTGACTTACACCTTCTAGAGCACGTTGGGTGGCACGGGATACATGCGGACGTGCATTGTCCTGTTGGAACAGCAAGTTCCCTTGCCGGTCTAGGAATGGTAGAACGATGGGTTTGATGACGGTTTGGATGTACCGTGCACTATTCAGTGTCCCCGCGACGATCACCAGAGGTGTACGGCCAGTGTAGGAGATCGCTCCCCACACCATGATGCCGGGTGTTGGCCCTGTGTGCCTCGGTCGTATGCAGTCCTGATTGTGGCGCTCACCTGCACGGCGCCAAACACGCATATGACCATCATTGGCACCAAGGCAGAAGCGACTCTCATCGCTGAAGACGACACGTCTCCATTTGTCCCTCCGTTCACGCCTGTCGCGACACCACTGGAGGTGGGCTGCATGATGTTGGGTCGTGAGCGGAAGACGGCCTAACGGTGTGCGGGACCGTACCCAGCTTCATGGAGACGGTTGCGAATGGTCCTCGCCGATACCCCAGGAGCAACAGTGTCCCTAATTTGCTGGGAAGTGGCGGTGCGGTCTCCTATGGCACTGCGTAGGATCCTACGGTCTTAGCGTGCATCCGTGCGTCGCTGCAGTCCGGTCCCAGGTCGACGGGCATGTGCACCTTCCGCCGACCACTGGCGACAATATCGATGTACTGTGGAGACCTCACGCCCCACGTGTTGAGCAATTCGGTGGTACGTCCACCCGGCCTCCCGCATGCCCACTATACGCCCTCGCTCAAAGTCCGTCAACTGCACATATGGTTCACGTCCATGCTGTCGCGGCATGCTACCAGTGTTAAAGACTGCGATGGAGCTCCGTATGCCACGTCAAACTGGCTGACACTGACGGCGGCGGTGCACAAATGCTGCGCAGCTAGCGCCATTCGACGGCCAACACCGCGGTTCCTGGTGTGTCCGCTGTGCCGTGCGTGTGATCATTGCTTGTACAGCCCTCTCACAGTGTCCGGAGCAAGTATGGTGGGTCTGACACACCGGTGTCAATGTGTTCTTTTTTCCATTTCCAGGAGTGTATTTGTGACTTCGGACAATCATGTTTTATTTCCTGCTTTATTACCTTTTTGTTCTTGCTAGTAATAAGGCAGGCCCAACCTTTAGTGCAAATTCCTGTATAAGCTTAAAATTATTTTAATCTAATGTTTGGAATGTCCAATTTATGTTATTTCACTTAATTAACTCATCATCCCACAGAAGAGAATTCTTATCATCAGGTAATGTTATTTCAATTTTATTGTGTTTTTATTATATCTGATAAGATTTATTTATGCACGAAAGTTCTGGTTTATTTCTAGGTGACCCTATAGACTTTATGTCCTGGTTTCTAAATGCATTACACTTAGCTCTGAATGGTACAAAGAAGCCTGATTCTTCCATTGTGTATCGCTCCTTTCTGGGATCGATGAGAATTTACACCCGCAAGATTCCACCCATAGAGTTGGAAGAGGAGCAGAAGAGTGCTCTACTGCTTACGGATGAATATCAAGAGAAGGTGACAGATTCACCATTTCTTTATCTGACATGCGACCTACCACCTCCACCTCTGTTCAAAGATGAATTTCGGGAGAACATTATTCCACAGGTATTACAATAAAACATCAAATGCATAATTTCTTATTTCCGTTGTTTGTTGAAAATGCAGCTTCTTTTGTAGTGCTTGCAAAGTTGATGTTGTATTTTACTCATTGTTAGTATTTTACAATAAAAATAAAGAAAATTTCCGTTCAGTAATAAGCCAGTGTGAGAGTGGTGGTTAATTAATTTAAAGAGAATTAATTTCATCATTGTATTGTAACAAAAAATGTATAAAAGGCTCTTGGTAACATAGCTGTGTCATTCATTCTTGAAACTCATTTCACTGAAAACTTCCATTTTGACTAGTAACGTTGCTATATGTGCAACCGTATGTTTTTTAACTTGGAGCTAATCTGAGTACAATATCACAAGTGTTTGATTCACAGATTCCAGCATGGTTAATCCAAAGCATGTTCGTGATAATCAAAACTGTTAGCCATTTCCCCCCTCCCTATGACATGATCACTGAAGACACAATTTACATAATTATTGTTGTATAAAATAAAAATTGGCCTTTGCAAAGGAAAATAACTTTTTCAAGAACCATTTAAAACTTCAGCTTCAATTGAATTTTTTTAATTTTCATGTCTTTGGCAGTTGTACTGCAGTCTTTATTTTTTGACAGGCTGGCAGGTAGAAATATTTCATCATTTTTCAAACGTGCACATCAGAGATATCTCAGATGCACTGCCAAAAGACAATAGAAGAAAATACTTGTATTTTGTTAGTAATGGTAATACTTTTTCATTAGTCATGTCCTCTATCATAACTGCACCCATATCCAAGGTAGCATGGAGACAAGGTTAAATTGATCTCATTGTCTCTCTGGCTATTTCATGTTTCCACACTTTCAAGATTTTATATTTATAATGGTTTCAGTGTTCCCTTTCAGTTCTGCCAAACAAAAATCTCTCCTAATGAGAATTAAAGTACTAAAATAAGTTCTTAAATATGCTAAAACTTTCTTTTTCTCTCATTTTATGTTTCTTCCAGGTGAACTTGTATACATTGCTCCAGAAATTCAATGCACAAACTGAGAAAGAGTATAAGACATACAAAGAGAATTTTATGAAGAGGTTTGAAATTACTAAGCTGCCACCATACCTCATATTATATATCAAGGTGAGTGTTATGTTATTTTCAGATGTTATTTTTGTTTGTACAGCAAAATTATTAATTGTGAATGGCATGTTCAAGTGATTAAATCTCTTAATGTTATTCTGATAAATTGCTGACCCTGAGAAATAGAAATTTCTGATGCTTCTCATTGTAGCTGCCACTAGAAATGGCCATAATTATTGACAAGTCTGTAATTCCAGTTCAGTGTGCTCCTTTTTGTGAGTGTAATTTTGTTTCATGATTGAAAAATATAATCCATTATGGCAACTTATGAAAAGGAATGAACATTCTTGTTTGTCAGTATTTTGTGCCAAATTGTCATTTGTGCAGCTTTATCATTTAAGTCACCCAGCATTTAGACATACAATGATCCATGAGTGATATGAAGTTAATAAGGGCAAAAGCCATTAAAAAGTGAGGCAGAAGCCACTCCACTCTGAGGTTAAATAGAATTGGATGTCATATTTCCACAAGGTGGTGTGAATGGTGGGTGCATGTCCATGTTGCTGTTCATGTGGTGCTCCCGGCTGCTGTGTATGGCTGTCTGTGCCCAGGTCGTGATGAACTGGTGGAGGGCTGGAAATGAGATTGGAGGAGGACGAGCAAGGTGCACTATCATTTGGGAACAGAATAAGTTGAAAACTCGTTGAAGGTGGGAGTGAGGAAGGTGTGCCTGGAGACAGCAGAGGCTGGTCCATCACTTGGTGACAGAGTTGATTGTGGTAGCAGCTCACCAGCCTGTCTTCTGTCTGCAGTTTGAAGATGTGCTGATAGTGCTGGCTGCATATGACTGCAGGAACAAAATTCTCACGGCAACCAAACATGTGAGCCCAAACTTGAGGATCCAGGCATGTAGCACATTGTTGTGGGCCCTAGGAGGCAGGGAGCAGTAGATTCAGCACCAAGTGTTGCTGGCAGCTGTGCAGTAGTTCTGCTGGACTTTTCTTGCCAGTGGGCATGGGCCTGTAGGAACTAAGAAAGCATGTCCATCCGTGTGGGTGTCGCCAATATACTTCATCATTTGCTTCTGAAATTGCATAAGAGGCAGTCTGCCTCCCTGATAAGTTGAGAGTGGGACAAGGGTGTGTGAACACAGTGAATTTCGTGATGTACAAAAATTGTGAAAAGTCTGAGAGATGATTTGCAGACTGTTATCAGTTAACCAGGGTGCAGGACAGGCCTTCGGTGTAAAAAGATCTGAATAAGAGCTCGCACTGTTGTGTCCACTGTGGTGGAATGACATTTGACAGCATATGGAAAGTGGGAGTGGTCATTGATGACAATCAGTCAATACATATCCAAGAAGTGCCCAGCTCCCAACACTGTGACAACTCAGGTCATAGTGAATAACATTGCCGTAGAGAGACATTGTGAGTAGCACATTTCGAACAAACACTGATTCAATGTTCAGACTCATGGTAAATTTGAGGCCAATAGACATGGTGGCAAGCCAGCATCTGTGTGTGCAAGGTATTCTAAATGACCGTACTGCAGAAAATGTAATGTCAGAAAGCTGACAGAACGACTACCTGGTAATAGTGTTTTCTATGGACAACAAAATGGCAGCATCAACGAGTGTGGGTCTGCAGCTTAACAGAAAATAATTGCAGATGGGATCTGATGCACAAGCTGGAGGTTGCTTTGCCCAAACTTACGAAATATATCGTCTCACTTGGCAAAGAACAGGATTGGTGGTGACAGCTTGAGCCACGCGAGAACTGGTAATGTGGAATTCGTCTGCTGTCTGTCAAGTTCCTCATTTAGGTAAAAATAAAGTACTTCATCTGGATTGAAGTAAGGGGTCAGATCCCACCAATAAAAATGAAAGACCTGTGTTTGAATGCTACGCTATGGTATGGAAAAGGCTCTCATAATTATACTTACTAAGGTACAGGGCCTACAGTTGAAGTCTATTTGCTGTTTTATTTGGCAAGTGTGCTGCAAGACTAAAGAGAGAGACTAACATCTTGTGAACAGTCACCAAATACAACGTAACACCATATAGAAAAACATGAAATTTCTTGAGCATAAATAATAGCAAGAGCCCCCTTCTCTGTTTGAGAGTAATTCTTCTGTGCATTGTCTTCGCCACAAAGACGATGGGCTCTACAGAACCATCACTATGACATTGAGACACACGGCCCACACGCCATACTGCAAGACATCCATTTCAATCACAAGCTGAAGCCCAAGCTGATAGGTGGTCAAGGACAGGGTAGAAACCACACCATCTTTCAATGTCTTGAATGTGTGGGCGCAGGCAGGTGTCCATTCAAATGCTGCACCTTTCCAAAGCAGTTGAATTAGAAGATATGAAACCATAGCTGCCTGCAGAATGAACTTATGGTAATATGCGACTTAGCCTAAGAAAGCTTTTAGCTCCTTGACATTCATATAGGTTATGGAAGGGATGCAATAGCTGCGTTGTGACTTTTGGTTGGTTGAATCCCATTGATGAGAAATAACATGTCTCAAGTGTTCTGTAGAGGGTTAGGAGGAATCTAACTTATCCGAGTTGCATATAATACCTGTGTCACACAATGTGCGAAACAAAAAACAAAGGTGAAAGTGGTTATTGCTGGTGGAACTGGTAAAAACAGTGTCATCAAGGTAATTGATACCACAAGGAATTCATTCAGTAAGCTGCTCAAAATGACATTGAAAAATGGTTGGCATGCTTGATGTGCCGAAAGTCAATCAGTTGTACCTGTAGAGACTATACGACATGTTGACAACAAGAAGCTGAAGTGATTATTTATCAAGTTGCAGCTTCCAACAAATCTAGCTTAAAAAAATACTGTCCATCCACCAGTTTCATCACAAGTTAGTCCAAGTGAGGAGTGGAGTATGTATTGACCATGGACGGTGAATTAACCGTCACCTTAAATTCACCACAAACACGGAGTTTGACCATCAGCTTCTTACTAATGACTAATAGTGTAGCCAGTTGATTGGTCGAAATGGGTTTCATGATGCCTAAAGCTGCCAATCTGTCTAATTCTTCCTTCCCTTGAGTGCGAAGTGTGAATGATAGAGGACTGATACAGAAAAAAAAGTGTTGTGCTGTTGATTTGAGAGTGATGTGCACTACATAATCAGTAGCCTTGCTGAGTCCTGGCAACAGACAGGTAGAATTTTCCTCGCACAAATCATTCAATTCTTGATAGGACTAGATCCGACACTAAATGAATTGAATACCAGAAATTATCCAAATCAAACTAATTATGAAACTTCCTGGCAGATTAAAACTGTGTGCTGGACTGAGACTCGAACTCGGGACCTTTGCCTTTCGTGGGCAAGTGCTCTACCGTGTGAGCTACCCAAGCACTTCTCACACCCCCTCCTCACAGCTTTACTTCTGCCAGTACCTCGTCTACTACTTTCCAAACTTTACAGAAGCTCTCCTGCGAACCTTGCAGAACTAGCACTCCTGAAAGATAGGATATTGTGGGGACATGGCTTAGTCACAGCCTGGGGGATGTTTCCAGAATGAGTTTTTCATTCTGCAGCAGAGTGTGTGCTGATATGGAACTTCCTGGCAGATTAAAACTGTGTGCCATACAAAGACTCAAACTCGGGACCTTTGCCTTTGCAGGCAAGTGCTCTACCGACAAACAAATTTTGTGTAAATGGATTACCAGAAATATTATTGTCTGAACCACTGCCTTATATGTTATTTCTACAGTAAACTGGCAAAGAATAGGAATCTGCTGTCTACTGTAACTGACAAGACAACTTGAAGTAGCCGTCAGCTGGGGAAACAAAGTTGATAGTAAGCATTAGAGTGCAGAAATGAGCTGCTGTACCCTAGTCCACTTGGAGGTGTAGGGGAGTACTGTTAGTATGCACATTGATGAACAGTGTGTTAGAAACATGTGCAATATCTCCACGAGCACGAATAATGACATTAATGTCCTGGGTTGAGATGGAAGTGTACAGCGGAAGCTTACCAAATGTTGCACACAGTTGCATTGTGACCTATCCTATGATGTAGAAGATACAACAACACACAATGTTGCAGATAAGTTGGCCAGTCATGTTGAATAAAACAAACAGGTCAGGAGGGCTGGGGCGTGTAGAAATTTTTTTTGGCGGTCTTGTTTGTGTGGAGTGCAGCAGCCAGTTGTACTGTACTGCCACAACCTCCCCTAATGAAGGCTTACTACAATGTGTGCCTGATGCTGTCTGAGTTGACAGTGGCAGTTAAAGAATCTAATTGACAGCCAGTGACACGAGAAATTTCAGATACTTGCACTATCTTGACTACTTCCTCTAAGGAGGGATCTTCAAACAACCACTCCCTTTGGCTAACTTCCTCTTTGGGTGCTGCCCATATGATAGCATCTCCAACTGAGATTTAGCAGTAACAAAATGGTTGCAGTTCCACAGCCCGAGTGCAATAGGAATTGATGGAGTGGCTTTCTGCACTGACAAAACTCCTCTCTTGTCTAAATCACGTGAGTATTCTCGCAGTAATAGAAATTCAGCAAACAACACATTGCATCAGACAACAGAGATGCAGGACTTTTACAGTGTGGGAGGGGGGGAGGAGATCCGTGACAGAAAGAGAGCTTTGATGAACTCAGCATTCATTGCTTTGAAGGCTGTGTGGTGTCATCATAAGTGTATTTCGTATGAGTCCCAGTCTTTGACCACATCATTGCAGGCGGGGGACAGAGGTGGATAGGACAGCAAAGTTTGAGGTGTCATTAACAGACCTGTGAACACTTTGGTTAACTTGGAAGCATGTTCCTGTTACTGCATTTCTAAGCAGTGCTGGTTTTCCAATTGCTGCTGTAGAAAAACTCTATAGAGTGGCTTCCAAGAATGCACTTCCTGACATTGCCATGTAGCTGCACGAAACATGTGAGGAATGAACCTTAGTCATTCCCATTTTTGCAGTAACTCACTTAACTGAGAACTCCAATAAAAATGAAATCACTGTAATTCTGAAATCTTGTGCATAGCTGGGTTGAAACCAGTTTGACATACAGTGATCCATTATAGAAAGAGGCAGAAGCCACTCCACTTCAGGGTTAATTACAACGCATTTATGCATGATGGCACTGGTGCACACCACTCTTGATGCACGGGTGTCAGCACTGTCTGAAAGTGCTCCCTCCTGGTGGCCGAGTGTAGTCATCATGTGTCAGGATAGGATTGAATAACATATGATGGGATGGCACCTTGCTGCATCCAACCAAACTTTGACGGATAGCGAGGTGCCAATGCAGTTGACGTGTTGACTGGGTTACCACATATACCATATTTACCTGATCATAAGACAAGGTTTTTTTCCCAAATTCGTCATTTGAAAAATACGAGGTTGTGTCCTATTCACAGATTAAACTATTGCTCCTGAGGTCACAATTTTTTACATTGTTTCGTAGAATGTATAGGGGTAGTCTTAACATTTAGAGATGAAGGTTTGGCTGTTGAGATCACAAGCAGATTTATTTTGAAGAATTCAGAAGGGCAGGGCTCGGAAAGCAATACTCGCATTCCAACAGGTTTGCGATTTGACCTTCTGCCAAATCACTTGATACAGTATTGAAGTTGCTCGGACAATCACTTGACATAAACCTGTGTGGTGCTGCAAGAGATACACGAGAAACTAGGAACTACTGTATATAGCCACAACAATCTATTGCTCGTACCAAAATTTGATAATTTTGTGAAACACAAGAAGAAATATCATTAAATTCTATCATCCTACAAACTTTCATTGAATCTGAAAAGGTTTGCGATGAAAGTTCTCATACCCGTATGGAAAACGTATAAAAAAAATTAATGCCACTTTTTAAGTAAAGGTAACATACAAGAACAGAAATGTTGTCCATAAAAAACATTAGTTGATTCAGAACCCAAACCAATATTATGTTTGGTTGTGATGTATTGTAATGATTTACTAAGTGGAATGCAAATGAGAAATTCGGTCGCTGTTCACATATTAGAATACCGACTAAAAATGTTACCAGCTTTTAATCATCTTTAAGACATGATGGTGACATTCAGTTGAAACAAGAAAGAAAATTAATCCAGAGTGAAATGTCTAACAAAGGAAATTTGTCATTTTGAATGAGTGTAATTGTTACGCCGAGAATAAATTACAGTGACAATATCTGTTAGGGGTTTGGCTGAATCCGTTTGTACTCCGAATTGAACTAACTTTAAAAGTGAACAAATACTCAACAATGATATTCATTTCTGCAAGAGACAGCAGAAGTCTGGATAGAGGCCTGTGGCATACTTAACATGTTTCTTGCTGCTATGTTGGTGATATTCATGTGAGCTGGTTCTGCACAACCAATGAGAGAGCAGCGTGCAGGCGATATGTGTTGTGACATTCTCACATCAGAATGGAAGAAAAATCCAATATGTATTCATAAAAAACAGCTGTGTTCTTAGGTCCCACTATAAAGACCTCATTTCTCCTTTCCTATTTTGCCTCTGTACCAAGACACAGTATTTTCTTGCCAGCTGGTTTAAAAAAATCTGTCATTATGCTTTAGTAATTTTTCATGTAATGAGTTGGCATTATTCAAGTAACTGTTTTGAGTCTGCACTATACTAAATTTATATACACTGTCTGATCTTTATTTATCAATAAGAGCATGTAGGAATTATTTGTTTTGGAAATTTAATAACAGTGTGTTAAAAATGTATTAAATTATCATAATAAACTGTTTCATAATTGTGATCTTTACTTTTCAGAGGTTTACGAAAAACACATTCTTCGTTGAAAAAAATCCAACCATTGTGAATTTTCCAGTCAAGTAAGTTCTTCTGTTTATTGTTGTTTTTACCAGGTAGCTCTCTACATTGCTTTAGTTCCAATCTCTCTCTCTCTCTCTCTCTCTCTCTCTCTCTCTCTCTCTCTCTCTCTCTCTCTCTCTTTTTCTTTCAGGTGGATGCGCAGACAAAAGTGAAAAGAGGAGGGAAAAGAAAGAGTGACGGGGGGGTGGGGGGGGGGGGGGGGTATTCTTATCTGTGTTTACAGATTCGTGCGGCACTGCATGTGTAACTTTGATTGTTGATTGTGCTTAGGATTCTGTTAGATGTTATCTTTGACCATTTGGTTGATTGTAGCATATTGCTAATACTGAGAAATTTTCGATGGATGAGTTTTTCTGATTCCTGTTGTACACACGGTGTGGTATTGGTACATCTATGAAAATTAAGGGAAAGCATATAAAATACCAAAGGAAATCAAAAGTTATCTTACCAGATCAAATCTTAAATGGCCTATTGATACTTTTCTGAATCCCACAAAATACCTATATTTTTCATAAAATGGTTATATTTCAAAGTATTCAGGGAGCTATTTGCGAAGTAAGATACATTGCTCACAAAACATTGGCAAATTATGAATGAGACAAAAGTGTGCTACAACTTTGGAAACGGGGGACAACATTGCGGTGTGACTTTTAAGTGCTGTGTGGTGTATCTGCCCTTCCTGTCCCTCTGCAGGAGCCAGTATAAGAGAGAGCAGCAGCACTGAAGAAGCATCTGTACAGAGGGACAGATACTTTGTAGAATAGAGGGTGGGGAAAAATTCGCCTCACGAGCTTTGTCCTGGCACGAGTGCCATAGCAATGAGCCTTGCTGCAAATTTGGCCCACCACCATGTCATGCTGTCTGAGTGCTAGGAGGAGAAAGAGTGGGAAGCTGCAAATGCACCACATTTAAATGGCAGTGCAGTTGCACTTCGTTCATATTAGTTTTATATTTCAACAATGGAAAATCTGGGGTGGAAGGCAACAGTATTATGAGAAGGATAATTGCTCCTCAGCATACCAGCATACAGTGGAGATGCTGAGTTGCAGGTAGGCACAACAAAAAGACTGTAAGAAAGCCAGCTTTTGGCCAGCAAGGCCTCAGCAGCCAGAAAGTGCAGTCGTGTGTGTGAGTTGCATTTGTGTATGTGTGGGTATGTATATCTGATGAAGGCCTTGTTGGCCGAAAGCTTACTTTCTGACCATCTTTTTGTTGTGCCTATCTGCAACTCAGCATCTCCACTATATGGGGTGTAGCAACTATCCTTTTCATAATATTGTTAGTTTTATATTTCACTTTTTGTGACTAAATGGATTACAAACAAAACTAATTTTCAGTATTATTAAATTGTTTTTAGCGTGCTGAAGACCTAATACAATTTTTATCTGCTATAAAATGTTGGCATACAGACAGGCACAGACAGTTAAATCGATTTTTACATCCAGGTTGCCACATAATCATGACTTATTTAGTTACATAATAAAAAAAGTATTTCACACAAATTTGTCAATGAAAATATTATAGCAATTTTGCAACCTCATTACAGAGATGTTGAAACTCTACCTAAGGAAAACAACACAGATATCCTGGCAGCTGTAACATAAAAGGATTTGTCATTAAAACAGTAATTACCTTGCAGGTTAGTAATTTACATCTGCACTTGCACAGGGGAACTTTCAATCAAAATGGTGAATGCTCTTAAAAACAGCTCAGAAACAGATGTAAGATTGACATTGTCCTCAAAACATTTAGGAAACTATCAGTGAATTTCTTTCAGTACCACAGTGAATTCTTCAGACTTCGCATTTTCTTTAATGACAGTGTGCTTAGTGAGTTTGACAGAGTGTTTCCCTTCTATAACACAGTTTTCTTTTTAGATTCAGCCCTATCAAATCAGAAAGAATTCGTTTATCACCTTGCAATGGCTTATTGTGGGCAGTGTGCAATCAAGTCCACTTAAAATATGAAGTCTGCTATCCATTCTGGATGTTACAGTTCTAATTCCTGCACTCCTTTATTCAACAGTAGCAAGTTTTAAATTAAAAAATTATTTCACACATGCCTCTTGACTTAACCAGTGTACTGTCCAGTAATGAATAAAGTTGCCATACTCTTCGGTCAGTTCTGGCGGAAACTGTTACAACTGCAAGTGGACTAATGCATCCAATTTCTGAAATTTTACTATTCATACCATCAGTTCCCTCATGTGCTGCACGCCTGCAAATTTAGCTTCTTGATGTAGATAACAATGAATTCCATCTGTTGATAGTTGTAATTTTTTACTCTTTTGTTCTCAACAACTGGGATCTCAAGCTGATTACATATTTGTATATTTTCAGAATGCTTTTGACACTTTTCCTCACAATCACCTTCTAATCAAATTGCCTGCCTATGGGGTATTGCCTCGTGTTTGCAATTGGATTTTGATTCCCAGCCAGAAAGGTTACATTTCACAGTAATGGGAATACATCGAGTACAAAAGAAATGGTATATAGTGTTCTTCAAGGAAGTGTTATAGGCTTTCCACTGTTCCTAATGTTTATAAACGATTTAGGAGAGTAACCTCCTTAGATTGTTTGTAGATGAGCAGTCATTTACCGTCTAGTGAAGGAATCAGAAGATCAAAACAAATTCTAAAAGGAAAACTTATGAAAAGAATAACTTGCTACTCACCGTAAAATGGCACATTGAGTTCCCGACAAGCACAATGAAAAGATTGTCACACACCAAGCTTTCAGCCAAAGCCCTCTGCAGAGCAGAAAAGAAAACAATCACACATTCACACAAGCAGGTAGATCTCGTGCATGTGTGGCCACTACTCCGGCTGCTCTGGACGAACTCTCAAATGTTGTGTTAAATGAAAGCAGCAATCTGAAGTGGGGCAGGGAAGGGAGAATGATAGCTGAATACAGGTGGGGGGAGAGAACCGTGCTGTCTGACAGGGTGTGCAGGGACTAGATGGTGTCAGGACAATGTTGCCAGAGGGAGTGTTGGGTTGCTGTAGAGGAGGCATGTGGGAGCAGAAAAGGAGGGGAGCAGAGAGGGAAAAAGACTGCTAATTGCATTGACGGAGAGCGGCACATAATGAAGGTGAGGCAGCTTGAAGTGGAAGGAGATTATAGGGCAGAGGGGGTGGGGGGTGTGGGGACAGTAAGCTTTAATAGGTTGAGGCTGAGATAATTTCAGAGCAGAGAATGTGTTGTAAGGATAACTCCCATCTGCACCGTTCAGAAAACCTGGTAGTGGAGGGTAGGATCCAGATGGTCAGATTTGTGAAGCAGCCATTAAAATAAAGCATGTTATGTCTAGCTGCATGTTGTGCCACAGGTCGATCCACTTTGCTCTTGGGCACAGTTTGGTGGTGGCCATTTATCCTAAGATGACAGCTATTTGGAAGTTATATCAATATAAAAAGTTGTGCAGTGATAGCAGCAGATCTGGTATATGACACAGCTGCTTTGACAGGTAATCCAGCCTCTGATGGATTAGGATAAGCCTGGCACAGGACTGGAAGATGAAGTGCTGGGTGGATGGATAAGGCAGGCCTTGCACAGGGATATGGGATATAATGATGGACTAGGATGTTGTTGAGGTTGGGTGGGCAATGGAACAAAACTTTTAGAGGAGTGGGAAGAATTTCAGGGGATGATAATAGATACAAGACCTGATGAAGGATGTGGTTCAGTTGTTCCAGTCCAGGGTGGTGTTGGGTGGCGAAGGGGTTTTCCTTTGTTGCTGGTTCTTGGGGATGGGGGGATGCAGCAAGGAAAATCTGTTTGCATACTAGGTCTGGGACATAGTGTCTGTGTATGAAGGCCTTTTCGAGGATGAAGTTAATAAGGTATCTGAGGAATGAGATAGTGGGTTTGGAGTCTGAAGGTTGTTGGAAGAGTTAGTATTCAGTACTGGGAAGACCATGGTCATGAGTGATAATAGTGTATGGGAAAGTAGCATCAATAGGAATGAGTAGTGATCAGGGAGGCAAAGGGGATCAGTGAAGGAACTGGTGGTGTCTTTGATGTGGGCTGCTAGATTTTAAGCAATTGGTTGGAGGGTGTTTGTCAGTGAATACCAAAATTCTATCAGTGGTGACACAATAACCAGCTACAATGGAGTGTCAAGGATTGCTGGTCTGTGGATTATTTTGGGGAGCATGTAGAAGGTGGGTGTGTAAAGTGTCACATGAGGGGGGGGGGGGGGGTGAGGAGGAAAATGTATTCAGGGGAGAGGTTCGGGGAAGGGCCTAAGGCTAAGAAGCATGTAGGACTTTTGGAATGGGATCACTCTGACAGATTTTATAGGCAGAGAAAATTGATAGAGGCTTTCCACCAGGTAGTCACTTTTCTGCAGGTAAGATGATTGGATGAGGATTTATTTTGAGGCTGTGTATGGCTGTCCTTCCTTCTACTGAAAGGTTGGTATTCTTATAAAGGAACTTGGGGATGGATTGTGAGGCCTAGTTGGAGGTAAGCAATTCCTGGAAGGTGACCAGGGGGTGGTTAGGTGGGGGAGGGGCGGGGCTGGAGGATCATGATTGAATGCTGATGTGAACTGGGAGAGGCAGGGTTCAATGTTGGGAATAAGTTGGCTTTGGGTGGAGGGGTTGGTGGCAAAGAAGTGTTTTCATTGCAGAGATCGGGAGAAGAGGAGCGGGTATTTGAGAAGTCCAACATGGTTAAATTTGGGTGTAGGGCTGAAATGAGTGAGGTTTTTTGATAGGGTTGGAACTTCTGGGGGGCTGGAGATTTTGGTGGAAAGATTAACAACAGTGTTCCATGATTGTTTCAGCTCTGAGTTTGGGTGGCAGAGTGTTGGTAGAGTGTTTTGAGGGATGTGACAAGTTGAGGTCAGGCATGCATGGTCTGCACGCTAAGAGGGGTTGGCAATCAGGAACACTGAGGATAGGATAGGAGTTGAATAGTGAAAGGAGGCAATAGGATGTCAGCAAGTTGGATAATAGTGGTGGTGTCTGAAATGCTTTTCCAGGAGCTGAAGAGCAAGGGATTGAGTTTCAGAGATGTGATGTATGTACAGGGTGGCACAGGGGAACGGGAAATTTTGAACATTACAGTTGGCAGCACTGTAGCGCCGGCGGATGTTCGAAACTTTGCACAATTGATGTGAACGCGTTGCCATTTAGTAATCATGGAGAATTGGACTGGTGTGGAACGTGCAGTAGCTGTGACAGCGTTTTACAAAAATGGTGATAGTGCGACTGCCGCGCAGAGAACATTTCGACAGCATTACCAGCTTGGACATCATGGATGTGTCCAATCTGCACATGCGATTACTACATGGATGCGTAATTGTCAAGAAACAGGATCTGCCTTGAAAAAGAAACTTCCAGGTGGCATTCCAACGGTACGTACCCCAGAAATCATTGCAGCTGCTAGACCTGCAATCGAGAGAAGTCCTCGCCATCCCGTTCGACAGCATGCATCTTCGCTAGGGATTAAGCGATGAAGCTTACAAAGAATACTGCACGAATTAGACTTCCATCCCTATAAGTTGCAGATTGTGCAACACTTACATGAACAACACCCAGCGTCACGTATGGAGTTTAGTAGCCAGATATTGGCTAAAATCAACGAGGACGTGAATTTCCTTGATAACTTATGGATATCAGACGAAGCCCATTTCCACCTGAACGGATTCGTGAACAAACAGAATTTTCGTTATTGGGCACAGGACAATTCTTGTGAGTTTCACCAGCGACCACTACATAGAGCCAAGGTCACAATATGGTGTGCTGTATCATGTCATGGTGTTATCGGCCTTTATTTTTTTGAACGTGAGGATGGTAGTGCAGTGACAGTAACATCTGCTCGATATGTTGAAATGCTTCAAACATTCTTTACACTGAGACTGTACGAGCTTAATCTTAACGTCGAAAACATGTGGTTTCAGCAGGATGGGGCCACGTCATACACTGCTCTACAATCAATGGCAGCAGTTCGTCAGTTGTTTGGAAGACCCATTATTTCACGTAATGGTGACATTGCTTGGCCTGCGAGATCCCCTGATAAGATCAGTGTGTGCGACTTCTTAAAGGCAAGATGTACCGTACACGTCCTGCAACAATCCATGAACTGTAGGAGAACATTGAAAACGAAATCACTGCCATTCCCCAAGATTTTATGGACTGTGCAGATCAGACTTATCCTTACAATACATTCTTTGCCACCAAAATCCTCCTGGCTTCAACTTATGATAACATACTGTACCCACAGCCTCCACCAAACAATTTATGCTTCCTCTGCGGCAGGGGTAAAATACAGGGAGCGAAAGGCTATTTACAATTTGTACAGAAACCAGATGGCAGTTATAAGAGTCGAGGGACATGAAAGGGAAGCAGTGGTGGGGAAGGGAGTGAGACAGGGCTGTAGTCTATCCCCGATGTTATTCAATCTGTATATTGAGCAAGCAGTGAAGGAAACAAAAGAAAAATTCGGAGTGGGTATTAAAGTCCATGGAGAAGAAATAAAAACTTTGAGGTTCACCGATGACATCGTAATTCTGTCAGAGACAGCAAAGGACTTGGAAGAGCAGTTGAACGGAATGGATAGTGTCTTGAAAGGAGGATATAAGATGACCATCAACAAAAGCAAAACGAGGATAATGGAATGTAGTCGAATTAAGTCGGGTGATGCTGAGGGAATTAGATTAGGAAGTGAGCCACTTAAAGTAGTAAAGGAGTTTTGCTATTTGGGGAGCAAAATAACTGATGATGGTCGAAGTAGAGAGGATATAAAATGCAGACTGGCAATGGCAAGAAAAGCGTTTCTGAAGAAGAGAAGTTTGTTAACATCGAGTATAGATTTAAGTGTCAGAAAGTCGTTTCTGAAAGTATTCGTAAGGAGTGTAGCTATGTATGTGAAACATGGACTATAAATAGTTTGGACAAGAAGAGAATAGAAGCTTTCGAAATGTGGTGCTACAGAAGAATGCTGAAGATTAGATGGGTAGATCACATAACTAATGAGGAAGTATTGAATCGGATTGGGGAGAAGAGAAGTTTGTGGCACAACTTGACCAGAAGAAGGCATTGGTTGGTAGGACATGTTCTGAGGCATCAAGGGATCACCAATTTAGTATTAGAGGGCAGCGTGGAGGGTAAAAATCGTAGAGGGAGACCAAGAGATGACTACACTAAGCAGATTCAGAAGGATGTAGGTTGCAGTAGGTACTGGGAGATGAAGAAGCTTGCACAGGATAGAGTAGCATGGAGAGCTGCATCAAAGCAGTTTCATGACTGAAGACCACAACAACAACAACAACTGTGAGATAACCTCCTACTAATTCATGTCCCCTAACCCTCATTGTGATGCTCTCCTCCAAAGCACCTACCAGTCTTTTCCCCTCTCTGCTACTCTCCTTTTCTGTTCCATGCCCTCCACCCTTCCTCCTCACAGCCTCCTAAGACTGCCACTACAGCCTTGTCCTGCTGCTTTCCAGTCCCTGCACCCTCTGCCAGTCAGTGCGGTTCGTGGTTTGCTGTCCCTCCATTTCCCCAACCCTACCCATTCACTGCAATCCCTTCCCCTTCCCTGCCCCACTCCCACTTGATGCTTTCATTGAACCCAACAGTTGCAGTCTGGCCAGAGTGGCCAGGGATAGTGGTCATGTAAATGTGAAGTGTGCTTGCTTACGTGAATGTACGTGTGTGTTTTACTTTCTTTTCTGAAGGAAGCTTGGTGTACAATAGACTTTTTGTTTTGCGTGTCTACAAATCATCATATCCTCTTTAGGGTGAGTAGCAGTACATCCTTTTCATAATTGTTGAAATTCCAACCAGGACTTTCCATTGCTTAAATTCTAAAACAAACCAGCCACAGGACTAGCACTCCGAGGGTTCTGTATGAACTTAATTGTGTATATAGATAGCTCATCTATAGGTTTCGATGAGAGAGTTTGCAAGTATCAAAATGTGTGACATAAATGGCAGTATCTTTTTATTGCACTAGAGTAGATACTTAAATTTTTTACACTGCCAACATAAATTTTAACTTGATATCTTCCTGAGAAAAGAGGTCTTCACAGATAGACAGACAGACAGACAGACAGACAGATGGACAACAAAGTGATCCTACAATGGTTCAGTATTTACCGATTGATCTGTGGAACCCTAAAAAGTATTAAAAGGAATTCATTACATTTTGGTTACAGATGACTCACACAAACTTAATGATTGTTGAATCAGCTAAATACCTAGGAATTACAGTTACGAAAACTTTAATTGGAACCACCATGTATAAAATCTTGTGTAGAAATTGAACCAAAGACTGTGTTTTATTGGCAGTGTATTTAGAAGATACAGCAAAACTATTAAAGGGAATGCCTACATCGTGCTTGTCCATCCTCTTCTAGTGCACTGCTGTGGGGTATGGGGTCCTTACTAGATAGGATGGACAGCAGACATGTGAAAATAATTGGTTGACTACCATCTGCTTAAGGAGAGATGACCGCTGTAATTGAATAAGAGAAATCATAGTTTGCACGGAAAGATTTAGGTGTTAACCTTCCCCACATGCTGTTTGAGAGTGGAACAGTCAAGAAGTAGTCTGAGAGTGGTTTGCCAAGCATTTAAATTTGAATTGCAGGGTAGCCAAGTGGATGTAGAACACTCATTGGTGTGAGCAACATTTGGGAAGGAATTGCTCTTGTCTTTTTCAAATGAAATGTCCATGCATTTGCTGTAAGAGGTTTAGGAAAACTGTGGATAGCCAGATGAGGTAATGGACCATCATTCTCCTAAATGTGAGTCCTGTATCTTCATTAATCTGTGGACATTCACACATTCTTGATAGTCCAAGAGCACAAGTTATTGAATATGTTGTTTGTGGTATAGAAGGTACTGGTTTCCTTAAGAATGTGATGAACAATACACATCTGGCCTCCATACCTCATTAGGAATATTTTTAATGTTAATGAGGGAACTTTCTCTACCACAAATGACATGCTCTTCTTTCCTCTAATTAACTGGAACATAGTCCCCCTGTCCACTCCCAAGTGACATGATGAAATTCCACCTCTCAGTGTCTTATTGGAGATCTTAACCACCCATATTAACTTTTACTTTTAAGGGACAAGATGATTCTCTTTTTTTCATAAGGGGATGTAAGATGAATTTTTATTTCATTACATGACTTTTGTTTCACTCATTTGGTCTATGATTTTGCTTTCACTTCTGAACTATTTGCACCAATTTTTGAAAGAGTAATAGCTGCTACACATGAATTGTCTTTTACAATTCTTTCATTTCTTTAACAGAGACAGTGCTATCTTCTTTATGAAAATATGTGCATACTCCTAGACTTTTTTTTACAAATGTTCTTAATATGTTTCAATACTGTTTATGGTATGAAAGTATTTGTGCATACTGTAATTACTTTTTGTGGCTGTCACTTTTTAGATGTGAAGATACTTTTATACCTGTTGTGATATAAGATATGTTTAATGAGTTCCCACTATTACTCTTAGTTATCTTTTTAGCAGACCAACTTTAAAAAATGGATTCACACTCATTAAGCAATATGTTGAAATAAGAGCTAGCATTAGGTTAATTGTAAACTTCACCCCAATGAATAATTTTAAAGCTTTCTTTAAAATCTTCAGTAGTTTTGTCATTAGTTAGCCTTACTGTTTTCTTTGAATGTTTCTGAACCTTCCATGGAACAAAGTTTTGTATTATGACTAAGTGGGCTGTGTGAACTGACAATCCATTTACCACGGAATAGGCATTTGCTTCTTTAACTTCTTCTGACTGTACAAATACATTATTTATAGGGCTACTACTATCTCGAGGAACTTATATTGGAAAATTTATGACTGATACTGCATTATAAGTGGCCAGCACTTGTGGATAACTTTTTCTGTTAGATTCTGTGAAGAAATTTACATCAGAATCACTGCAAATTAATAATCCTATCTTTCGTTTAAAATGTTTCATGAAAATTTCCCAGAAAACTCAGTGGAGACCTGTATACTTTAACAATCACAAGTATTACATTTCCCAGTGTTAACACTCAAGCAAGTGCTTCCATATCCTGACTACACAATGTTTACATATTTCTACATTTTTATATTTATGTTGTAATAAGTTAAAAGCATGTTCTGTACTAATGCAAGCAGAAATTAAACTTGGAAACCCATCTTTTATGGGTTGTGCTTTTTCTGTTTGAGTGTTCCTTGTGAAAAGGAACTAATGCCAGTTTCAACTAATGAGATTTGCATTAAATTCCTGGCCTCAGCAAAATGCAGATGTCTGTGTCTGAATCCAGTGGGGAATGTGGTTTTAACTTGTGACAAATAATTATCACAAGGAATACTTTGCTGGAGGTCAAGATATTTTATCTTAATTATATATTTCAAAGTAAAATAATTGTAATTTGTTGAAACATTTTTCCTTTGTTTTATGTGATGTGATTGTTGGTGCACGATATATACACATTTTTTTTATGATTATTGAAATGGTGTGTTTCCAGGAATGTTGATTTTGGAGATATTCTTACTCCAGAAGTCAAGGAGAAGTATAACAACACAATATATGATCTGGTGGCAAATATTGTGCATGATGGTGAACCAGGCAAAGGCACATACAGAGTACATGTGCTGCACAAGGTATGTAAGGATTGTTTTAGAGGTACAATATGTTTACAGTTACTTCCATTGTGTAATTATTGTTTTTTATCTTCTTAAATCAACATATAAATTTGGGAAAAATCTTTCCATTTAATTACAAAATGAAAACAAAGTTTTCTAGCTATCCACTGGCTTTCACCCACCTAAACACCAACAAGTAGCAACTGCAAATACATTCCAAATAGGGCTTGGTATACTATTTAGAGAAAAAGTAATTTTTTCCGTAAAAACACGTTACATGTACCAGAAATATGAATAGATGTAAGGATTCAGGATGGTTTACTGAAACACTTGATCACTGGTAATAAAACTCTGTGTCATAGCTGCTTTCATGTCATTATTACTATTGGCAAAAATGCAAACAAAAGATAGTTTCAAATAACTAAAGATGTAAGGAGTGTTGAATATTACGCCACAAAAATCTACAGGTAGCTATTTGAATGGAATCACCTACTATACTAGTTCTGAAATCCTTTTTTGTGTGTGTTCCCCTGCCGCTGCTTGGTAAGTAGAGTTTTTATCTGTCCATTTACATTACATTATCAATAACTGGTTATTTTCATTGTTATAATGTAGATTGTTTTTTATTAAAAACTCAGTTTAAAAGGTGTCACTGTATTTTTAATGAAGAGTGGAATCAGTTTGGGATGTTTATAATCAAAAGTCAAAATTGTTATTAGAATTTTTAGTACCTCTTAATATGGGTGCTTTTGTAAAGATGGTTTACACACGTGAGAGTGCAAAGGTTCCAAAAATATTTTCTAACTTTTTGATTGCCACCTGCGTGGTTGTCTTAAGAGGGGCAACCATGAAATAAAACTACTGAATGCATATAAACACATATTTCCCATCTTTGATCTAGGCGATGGCCCTACGAAGTCAACATACGTTTCAATGGTCTTAAGACACAAGACCCTGTTTTGCTGACTTGGCTTGTTAAGGGGACGTACTTGTCAACTTGCTACTCTTTTACTTATTTTGCTATTCATCTGTGATCAAATAAGCTGCCATCTAATTTTTACTCTTGTTTTTCAAAACCCTGTAAATGACTCCCCCCCCCCCCCCCTCCAAGAGACTCATTAAAATACTTAAAAAAGATAGGAACCATTTCTCTGGGTACTACAGTCTTAAGCTCCCCATTCCCCCAGGCCTTACAGCAAATACCCTGTCCTTTGAAACATATGGTTGAACAGATGCCCCTTTCTAGAATCTTCCTTTGATCTCCCTAATGTACTCATTGCTTTCCTGGAACCAGATATATTATGGAAAAGTTGAAATATCTGAGCCCTATGGAAGTTACCGGCCAATTTGTGCTCACTCCTTGCCCATGATTATCATCTCCTTCCATCCCCTCTTGCTCACTGAACATCCAACTCAACCGATCCACTATCGCTGATGACCGCACAAAAGTTTCTCTTTAGATTTGCCTGCAATTATTTGTAACAGTATTAAACATTGAAACAATAACTATTTTCAGAAGCAATTTCTTTTTTTTTTTAAAAAAAAAACAATATTATAATTCTGAAACAAACCTTAGAAAGGACTCAACCACATTTTCATTAAATCAATGAACTTCACAATTTACTAAAGCAACCATAACTTTTATCTTACAAAAAATTTCAGTGGTGTTTACTTAACACATTTATTAAGTTAGTTCCTCTCTTACCCTGACTTATGAGGCCTACATAAACATAGAACAAGTCAGTATCAAGTTAACAGTTTCACACTTTAGAAGAGAAACTATAGCACTATATGTTAATGGTTGCTGAGTAGTACATAATCCAAGCTGGAACATAACTTCTCTTTTTTATAAATGGCTTGGCATGCCCTGGGGCATTAGTCCATGTCAGTCCACAGAAATACAATACTCTCTCGGCTCCTACACCTGTAGCAAATATTGAATCAACACAACAGCTGAATTTCAATTCAGGCATGCGTCTTCCAGGGACACTTTATATGCATGCTGTCTACCATAAGCCACTGTGTCTCCCATGCGAGCCACTGACTGATCTGACCAGCCCTTAGTAAACAGACAGTGGTAGTCTAAACCTGCACCCCGCTTGTGTTAACCAGTGTACTGTCTTCCGTGTTGTCAGAAAAACTGTTACATATGCTGCTACCAACTTCTTTCTCTTTCCCAAAGCTCACTCGTTCATGCAGATAAATCAGTTTGAATCAGAGTTGTTCCCCTACATTGGGACAAGGAAATCTTGCCAACTTGGTTCGGCTGTTGCCAACCTAGATAAAAATGCACTGATAAAAATACCGTACATGGCACACCACAAACAAGGGTGGCACAAAAGATGTACCTGTAACATTTGCTAATGCTTTCATGGCCTGTAATGTTGCTGCCATTTGCTTTTGACAACCCTGCTAGGTTTGTGTTAGCAGTTGCTGCATGGTTGAAGACTCACACGCTTGACTAATCACAAAATGTTCAAAGTCTGATTTGCAAATGACACAGGTCATAAGTAGTTCTTAGAGATAACAAATGAGCTCTGTAAACTTACTTTAAACTCACCTGCTAGGTCCTATGATATCATCTCTGAACTTACCATCTCTGTATACTTGGAAACTCGTCGTGCCAATCTCTGCTGCTGCCCATGTAACTGTCAACACAACACTTGAGTCTGTTGCCAGGTATAAGTGTACTATACCAGCATGGAAAAGAGAGACATACAAGAGTTTTGTGGGTATAACCGAAGACTCTTGGCATTACTACTACACACACAACAGTTGGGCATGACAATTATTCTACATATTACAACTTAGGATCCCACACCGCAGTTTTCTGTCTGTATGTGAAAGCTAATCTCAGGAACTAGTGTAGGGGCTGTGATATTCTTTCAGCTACAGACTAATTCACAAAGAAGATTTGTGTATATACTTTACCACCACTATGCCAGACAAATTGTCTGGCCATCGATATTTAGTGCCACCCATGCAAATCCAGGGCAGCTTGCTGGTTGTTTACTAATACTGTAGATCCTGTAGACACACACAAACAAACACTCTCTCTCTCTCTCTCTCTCTCTCTCTCTCTCTCTCTCTCTCTCTCTCTCTCTACAGCAATCTGTCTGGTTTTACATATGTGGCCAAATGACTTGTCTTGTGTAACGGTAATATATAGGGTGATTACGTGATGGTGTTACAAAAAAATCCAGTAAATAAAGGCTATAAAATACATATGCTGAGAGCTATGGGCTCTTGTCCAGTAGAAGAGATGCATTTCACAGTAGTGAAGATGAACAAATGCCTGCTGCTCTTAAGGTGTAGGTTTTAGAGCTCATAGCTACTAGGCATTTTGTCTTCTTTTGGTCTGTACTGTCTCTTCCAAAAATATGTAAATCAAAGACAGTACAGTTGAAGAAATGTGTTTCATAATATTGAAGATGAACAGGTGCTCAGGCTCACACACACACACACACACACACACACACACACGTACACGTGTTTGTGTCCATGTGCACATAGGGGTACCACATGTGCTGGGTTGTGTGCGGGTTTGGGGACAGACGGACAGGAGCATATGTGCGCACGTGCTTTTGTTGTGTGTGTGTGTGTGTGTGTGTGTGTGTGTGTGTGTGTGTGTGTGTGTGTGTGTAATCTTATGGGACTTAACTGCTAAGGTCATCAGTCCCTTTTGTTGTTGTTGTTGTTGTTTTGTGTGTGTGTGTGTGTGTGTGTGTGTGTGTGTGTGTGTGTGTGTGTGTGTGTGTGTGTGTGTGTGTGGGCACACGCACGCAAAGAGAGTCTAACAATTATGTTGACAAACAAACACCTTCAACAAGTTACCGAATCTGTAATGACAGTACAAGAAAACAGGATACAAGGACGAGATGGTTTCTCTGAATGGTGGCTAAATATTAAAATAAATTTACAGTGATCTTCAAAAAATTACAGAAATCAACAATATGCTACATAACCCACTATTAGCATATAAACACAAGTTACCACTACAAAAAAAAAAAAAAAAAATTACACAAATTGAAGGAATTGACTTATTTGTATGTACTGGAAGTCTCATTCCATTAATATTTTAGATAGCATTCTACCTTGCGCAACCAGAGAGATTTCTTTAAAATGCTTGTTCCTAGCTACATGGCTTAAAAGCCAACCCAGCATCATTACAAGTAATGCAACAATGCTGTGTAGTTGGTTATCACAACTTTAAGAAATTGCTGAGAGATGATGGTCCGCCAACTACACATATCTAGGAGGCAGTTGGAAATAATGATTAAATTTAAATAACATTATGTCATAATATTATACATCTGAATAGTATCAAAATGAAGTAATATACATCACAAGTATTTAATAGATAATAGTCGCTTTGAACCAATTAAATGTCATCCACAAGCTATAGGTCCAGTTGACTGTGACACTTCATTAGAAACAAACCAGCAGCACAGAAGCTGCTCTCAGCAGATCCACTTGAGGCTTCTTAGATACACTTGCTTGGGAAGGTACTGTGTTTTTATGTTCTTTCTACTGTCTCTGCATCTTTATTGGTAGCTGGGACTGAGAAGTATGACAATAGCCTGCATCGTCCAGACTTCTTACATACCTCTGGAACTTCAATGGATGCTGCAGTTTTGATGGGCCTGACATATTTTCGTATGAACCATGAGTAACTAGATAGAATGGAGATTGCAGTTTGTAGCAACATTCACTTGTAATCATATTCCAACAGCTTAGAATTGTAGGCATATATAGTTGCCCAATCACCTGAAATATTTACCCACCTCTCTGAAAACATTATCTTTGTCTTCAGTGCTGAGCATCAAAACAAAATGATATAAGGGACACAAAAAAATTGCATTCTTATGGTACAAGTGCAGTTTAATCTTGTCAGTCCTTCTACCCGTGTAACTTTTGCATCTTAATTTAAGTATTGCCATGGCATCACTATCTAATTCATTAAGGCTCAAGTGCTCATCCAGAAGTTTACATTGCCAGAAAAATACCATATGTGGAGCTGGATAGTTGGGTCAAGTGTTCATCCAGAAGTTTACATTGCCAGAAAAATACCAAATGTAGAGCCGGATAGTTGCCTCATTCTAGATCATTACTAGCTTCCTTGAATGGCTTGAGGAATATGATAAGCTCATTTAGTGTCTGCTCATCTATATTCTGAAGTCTACTTAACTCTTTTTTTGGCATCTAGTTCTTATTGTTGATCAGAGTATCACATACTGAAACCAGCTTGTCTAACAGTATGTTCCATTAGACTTGGACCCCTTGTTTGAGTGATTTTGTGAGTCTCTTTGAAAGACACTCTCTTGCAATGTTCCACAAGTCAAACAATGGAAACTTCAGGTAGGAATATCAACAATGTAGGGACGATAGATGGCTACTTACCATAGAGAAGACAGGCACAATTAAAAGACACTTACACGAAGCTGTCAGTCACAGCCTGCATCACCAAAAGAGAAACACACACCATTCATACACACAAGGAAGCACTCCTCATGCACACATGGCTGCCGACTTTGGCAACTTGCGGCCTGAGCTGGTGGTGGCGGTCGTGTGTGCATGGGGTGTGCTTGCTTGTGCGCATATTTATTTTTTTCGCTGTGGCCGAAAGCTAATGTGTAAGTGTCATTTAGCTGTGCCTGTCTGCAACTTAAATGTGTCGTCTTCACGGTTAGTAATACTCTATCTTTTCCATACATTATTGATATATCAACTTGGAGTTTAAAGTACTGCGATGACAAGAACCATCTGAGTAGTGGTGTCACAGTGGTCGACAGTAATTTTGCCCCGTCTTCTCGGTTTTCATAATGATGATGGGTGGCAGCAGTACAGTCTCTCATGTATTTATGTTATCATTCCAGGGAAGTGGCAAGTGGTATGAGATGCAGGATCTTCATGTCACCGACATACTTCCACAGATGATCACATTGACCGAGGCATATATTCAGGTATTATGTCGTTTATTACAAGATCTGTTAACACTTTGGAGACTGTCCACTTAGAAGAATATTGAGCCTAGGAAACTTGCCATTTATGCTGTTATTTTCAGTGTTATTGGCACATATGTAATTGATGTATTTAAAGCATAATACACACTAAAATGGCTGAGCTTCAACATCTATTTTTAATATTTACTGTAACTCTTTGCTAGATTACAAACTGTAAAATAATCCTGACAGCAAATATAATCATCCTCCCAAGAAAAATGTGCGAGGTCAATTATTGAGCCATTTCTATTGTATTGAGCTTCCAAAATTTCCTGCTCACTCAACAAACATACCATATTTGTAGCAGAATTACAATAAACTGCAAAACCTAATGAGTACCAGCACAAAATTCAATCATTTTGGCTTAGCCATTCATGGCAGTAGTTGTTATGTTTGTTAATGTTTCTTTCGAAATAATTCTAAAAATTGGCAACAAAAGGTAGTACCAGCCAGTGGCAGGTCAGGAGCTGTCTGTATGTTGTTCTCATATGAAGTAAGTACAGTTTTTGAGCACTAGGCGGCTTGTGTCTCAAGCAAATTGCAGTCCAACCCAACATATACTCAGGCACGGTCATTTTTAAATAAAGTTGTGGCTCAAGCTATTCTTGGGCTTGGTTTCCAAAGTGTTAACAATGTTTCATTCCTAATGCTATGAGGTATTTACATTTATCTCACTCATACTCATTATGTAATTGATTTATTTTCATTTCAGATATATGAGCTCAGGAAGGATTTTAAAGATGATATGAAGATGGAGGTTGTATGACATAAGGCATCAAACACTGGCACATTTCATAAGTTTCCCAAGCAAGTACCTTACTGAAGAATTCTTAATGAGAGGAAAATGGCATGCAACAATTGTTCATTGAAATGCCAGAGTGACTTATGTAAATATTGTATTTATAACCTGACTGAAAAGTCCCTACTCCTCTACTACAAAAACTGTATACTGTGCAGCAAATGTCTGTTTGCACCGTCATTCTCTACCTTGTCTCTTGCCCGTGGGTAGGCTGGCAAGTGAAACTACTCATGTGGCACATCACCTCCAGTGCAGACACTCAAATGATGCCATCAAAAGACCACTGTATTAAAATTAAATATTTTAATGAAATTAATTTTCTAATTTATCACTTGTTTTTCATTTCCAAATTGGCCATTTGCTTTCCATTTTTTCTGTTCATTCTGATTCAGTGATTAAATGTCTCTGACCGATCTATAAATCCACGTATCCAGAGGTTGATCTGCATTTGTTATCAGAGTTTTTGTTGCCACTGGAATGCTTTGTGTATGTAAAAAATACTAAGTTGAAGTATGGTTCAGGTTACATATCTACTGTAACCAACTGCTGTCTTGTGGAAAAGAATGGCCCTATAAGAGGGCCATGCACAATGTCTTATGGCATCATATTGTGAGGTAACTTGTTACTGAGGAAAAAGAATGTTTATTGCACAGTGGTGTGCAATAAGGACAATGTGTGCCGTAAGTATAATATGTGCTATTTGGGCTATAATCTTATGAAGACTGTTCTTTAAAGAGTTAGTGATATTAAAAACAGCCTGATATTACATTTACTCCCTTATAAAGTTCATTGTCAATAGTCTATCTCAGTTTGAAAGCAACAGTAACATCCATAACTGTGATATTAGAAACAGAAATGATCTTCACTATCCTTCATTTAGCCTTAACATACAACAGAAAGGAGTGCTTATCTATCAAATGAGATAAAGAATGTAACAGATAATAAAATTAAGTAAATATGCAAATTAAAATCATATCTACTTGATAACTGATACTCTATAGAAATATTTGTGAATGTGTAATAATATTTAGTGTGAGAGGAGGGGGGATTGAAGACTGTTATGTAGAAATCAATGTATGTTAATTTATATTAAAAAATCATAGCTTAATACAATCATGTTGCCATAGTCCTTACTCAGAAAGTGTACTACTATTGTAAAACTGACCCATTCTGCATCATAGCTAGAAGTTGCAATTATGACCCATGGATATGCAGATAACTACCTACCAGAAACTGTGCTGTGGGTGTGACAGGTAATCAACTATCTACTTGCATGAATGGCCACTGTCAAACTGCAAACTTTACAGTCCATTTGCTGAACATGCTGCACACCACAACACAAATGACTTGAGTAGTTGCTTCTCTACACGTGCCATTCAGATGCTCCCTTCAAGCGAAAGTTTCTCTGAACTGCGCAGGTGGGAATTGATTCTCCAGCATATCCTGCATTCTCGGAATCCCCTCTCTCTCATATGCTTTAGCCATAAGAACTCCTTTCATCTAGTTGTGCAGCTCTTGTGTCCTTTGTCTTTCCCACTCTTGCCTCACACTATCCCATCTTTGCCTCATGTGCCTTTCCCTATTCTACCCTACACCAAACACTCAGGCAACTGCATTCTAATAATCAGTGTTGCCATGACTGTGCTAATGTGCTCTTTAGTGTGTGTGTGTGTGTGTGTGTGTGTGTGTGTGTGTGTGTGACATTCTTCCAGGAGAAGAGCCAGGGCTTGAAAAGTAGTTGCGGACTGGGGGATTGGCCATGTACTTAAAAAACAGTATTCAGTTTGAGTCAACAGACGTATCATGGCACTGCACTGAACAGATATTTGAATGTTGTGCAGGGGCAGTTGAATTTAGTGAAACTAAACATCTGATTCTTGTTGTTTATTGGTCCCCTAACTCTGACTTCTGAGCATTTCTGCTCAAGATAAGAGGTTTGTCGATTCACTTTATAGGAGGTATCAGAAATTAGTTATATGTGGTGACTTCAATCTTAATTTTGTATATTATGGTGCAAGAAAAAGGATTTTGGTAAATTTCCTGAATTCATATGCTCTGATGCAGACTGTGTTTTTTCCAACTAGGTTGCAGGGGAACAGTAGCACAGCCATAGACAATATTTTTATTCATTCTTCTTTACTAGTTAATAAAAGGATAAAAGGGTCAATGGCCTTTCAGACCATGATGCACCAATTTTAATATTAAAAGGCTTTTGTACTCAAATAAATGTCACATATAATTGCGAACTATGTAGGAAAGTTAATCCAACAGCATAGAGAGGTTTTTAAACCTCATCAAGGAACAAGAGTGGCAGGATGTTTATAGTGCTGATACCATAGATGACAAATATAATGATTTCCTTAACATATTTCTCATGCTCTTTGAGAGTTGCTTTCCATTAGAATGTTCTAAATGAGGTATTCTCCTCAGAGGGTCACACCTAGTGATTACGTGGCTGGCGACCACAGGGCCCTGAGCTGAGTCCTGGCATTGCTTCCACTTACTTATGCCAGGCTCCTCACTTTTATCTTTCCTATCTGGCCACCCTCAACCAGCTCTTGTTCTTTTCCGACCCTGACGCTATTAGGTTTCAAGGGCTAGGCGTCTTTCATTTTCCAACCTATACTTCTCATGCAGTGTCTGACCCGGAGCGGGCGGCTGCAAAAGGCGTCTGTATCCCATGTTAGGAGCGGCCTCCAGAACTGTGGAAGGCAACAGAATACCACCACAGATTATCTTCCCTGCATAATGCAGTCTCCATTTTATGCACAAAAATGGCTTCCTCTCATGTTAAATCAGTGTCCGGAGGTAAAGTTTACTTTACTTTTTCGTGTCCGGAGATTTGTTTCAAAGCCTTTCAGTCCAATGTAGGGCCAAGTCCAATGTTTCTTTCTTCTCAAGCCATAGTTCGTCAAGGGTACACCTTGTGGGGCAGATGGAACACTGTAGAAGGTGTTCCATATCCTGAACTTCACCACAGTCGCATTTGTGCTCTCCTTCATCCTTGAAGTCCCATTTGACTAGGTTTGCTTTAACTGGTGCTACACCTGTTCTGATGTGGTTCAGTGTTCTCCAAATCTTCCAGCTTGATGTACGGCTGCTGGGTATTTCTCGTGAGGCAGGGTAGTCCTTCGGAAGCTCATTCAATTCACTAGTGAGGAATCTCTTGCAGGATTTAAGTCTGCTACGTCCACATGAAGAACCATGCAGTGGGTGGCGCTCATCGAAAATCTGTTTAAATTTTTCTGTATGTTCGTGCGCAATTCTTCGGGATTCAGGAGATGAGAATCCAGCTGCTTTGTATATTTTCCCAAGTGGAGTGGGTTTCATGCATCCTGTAGTTAGCCTGCATGTTTCATTAAGGACTGTAGTGACTTTTTTGGCATGTGTGGAATGGGACCATACAGGGCATGCATATTCTGCCGTGGAGAAGCAAAGTGCTTGAGCAGTTGTTTGTAATACACTCGGGCTAGCTCCCCATTTACTATTTGTCAGTTTTCTTAAAATATTGTTCCTGGCAGCAACTTTTTGGCAGGTTTTTCACAGTGATATCTGTACGTCAGTGATCTATCCAACACGACACCAAGGTATGTTGGTTTGTCCGTATGGTCCAGTTTGTTGGCATTCCAGGTGACATTCAGCTTCCTGTTTGCCTGTTTTGTGTGGAGGTGGAAAGCGCTAACCTGTGTCTTACATGGATTTGGTTTGAGGGAGTTCTCTTTATAGTATTCAGACATTACGTGTAGCGAGCTTTCTAATTTCGCTTCTACTTCCTCGAAGCTATTTCATTGCGCTGTAATGGCCACATCATCGGCATACAAGAAATTGGTAGTACGTTCTGGTGTTGGTTGATCATTGGTGTATAGGTTAAATAGTAGGGGGGCCAGCACACTGCTCTGGGTGTGACTGTTCTTTTGTCTACGCCATCGGCTTTTCCAGCATTACATAGAACTGTCTGTTTTGCAGCAGAGATTCAATGATTTTTGTAAACTGATGATCCTTAAATGTACAGTACAGTTTTTCCATGAGTGTTCTGTGGTTGACGGTGTCATATACAGAAATTAAGTCCACCAATGCTACACCTGTTATTTGTTTGTTTTCAAACCCTTCCTCTATGTGTTCTGTGAGTGCTAGGATTTGACTGGTACACGATTTCCCGGGTCTGAAACCAGCCTGTTGGGGAATGAGCTTTTGGTCTGCGATATTTGTATGCGGTTTAGGATTATTCGTTCGTACAGTTCGTACAGTTTGTACAGATGGCACAGGAGTGCTATTGGGCGGTAGTTGACCTGCGTCTTTCCCAGGTTTTAGTAGCGCCACTACCTTCGATTTCCTCCACATCTTTGGGATCTTACACGTTTTTAAGCAATGATTAAAGAGCTGCAGGATCAATTGCTTGGCACTAGGTCTGAACTGTTTTATCTGTTCCACACATATATCGTCAACTCCCGCTGCTTTCCCGTTTTTCATTGAGTTCATTCTATGATTAAGATCTTTCATGGTAAATGGTATTTCGAACATGCTTGACTCTTGACTCTGAATTCTGCTGATTTTTTTTTTCTGACATTTCTTGTTGGGTTTTCCATTTAGTAGGAGCTGATGGGCAATTTGATTGGGTGTTACTGAAGAGCATTGTTTAGCTGTCCCAGAGTCACAATTAAGTTTTTTTTTTTAAGTACCAAGCGACTTTGCTACTGTGGGTCATATCCATTCTGTCCAGAGTTTCGACCCATTTCACTAATCATTTCCATTAGTGTTTCTCCACATTGGACTACTACTTCGCTAAAGGGGTCCTGTTCGTAAAGCATTTAGTACTCCCTCAGGATGTTCTTTGATTCGTCAGAGAGATCATTATTCAGGTCAGAGAGACCTTTATTCAGTAATTTTACTCATTATTTTACACGAGTTGGTGAAAGATGGCCACGGACTCCCTAGAAAGAGCCGGCGGACCACACGTTGGGAAGCACTGCAGTAGAGTACTCTCTGTAAAACCGACTTGGAATCCCGTCAGGACCTGGCGATTTATTTATTTTCAACCCATTCAGCTGCTTCACAACCCCAGGGATGTCTATCACTATGTCCTCCATACGGGAATCTGTACGAGACTCGCCTCAGTGTAAAGGCGTGCGCTTTCCGTACGTATCTGTTGTCTAAGTGCGGCAGCGTGACGTCAGGGAGGTGCCGCGCAGCCGCGCCCGGGGCCAGGGTCGCGCGCTGTGGCAGTCGCAGAGTGGCGGAGGCGGCGGTGGCAGCAGCGGCCGAGCCACGGGCGGCAGCAGCATGAGGCGCGCTCCGGACGGCGCCGTGTGCGCGCTGGCGCTGGCGCTCGCGTGAGTGTGTGCGCTGCTCCTACTGCGCCAGTCACAGGCTAGCGCGGCTCAACTACGGACAGGGAAAACCGATACCGGTATTTTAGTTCTGACTAACCCGTTGTACATCCCACACTGATTTCTGCGGTTATTTTATGCAATGTAGCTTGTCTGTCGGCGCTGACACTCTGAGCAAATGCCGCTGTTCTTGGTCGTTCATCTATATCTACATTTATACTCCGCAAGCCACCCAACGGTGTGTGGCGGAGGGCGCTTTACGTGCCACTGTCATTACCTCCCTTTCCTGTTCCAGTCGCGTATGGTTTGCGGGAGGAACGATTGCCGGAAAGCCTCCGTGCGCGCTCGAATCTCTTTATTTTACGTTCGTGATCTCCTCTTGAGGTATAAGTAGGGGGAAGCAATATATTCGATACCTCATCCAGAAACGCATCATCTCGAAACTTGGCCAGCAAGCTACACAGGGATGCAGAGCGCCTCTCTTGCAGAGTCTGCCACTTGAGTTGGCTAAACATCTCCGTAACGCTATCACGCTTACTAAATTACCCTGTGATGAAACGCGCCGCTCTTTGGATCTTCTCTATTTCCTCCATCAAACCGACCTGGTACTGATCCCACACTGACGAGCAATACTTAAGTATAGGTCGAACGAGTGTTTTGTAAGCCACCTCCTTTGTTGATGGACTACATTTTCTAAGGACTCTCCCAATGAATCTCAACCTGGCTCCCGCCTTACCAACAATTAATTTTACATGATCATTCCACTTCAAATCGTTCCGCACGCATACTCCCAGATATTTTACAGAAGTAACTGCTACCAGCGTTTGTTCCGCTATCATATAAACATATAATAAAGGATCCTTCTTTCTATATATTCGCAATACATTACATTTGTTTATGTTAAGGGTCAGTTGCCACTCCCTGCACTAAGTGCCTATCCGCTGCAGATCCTCCTGTATTTCGCTGCAATTTTCTAATGCTGCAACTTCTCTGTATACTACAGCATTATCCGCGAAAAGCTGCATGCATTAAGTGAAGGCCTTCGGCCCCTACGTCGACGCGGTGAGAGGTAATGCCTGGAATTTGGTATTATCGGCGGTATTTGTTTCGTCTCCATTATAACGGGTGTTTCTCATTTTTTACTAATAACTGAGTAACAAACCTAAATATTAATTAGCCATTGCAGCAAGGCTAAAATTTTTTGTTTTTAGATAAATCCTTGCTAAAAAGAAAGCGTAATTTTTCGTATATTTGCATCGGTTTGAAGTATTGATTTATTATAGAAAAAGGGGAAAAGCGATCAGTACTATTTTAATAACAAGCCAACAGAAACGGCAACAAATACATTCCATAAGAATTGGTACAGTATTGCTAAGATAATGACTTTGTTGACGTGTGTAGTTGCTTAAGGTATGTGTGGACGGTGCAATGTGCAGGACTTGCCCCTACCTGGTCTGTACGGTACTTTTCTCGCCGTTGTCGCTGGACATCTGTTGTACTGCAGAATGGCACCCACCCTATTCTGGAAATATTTTTCCGAAGTGACATAGCAGTGAAGTACAAAGCTTAAGATTTATGGGCCTTTTCTATGGAATAAAAAGAGAGGAATGAAATTTCGATACGGGTGACAAATCAAAAGCTTAAGAACCATTCGTTCATAGTGTACAATAAAAATAGAGTAGCTGATCTACTGCCTGCGTCTACATACAGTAGTATGCCATTATCTGCTTGTAACTGTTGAGAACGGGTTCTACAGCCTCAGTTTCGCCCTTCAGCACAGACAATTCGTAATGACGAAACAATTGTATGATCTCCGATTATAACATAATTTTTGAGCAGAGATTCAAAAAATTACAATGAATAGGATAATTCTGGTGATTTTTTTGGTAGTATTCAATCAGTTATCGCTTTTGTGCCCTCTCCCCGATGTTATTCAATCTGTATATTGAGCAAGCGGTAAAGGAAACAAAAGAAAAATTTGGAGTAGGAATTAAAATCCATGGAGAAGGAACAGAAACTTTGAGGTTCGCCGATGACGTAAATCTGTCAGAGACAGCAAAGGACTAGTAAGAGCAGCTGAACGGAATGGACAGGGTCTTAAAAGGAGGATATAATATGAACATCAACAAAAGCAAAACGAGGATAATGGAATGTATTCGAATTAAGTCAGGTGATGCTGAGGGAATTAGATTAGGAAATGAGACACCGAAAGTAGTAAAGGAGTTTTGATATTTGGGGAGCAAAATAACTGATGATGGTCGAAGTAGAGAGGATATAAAATGTAGACTGGCAATGGCAAGGAAAGCATTTCTGAAGAAGAGAAATTTGTTAACCTCGAGTATAGATTTAAGTGACAGGTAGTCGTTTCTGATAGTATTTGTGTGGAGTGTAGCCATGTATGAAAGGGAAACGTGGACTATAAATAGTATAGACAAGAAGAGAACAGAAGCTTTCGAAATGTGGTGCTGAAGATTAGATGGGTAGATCACATAACTAACAAGGAGGTATTGAATCGAATTGGGCAGAAGAGGAGTTTGTGGCACAACTTGACTAGAAGAAGTGATCGGTTGGTTAGGCATATTCTGAGGCATCAAGGGATGGAGGGCAGCGTGGAGGGTAAAAATCGTAGAGGGAGACCAAGAGATGAACACATTAAACAGATTCAGAAGGATGTAGGTTGCAGTAGGTACTGGGAGATGAAGAATCTTGCAAAGGATAGAGTAGCATGGAGAGCTGCATCAAACCAGTCTCTGGACTGAAGACCACAACAACAACTACAACAACAACAACAACATCACTTTTCGAGAAAAGCACCAAACGGTTGATGGACTAAGTTTCCTTTTATCTGTCAGTTTAATTTAATGTATGCATTCTATGTATTTTGTAACTGTTAAAGTTTTTCAGTCTTTGCTTGATTTCTACGTTCATTACAGAAAATAATGGGAATAAAAAACCCCGATCGGTTATTTCAGAAACCAGTTATTTTGAACCGTTTTAACAGTGAGGCTGAACTGGCTACAAAATAAAAACAGGTATAACCGAAAACCGGTTGTTTCAGCGATAGCCGCCATCCCTAGGCTGAACGGTTTCTGACCAGGGCTATCCCCATGTAGGCGGAATCGTTCCGGTTTGCTTGCTGAAAATCCGACTTGCAACTCAATGTCGATCCACGCTGGGCGTCGGCGTAACGGAAGGGTATGGAATCGTCAAATTGTGTACTCACACGCGACGTCGCTTCACTCAGACCAGCACTGAAGGGTGGAATTCAGGTTATGGGCTACCGTACGACGTGATACAAAAGTGGGGATGGATTATCATAAACAATAAGCTAAAAGTGATATAGTTTATTGATGGACGAAGAAAAATTCATAACAGATGTTCTTGACAAAGTTTATATGAGAAACTGCTGAGAAGTGAAGCAAGAGGAGTGTCTTGCAAATATTTCACAACATCTGCGTTTATCTGATAGCGGAAATACGAGTGGAGTTCTATAACTAATACGATACACTTTTTGCTCGGACAATTTCTGTTGAAAAAAGAGGAATTTCTTGTGGGATATCGTGGGATATTCCCTCTTCAGCCCCTATGGTTTCATGAAGTTCCGATACGTGGCGACACTATACGTAGCCTTCAAATTGGCGTCGGTTACGAAGTTATGTTCCATGAAGAGAATTGTCATTCAGTTTCTTTTTGTACAAAACAAAGGCGTCGCAGGTATTCATGGTCTCCGTCATGGTGCAACGGTCAACTCTGAAGTGTAATGTTTTACCCTCAGGAAGTTGAAGAAACGACTTCAGCGTGTCCGTCGCCACGAAAATGCAAACGAATTTCTTCTCTATAACAACGCACGGCCTAAAACGAGTCTGCGCATCCCGGAGGAGCTCGCGAAATTTCATTGGGCTGTTCTCCTTCATCTACCCTACAGGCTGGATCTCGCACCTTCTGATTTGCATATGTTTGGCTCAATGAAGGATGCACTCCGAGGGAAGCAGTGCATGGATGATGGGGCGGTTGTTGATGCAGCAAGTTGTTGGCTCCAACGGGCATAGAGGCCCTCCCCGTAAGGTGGAATAAAGCTGTCCTATCGAAAGGAGATTATGTAGAAAAATAGGATTTTTTAGCCAAAAGAGTGGGAAAAATATAGTTTATAGGAATCCTGAATAAAATCAACCTGCTTTAACGAAAACCAGTATTGCTTTACTTGCTGAACGCCCCTCGTATATACACATAAAACATATTTGGATGTCATTAAACAGAACCTTCTCAAATTCCAGAATGAGATTTTCACTCTGCAGCGGAGTGTGCGCTGATATGAAACTTCCTGGCAGATTAAAATTGTGTGCCCGACCGAGACTCGAGCTCGGGACCTTTGCCCGCGAAAGGCAAAGGTCCCGAGTTCGAGTCTCGGTCGGGCACACAGTTTTAATCTGCCAGGAAGTTTCATATCAGCGCACACTCCGCTGCAGAGTGAAAATCTTATTCTGGAAACATCCCCCAGGCTGTGGCTAAGCCATGTCTCCGCAATATCCTTTTTTTCAGGAGTGCTAGTTCTGCAAGTTTCGCAGGAGAGCTTCTGTAAAGTTTGGAAGGTAGGAGACGGATACTGGCAGAAGTAAAGCTGTGAGTACCGGGCGTGAATCGTGCTTCGGTAGCTCAGATGGTAGAGCACTTGCCCGCGAAAGGCAAAGTTCAAAAAATGGCTCTGAGCACTATGGGACTCAACTGCTGTGGTCATCAGTCCCCTAGAACTTAGAACTACTTAAACCTAACTAACCTAAGGACATCACACACATCCATGCCCGAGGCAGGATTCGAACCTGCGACCGTAGCAGTCGCACGGTTCCGGACTGCGCGCCTAGAACCGCGAGACCACCGCGGCCGCGAAAGGCAAAGGTCCCGAGTTCGAGTCTCGGTCGGGCACACAGTTTTAATCTGCCAGGAAGTTTCATATCAGCGCACACTCCGCTGCAGAGTGAAAATCTCATTCTGGAAACATCCCCCAGGCTGTGGCTAAGCCATGTCTCCGCAATATCCTTTTTTTCAGGAGTGCTAGTTCTGCAAGTTTCGCAGGAGAGCTTCTGTAAAGTTTGGAAGGTAGGAGACGGATACTGGCAGAAGTAAAGCTGTGAGTACCGGGCGTGAATCGTGCTTCGGTAGCTCAGATGGTAGAGCACTTGCCCGCGAAAGGCAAAGGTCCCGAGTTCGAGTCTCGGTCGGGCACACAGTTTTAATCTGCCAGGAAGTTTCATATCAGCGCACACTCCGCTGCAGAGTGAAAATCTCATTCTGGAAACATCCCCCAGGCTGTGGCTAAGCCATGTCTCCGCAATATCCTTTCTTTCAGGAGTGCTAGTTCTGCAAGTTTCGCAGGAGAGCTTCTGTAAAGTTTGGAAGGTAGGAGACGGATACAGGCAGAAGTAAAGCTGTGAGTACCGGGCGTGAATCGTGCTTCGGTAGCTCAGATGGTAGAGCACTTGCCCGCGAAAGGCAAAGGTCCCGAGTTCGAGTCTCGGTCGGGCACACAGTTTTAATCTGCCAGGAAGTTTCCTTCTTAAATTATTCACCACACTTCGTTCTAAGCGCCAAAGCCGGTCGCTGTGACAGAGCGGTTCTACGCGCATCAGTCTGGAACCGCGCGACCGCTACGGTCTCAGGCTCGAATCCTGCCTCGGGCATGGATGTATGTGATGTCCGTAGGTTAGTTAGGTGTAAGTAGTTCTAAGTCTAGGGGACTGATGACCTCAGATGTTAAGTCCCGTAGTACTCAGAGCCATTTGATCCATTTTTAAGCGCTTAATACAATCAACCACAACTCTTCGCCTGGAACAGAACTGACTTTTCACTATTAAGAAAATTTCTTTAATAAATTTTTTTTCACCAATTTATATTCTTATTTCTGCACAATGTAGGCCTTTTCTCTGTCTAGATGCCGCAAAATCTAAATCATTTTATGCCTTCAGGTTTCTGACCTCTTTTGTGGAAGTCATGGTGGAAGCTTTCCAGCTTGTGTAGGTCACAAAGTAAACAATAAAATAAAGGAAAAGAAGGTATAAAACCACTACGAGTGAACGTGGCGTAACAGTTTAACTAGCGATGTAACCAGACGACGCCAGTGTCGCCCTACCAACGTACACCTTGAAATCTACTTCCACAGAAACCTTGACGTTGACGTTCCAGTACGTTGATGCCCTATGTGAATGCCCCAATTTGAAATTCATCGCGAAATCTTTTCACCTTCCGTTCCGTTCTGTGAAGTGTGTGTCGCCATCAATCTCACCTGAATACGTAAAAATACGGTTTGCACCAAAACGGAAATGTGATCTTCTGATTAGGTGAGTGTTTAAACCATAAGAGAGAGCCTTATAAATGAACCTACCATTAAAAATACAGATTCTAGTTCGAAGACAGCTAAGTTGGCAGACCTGCACTCAACAGCCGTTACATCTATCTTACTTGTATTGAGTAAAAATTGGATGTTTTAAAGGACATTTTACTATTCGTGAGGATGTTCTACGAATGGATCCGTTGTCACACAGAGAAATTAAAGAATTTCCAGTGCAAAATAAGCAAAGCAGACGGGGCAAACGGTACCGACCGGCCGCCATGTTGTCCACAGCGATGGCGTCATTTGGACTCGATATGGAGGGGCGTGTGGTCAACACACCGCTCTCCCGGCCGTTATCGGCTTTGCTGATCTTGGAGCCGCTATTTCTCATTCAAGTAGCTGAGCGGACCTCGTGGCCATCCTCAACTAAAAAAACATCTCTGCCAGAAAAGGGAAATTGAATCCAGGCCCTCCGCACGGCGGTCAGACACTCTGACCATTCACCTACGGAGATGGACAGTACCAAAGAAGCAAGAGTTAAAATTGATATTCAAGTTAAATAACAAATGGTGTAAAGTTGACTGATGGTTTAACACAGGTAAAGAAGATTGTGATGCTTGATATATTGTGTCCGCCTCCCACATTAACGTGTCTGACAGAGGCAAAAACGATGTCAATCAATACTCATAAAAAATCCCGACTTCGTTCAGTTTAGATGTGTCAGTTCCGCAAAAATTTCCAACTTTGTTTAGAAAAAAACATGCCATCTTTGCTCCTGGCGGCGGAGGGCATTTCATTACTAGAGTTGGGCTCGCAAGGGCAGGAGAGTTAGCGGTGTGGCATGCTTGATGATCGAAGTATGTGACAGGGTAAATGGGTGCTCATTCATGTTTTTAAAAACGGCGAGGACGCCATTGAGATGTGCCATTACTGTTCTTTCAAAAATCTGTTATTACTAAAACAGTGGCAGCTCAAAAATTGCCCGTGTAGATTGTTTTGTAGGGTTTAGGAAAGCAGTGTTAAGGGTAAAAAACGCGGAACTTCACGTGAAGGTTTCGTTGGATTAGTTTTGATGATTTTCATAAAAGCTAAAGGCAACAAATAGGCCCCAAATAGCTTCGTTCAACTTTTCGGTAATCAATCACATTCAGGGAAGACTGATTACAATAATTGCATTGGAGAATTTCGTCGTTGATCACTTCCGTCAGCGATGAATTTCGTGAAGGTCGATAATAATCGGTTGCTTTTTCAAAAACATAGATGTTATGCGCGATATGTGTGCACACGAAGGGAATATGACTTACTGTGAGATGGAGGCGTACTTAAATACAGTATGTCGATGAGCGCATTACACCCGGCTGTGTGAAAAAGCTCAGTTCGTGACGGATTCTTCACAATTTTATCGAAGCTCAAAAACAATCGTGTGCCATTTGGTGTAGTGAAATACTAAAGAAATTCGACCTTGGAAATGAAAAATTCGTATACAACAGCATAACAAGAGACGGAACTTGGATATACCTGAACGAGCGGGAAGCTAAGCAGCAGTCAGTTGTTTATGCGTTCCAGGATTAACTGAAACCAACGAAAGTGTTTTCTTCGCGAAATGCTACCAAGAAAATTGGCGCTTATTTCTTTGATTACACTACGCATGCGGCGACCAGTTCTTTAGGGGACCGAAGAAGATTTAATGCTGAATGGTATACAACAATTTGTTTGCCACGAGTTGTCGATCAAGTCAGGAGAAAGAATCGGAAATGCCGCGTAGGTGACAATACCTGCTGTCACACAGCCCATCGATTATTTGACGGAAAAACACCGCATTATGGTATTTCACCTAATTTATTGCTTAACCACTCCTTTCCTTTTCTTTTGTAAAACATAAAGCAAGTAGACAGCAATTTTGTTCACCTCGAGAAGCTATCGAATCATTCCAAAACAATACTTTTGAAGAACGTACACCAGAAAGCAAAAAACTGGTTCCAAGGCAAGGCAAAAGTATAAATAACTAAAGCTGTCATCAACCCAAAGATTGGTGTGAACACGACAGTGCTTTTCTAGGCATGCTCCTACTGTAGGTGATAGGCCACTGGATTCTTCTGACTTTTGAACTAACTGCCTCCTTACAAGGAGACATACACTTTAAGGTGGATTTCGTATCACGGTGCAGCTAGGCATTTTTCACATTAATATTTGACTCTGATATATTGCAATTAGTTCTAAGTCGATTAGTTCGATCATAGTTAATAAAAACGTAATTGCCACACTTGCACAGTTTTAGAGTATTGTTAATGGCGTCTAATAGTTGTTAATAACAAAAGGGCGCATCATTCTTGTAGGAAATTACTTCCCTCTTTCTGCCAGAACAGTCATTTTCCTAATTCTCTGCATTTTAATTGTCAGCCCATCTTATAAAACATATATTATGTGTCTGCACCCGCTCAATTCATGGAATCAACACTAGAAATAAGAATAATCTTCACAAGGATTTAAGCCACTTACTCTCGTACAAAAAGGTGTGCATTATTCAGGAACACACATTTTCAGTAACCTGCCAGCAGCCATAAAAAGCATAACAACCAATGAAATTCAGTTTAAGAGAAGCCTGAAGGATTTATTGGTGGCCAACTCCTTCTACTCCATTGATGAATGGTAGGTTTACACTCCATATGAACATCTCGATGAATTGTTAGGCGCGCATACCGAGTACGATGTCATGTATTCCCAAGAAACAGACTATGTGCTGGTACCCGTGATCAGTAGCTTTCTTGTCTCTTTCAGTAACGATAAAAGAAAATATCTGATACTGTTTGATTAACCCATCGCTGATCAATCACTGCCAGCAATCACGCCCGAAAAAAATGCTGGAAAAAGTGGAGACTGTGACAAAACATTTTTAGATTGGACAGTGACATAACGAACAATGCGTCAGACTACATAATCAACATGATGTATGTAAGTCATGTCTTTGCTCGTATTTTGTACGGTAGATGAAACTTTCATTACGGGAAACCGAGCGAGGTGGCGCAGTGGTTAGAACACTGGACTCGCATTCGGGAGGACGACGGTTCAATCCCGCGTCCGGGCATCCTGATTTAGATTATCCGTGATTTCCCTAAATCGTTCCAGGCAAATGCCGGGATGGTTCCTTTGAAAGGGCACGGCTGACTTCTTTCCCTAATCCGATGAGACCGATGACCTCGCTGTTTGGTCTCCTTTAAAAAAAAAAAAAAACAACAACAACAACAACTAAGATGCTCAGTCACAGCGAGATATTTGCGGAAGAGAACGATTCGAATATCGTAAAATCTCTATACTCGAACTGAAGACCATAATTTACAGAATACAAACTATATAAAAAAAGATGTTCTAAAACAATCGAAGTTAGCATCTTAAAATAAACTTTAACTATACTTGTTTACTTGAAGTGGAAGGTTCGATACACATTACGAATATATGTATGTATAAGGAGAAAATCGATGCTGCTATACAAAAAGCAATTGCTTCCCATATTATTGACAGAGAGCACCAGTGAGCATTTAACTAGTAACCAGAAAATTTATTTCCGTCGATGTTAATGTAAATTATTTAAGAACTTTACCATTTCCCTAACATCAGTCATTATCAATAACTTCTAAATGTTTCTCGGCCGATGGCTGTGTCAAAGCATTCTAGTAATCGACATATTTTCATTGAGGCTCCTGGAGGAATGAGTGCATGCTGAAAAATAATGCCTCCTAATTGTTTTTTTGAAAACTATTATAGCTTTTTAAATAAAATAAACGTTATTAACATTCCTCATATTTATTTTTCATGTCTGCATATTTATTTCTCAACATAGTCACCCTGGCGACGAACAGATTGAAGAATCCTTGACGTTGTTGACGGAGCTAGAACCTTACCTCTGCTTGCACGGCTTTATCACTATAAAAGTAACATCCCCTGACGTGTTCTTTAAATTTTGGAAACACATGAAAATAACACGGGGCCAAGTCGGGACACTATGGAGGATGCTCGATGACTGTGCTGTTTCTCACGCATGGGTTCAAATGGCTCTGAGCATTATGGGACTTAACTTCTGAGGTCATCAGTCCCCTAGGACATAGAACTACTTAAACCTAACTAACCTATGAACATCACACACACCCATGCCCAAGGCAGGATTCGAACCTGCGACCGTAGCGGTAGCGCGGTTCCAGACTATAGCGCCTAGAACCGCTCAGCCACCCAGGCCAGCTCACGCATGGACGTAGTTACTTTACACACCACCATGTTACACGCTGCATTTCAGAGCCCACTAGCGGCAAGTGGCTGCAAATTCGTAGACATGAACAGTAAAGATGTAGAATGTTGATAACATTTATTTTATTCGAAAAACTTGAAGGCTTTTAACATAATACTTTTGGATGCATTACTTTTCAGAACGCCCTCCTATAGAGTGGAGGCGTTTTATCACGCTGGAGTTACATTGCGTTACAACGCAGTGCCATCCAGTTTTTCAAGGAAAATTTCTTCTAGATGAATGCAAATACACTGATGAAAAAAACATCGCAACATCTAGAAAGAGTTATGCGACATTAACAAAAGTTGCTAAGCGATTTACTAACCTGAAAGATGATTTCCATTCAAATTTCGTGACAGTCTCATAAGAGTGGCACTAGTAGCCCCTCTGAGATGCAAATCAAGTTTGCTTCAAATACGCCTCCCCAAACGCTGCTTCCCTTCCTTGCCCCTCGACTCTTATAACTGCCATCTGGTTTCTGTACAAATTGTAAATAGCTTTTCGCTGCCTGTATTTTACCCCTGCCACCTTCAGAATTTGAAAGAGAGAGTTCCAGTCAACATTGCCAAAAGCTTTCCCTAAGTCTACAAATGCTAGAAATGTATGTTTGCCTTTCCTTAATCTATTTTCTAAGATAAGTCGTAGGGGCAGTATTGCCTCACGTGTTCCAACATTGCTACGGAATCCAAACTGATCTTCCTCCGAGGTCGGCTTCTACCAGTTTTTCCATTCGTTTCTAAAGAATTCGTGTTAGTGTTTTGCAGCCGTGACTTATTAAACTGATAGTTCGGTAATTTTCACATCTGTCAACACCTGCAATCTTTTGGATTGGAGTTATTATATTCTTCTTGAAGTCTGAGGGTATTTTGCCTGTTTCATACATCTTGCTCACCAGATGGTAGACTTTTGTCAGGACTGTCTCTCCCAAGGCCGTCAGTAGTTCTAAAGGAATGTTGTCTACTCCCGGCTCCTTGTTTCGACTTACGTCTTTCAGTGCTCTGTCAAACTCTTCACGCAGTATCATATTTCCTATTTTCTCTTTATCTACATTCTCTTCCATTTCTATAATATTGTCCTCAAGAACATTGCCCTTGTATAGACCCTCTATATACTCCTTCCACCTTTCTGCTTTCCCTTCTTTGCTTAGAACTGGGTTTCCATGTGAGCTCTTGATATTCATACAAGTGGTTCTCTGTTCTCCAAAGGTCTCTTTAATTTTCCTGTAGGCAGTATCTATCTTCCCCCTAGTGATATGTGCCTCTACATCCTTACATTTGTCCTCTAGCCATCCCTGCTTAGCCACTTTGCACTTCCTGCCGATCACATTTTTGAGACGTTTCTATTCCTTTTTGCCTGCTTAATTTACTGCATTTTTATATTTTCTCCTTTCATCAATAAAATTCAATATATCTTCTGTTACCCAAGGACTTCTATTATTCCTCGTCTTTTTACCTACTTGATCCTCTGATGCTTAAAGTAGTAAATTAGTTTTGCTATTTGGGGAGCAAAATAGCTGATGATGGCCGAAGTAGAGAGGATATAAAATGTTGACTCGCAATTGCAAGGAAAGCGTTTCTGAGGAAGCGAAATTTGTTAACTTCGAGTATAGATTTAAGTTTCACAAAGTCGTTTCTGAAAGTATTTGTATGGAGTGTATGGAAGTGAAACATAGGAGATAAATAGTTTAGACAAGAAAAGATTAGAAGCTTTCGAAATGTGGTGCTACAGAAGAATGCTGAAGGTTAGATGGGTAGATCACATAACTAATGAGGAGGTATTGAATAGAATTGGAAAGAAGAGAAATTTGTGGTACAACTTGACTACAAGAAGGGATCGTTTGGTGGGACATATTCTGAGGCACCAAGGGATCACAAATTTAGCGTTGGAGGGCAGTGTGGAGGGTAAAAATCGCAGAGGGAGACCAAGAGATGAATACACTAAGCAGATTGAGAAGGATGTAGGTTGCAGTAGATACTGGGAGATGAAGAACCTTACACAGGATATAGTAGCATGGAGAGCTGCATCAAACCAGTCTCTGGACTGAAGACCACAACAACAACAACAACAACAACAACAACGCACTGTAATGGTGATGAGCGTTAGTTACCTTTGAGATTGGACGTGGTGAGTAGACGCTAATCAATAATGCCTTTAAGGTGACAAAGACGCCATTATCAACACTTCAGTGAGTTTGAACGAGCTTCTGTACATGATTGCTGGCAGCAGTGGTCACGAGGTTGTGCGGTCTCTTGAAGACCGGGCCCCGGATGGCCACGTGGCTCTGCCGAGAGGGAAGACCATCGTGTTCGGCGTATGGATCTGTCGCATTGCACTGTACCTGCAGCAGCAATTTGAGCAGCAGCTGGCGTCAAAGTGACACAACGAACTGTTACAAATCTGTTGCTTCTAGGACAGTTCCTAGCCAGACGCCCTGTAGCGCGCATTTTCCTGACCCAAAGCACCGCCATTTGTTACCTCAGGGCGTCAAGCGAGAGCTCATGCGAGGGCGGAGTGGACGTCTGTTGTGTTTTCTCGTGAAAGCTGGTGCTGCCTCGGTATCAGTGATTCCCCTGTGTTGGTTAGGAGGAGGCCAATTGAGGGCCTACAATCAACTTGTCTGCACACTGGATCTACACATGGAGTTATGGTCTGGTGTGCATGCACCCTGACTGCAAATTGAAACGCCAATCTGGTCATTCGCTCTGTTGTGCTGCCATTCACGAACAGCATTCCAGGGAGTGTTTTCCAACAGGGTAACACTAGCCCACATATCGCTGTTGTGACCCAAAATGCTCTACAGAGTGTCGACATGTTGCCTTGCCTCCTCGATCACCAGATCTGTCTCCAATCGAGGACATATGGAACGTCATCGGACGATAACTCTAGCATCATCCACAAACAGCATTAACCGTCACTGTTTTGACCGACCAAGTACCACAGGCATGGCATTCTGCCCCACAAAGTGACATCTCGCACCTGTACAAGAAAATGCATAAATGTTTGCATGCTTGCATTCAACATCTGACGATTACACCGGTTATTAATGTACCAACACAGGTCAGTGTGGGCGAGCGGTTCTAGGCGCTTCAGTCTGGAACCGCGCGAACGCTACGGTCGCAGGTTCGAATCCTGACTCGTGCATGGATGTGTGTAATGTCCTTAGTTAGGTTTAAGTAGTTCTGAGTTCTAGGGGACTGATGACCTCAGATGTTAAGTCGCATAGTGCTCAGCGCCATTTGAAACAATGTACCAATATTTCACTTTTGCAATGGCTTATCTCGCGCTTACATTAACCAGTGATCTTGCAATGTTAATCACTTAAATATGTTACCTAGACAAATGTACTCCCAAAATTTCATTGCTCTAAATTAATTATTTTTTGGTGCTGCTAGTTTTTTTTCCATCAGTGTATTTTTGTTCTGTCATTAGTTCCTCCCAAAAAACGAGTACTAGTAACGAAAATATAATGCTCAAGGACTACGTTTTCAGTTGATAGGGTTCAGAATAGAACATACGCTGTCTGATGAAAAATATGCGGACATCTGTTAGTGAACATTAATATGGCGTGTGTTCACCATTCACCTATATGACGGCTTGAACTCCACTGGGGACACTTTCAGTAAGGTGTCTGAGTGGCAGCCCATTTTTCCTCAGGACTCCGGACTTGAGAAGGCAGTGATGTTGGACACTGGACACTGCGGCCTGGAGCGAATTTGACGTTCTAACACATCCCAAAGATCTTGGTAATCAGCAAGTTCAGGTAGTGGCTCTAGGCAGGCCATTTCATTTCAGGAATATCATTGGCCACAAACAACTTCCTCACATCCTCCGTACTTCACTGATGTCACAACACATGATCGCAGGTAAAGTTTTTCCAGGCACCTCCAAACCCAAACCCCTCCCTCGGATTACCACAGGATACCTATGATTCCTCACCTGAAATCACTCGTTTCCAGTCAGCAACTATGCAGTGGCATCACTATTTACAGCACGCCAAGCTTATGAGCAGCTGCTCTACCGTCGCGCCCCGTTCTTTTTAACTTCCTATGCACAACCACTGAGCTAGCTGGACCGCCTGGTAGCACTTTGGAAGTCACGAATTATTGCTTCCGCTGATTTCACGTGATTTTTTACGACCACCTTCCGTAGTGCTCCGGTCCCTGTCGGTTAGTACATGAAATCTGGCTGGTCTTGGTTTAGTCGCGGTTGTTCTTCGCATATCCACTTCACTGTCATTTCACCAACAATCGACTCGGCAGCTTTAGAAGCGCTGAAATGTCCCTAATCGATTTGTTACTCAGGTTCCACCCAATGACTAGTGCACTTTTGAAGTCACTGAACTCTCCTGACCGTCATTATGAGCCGGCCGCGTGTAGCCGATCGGTTCTAGGCGCTTCAGTCCGGAACTGCGCTGCTGCTACAGTCGCAGGTTCGAATCCTGACTCGGGAATGGATGTGTACGATGTCCTTAGGTTTTAGTAGTTCTAGCTCTAGGGGGCTGATGACCTCAGATGCTAAGTCCCATAGTGCTCAGAGCCATATGAACCATTTGAAGTCATTCTTATGCTACTGCTTCTCTACTGAAATACCCTCGCCTCATTTTATAGTGGTGCTTCTACCTCTCGTAACATCTGTTTGTCAATTCCGCATTACATACGGGTGTCCGGGTACTTTTGATCTGATAGCGTGTGCCCATACGCTTAGTTTGCTTCAAACGACAATTTCTTTCAGTTCTTGGAATATTGGCCTTTCCTCCAAAAAACGGACTGTGCGTCTGCTTCAGCTGCACGCATCTTTTTCTTCTATAATACGTTTTCCTTCCGCAGGGGGCTCAGTTTCAGACCTTCTTCGCATCTATCCCACCAACCGCAGGTAGCCAATAGGGTCTAGTTTTCTTCTAGACGACTTGCCATGAGAAACGCTGAGCGGCGACAGTTGTTCCTCTCAAGCGAGTTGCGTGGCCACACAGTACAGTCTTATCCATTGTTGTCCCCAGTAACACTCTGTTTGGACGTAACTTGGACGGTGTCTCCCCTGACCTTCCGTCACGTGTAAGCAGACCTCGCCCCTGCACGCTTTCCTACCGCAGTCTTTCTCTGAACGAGATGCTTCCGAACATGACAAGCATTTTACAGTATATCCTAGATTGAAACAGTACCGCATCAATATTTTGCACATTCAGTCATAGGTAAACGAAATTTTATTTAAAATAAAAAATACTTAGGAATATATGAAGATAGTAACTTCTCGAAAGAACAGACACCATTGATTACCGTGTAGCTTCTCTAGAATAAATAACAGTAAACTGAAAATCTCCGCTGCCGACACGTTTTGTTGATATACCTCGATGGGGACAGCTTAAAATGTGTGCCTCGGCCGGGACTCGAACCCGGGACCTCCTGCTTACATGGAAGACGCTCTATCCATCTTTTTTTTCATTTTTGGTCGATGTAGTTCGTTGCGTTTGGTCTGGGCGGACGTTTACAGGACATCCGTTCAAGTTGATCGTTGATGCCTTGACTTAGTTTTTTTACTTTTATTTTTTTTTTTATTATTACAGAGAGCACGCAGCCCTCTGACCGAACACGCTGAGCTATCGCGCCGACATTTAAGTTCTTCGTTTTTTTTATTGCAGAGGGAAGCTAACCCTCCGGCCGAGCACCCTGAGCTACCGTGCCGGCAATCCATCTAAGCCACCAAGGACACAGCGCGACTGCAGGGACTTATCCCCTGCACGCCTCCTGTGAGACTCACATTCCCAACATGGATGGGCAAATATCTATTAGGTACATTACGTATGTAGATTGTGGACAGTTGGGAATGTGGGTCTCACGGGAAGTGTGCAAGGAATAAGTCACTGCAGTTGCGCTATTCGTCTGTGTACTCGATGGCTAGAGCGTCTGCCGTGTAAGCAGGAAATTCCGGGTTCGAGTCCCGGTCGGAGCACACATTTTGAGCTGTCCCCATCGAGGTATATCAACAACACCTGTCGTCAGCTGAGGGTTTCAATTAATTATTATACTTCGGAATATTACGTTGCAATAATTTAAAAATTACAGCATACACTGATCAGCCAGGACATTGTGACCACCGTCCTACTATCGATATAAACCCGTCCAGGAGATAGCAGCGTCACCTAGCGAGGTATAACTGCTAGTCAGACACACGCACGTTGTGTGTAGCATCAGTGAGCGTGCCGTACGTGTGTGGAATCGGGAACGCGTGCGATCTGTCTCAGTTTAACCGAGGTAAGATTGTCACGAGCATTTCGGAAACAGCACGACTTGTCACGTGTTCGATGAGTTCTATGAAAAGTGTGGAGAAACCAAGGTGAAACCACGTCCAAGCGTCGTGGGACTGGCCGGCCACCCCTACCATACCAAGAGTCATCACTTCGAACACCTTCTGTAAATGGAAGTTGATGCCACCTTTTTGACCTACGTTGACCTTCAAAGACCTTACTGTTACACATCATTGGATTCGCCTCGACATCCGCTATCAGAAAATAAGTACCAAACTAAAGTATCCCACGAACAAAAAATGAAGTTGACCTTCATGTCTCTGACGCGACCACACCTAGCAACAAAAAATCAACGTCATATTATGGCCCCCGTTGTCCCATGCAATATTTGTCCCACAAACTTCTCAGCTCGTATCATACTTTCAGAGTTATTCCAGGTGGCAATAGTTAGTGACTCACTCTGTATACGCACATACCGAGATAACAAGTACAAAACATGAGTTGTGCGCCGAGTACCATTGCACTGCTGCGCTGATTGGAGAAATCATTATGCTCTCTCCAACCGAACACAGTACTGATTACATAAGAGAGAGGGCCAGCCACCTCTTACCACGGACAATTAAATAGCCCCGTCTGATCGTACAATCGAACAGGCTACATTGCTGCCTACAAAGTTGCTAAGTGGGAACAGGCCTGACAGAGAGAGTTAAAGCAAACTGCCTCCGACCACAACCGTTCGGCCAGCCCACTCTTCATAACGCCAGCCAACTGCAATACGGCTGCCCATGCATGGAGTTATCTCCATACGACCCACTTCTCTGGCGGTGTCCCCAGTTCCTTCTCAACGTTTGTAGTTCTGGCAACTCCACAGCTGTCCCCGCACTCACACTAGCGGGTCCAACCTGTTGCCTCGCGGCTGCGCCTATGTTGAGGCGCGCCCGAGGCCCCACAATCCCTTAAAGTGGTCTACTGTGAATAGCGGACAATTGGAAAGGTGACCATTGTGTTGGAAAAGCAGGGCTTTGGCTATAACACATCTGCTTTTGCATAAACATAACGTCTCATTTAAATATATAACTACAAGATAACAACTAATTTATGAACATACAGCAACCAGTCACGGTTTACCGATACTTCTTTTATGTACTATAAGAAATTTTACGAGAAGCAACAGGCTCAGCCCCCTTAACCGTATTAGAATTATAAACAGTTCACTGATCATCCATCCAGCTAATCTTTACATAATGGTCGAGTAAAAGGAACTGCGTTTAAAGCACAAAATATCTAAAGTATGGTAAAATAACAACAACAGCACACGACAGTTCCTTAAACACCATGGTAAATTATAGTCAACTGAAGTTAAGGTATTTCTTAACGGCCGAAAGAAACTTGAATATTAAAACGTGGGCAAATTACTAATGTCAAATCACTTAGTCCAACCAGCTGTTTCATAACGTACACGCTCAGTAGTTCAATCCAGTCATAGAACAGTTTATAATAGCATAACTGTACTGTACTTATACTGTAACTAGACTGCCGGCCGGAGTGGCCGAGCGGTTGTAGGCGCTACAGTCGGGAACCGCGCAACCGCTACTGTCGCAGGTTCGAATCCTGCCTCGGGCATGGATGTTTGTGATGTCCTCAGGTTAGTTAGGTTTAAGTAGTTCTAAGTTCTAGGGGACTGATGACCTCAGCAGTTAAGTCCCATAGTGATCAGAGCCATTTGAACCATTTGTAACTAGGCTGTGGGACACAGTAGAGCTTTAAAGAGCCTTTTAGCCACCAAACCAATCAAACTAACAAACAACATCTTCTGTTTGTGAGCACAAGTGAAAATTGGCCCCTCAGACTCTAGCACGGTACTCCCATCTTACTCAGCGACCACGCTGGCTCCACGCAGTCACAGCGAGCAAAACACGCCCCTCACTGCACTGCCCGATCGCTCTGCAACTCTCCCAACAGCTGCTTGCCCGCCACCTCACTGAGTATCTTCGCACCACGGCGGAACCAAACATGAAGGATTCGAGAGCAACTGACATGCCGCGCATGCTTAAATAGTCCTCCAGTGAAAGACCATCAGACCAATGTCTCTGATTGGAAGGCTAAACCACAAACGATCATCGATAACCAGAGAGGCCCCACTGTGGCCTGTGCACACGGCTCAGTAAACACATTGTCAGATGGCATATTGAATGAATGACAGTTTCGCACCTTACATGAGAGATTTTATACATCATAACAAGAAGCTGAATATGTCACCTGGCATACTTCGGCGGTAATGAGCAGATTTGCCTATCAAAATGTACAGTATGTAAAGCAAATGTATGACACTCAGTTCGTCGGTATTAACACACCCGACCCAAATCTTGCATGTCGATGAGCCAAAGCCGAAAAAAGCTGCTGGAGGAAACGTTTTAGTTTGGGGGCAGACGCGAGTTGCACTGTCACGGCTGAAGTAGAATGGTACGCTTTTAAAAAGGGGTTAGCAACCCGTGGCGAGAGGGACAAGGAACGCATTGGGCGATACATACAGAGAGCATGTAGTCGGCCAGCGCTGCTTGCTATGGCCAACTTCTTTAGAAAACTGTGTTGGGGAATTTCCAGATGGATACGGACAGACAAATAACGCAGTTGATCACTTGAAATGCTCGTGCTACGATTGTGATGTATGTGTGTAACTTTTAGGCGTCATGAACAAGCAAAAAATGTCCGATTGGCGGGAATAAACTAGGAAGGAATAAAAATGGCGATATTTCGACACAGTTTAAAGGTAGGCTCTTTGCAATTGGCTGAGGTAGTTTCCACAAGATGAAAGGAATGCTTCCATTGGTCTGAAGAAGCCATGACATGAAGCAGGAAAGGACGCAGGTGGGGACGGTTTTCTATGAAAGACACAAGACTTTGGGGACTCTCTTCTGAACCAGCCTCAAGTGCAGAACAGGGCGTATCACGCTCTGCACGACGCCAAAAGAGGAATTTTGTGTGAACACTGCGTTCACGTTGGCTGACATTCAGCTAGAAATAAGCTGAAGAGTTGTTTTTGCGAGAACTGAGAGGGCATCGTAGTATACAAGCTGCTCCATCTATGCACGTGTATATCACCATAATTTCCAGACTAGGGATGAGTGCATGTTTTCTCGCCTAACGAGAAACATACGACAGTTTCTGCTGATAAAGTCAGTAAAGATTTTGATTAACTTTTATAGGATTTTCAGAGGGCGAGAGCAGCCATGCAGGTGACAGCTCATTGCAGCTAAGGTAAATGCTACAAGCAGACGCATAAACTTGTTGATTGACCAACTTGTATCTACTGTGAACTCGAACAACCTTGAGTGATCTCTTGCTCAGCTTGTCACAAAAACTAACCGTCCTCCATGGACTTGATTGTAATCCTAAATAGTACCGAACTTAGAACCGGAATCAGATGATCTGTCGTAATATTAGCCAACTTAACGGTGTAGTAGTAAAAATAGTTTAGTAGAGAACCTTCTATTTAAATTTGATATTGTTGTGTTCAGCGTTATTTCAACTAAACAAGACGTAATGCATTATATTGACAACCCTCCTGTAAGTGTCAGGTAATGTCACAATCTACGTAAATTCGTGTACTTCTTTGACAATAATTCTGAAATTAAGCAAATTGTGTGCAGCTAAGCACCAATGTGCTCTGTCCTGGAATAGGGGTCCACTCCTAACGACACTCACTGATTCTAGGGACGATAACGCACTCACTGTGTGTTTTTGCTGCCTGACAAACGTGAAAAGGAGTGGAGTGTCAGAACCTTCATTGTAAGATACAAATTCTTACTTTTTAGTTGTGGATGACTGCTTTCTATCTACTACAGAGATCATCGTAAGATCTACATTCCTCAGCGACAGTAGGAATTCCTCTTGACCCAACCAAGCCGTCTTTCATTCATAGAATACTGCATCCTTTATTTGAATGTTTCAGAGAACGATGACAAGACTGTCATAGCACGTTAAAACAACGAGTAACGACTGAAGGTGTGATAATTAAAAACGCCCGTCACGTTATCGGAAGATCGGGCGAAAAGGAAAAGGTAAAATTACATTCTGTTGCTTAAGGAGCGGGACCGATTCTATCTCGGACATACACTGATAATCCAAAAAATGGCATCCGCGTGCTTAACAGGGTGCTGATCCACATTTGGAACACAACACAGCAATTTCCGGCAGTATATGGCACCAGGTGCCTAAGCACATGTCACGCGATTTCCGTAAATTACGGACTGGTGTTTCGTAGACGCGGAACTGGCGCCCGATAACATCCCAGATGTGTTCCATCAGTTTCAGATCATGAGAATTTGGTGGCCAAGGTATCAACGTAAATTCACTATCAAGCTCCTCGAACAACTGTTACGTGGTCCAGGCTTTGAAACGCGGCAGTTTTCCTGCTGCAAGACACCATCGCCCTCCGGAAAGACATCAAGCGTGAATGGATGCAGGTGGTCCATCACATTGTTCACATAGTGCACAGCCGTCACAGTTACTTTTATTACTACCACAGATCCCTTAGGAAGCCCAGGTGAGTATCTACCATAGGCTAGTGTTGCCACCACCAGACAACGCCCGTTGTGCGGTGCATGTTTCGAGCAGCCATTTACCAGAATAACGACCTATCCAGCCACAACCATCGACCAGGTGTAAGAAGAAACGTGATTCGTCCGAAGATGCGATACATTTCCATGGACCCACAATCCAATATCGATGATTCCGTGCCCGCTGCAATCGTAACTGACGATTTTGTGATAACAATAGAAGGTGTAGGGATCGTCTGCTCTCGTGCCCTGTATTCAACAGTAAGCGTTCGACGGTCTGTTCTGAAGCACTCACTCTTGCACCAACACTGTCGTGAAATCTGCCACAGTCCGCTCTTATCATGCTTTGCAGAGCGGGCAAGCGTCCGACTTCCATGCTCCGTGACGAGGCCTGCACGTCCAACACCTCTCGCCTACTCGTGGACTCACCGTCCTTCAGCCGCTAAGCACAGACACTAACGACAATAGCACGCCAACAACAGACCAGCTTCGCCGTTTCCAAGACCCTCGTTCCCAGTCGCTGGGCCATAACAATCTGCCACTTGTCAGACTCGCTTATAGACAAGTTACAGATTGGTTTTCAATTAATTCTCTTCCAGTTAATATTAAAAAAAACTAATTTTATGCAGTTCCACACAAAAAATAAAACTCTAGAAAATATAGTAATTGCTCATGACAACCAGGAACTAGAGCAGGTGCACTCGACTAAATTCCTGGGGGTTCACATTGACAGTAGGCTCAACTGGGAACAGCATGTGTCCCTTACTCTAAAAAGGCTTTCATCAGCAACTTTTGCTCTAAGAATCATTACCCATTTTGGGGACATCAACATTTTAAAATCAGCTTACTTTGGGTACCTTCACTCATTAATGAGTTACGGAATAATATTTTGCGGTAATTCACCAGCCTCAAAAAATAAACCTTAACTGCTCAGAAGAGATCGGTCAGAATGATGTGTGGGGCTCCTCCACGAACCTCACGTAGAAAACTTTTCACACAGTTAGGTATTCTGACCACAACATATCAGTACATATACTCTCTGATGAATGTAGTTAATAAAGACTATGCTCAGTATCAAACAAATTGTTCATACAATAACTACAATACCAGAGGTAAAGATGATCTACATGTTGAACTAAAAAAATTATCACTTGTACAGAAGGCAGTAAAGTATGCTGCTATAAATACTTGTAATGCATTGCCTAATTATATTAAATGTACAAGAGAAAATGAAACGCTGTTCAAAGGTACGTTAAAGAATACCTGCTTGACCATCCATTGTACTCCTTAGATGAATTCTTTCCCAGAAGTAATGCACTCCCTTAATAATAGACGTATTTAGTCTCTTAGTTATTAGATGGACAATACAATATTATGTTAATGTTATAGTGTTAATGTTATAGTGTGAATTGCTACACTAGTTAAATGACAGCTTGTAAATGAGAAAAAGTGATAGTTATTAATATCTATATCATTGTATTACATTACTATTCTGTAGCATTAATTGTATTTGTACAATTGTATTGACACGTTCCACATCCAGGCGAATCACTCGCATGTACGGATCCATGGAATACGCATACCAAATAAAAATAAAATCAGCGGATTTGCCCATTTGATGCTCGTATAATAGTCGCTAGAATCTTTCCCTATACGTCTCTGCTCCACTTACATACTTTCCTCGCCGCGTAACGCGTCATTGTCGTCACCAGGTGGCATTAAGCCTTAAGGCCGTCAAAACCGCGCGTCAGCGACGTGGTTGCCATCGAAACGGCGTCAGCGGCAGACGCGGCGGTCTCTGCGTCGCGGTTTGACCATGTCGAACCGCTTCCGCGCACCGCGCCGCCAATCACAGAACGCGCTGAGCGTGACGTCAGGTACGGAACCCCGGGCAACACGAACTTTCGCCGAACCGGTGGCGCGGACGCGGCTGCAGCTATGAAATACTTATCATCCGATTCCGAGGAAACTATTCGGTAAAAAACTTGATTCTTGGGCATGTTACAGCCTGATATCTTCTCTCGATAAAGGACCGAGTTTCTTTTCGTTATTCGTCGTGGTTACTTGCTGTATCGCATTTACGTAAACCTTTACACGAAATTTTAATGAGTGTGCAGAGGTAAAAACGCATTGCGTGGACTTTGCGTACAGTTCATTTTAGGTAATACATTATTGCGTATGAAATTTAGTCAACATATCGAAATTGTTTTTAAAGCTGAGAGCAGAACGATAGCTATCACCGTTCTCGAGATATTGAATGATACGTCGGCGGATGGGCTGCGCGGTGACCGCGCGCAGGTCGCTCGCGACGCGACCGATACTTCGTCCTGCTCGTCGTAAACCATGTTGTTGTATCAACTGCATATTTCGTGAACGGTTCAAGAAATCTAAAAGTGTTTTTTTGCAAACGTTAACTTGTAAAAAGCCATGTTTTTCGTCACATGATAAATGTCCTAAATCTGTTTATCTACCGAGATATGAAAGAAACTACAGTTTTTCGGGAGGAATAGATGAATTTTTTTTAAACGGCATTTAATAGCATGTGGAATGAGAAGTTAAACCGAGACTAATTTACTGGTATGCCATAAGATGTAATTTACTAAGTATCTACAGCTATTGATTATTTCCTTTGGAAGTAACAAACGTTTTTTTCTTTATCCAGTGTATTTTATTGGTTCAAGACGCGTTTCGCCTTTTACTTTAAGGCATCTTCGGTGGAATCTAGAATGATTCAGTTTTGTTTTGACATGTGATACTTGCAGTTCACATCTTTTTTTCCGTGAATAACTGATTACTTACAGCGGAAACGCTTGCCGCTTCCGTTACCGCAAGACGAGCTGCCCCGCTCTAGTGGGAACCGGCCTTTATAGTGGGCAGTGGTCACACTGTTTTTGGGTCGTCATTGTACTGTGTTGCTTATTTTACAGCGCGCAGTGCGTGGCGGCGCCGCGCTGTCCACAGCTGCTGCTCCAGTTCCGTCCGTGGCTGTTTCAGGCTGGCGTGTGCCCGGCCGGCCGGTCCCGCCTTCAGCGGCTACTCGCTGCCACAGGACTACGACCGTAGCCAGTCACCTGCCGCCTTCACTAGTGAATACCGTTCACTGGCTACAGTCTGCTGTGTGTCGCTGGTACCCACGTCGTCACTTCGTTTGCAAAACCAGTGTTTCGGCCTTCTTCAGGGTGGTGATGCATTAGTTGATACATTAGCTCCATACTTGACAATCACATACAACCGTTCGCTCGACGAAAGACCCATTGAGGCGTAGCGCCGTATACCGATCCTGCCTTTGAGGCGGTTAAGTGGGAGATGTGTCTCAGAGCTGGAGAGTGACAGGTGGTGACGCGAGACTGGACGCGCACTTAGTGTATGTATCAGCCGATATAGGACAATATTGGATAGGGGGACTGTGATTTTAGTTTCGATTGTGCCCACTAGAGTGCACTAAAGTAATAGAATGTTTTTCATAAACTGTTCCAGTATTTTCATAAAGTGTTATTATTTCTTATTGTGTATGTAAAATATTATAAATGTGTTTTAACAGTATGAATTATGCGTGAGTGTGGTTTAAGGTTAATATGAAGATAATTGTTTAACGAGTTATGTAGTAGGATTTGATGTGGGAACATTTCGAAGCAGTATGGATATGGACGAAGGGGATTTTTGTAGAATAGATTTGTAAAGTAAGTTTATCGTAAAGGGCAAGTTAATTCAGGTATAAATAACAATAGTAAAACAAAGCTTCAGCGTATTAGATAATTACGTTGGCAAAAAGTACAGTCGTTAGGTTTACTATTTTGCGATTGGTTATTGATGAAAAGCGCAGACTGACGCGGGAGAATGTTGTTTTGCTATTGGCTGTTGAGTAAACTGACCAATGGTAAAGCAATATTCTTCGCGCGCCTTTCTCTGCTGGTAGCGAAGACTTAGAGTATTCTAAAGAAGAGTGGGAGCCTAGCCATGAAACAGTTCGGTCGCGTGTAGTAGTAGTTCCGATGGAAACGATAAGTTGCCGGATCTAGCAGTGTTTAATACATCAAAAGTGTGGTAAAGTGACGGCATAATTATTCCGATGGGAGTGTAGAAATTTTCCTAAATTTTGAGTGAATGTTGTGACGAAAAAAGACATATATTCCGCGTGGCGTATTGAGCAGGTCGGTGGCTAAAAAAAAACTGTGACTGCATTTGGTACCGACAGACTTAATATTTGTCGAGCATTCTCAATCAAAAACAATCAGTATTTTTGTAGCTATTACGTTTTCGGGAAATGCAACACCATAAACTTGCTAACGTCAGTGAAAGGGATTATGAGCGACTGTGTTAAGACTAGCACGGGCTTGGCAGTGATACTTGTTCACCTAAGCTTCAGAATATATTAATTGAGTACAAAATTTCCAATCTTTCATTTCGTGTTTCTCCCGAAACGTAGATTAGTGACTTTAATTGCAGCCTGGTTCACGTCGGAGTACAGTAGGTTTCGCTCGGCTTCCCTACTGATGATCTGCTGAGACAATGTTCACAGGTAGGTGCAGGTTCGTCGTAAAGGGACGGAAAGAACCGCTCCGCGTAACCGTACCGAAAGACTGGATAGTTGCACAGGTCACACCAATATTCAAGAAAGGTAGTAGGAGTAATCCACTAAATTAGAGGTCCATATCGTCAACGTCGATATGCAGCAGGATTTTAGAACATATATTGTGTTCGAACATTATGAATTACCTCGAAGGAAACGGTCAATTGACACATAGTCGACATGGGTTTAGAAATCATCGTTCCTGTGAAACACAACTAGCTCTTTATGCACATGAAGCGCTGAGTGCTATTGACAAGGGATTTCAGACCGATTCCGTATTCCTGGATTTCCGGAAGGCTTTTGACACTGTACCACACAAGCGGCTCGTAGTGAAATTGCGTGCTTATGCAATATCCTCTCGGTTATGTGACTGGATTTGCGATTTCCTGTCAGAGAGGTTACAGTTCGCAGTAATTGACGGAAAGTCATCGAGTAAAACAGAAGTGATTTCAGGGGTTGCCCAAGGTAGTGTTATAGGCCCTTTGCTGTTCCTTACCTATATAAACGATTTGGGAGACAATCTGAGTAGCCGTCTTCGGTTGTTTGCAGATGACGCTGTCGTTTATCGACTACTAAAGTCATCAGAAGATCAAAACAAACTGCAAAACGATTTAGAAAAAATATCAGAATGGTGCGAAACGTGGCAGTTGACCCTAAATAACGAAAAGTGTGAGGTCATCCACATGACTGCTAAAAGGAGTCCTTTAAACTTCGGTTACACGATAAATCAGTCTAATCTAAAAGCTGTAAATGCAACTAAATGCCTTGGTATTAAAATTACGAACAACTTAAATTGGAAAGAACACATAGGAAATGTTGTAGGGAAGGCTAACCAAAGGCTGCATTTTATTGGCAGGACACTTAGAGAATGTAACAGACTTACTAAGGAGACTGCCTATACTACGCTTGTCCGTCCTCTTTTACACTCCTGGAAATGGAAAAAAGAACACATTGACACCGGTGTGTCAGACCCACCATACTTGCTCCGGACACTGCGAGAGGGCTGTACAAGCAATGATCACACGCACGGCACAGCGGACACACCAGGAACCGCGGTGTTGGCCGTCGAATGGCGCTAGCTGCGCAGCATTTGTGCACCGCCGCCGTCAGTGTCAGCCAGTTTGCCGTGGCATACGGAGCTCCATCGCAGTCTTTAACACTGGTAGCATGCCGCGACAGCGTGGACGCGAACCGTATGTGCAGTTGACGGACTTTGAGCGAGGGCGTATAGTGGGCATACGGGAGGCCGGGTGGACGTACCGCCGAATTGCTCAACACGTGGGGCGTGAGGTCTCCACAGTACATCGATGTTGTCGCCAGTGGTCGGCGGAAGGTGCACGTGCCCGTCGACCTGGGACCGGACCGCAGCGACGCACGGATGCACGCCAAGACCGTAGTATCCTACGCAGTGCCGTAGTGGACCGCACCGCCACTTCCCAGCAAATTAGGGACACTGTTGCTCCTGGGGTATCGGCGAGGACCATTCGCAACCGTCTCTATGAAGCTGGGCTACGGTCCCGCACACCGTTAGGCCGTCTTCCGCTCACGCCCCAACATCGTGCAGCCCGCCTCCAGTGGTGTCGCGACAGGCGTGAATGGAGGGACGAATGGAGACGTGTCGTCTTCAGCGATGAGAGTCGCTTCTGCCTTGGTGCCAATGATGGTCGTATGCGTGTTTGGCGCCGTGCAGGCGAGCGCCACAATCAGGACTGCATACGACCGAGGCACACAGGGCCAACACCCGACATCATGGTGTGGGGAGCGATCTCCTACACTGGCCGTACACCTCTGGTGATCGTCGAGGGGACACCGAATAGTGCACGGTACATCCAAACCGTCATCGAACCCATCGTTCTACCATTCCTAGACCGGCATGGGAACTTGCTGTTCCAACAGGACAATGCACGTCCGCATGTATCCCGTGCCATCCAACGTGCTCTAGGAGGTGTAAGTCAACTACCCTGGCCAGCAAGATCTCCGGATCTGTCCCCCATTGAGCATGTTTGGGACTGGATGAAGCGTTGTCTCACGCGGTCTGCACGTCCAGCACGAACGCTGATCCAACTGAGGCGCCAAGTGGAAATGGCATGGCAAGCCGTTCCACAGGACTACATCCAGCATCTCTACGATTGTCTCCATGGGAGAATAGCAGCCTGCATTGCTGCGAAAGGTGGATATACACTGTACTAGTGCCGACATTGTGCATGCTCTGTTGCCTGTGTCTATGTGCCTGTGGTTCTGTCAGTGTGATCATGTGATGTATCTGACCCCAGGAATGTGCCAATAAAGTTTCCCCTTCCTGGGACAATGAATTCACGGTGTTCTTATTTCAGTTTTCAGGAGTGTAGAATACTGCTGCGTGTGAGGGATCCTTACTAGGTAAGACTAACGGAGTACATCGAAAAAGTTCAAAGAAATGCAGCACGTTTTGTATTATCGCGAAATATGGTGAGTGTCACAGAAATTATACAGGATTTAGGCTGGAAATAATTAAAAGAAAGGCGTTTTTCATTGCGACTGAATCTTCTCACGAAATTCCGATCACCAACTTTCTCCTCCGAATGCGAAAATATTTTGTTGACGCCGAGCTACATAGGGAGGAACGATCACCACGATAAAATATGGGAAATCAGAGCTCGTACGGAAAGGTATAGGTGTTCATTCTTTCCGCGCGCTATACGAGATTGGAATAATAGAGAATTGTGAAGGTGGTTCGATTAACCCTCTGCCAGGGACTTAAATTTCATTTGCAGAGTATCCATGTAGATGTAGATGTACACTGCCTGACAAAAAAGGTGAAGCACCCAAGAGATATGGCTGGTTGTCAGTGTAACTTCGTACATGTGCAGACCATCGACGGCTATGTAAATGATTACAGTTGCAGTTCTCTCTGAGAGATACAGGGTGACAATTATTGAGCTATTAGTTACAGACTGTGGCGTGCACATACTTTATTCAACATGTAAACGTCACTACAGATATTCGGGTTTAGGTTGTGACTTTATCGATGCGCCTGCCATCATTGGCGATGATGTTTCGCAAATGAATAGCGAATTTCTGGATGACCTGGTGAAGTGCCGGAACATCGATGCTGTCGACGACCTCCTGAATGGCTCTTTTCATCTCAGAAATAGTTTTGGGGTTATTCCTGTACACCTTGTCTTTAATATAGCCCCACAGAAAGGAGTCGCATGTGTTGAGATGCGAAGAACATGACGGCCTATCGAGGCCCATGCCAGAGGGATGTGGGTACTACACAGCCAGAATGCGGTCCCCAAAGTGCTCCTACAGGACATCAAACACTCTCCTGCTTCGATGGGGTCGAGCTCCGCATTGCATGAACCAATCGAGTCGAAATCTGGGGCACTTTGGATAATGGGGATGAAATCATCTTCCAAAACCTTTACGTACCTTTCGGTAGTCACCGTGCAACCAGAAATATCGCACCGATTATTCCGTGACTGGACATTGCATACTACATAGTCACCTGTTGAGGGTCAAGAGATTTCTCGATCGCGAAATGCGGATTCTCTGTCTCCTAAAAGCGCAAATTTTGCTTATTGACGAACCAATTCAAATGAAATTGAACTTCGTCGCTAAACCAAACCAAATAACTCCCATCATGCCCAGCAGTCAACCGTGGAGTTTCAACGTCATAACGCAAACCATTCAGGATTTATGACGATTTCATTTGATATAGTTTAATAATTCTCGCCCTGTCTAATGGTCATCAGAAAGCATAGTATTGTTCGCGTTTACTGTTATTAACAGTCATGGGGCGTCAACAACGTCGGATTTTCAGTGATCACTATGAAGGACATGGAGATGTTGCTTACCCGTGTAAGACAGCCTTATCAGCGCCTGACAGAGTTTGAAAGGGGTCTTATTGTGTGCCTCCCTTTGACCAGCTAGTCGAATCGTGCAAATATCCAGATTTTGGGACACGTGGACGCGACAGAGGCTCAATGCTGGACTGCGTGGGAGCATGAGGGCAAGAATATTCGACTTAAAGGTCCCGGTCGATCCCCACGAGAGTGGATCACCAAATTGTGCACCATGCACATCATAACTCCTTCATATATACACCTGCCATTCGAGAACAAGTAATGGACTCCCTCTGACATTCTAAATCGTCCTGCACCATGAGTCGGAGACCAGCAGTAGCTGGACTCATTACCATCTCACGTGTAGGCTGCTGTTAACACCACAGCGCAAAAGGCAGCGTTTGGAATGGTGTTATGACTGGAAATCATGGAATGCTGATGACTAACATCCCTTTGTGTTCTGCAACGAATTATGGTTGTATGCTAGCACTGGCGACCATAATCGGCGAATATGATGGCGACCTGGGGAGAGGTCACGTTCTTTCAATGTTTAGGAGGGGTACATCAGTGTTACAACTGAAGTCATGGTGCGGGGAGCCATCAGGTATGACTTCAAGTCACGGCTGCTAATGACTGCGAAAACTATGACTGCACAACAATATGTCACCGACATCTTGTAACGTCATGTGTTACTTTTCACACGACAGCATCCTGGTGTCATTTTTCACAGGACAATGCTCACACACACATGGCATGTGTCTCTATGAACTGTCTGCGTGATGTTGCAAAGTTTCTCCCGTAGGCAGCAAGATCACGAAATTTATCCCCAATAGAACATGTGAGTGATCACCTCTGGCGTCACCGAGCGAGGTGGCGCAGTGGTTAGCACACTGGACTCGCATTCGGGAGGACGACGGTTCAATCCCGTCTCCGGCCATCCTGATTTAGGTTTTCCGTGATTTCCCTAAATCGCTTCAGGCACATGCCGGGATGGTTCCTTTGAAAGGGCACGGCCGATTTCCTTCCCAATCCTTCCCTAACCCGAGCTTTCGCTCCTCTCTAATGACCTCGTTGTCGACGGGACGACACTAACCACCACCACCACCTCTGGCGTCAACTCCACCCCAGCGCCATTATACGGGTGTCAAGAATCTTGGCTTAGGAGAGGATGCAGCAGATTTGATACACCCTTACCAATCGATTCGGTGTATGCATGCAGGTCGGAGGGGGTGCAGCGTCAACTGATAAGTTAGCCCATACTTTCATGTCCTTTGTAAATCTCACTCGAATACATTTCGTTTCCTTGTCCCCTTCTGTGTTTTTCACTTTTTATCAAACAGCGTATTTTGTGATAAAGTGCACTTGCACTGGTGACCGAAACATTGGTCTTATAAAGAACTGACGACGTGAGCACTGTGGAGGAAGCGGTTCTCAGGAGTGTGTTTCACGAGACTGTGGATCGTGCATTTATACGAGGTTTTGTTAGCAATAACCTAACTGAGTTATGTCTGATTATTTCTTCCCAGAAGAACTCGTTTTACTTCCGAAATGTGTAGTTGTGGAGAATGCCGTTCACCCTAGTCACTAAATTAAATAAATCACGCACAGTTCTGTTACTAATCCCCTAAACACTATAAGGGTAGACGATACATCCATTCACTTCTGTCTGTAATCAATAGCAACCAGGTTGTTGCTCGTGAAAGTGTGGTAACATGACACCAAGTACAATGTAAGCACAGTCTGCATGGTTTGACGGTTGCTACATGCAGTTTCCCCTCGCTGGGATGCTTAGACCAACAGCGAATTAGCATCTTTAATTCCGTTCGTCGGTGCACAGAAAGGAATGGCGGACGCCGTGATTTACTTCTCAATAGGCACATAAAACATGCAACTGCAGCAACAATTATGTAATAGAACGAAGTACTTCAAGCAGAAGAATACTTATAACTAACTAATGCTGGTTCAACAAAGCCACATTGAATGTTAGTAGTTCATCTCAAGCAGTCTTATTTACGTAGCAAAAATTAAGAAAGAAAAAGAAAGAAATTAGTTTTATAATGAAACAAACGATTTACAATATGAATTGCGAAATTCCGTTAAGTCGATTATAATTATCCGGGCTGTTATGCCGTGGTCGGTTGATGAATTCTGTGTTAATTCCGAAAGTTTCGTCCCGGTCTGTCAGTAGCGAGCCAGTGGGTGTGTTGGAACTTCCATCGAGCTACAGACCCCCTTGAAGATGTCTCCCGCAGACGGGGACGAAACTTTGGGAATTAACACAGAATTCATCAACTGACCACGACATAACAGTCCGGATAATTATAATGGACATGACATTTCCGGCCGTGGAAGTCTACATTTTAGTATTAGAAATTCCGTTAAGTCTTTAACTAGTGAGAGCGCATGGCACTGCACCTTGGTTGTTCGTTGAGATGGGCGGTGGCGTGTTGAGCTGACGGCGGCGGCTTCTGATGTCGCAGTCGAAATTATTACTGCAGCTCTTTTTGTCGTATTTCCACGGGGAAGTATGTTAATGAAGTCTCTTGTCGGTTAGCTGTAAAGTCATTCGCAGTGGAGTTTAACAGGGCTATGGCTGAATAGAAGTAATTTTTGGTGGTACTCTACAGGTTTAGCATCTACACGTTTATCACTCGTTATACACGCTGTGGTCCCGTTTTTACACTGTTCGTGATAATTCCCGACCCCGACATAACTGTTCATCACGTTTACATATAATTAACACGTTTGCGAACTCACAGTCAATAAAAGCGTTCTTGCACCTGATCCACAATTATTGTAATTATGTTCACCGCTACAGTTACGGATTCAAACACTCGGCTGCTCATTAAAAAGACAAATACAACAGGCGTTTTATGGAACCTTGGCTCTCGCGACGCTGTTTCACTCGCAAGGTAGCAATAACTGTAATGTCTACTCTTGTAAGCATTGTGAGTGTCAGCTGAGACACAATCCACTGAGTGATACTCATACCTTTCGATCTTTCTGTTCATAATGATCATTTCATCTTTCATTACGCACTGCGACGGTAATCCCAATCGTCAGTCTTTTAAGTTCCACGATTCACTGTCTCAGCAGGTTTTTGCATCTCAAATCAACTATGCACGTCTCGCCTTACTGCCACACACACACACACACACACACACACACACACACACACACACACACACACGCTGTCTCTCCCTCACCGTGTATCGCTGCACCGCTGTGATCTCAATACTGCTCTTCGTGCTTTCATGTCTACGATTTATACAGCAGGTCTTCACATCACAGTTAATATTACAAATGCAGATAAATTAAACAAAAGAATTTAAGGTCTTTCATATTCAAGTAATATTACGAAAACATATTTATCCGTTGTTGTTGTTGTTGTGGTCTTCAGTCCTGGAACTGGTTTGATGCAGCTCTCCATGCTACTCTACCCTGTGCAAGCTTCTTCATCTCCCAGTACCTACTGCAACCTACATCCTTCTGAATCTGCTTAGTGTAGTCTTCTCTTGGTCTCCCTCTACGATTTTTACCCTCCACGCTGCCCTCCAATACTAAATAGGTGATCCCTTGATGCCTCAGAACATGTCCTACCAACCGATCCCTTCTTCTGGTCAAGTTGTGCCACAAACTTCTCTTCTCCCCAATCCGATTCAATACTTCCTCATTAGTTATGTGATCTACCCATCTAATCTTCAGCATTCTTCTGTAGCACCACATTTCGAAAGCTTCTACTCTCTTCTTGTCCAAACTACTTATCGTCCATGATTCACTTCCATACATGGCTACACTCCATACAAATACTTTCAGAAATGACTTCCTGACACTTAAATCTATACTCGATGTTAACAAACTTCTCTTCTTCAGAAACGCTTTTCTTGCCATTGCCAGTCTACATTTGGTATCCTCTCTACTTCGACCATCATCAGTTATTTTGCTCCCCAAATAGCAAAACTCCTTTACTACTTTAAGTGGCTCACTTCCTAATCTAATTCCCTCAGCATCACCCGACTTAATTCGACTACATTCCATTATCCTCGTTTTGCTTTTGTTGATGGTCATCTTATATCCTCCTTTCAAGACACTATCCATTCCGTTCAACTGCTCTTCCAAGTCCTTTGCTGTCTCTGACAGAATTACAAAGTCATCGGCGAACCTCAAAGTTTTTATTTCTTCTCCATGGATTTTAATACCTATTCCGAATATTTCTTTTGTTTCCTTCACTGCTTGCTCAATATACAGATTGAATAACATCGGGGAGAGGCTACAACCCTATCTCACTCCCTTCCCAACCACTGCTTCCCTTTCATGTCCCTCGACTCTTATAACTGCTATCTGGTTTCTGTACAAATTGTAAATAGCCTTTCGCTCCCTGTATTTTACCCCTGCCGCCTTCAGAATTTGAAAGAGAGTATTCCAGTCAACATTGTTAAAAGCTTTCTCTAAGTCTACAAATGCTAGAAACGTAGGTTTTCCCTTCCTTAATCTAGCTTCAAAGATAAGTCGTAGGGTCAGTATTGCCTCACGTGTTCCAACATTTCTACGGAATCCAAAAGGATCTTCCCCGAGGCCGGTTTCTACTAGTTTTTCTATTCGTCTGTAAAGAACTCGCGTTAGTATTTTGCAGCTGTGACTTATTAAACTGATAGTTCGGTAATTTTCACATCTGTCAACACCTGCTTTCTTTGGGATTGGAATTATTATATTCTTCTTGAAGTCTGAGGGTATTTCGCCTGTCTCATACATCTTGCTCACCATATGGTAGAGTTTTGTCAGGACTGGCTCTCCCAAGACCGTCAGTAGTTCCAATGGAATGTTGTCGACTCCGGGGGCCTTGTTTCGACTCAGGTCTTTCAGTGCTCTGTCAAACTCTTCACGCAGTATCGTATCTCCCATTTCATCTTCATCTACATCCTCTTCCATTTCCATAATATTATCCTCAAGTACATCGCCCTTGTATAGACCCTCTATATACTCCTTCCACCTTTCTGCTTTCCCTTGTTTGGTTAGAACTGGGTTTCCATCTGAGCTCTTAATATTCATACAAGTGGTCCTCTTATCTCCAAAGGTCTCTTTAATTTTCCTGTAGGCAGTATCTATCTTACCTCTAGTGAGATAAGCCTCTACATCCTTACATTTGTCTTCTAGCCATCCCTGCTTAACAATTTTGCACTTCCTGTCGATCTCATTTTTGAGACGTTTGTATTCCTTTTTGCCTGCTTCATTTACCGCATTTTTATATTTTCTCCTTTCATCAATTAAATTCAATATTTCTTCTGTTACCCAAAGATTTCTACTAGCCCTAGTCTTTTTAACAACTTGATCCTCTGCTGCCTTCACTACTTCATCCCTCAAAGCTACCCATTCTTCTTCTATTGTATTTCTTTCCCCCATTCCTGTCAATTGCTCCCTTATGCTCTCCTTGAGACTCCGTACAACCTCTGGTTCTTTTAGTTTATCCAGGTCCCATCTCCTTAATTTCCCACATTTTTGCAGTTTCTTCAGTTTTAATCTACAGGTCATAACCAATAGATTGTGGTCAGAGTCCACATCTGCCCCTGGAAATGTCTTACAATTTAAAACCTGGTTCCTAAATCTCTGTCGTACCATTATATAATCTATCTGAAACCTGTCAGTATCTCCAGGCTTCTTCCATGTATACAGCCTTCTTTTATGATTCTTGAACCAAGTGTTACCTATGATTAAGTTGTGCTCTGTGAAAAATTCTACCAGGCGGCTTCCTCTTCCATTTCTTTGCCCCAGTCCATATTCACCTACTACTTTTCCTTCTCTCCCTTTTCCTACTACCGAATTCCAGTCACCCATGACTATTAAATTTTCGTCACCCTTCACTATCTGAATAATATCTTTTATTTGATCATACATTTCTTCAATTTCTTCGTCATCTGCAGAGCTAGTTGGCATATAAACTTGTACTACTGTAGTAGGTGTGGGCTTCGTATCTATCTTGGACACAATAATGCGTTCACTATGTTGTTTGTAGTAGCTTATCCGCATTCCTATTTTCCTATTCATTATTAAACCTACTCCTGCATTACCCCTATTTGATTTTGTGTTTATAACCCTGTAGTCACCTGACCAGAAGTCTTGTTCCTCCTGCCACCGAACTTCACTAATTCCCACTATATCTAACATTAACCTATCCATTTCCCTTTTTAAATTTTCTAACCTACCTGCCCGATTAAGGGATCTGACTTTCCACGCTCCGACCCGTAGGACGCCAGTTTTCTTTCTCCTGATAACGACATCCTCTTGAGTAGTCCCCGCCCGGAGATCCGAATGGGGGACTATTTTACCTCCGGAATATTTTACCCAAGAGGATGTCATCATCATTTAACCATACAGTGAAGCTGCATGCCCTCGGGAAAAATTACGGCTGTAGTTTCCCCTTGCTTTCAGCCGTTCGCAGTACCAGCACAGCAAGGCTGTTTTGGCTATTGTTACAAGGCCAGATCAGTCAATCATCCAGACTGTTGCCCCTGCAACTACTGAAAAGGCTGCTGCCCCTCTTCAGGAACCACACGTTTGTCTGGCCTCTCAACAGATACCCCTCCGTTGTGGTTGCACCTACGGTACGGCTATCTGTATCGCTGAGGCACGCAAGCCTCCCCATGAGCGGCAAGGTCCATGGTTCATGGGGCGGGGGATTTATCCGTTAGGGAAAACGAAATAAACTGCAGTTACGTTTTAACATTATTAGCAAATACAGCTGTGATACACCATCATAGATATGAATACTTAGTCTAAGAAAGCAAAAGAAGTGACTGAAAAAGGAGAAAAAATTTATCTATCCCCAATGGCTATGTCTTCAAAGCATCCACCCCAGATTGTTTTGTTGCGGAATTTGCTACGTTACTCATCCTTTTGTAATTGCTTTTATGTGAGCTGCTACCTGGACTCCTGTGACCGACTAGGCAATTATGAAATCATCGTCCACAGACATTTCTTCCTCGACAGCTGTTAATTGTCTCGACTTTCTGAAACCAGAGACAGTCCGTTATATTCCTTGACTTTTAACAACTTTTAGTGTGAGCAAAAGTGAGAACACAAGACGCCATGGGGAGCAATTAAAGGGTAGTCATACAAGCAACCTTTGATCCTTGATGAAGGGAGAAGTGAACCCTGGGAACTGATTGTGGTTTTTAAATACTATGGTGAAATTTAACAGATCCTGGAGTGGTAGATAACTGTGATATACTGGGAGGAAGTAAGAGGTTTGCACGAGCGGAGCAGCTTCCGGAACTAACGGAATAAAATTTTACCTCTGACCAGTGGCACAATATTGACAAAACTGCCGACCCAGGAGGTCAGGTGTGGCAAGACAGAGCAAAGACCTTAATCTTATCATCTACTCTGTGTCCCTCATCTGTAATCTGCCCAGACGGCCCTACGCAAAATCGCCCACTCGCATGTCATGCTCTGAGGATATGCACCTCAACGAGATGCGCAGTGCTTTGCAAGACACTGCTTCATACCTGAGAGAGCTGCTTAGTGCGTCAGTGGGGAAAACCGAACTTTGTGATGTGTCGATATATGAACAGAGGAGAGGAAGCATTAAACAACGACAGTCCAGGCGTTTTCCCGAGAGTCACGGTAAGTGCAGAACAGCTCTCCGGCTGCGGTTTCATCTGTAGGCCAACGATAGAGTACAATGAAAAAGCCAGGCCGTAGACCTTTCAAATTAAGATCCATCAGGAAACGGAGTTCTGAGATTCTGAAGTCTGCTCAACCACTTTATAGATGTGTAGCTAGCAGAAAAGTTTGTGGTGGGTGGTACTCTCATGTTTCTTTAGCAGTTTCTTTAGAGGGAAACTGTCCCTCTAAGAAACATCCACTGCTGCACAATAGATAAAAAAAGAAACAGAGGAATGTAGACTCTGAGATGCTGAGGAAAACGAATTTTCCTGTCGGAAGGGGACAGAAGTCCCTTAACGACTAACGTAGCAAAATCTTATCGAAAGATCTATAACAAAATCAAAAGAAATTCTAATCGTATGTGAGGGCTTTGTGTGGCATCAAATATAATGTACAGACACTCGTAGATGGCACTTGTAATGAAACTGAAAGCTGCGAATCATTCAAATATTCCTGTATAAAAAGAACATCCAGGAGTACTGCTCGATTTCAGTACAGAGATGAGTGGTACAGATATTAGAGTCGGTGTGGGAGGATAGCGAGGCCATTTCAGCAATTAAGCTAGTGCAGAAACTGTTATACGTTATAGCTGGATTGACTGATGTGCCACAGCTCTCCCTAACCAAGGGACGAGTGGACGCTGAGTATTATCAGTGGGTGCAATTTCACTTGGCGAGTGGTCGTGGCACAGGGGGAGGAACGCGGTTGGCGCCCTATGTTTTGTTGCTAGGAAAATGTTTAAATTTGATGATGTGGTGGGTGCCAGTGTAATAATAAGTCGGCAGTACTAGAGCGTGCTGAAAAGTAATGCCTCCGAATTTTTATGTAAGAACTCTCAAAGCTTATTGAATAAAACAGCCGTTATTAACTTTCTGCGTCTTTATTCTTCATGTCTAAGTATTTAATTCTCAACATAGCCACCTACCAACGAACACTTCTCTCCCAAATGAAATTTGTGATTTGTTTGAGGATTTTTTGTTAGGGTGGCTCCAGCACATTATCTTATATGGAGAGTTGTCGAGAGGTACAAAAATATACCATCAGACCTTGAGAAGATTACAAAGACGTGCAAACTTTGGAAACGTGGTTTGAATGTTCAAAAATTTAAGTTTGTGCACTTCAAAAAACACAAAAACAGTAAATCCTTTGACTACAGTATAAATGTGGCAATTACAATCAGTCAGTTGGAACAAGTGGGAGCATCAGTTTGTAGGGACGTGAAATGGAATGATCACATGGGCTCAGTCGTAACTAAAGCAAGTAGCGGACTTGGGCTCATTGTTACAATACTGCGAAAATCAGTCTGCAAAGGAGATTGCTTATAAAACACTCATGCACCCTGAAGTGTTGTTCAGGTGTGTGGTACACATACCAAATGGAGTTACACGTATACAAGACTTGCAAAGAACAGCTTGAATGATAACGTTTTCATCAGATCCTTTTGGGAGAGTGTCGTAAAGATGCTCGCAGACACCAACTATCCCCGGGAAGACTACATATAAAGTTTCAAGAGCCAGACTTTAGTGACAGAACTAGGAATATTCTGCAGCTCCCACCTACTGTTTGCACAGGGACCACGAAGACGAGACACAGTAAATACAACGCTCTTGGAAGGATTTAAGCTATCATTCTTCCCGCTCTTCGTGGACGAAAGGAAGGAGGACGAACATTAATTCTAGTGCGATGGGAAATATCCTCTGTCATGAAACTTTCTGGCAAATTAAAACTGTGTGCCGGACCGTAACTCGAACAGAAGTGCAACCATCCGCGAGCAGTGCTCTTATCGACAGATCTTCTCCCCCCCCCCCTCCCCTTTCCCCGCACTGCCCTTGCAATTGTGTCACCTTATAACATATTTTTCAAAGTGAACTGAAGTTCTCATCCATACCCTACATACAAGTCATACCTTTACGAAAAGATATTGCGCACGAAAGCCTTAACAACAGCGTAGGGGTACACTTCGCTGCAGAGTGGCGTATTTACTCTGGAATCCCCTTCCTATGCACATCACAGTGGTTGCAGGGTGGTTAACTACTAATGAAATAAAACGGAAGAGTCTGTTAAATTTTACTACTTCTTCCATACAAAATGAGTGTAGCTACACTGCCTGAAAGAAAAATGAACCATCCAGAATACATGGTCGGACATCATTGTAACTTCGTACATGTACACACCGTTGGCGGGTATGCAAACGATTAGAGTTGCCTTTCTTTGCGACAGCTAGAATGGCCCCCAGAGTGCGTTGTTGTTCGTGTTGAACGTTCTTACCATGCCTGGCAAGTACACTCATGCTCATAAATTAAGGATAATGCAGATACATGGTGAAACAACGCTCTGTTGGGCGGTTTGCGGGTTTAAATCACCTCGGGGTATGACAATGCGGTGCATTTGACCTGCGGTCGTCGCGCGTTGGCGCTGGCAGCAGTCAACATACGCAGCGGTGTGTTGGTGCAGGTCACAGTACGGTGCAGCGTGTAAGTGTGTAGACGTTTCCAGACGTGGTAATGGTGACTGTGTGTTGAAAACGGCTCAAAGAACACATATTGATGACGTTATGAGAGATAGAATACTAGGGCGACTGGAGGCTGGTCAAACACTGCAGGTCGCAGCACGGGCCCTCAGCAGACAGGAAACGTGTCCAGGTGCTACAGTACGGGTCGTTCACAGTGTACAACACCACAAGAAGACCGTTGTCTCACCATCAGTGCCCGCAGACGGCAACGGAGTGCCGAAGGTAGATTTTCTCGGGACCTTACCGCAGCCACTGGAACAGTTGTCTCCAGACACACAGTCGACAGACGACTGAACAGACATGGTTTATTCGCCCGGAGACCTGCAAGGTGCATTCCACTGACCCCTGGTCACAGGAGAGCCGCAAAGTCTGGTGTCAATCACACAATACATAGTCATTGGAACAGTGTTCTCAGGTTATGTTCGCAGACGAGTCCACGTATAGTCTGAAAAGTGATTCTCGCTGGGTTTTCATCTGGCGTGAACCAGGAACCACGTACCAACACCTTAATGTCCTTGGAAGGAAACTGTAATGGGGTCGTGGTTTGATGGTGTGGGGTGGGATTATGATTGGTGCACGTACACCCCTGCATGTCTTTGACAGAGGAACTGTAACATGTCAGGTCTGCCATACGGTTCTAAAACTTTACGTGCTTCCAGTCTTCCTGGTTGGTTGATTGAAGGTTTGAAGTCGTCGATCGAGGAAGTGGCGACAATCACTCATTGTCGGCGGTAGCTGTTGCAGAAGCTGGATGTTGGCGCGCCTTCTTCTCGACACTGTCACCAGGCGAAACGGGCTCTTGATGTGCGCCAGCTAATGCTTCCCGTCCACGACACGGTGTCAGAAACTGTCATAGCAAGTCGAGCGCAATTACATGCTGCCAAACCCCGAAAGCGTGGCAACTCGCGGGAGCGTCACACAACACACCTGCTCCACCGCCCTACTCCCGCTCTGTCTGTGCTCCACGCAGCAGAGTTAACACTACCAAAGAGCCTAAACACTTTGGTTCTCCACACGACCTATCTATGTAATCGTTCTATAGCATAATTTTCCCTAGGCAAGACCCAACGTAAAAATACAAATAATATTTAGAAAAGAAACCAATTATACATCGACATAAATGCATAAACATATATACAGAAATTGTAAAACAATTACAATATATAAAGACACAGAAATTTCATATCTTTAGGTAACAAAATAAGGAAAAATTTATAGTACAATAGATGGAAATAGGAGGATATGCATTTCCGGCAGTACAACTTACAGATCTGTGTCGTGTGTTTCCCTATGTGCCTCTGCTATTAGCGCCAGTTTTGCGCAGTGCCACGTTGTGTGGCACCACATTCTGCAAATATCCTTAATTTATGATCGTGTGTGTACATAATGGGCGTGAACAGCAACTGACGTTGAGCGACGACTGTGAGGCACACGGAGATGCTGCATTATATCGGCAAGAGGCCTTATTATGTGCCTCCAGTTGGCCGGCTGGTCGAATCGTGCAATATGTAGATCTGTGGGGCATTCGGATTTGACGGTGACCCGAGGCTGGAATGCATGGGAACATGAGGGCCTGCATACACGTGCTAAGAATCTGGTCGACCACGTCTGACCACCGCAAGCAAGGATCGCTGTACTGTGCACTGAGTGCATCGTAACACCTTCACATCCGTACCTATCATCCACAAACAAGTAACAGACTTCGTGCAAAATTCTATCATCCCACACTATTGTAGCCTGACTAGGGCATAACTGTCCTTCTCGTAGGCTACTGTTAACACCACAAGACAAACGGCTGCGTTTGGAGTGGTGCCGTGAACAGGAATTGCTAAATGATAGCTTCATACTGTATTCAGCTATGAATCGCGGTTCTGCTCCACCCCGGATGACCATCGTTGATGAGTATGGCAGCGACCTGGGAGAGGTCCCATTCTTCCAATGTTTTGGAGAGGCACAGCGGTCATATTATGGAGAGCTATTGGGTATGACCTCAGGCCACCGCTGTTAGCGACTGAGGAAATTACGATGGCACAACGGTACATCACGGACATCCTGATCCCTCATGTGTTACCGCTCATGCAACAGTATCGTGGCACCACTTTTCAACAGGACGCTACGAACATCGACCATTGCAGGTCTGAATGACGTCTGGTGGCACTGCACGCACGTGACATGTCACGGAAAGTATGTGAACGGTGAACGGTGTAGAAACGAATGACGACTTATTTTAGAGACGGTAGGGACTGCAAATGGGGAAGTCCTCTGATACGACTGACCTTGACAAAGGGCAGATTGTTATGGCTTCCATCGGACCTGTAGTAGAAATCGAAGGTATCAGACAGCTGATGAGCACATGAACATTATTGCAGAACTACATTATTCCCTTCATGCTTAATGTCTTCCCCAATTGGGATGGCACCTTCCAGCATGATAGCTATCCACCTTTCAGGGCCTAAGTTGTTATGCTACAATGATTTGAGAATCATGATTGTGAGCTCACGTTAAAGTCTTGGGCACGAAGTCCACCATGTCTGAATCTGATGGAAAACATCTGACAAGGGGAGGCCACGACGTTTGGAATGCGGATTTACTGCAAACTTAGTACACTCGTAGTACTTCATTAAGACAACAAAATGTGTAAGCAGTTCGGCGTACTTCTCAAGCATTATTGAGAAAATCGCAAGATAATTTAGGTCGTCAAATACACTCCTGGAAATTGAAATAAGAACACCGTGAATTCATTGTCCCAGGAAGAGGAAACTTAATTGACACATTGTTGGGGTCAGATACATCACATGATCACACTGACAGAACCACAGGCACATAGACACAGGCAACAGAGCATGCACAATGTCGGCACTAGTACAGTGTATATCCACCTTTCGCAGCAATGCAGGCTGCTATTCTCCCATGGAGACGATCGTAGAGATGCTGGATGTAGTCCTGTGGAACGGCTTGCCATGCCATTTCCACCTGGCGCCTCAGTTGGACCAGCGTTCGTGCTGGACGTGCAGACCGCGTCAGACGACGCTTCATCCAGTCCCAAACATGCTCAATGGGGGACACATCCAGAGATCTTGCTGGCCAGGGTAGTTGACTTACACCTTCTAGAGCACGTTGGGTGGCACGGGATACATGCGGACGTGCATTGTCCTGTTGGAACAGCAAGTTCCCTTGCCGGTCTAGGAATGGTAGAACGATGAGTTCGATGACGGTTTGGATGTACCGTGCACTATTCAGTGTCCCCTCGACGATCACCAGAGGTGTACGGCCAGTGTAGGAGATCGCTCCCCACACCATGATGCCGGGTGTTGGCCCTGTGTGCCTCGGTCGTATGCAGTCCTGATTGTGGCGCTCACCTGCACGGCGCCAAACACGCATACGACCATCATTGGCACCAAGGCAGAAGCGACTCTCATCGCTGAAGACGACACGGCTCCATTCGTCCCTCCATTCACGCCTGTCGCGACACTACTGGAGGCGGGCTGCACGATGTTGGGGCGTGAGCGGAAGACGGCCTAACGGTGTGCGGGACCGTAGCCCAGCTTCATGGAGACGGTTGCGAATGGTCCTCGCCGATACCCCAGGAGCAACAGTGTCCCTAATTTGCTGGGAAGTGGCGGTGCGGTCCCCTACGGCACTGCGTAGGATTCTACGGTCTTGGCGTGCATCCGTGCGTCGCTGCGGTCCGGTCCCAGGTCGACGGGCACGTGCACCTTCCGCCGACCACTGGCGACAACATCGATGTACTGTGGAGACCTCACGCCCCACGTGTTGAGCAATTCGGCGGTACGTCCACCCGGCCTCCCGCATGCCAACTATACGCCTTCGCTCAAAGTCCGTCAACTGCACATACGGTTCACGTGCACGCTGTCGCGGCATGCTACCAGTGTTAAAGACTGCGATGGAGCTCCGTATGCCATGGCAAACTGGCTGACACTGACGGCGGCGGTGCACAAATGCTGCGCACGCCCCACGTGTTGAGCAATTCGGCGGTACGTCCACCCGGCCTCCCGCATGCCAACTATACGCCCTCGCTCAAAGTCCGTCAACTGCACATACGGTTCACGTGCACGCTGTCGCGGCATGCTACCAGTGTTAAAGACTGCGATGGAGCTCCGTATGCCATGGCAAACTGGCTGACACTGACGGCGGCGATGCACAAATGCTGCGCAGCTAGCGCCATTCGACGGCCAACACCGCGGTTCCTGGTGTGTCCGCTGTGCCGTGCGTGTGATCATTGCTTGTACAGCCCTCTCGTAGTGTCCGGAGCAAGTATGGTGGGTCTGACACACCGGTGTCAATGTGTTCTTTTTTCCATTTCCAGGAGTGTATATACTTGTGCCTGCCCGTTTATACGAGGAAGTGGCGGCAGCCGAGTGGGTAGCGTTCAAGCCCCGTAATCGCTGGATCGCTGGATCGTGTCCCGTTCGTCAGTTTTTTTATTTTTAACACAGTCATTTTCTTTACTATTTATGTTACAATTGATATAATGAGAAAAGTACGTGTAATCGGATGAACTTTTATTAAATTTACTATGTTATTTGGTAGTGTACAAATTTTTATTATCACAAATAATATAATATTCATAACTATCGACTAGTAAACAACCAAACGCATGAAGTTATACTGAAAATGTATGCTTGTCCATGATCTGGGAAATCCCTTACACCTGGAAGGAGCCCGAAACTACTTGTTACCTCCCAAATTTTGACCGGCACAAACGGCTTTCGAAAGATGTACAATTAATTGTCGCTTTCGACATTACGAGTACAATGGCAGGATGATATTTTTCGTAAAAACATGGAAAACATAAAGTTAAACGGCGCCAGCTGCATTGATTAAATGCTGTTTCCGCGTACGCAAGGTCTTTTGAGATTTTCCGTGGAATAACAAACCTCGTTAACATTTTCAAAAACCTCCCTTTCAGCCGATAATTTGGAAGCAAACCATGCATACCGCAGCATTTCCTCAGATATCGGCTCTGATAATTGATCATGCAATATCGAGTGTATTTTAATAGCGCCTTCACGAGAAGCAATTTCTCGTTCTTTTTCGATTAAATACAAACAGTTTTGAAGACACGGACAAGTATACATTTTCAGTATCACTTTATGCGTTTGGTCGTTTACTAGTCGATAGTTATGAATATTATATTATTTGTGGTAATAAAATTTGTATACTGTCAAATAACATTGAAAATTTAATAAAAGTTCATCCGATTACACGTAGTTTTCCCATTATATCAATTGTAATATAAATAGTAAAGAAAATGACTGTGTTGGAAATTAAAAAATAACTGACGAACGGGACTCGATCCCATGATCCAGCGATTACGGGGCTTGAACGCTACCCACTTTTTTTTATTTTTTTTTATTTTAAGAAAAGCTGATTTTGTTCGCTATTGTTCGTTGCATCTGCTCGGGGCGGACGCCGTTTGACATCCGTTTAAGTTCGCTGTTTGATCGATTAACTCAGGTTTTTTTTGTTTTTGTTTTTGCAGAAGGCAGCTAACCCTCTGACCGAACACGCTGAGCTACCATGCCGGCATATAAATGTTTCAAATGTCTCTGAGCATTATGGGACTTAACATCTGAGGTCATCAGTCCCCTAGAACTTAGAACTACTTAAACCTAACTAACCTAAGAACATCACACACATCCATGCCCGATGCAGGATTCGAACCTGCGACCGTAGCAGTTGCGTGGTTCCAGACTGTAGCGCCTAGAACTGCTCGGCCACAACGGCCCCCATAACCAGCAGCAGATACTACAAATCTGACTCGCAAAGAGATTACAGCCATCATGTCTTGGACGACATAGGAAACTCCTCCGTGATGTCCAAAAATACAACAGAGCGTTGTGGCTAAGGCGGAAATCAGCGTACACTCTCTTTCTTCAGTGACTAACTTCTGTGCGAGTTTTCATCCAAACCCATAACTTACAATAGGTGGGGTCACCCTTGTATATTTCATCGAACTGGATAAAGTTGTTTTATATTATTTTTCATTAATTCATGGAATGTAGAGTCTTTAGATATAGATGCAGATAATTTCATTGTGTGGACATTAGTGTCTATCATGTATGAGCAATTCGTGTATCAGATTTTTTCAGTTTAGCTTTCACTTCTTGTACTCGAAGATATTGATTTCGTAATATAGTTGCGTTCGAGGTAAGTGGCTGGGCTGAACTAGTGTTGTCTTTCTGTCCAGAGGCCGGACCGCCGCTGGAGGTGAAACTACGAGCCCGCGTCGTCGACGTCTTGACCATCAACGAGTTCCAGTCGGTGAGTGCGACGCGCTAAGACTGCACTGTGTGTCAACAAGCTCAGATGAACATTTTCCTTTAAAACTTAAGAAGGTGGAAAAACAAGCATTTCTAGCCACGTACGTTCAACTGAGCGCTATGAATAAATTTATCTGCGTAGTTCACCATATCCGTTCAAGTAAACTAGAATATTATGAAGCCACAGGAAATTCCGCAAAATGATTGAAGTCATATTATTCTCACAGGAAAAGATTCCCAGTAGGAAATAGTCGTGTGTTAATGTACAGGTCTTCATCAGAATGAGAAATAATTATGTATGGTGTCCCACAGGGTGATTTCTTAGCGCCATTACTTTTTCTTTGTAATAATATTTCAACAGTAACATTACCACATGCTACTTTTGTTTCGCTTGCAGATGATGAAACCATTATGATAAATGACAAATGAAATGTAGTCTTACAAATAATCGTTAAAGGTAGTTTCATGGTCATTAATAAATGGTTTCTAGACAATTCAAAGTCTTTAAACTTTGAAAAACTCATTTTATGCCGTTTAGAATCCAAAAATGTATCTATAGAATTCTTGTGATTACAGACTGATAATAGGATCACCTGGGAGGAGCATAGAATAGAACTTCCAAAACGTCTAAACGTACCGTGTACTGTTACTTTTTGGAGTAACTTGTCAAGTCAAACGAAGTTTTCTAGGTCGAAAAGCATGTAATATTATAATATTTATGATGTAGATGAGACGCAGAAAGTAATAAATACATTTTGATAATGATGTGAAAAATACCTGACGATGGTACAAGTGAAGAGGATATGAAAAGCGCACTGTCACTAGCAAGAGAAGCTTTTCGGGAAAAGACGAGAATGCTCGCACGGAATGAAAATTTAAGTATTACGAAGCGTTTTCTGAAAGTAACAGTTCACAGTCTAACCTTCTATGTCAGTGAAACATGCACGATCAACAGTACAGGCAAGACGAAAATAGTTGTTTTAAGTAGGGTAATACGGAAGAATGGTGAAGAGTAGATGGGTGTATCGGATTACATCCTCCTTCCCTGTACCATTAGCGAACGGTGCGTTGGAAGCATGATTGTTGGTAAGCCTCTGTATTACACTGAAGAGCCAAAGAAACTGGTGCGTCTGCCTGATATCGTGTAGGTACCCAGCGAGCACACAGAAGTACCGCAATACGACGTGGCATCGACTCGACTAATGTCTGAGGTAGAACTGGAGGAAACTGACACCATGAATCCTGTAGAGCTATCCATAAATACGTGAGAGTACGAGGAGGTGGAGATCTCTTCTGAACAGCACGTTGCAAGGCATCCCAGATGTGCTCAATAATGCTCATGTCTGGGGAGTTTGGTAGCCAGAGGGAGTGTTTAAACTCAGAAGCGTGTTACTGGAGCCACACTGTAGTAATTTTTGACATTTGGGGTGTCGCATTGTCCTGCTGGAATTTCCCAAGTCCGTCGGAATGCACAATGGAAATGAATAGATGCAGGTGATCAGACAGAATGCTTACGTACATGTCACTTGTCAGAGTCGTATCTAGACATATCAGGGGACCCATATCCAACATGCACACGCCCGAACCATTACAGAGCCTGCACCAGCTTGACCAGTCCCCTGCTAACATACAGGGTGCATGGATTCATGAGGTTGTCTCCATACCCGTACACGTCCATCCGCTTAATACAGTTCGAAACGAGACTCGTACGAGCAGGCAACATGTTTCCAGTCATCAAAGTCCAATGTCGGTGTTGACGGGCCCACTCGAGGCGTAAACCTTTATGACATGCAGTCATCAAGGGTATACGGGTGGACATTCGGTTCCGAAAGCCCGTGTCGATTATATTTCGTTGAATGGATCTCACATTGACACTTGTTGATGGTCCAGAACTGAATCTGCAGCAATTTGCGTAAAGGTTGCACTTCTGTCACGTTGAACGATTCTCTGCACTCGTCGTTCTTCCTAACTGGAAGAGTGCGAAAGCTGAAATAAGCAGTTCACATAATATTTAAAAAACTGGTGATTTCCCAAACTGGGGAACAATCAAGAATGAGGTGCCGCAAGGTTCGGTCTTGGGTCCTCTGCTGTCCTTAATATATATTAATGACTTGCCATTCTATATTCACGAAGATGAAACGCTGGTACTTTTTGCCGATGATACAAGATACAAAAAAGAATGACCTGGTGAAATTGTAAACGATGTTTTTCAGAAAATCATTAAGTGGTTCTCTGCAAATGGGCTCTCATTAAACTTTGACAAAACACAGTACATACACTTCCACACAGTAAATGGAATGACATCATTAATAAATATAGAATTCGATCAGAAATCGGTACCTAAGGTAGAATATTCAAAATTTCTAGGTGTATGCATTGATGAGGTGTTGAACTGGGAAAAACACACTGAGGATCTGCTGAAACGTTTGAGTACAGCTACTTTTGCTATTAGGCTCATTGCAAATTTTGGCGATATACATATGAGTAAATTAGCTTACCACACCTATTTTCATTCTCTGCTTTCGTATGACATCATATTCTGGAGTAATCCATCACTGAGTAAAAGAGTGTTCATTGCACAAAAGCGTGTAATAAGAATAATTGCTGATGCTCATCCAAGATCATCCTGCAGACACTTATTTAAAGAGCTAGAGATCTTCACTGTAGCCTCACAATATATATATATATATTCACTTATGAAATTTTTTTATTAACAATCCGAACGAATTCAAAAGTAATAGCAGTGTAAGTGGTTACAACACTAGGAGAAAGGAAGATCTTCACTACTTAAGGTTAAATCTAACTGTGGCTCAGAAGGGAGTAAATTATGCTGCCACAAAAGTCGTTGGTCACTTACCTAATAGCATCAAAAGTCTGACAGATAGCCATATAGCATTTAAAAGGAAATTAAAAGAATTTCTGAATGGCAACTTCTTCTGCTCATTAGATGAATTTTTGGATATAGTAAGTGGGTAATTACCCGAATGCCCACAAAATAATTATTTAAAATATTAAGTGTCATGTAATATTTTGTGTAATTTAATATCTTGTATAGACACCTTTTATTAACCTGACACGTTCCACATCATTACGAAGTGCCGTATTCATGATCTAAGGAACAAGTAATAATCTAATCTAATCTAATCGGTTTTCTCGTTGTGCTCACTTCGTGAGACGCATGTGGGAGGACATAATATGTTATCGAACTCTACCTAGAACGTACTCTCTCGGAATTTCAATAGTAAATAGTGACGCACAACGCCTCTCTTGTAGTGTCTGCCTCCGGAGTCTTTTGAGCATCTCTTTAAGGCTCTCGCACTGACTAAACGATTCCGTGACCAAGGACGTCGCTTTTCGGTGAACCTTCTCTATCTCTTCTGGTAGTCCTACTTGGTAAGGGTCCCAAGTGATGAAAATCGGTCGAACAAGTGTTTTATAACCCACTTCTATGGTGGATGAGCTACATTTCCTTACTATTCTTCCTGTGAATCTCAGTCCATACCTGAATTTCCTGCTTTTCGTGTGTCTGAGGATTTCACTTACGGTCGGTGATAGATACTTTACGATACATATTGTTTCCAGCACTTTGTCATCAACGATGTAGTTACACAGTAGTGGATTTCTTCCCCTATGTTGTTACATTTGCAGATTGCTGCAGCCCTCTGGCGTTGCTATCTCCTTGTAGACAGGGGCATAATCCTCGAATAGCCTTATAAAGTTTCAGACATTTTCTACTAGATCATTTACATACATTGTAAACAATAACGATCTCATCACATTCGCCTGCGGTGCTCCCGAAATTACCGTGACATCTTTCTCTTTTGTTTCGTTAAGAGATGCGTGTTGAGCCCTCTCTGCAAGGACGTCTTCAATCCAGTTACAACTCTGGTCCGATTCTTGGTAAGTTCGTGTTTTTTTTTTTCACTAAACGGCAGGGTGGGATGGTGTCAAATGTCTTCCTGAAGTCTAGGAACGCAACATCAACTGAGCTGAGTTTCGCAAGCCCTCTGTTCGTGGAATTCACGTTGATCTTTGTGGAGGTGATTTCCGTTCTCCAAAAACGGAGTAAAACCTGAGTATAAAACATGTTTCTTAATTATCCAACCGAGTGACGTACTGATAACTAAAAATGTAAATGTCGTGTGACTGGGGCCTCCCGTCGGGTAGACCGTTCGCCGGGGCTAGTCTTCCGATTTGACGCCATTTCTGCAACTTGCGCGTCGATGGGGGTGAAGTGATGAGGATTAGGGCAACACAATACCCAGTTCCAGGGAGGAGAAAAATCTCTGAGCTAGCTGGGAATCGAACCTGGGGCCTTAGGATTGACACTCTGTCGCGCTGACCACTCAGCTACCGGGGGCGGACGATATACCGATATAGACCTATAGTTATGTGCATCTGTACTACGAGTCTTCTCGAAAACTGGAATAACGTGCGCTTTTTACAGTCGCGAGGTACCTTTCTATGCTCCAGCGACCTACGATAAACTGCTTCAAGTAGGGGAGCTAATTCTTTCGTATAATCGCTGTAGACTCTCACAGGCATCTCATCTAGTCCTGGTGCCTTTCCTCTGCTAAGCATTTGTACTTGGGTTTCTATTCCGCAATCGGTAGTCTGAATACCAACTGGTTCGGCTGGTGAGACCAAGGTGAGGGGAGGCAGCTGGGTTGTCAGTGTAAGCCACACAGTTGCCAGACAACCGAGCGCCCAGCGACAGGTAATCGACAGTTTTCCCCAGACCGCAGGGCTTGAGGACGGCAGTTAGCCATCTGAACAGCATGTCTTAATGTAAGTGGCTTCAAAGATGGCGGCATTGGCAAATGAGAGAGAACAAATCAACTTTGTGATATTTCGAAATTCAGTAGTAATTCACAATTTCATCGCAGCACAAAACTAATCACATCAGTATATTCACGGCACTGAGATTCGTGTACTGATATGTTAATATTATGAATATCGTGAAAACTACAGAAGTTAGGTAGTCACAATAAATGAATAATCTTACAAAAATCAACGAAAATTAATCCTTGCTGAGCCCTTCATGTGATCTTAACAAACTAGGTACTGAATGGTAGCTTAGTACTCTAGCTATCATTCCTAGTAACGACTTATTTATATATATTTTATTTATTGAGATACTTTTTCGTATCTTTTTAATTGTGTGAATGTATAAGATCATTGTATTCTCCACAGGCGTGTGGCAAATAAATGCAGCATGACAATCCTTATACCTACCCCTTTTTAAAATTATTACTTGATTTCTAATTTATTTGATCGAATCTTAACACGGTCTTTTTACAGACACCTATCATTTGAAAGTTGTAACTTGCATATAAGATTTGATACCACCCTGAGCAGAGCATAAAAAGACTCATCTATTGAGCAGGCAAACATCTTTTTTGCTTGTTTTAACAATTTTTTTCTTTGCTATTTGTCATTAACATTCATGACCAATTTTCATGTTTTATTTCCTTGTTTTTTGTCTGCTGTGGTTTTTGATTCCCTGTCAGTATGAACAAATTTCTATTTAAGTACAAAACGTGGTATTTCTAATGTATCACGCAGTTCTAAAAACGCAGGAGGTTACTTGAATTTCGGCTTTACGTGTACTACTGGTGAAAATGAAGAACGACCGTAGTGTGTCATTTGTTTCAAACACCTGAATTTGGCTCTGATTTTATTTTTATGCATGAAACCGTGCGACCGCATCAGACTGCAGAGTTGGAGGAGCTCTTTGAGCGAGTGGATGTACGCCGAATGGAATGGCTTGCCCGCTCCGCCGATCACGATAGGACGCATTCGGGCCATGTATTGCGGGACGTCCGCACTTACCAACGACCATCCAGCAGGTGTAAGCCGTACTGATGAGGAATGGGACGCACTGCCACCAGCTCCTTGTCGGCCTGATGCAAATGATGCATAGCGATCACACACCCTGTTCAGAACCACTTCACGCCTTCCGTAATCTCCAGAGGGCCTTCATGAATCGTATTGGCTCGATTGTAATTACTATTTTTGAGTAAAAATGGTTCAAATGGCTCTGAGCACTATGGGACCAAACATCTATGGTCATCAGTCCCCTAGAACGTAGAACTGCTTAAACCTAACTAACCTAAGGACAGCACACAACACCCAGTCACCACGAGGCAGAGAAAATCCCTGACCCCGCCGATAATCGAACCCGGGAACCCGGGCGGGGGAAGCGAGAACGCTACCGCACGACCACGAGCTGCGGAATTTTGAGTAAAAGTGTCATGTCTGTTCGTCTCACTGCGCATTTCTTTTAGCTACCTTCTGTGGTATACTGTATCAAGTTTCATCCACCTGTGCTTCTTGGTGGTGACGTTTCATGAGAAAGTTAGTTTCGTCCTTAAGTTTTGCACGCCAGTGTTTGGTTCAAATGGCTCTGAGCACTATGGGACTTAACATGTGTGGTCATCAGTCCCCTAGAACTTAGAACTACTTAAACCTAACTAACCTAAGGACATCACACATATCCATGCCCGAGGCAGGATTCGAACCTCCGACCGTAGCTGTCGCGCGGTTCCAGACTGTAGCGCCTAGAACCGCTCGGCCACTCCGGCCGGCCACGCTAGTGTGTTAAGCATCTTACGGAATACAAGGCACAAAGGCAATTCGACTTTTTCAAGAAACAAGAATTGTTCTCTTCAACAAAGATAAAATGGCAATGAGCCGCGCTCCGGCTCACGTTGGTGCTATTTGTAGCTTTCCGCCCTCTGTCGGAGGCCAGACGGTATTGTTTAGTTGCCATGGTTGCGGTTGTTTGCCTTCTTCTCGTGTTGACTGGGGCCACTCGGTTTCGCAAGCGTTGCCTGTCCGCTAGTGGCAGCAGCGGCGGTTATAGATATGCAGTAACTGTTGCCCTATCTTTGGGGCGACGTCGTCGTTTTCTGGGTCCTGTGAGTGGGCCAGTTCGGCTGGCGACTGAGGAGGAGCCAGGTCCGCGCAGTGCCAGAACACGCCGGGATCACTTGCGGCACTCGTGGACTGCCGGATGGAAGGGCTGTGGTCACGAGGGTGCACGACCTCGTCGTAAACCGGATCCAGCAAGCTTTAAGATGAGTGCATTTCAACCCAAGTAGAGAAACGTGCACCATTGTGATATGTCGCGATTCTCCAGTCACTTGGGTTCGTGTTGCTACTCGTAGAGTCGCCGAGGCGAAGAGCAGCGAGTGGAGCGCTTATGAAAGGCGGATCTGATTCCTCGACTTCTTATTACTATTTCCTGCGTTCAACTTGTTATAATTTGTTAAGTTCAACCAGCGATAATTTTTCTTGCTTGGTGGCTGCTAACGCTCCAGTTACCTGCCCTGGGGGTTAGTGTATGTAACGGCAGTGTACGATTCCTCGCCTTGCCGCTGCTGTCCGGTAAGGCTTGTAGTTTTAACAGATTTCTTGAGTGTAGGCCGGCTTGTGATTCTTCTACTCTTGTGGTAGTGATTCCTTTCTCGTTCCGGGTGCTCTTAACACAGTTTTATGAGGAGGGGCGGCGGGGTATGTCTACTGCGCTAGAGGGCGGTTACGGCACCTTCTCGCGCACGCGTTGTGGGTCTTCTGCGGCCTATATAGAGGCCGCCGCTTGCGCTGGGAAGTCAGTTCTGGCGAGATCGTGCACCAGCACTCTCACCTGAAGATGGCGGCCAGTTGGACCGCGGAAATATTGTGTCTTGAAGACGTTACGATCCGGCTGCATACCCGAGAAGAATATTATCAAGTCACGACTAAATTGGCAGGCGCTTCAGTCTGGAACCGCGCGACCGCTACGGTCGCAGGATCGAATCCTGCCTCGGGCATGGACGTGTGTGATGTCCTTAAGTTAATTAGGTTTAGGTAGTTCTAAGTTCTAGGGGCTGATGACCTCAGATGTTAAATACCATAATGCTCAGAGCCATTTGAACGATTAAATTGAACTATTAATTGGACCTGCAGCTCTCCAGAATGAATCGCTACGCCACGTCTCGATAGGAGGTGGTAAGAAAATGGAAAAGTCGCTGTGTGTTCCAGCAGCGGAACGACGGTCCATATCGGCCAGCGGATAGAACGGGCCACTTTTCGTTTCTAGTGTTTGGCTTTAGACAGCGAACGCATACTGTGCTTGGAATAAAACGCAGACATCACTTGCTTTAACTTGAGAGATGTTGCTGTTGAATGGGTGTCACAAACTGTATTTGTTTTTTGTGTCGAAGCTGGTGAACAGTGTAATTTTCAGCATTGATTTGTAGTGTTGAAGGTACAATTAATTTTACCTTTCTAGTATTTGTATTTCAGTAGTCTAATGCAGATTGTACTTCAATAATGAAATCCGGTTCAGTGAGGCCGGGTTATGTTTCCAACAAGTTTCACTGTGCAGTTTCAGGTGGGCAGCATGGACCGTAACAAAAGTCGGCTGCTATGGGCCATAAAAGTAAATCTTTTTTCTTGTTGGACAGGACACCAAGATCCAAGACGAAACCTGCTGGTGAGGATCGAGGGAGTGTTCTGAGACTGCAACGAAGCAAGCGCTTTCAAGTCTTACAGAAGGCGAAATGACTGAATGAGTTGCTGTCGATTGTTATAATATTCCTAGAAATACAAAGTCCACTCAATAAATTCTTGGAAAGGTTGTATATTAATATACAGGGTGGTCCATTGATCGTGATCGGGCCAAATATCTCACGAAATAAGAATCAAACGAAAAAACTACAAAGAGCGAAACTCGTCTAGCTTGAAGGGGGAAACCAGATGGCGCTATGGTTGGCCCCCTAGACGGCGCTGCCATAGTTCCAAACGGATATTAACTGCATTTTTTAAAATAGGAATCCCCATTTTTATGACATATTCGCGTAGTACGTAAAGAAATATGAATGATTTAGTTGGACCACTTTTCGCTTTGTGATGGATGGCGCTGTAATAGTCACAAACGTATAAGTACTTATAAGTACGGACGGTATTTGCTTCGTGATGCATTACCCGTGTTAAAATGGACCGTTTACCAATTGCAGAAAATGGCGATATCGTGTTGTTGTATGGCTATTGTGATCAAAACGCCCAACGGGCGTGTGTTATGTATGCTGCTCGGTATCCTGGACGACATCATTCAAGTATCCAGACCGATCGCCGGATAGTTACGTTATTTAACGAAACAAGAAGTGTTCAGCCACATGTGAAACGTCAACCACGACCTGCGACAAATGATGATGCCCAAGTAGGTGTTTTAGCTGCTGTCGCGGCTAATCCGCACATCAGTAGCCGACAAATTGCGCGAGGATCGGGAATCTCAAAAACGTCGGTGTTGAGAATGCTACATAAACATCGATTGCGCTGCACCAGGAACTGCATTTGAACGTCCTGTACAGCTCTGCCACTGGGCACAAGAGAAATTACGGGCCGATGACAGATTTTTTGCAGTCGTTCTATTTAGCGACAAAGCTTCATTCACCAAGAGCGGTAACGTAAACCGGCTTAATATGCACTATTGAGCAACGGAAAATCCATGATGGCTGCGATAAGTGGAAGATCAGCGACCTTGGCGGGTTAATGCATGGTGCGGCATTATGGGAGGAAGGATAATTGGCCCCCATTTTATCGATGTCAATCTAAATGGTGCAATGTATGCTGATTTCCTACGTAATGTTCTACCGATGTTACTACAAGATGTTTCAATACATGACAGAATGGCGATGTACTTCCAATATGATGGATATCTCGCGTGCAGTCGAAGCGGTATTGAATAGTATATTTCATGACAGGTGGAGTGGTCGTCGTAGCACCATACCATGGCCCGCACGTTCATCGGATCTGACGTCACCGGATTTCTTTCTGTGAGGAAAGTTGAAGGATACTTGCTATCGTGATCCATCGACAACGCCTGACAACATGCGTCAGCGCATTGTCAATGTATGTGCGAACATTACGGAAGGCGAACTACTCGCTGTTGAGAGGAATGTCGTTACACGTATTGCCCAATGCACTGAGGTTGACGGACATAATTTTGAGCATTTATTGCATTAATGTGGTATTTACAGGTAATCACGCTGTAACAGCATGCGTTCTCAGAAATGATAAGTTACAAAGGTACATGTATCACATTGAAACGACCGAAAAAATAATCAAACGTACCTATGTTCTGTTTTTTGATTTAAGAAATCTACCTGTTACCAACTGTTCGTCTAAAATTGTGAGCCATATGTTTGTGACTATTTCAGCGCCATCTATCACAAAGCGAAGAAAGTGGTCCAACTATAACACTCATATTTCTTTACGTACTACACGATTGGGTAATAAAAAGGGGGTTCCTATTTAAAAAAGCACTGTTGATATCCGTTTCATCTATGGCAGCGCCATCTAGCGGGCCAACCATAGCGCCATCTGGTTTCCCCCTTCATGCTAGGCAAGTGTCGTTCTTTGTGACTTTTTCATTTGACGCTTATTTCGTGAAATATTTGGGCCAGTCACGATTAATGGACCACCCCATATATATTTCGCCAAAGCTTGTGCTTCTTTTTTTATTCTTTGGCGGGTCCTGGAACTATTGTCAGGTGGGTTTGGCACCCCTGCCTCGCGAACGATATGTTGGGAATCAGTGAAACAAGATGGCGGCACCCTTGCAGGTTTGCACCGAAGCCGAGTAGCGGCTGTTACCCGAACTGCTGAAACCAATCGAAATTCACCGTGAAATGGCATTGCAATATCGTGAAAGTTGTTTGAGTCGAAAATAAATATGCGAATGGGCAGATAAGTTCGATCAGGGTGTAACAATGGTTGAAGATTATCCACGTCCAGGACGCTCTACCTATGCAGTCACGGAGAACAACGTTATGACAGTTGATGTGTTGATATGGGAAAACAGGCGTATTATCGTGAATGATATAGCTGTAACAATGAACGTTAGTCCAATATGACAAACAGCCAAAAAACAAAAAAAACCCGAAACTAGTCATCATCAAGTAACAAAGAGAGCTATTTTGCAACTTTGGCTGATTGCGATACTGAAATGGATTCATACGTTGCTGACCCTTCAACATCCCAGCATGCTGGACATCCGATGAACATTAGACTACTATACTGTTTCTGACTTACTGATGATGTTCAAGAAAGTGTGTACGAAATGGGTTCCAAAACATTTGACATCAGAAACGAAATAAAGGTACATGGATGAGTGCAGGGAGCTTTTACAACAGTACGAGGCTAAAGGGCAGGCATTTATTCACTTTCTTCGCCGTATTCTAACGGGAGATGAAAGCTGGTTGCATTTTTAACCAACCGAAAGAAGCTCTTAATGGCTCAAGGTTCGCTGATGATGAGGAAGTCCAGGCAGCAGTGCATAAGTAGTTACGGACACGACCCCAAAAATTCTTTGCACGTGGAACAGAGCACCTTGTACAGCTCTAGCATAAGTGCATAGAACTAGAAGCGGGATTACGTTGGAAAGTAAGTGTTGTATTACATACTCGTAATAGATCCTTTAAAAATTTTAAGTTTTTTTATTGAATCACTCTTGTACGCTGAAAAGATGTTTAAAATCAGTTGTAGGGAATTAGCAGACTTCTACGACTCCTCAGATGAGGTTTTTTAAACCAACGTTTTTCGTGGAGAATATTTTGAACAAAACTGGATCCAGTGTGAAAGATGTGAGTGCTGGACTCATGAACTTTCTGTGATCATTGAGGATTCGTTGTATTATAAAGAAAACAGTTATTTTGTATTTTCAACTCAGAAAATTAGAGAAGTATTGTTTTCCTAACTTATGTCGTGTGATAAAACCAAAATATTATTTTCCATAGTAGAATTTGCGTCTCTGTTGAAAATGTTTTCTGTACTTTTCTGATACATTGTATTTTTGATATATAAACAGCTTACTGTTTTTTTAGACACGAAGACACTTTTTTATTTAAAAGCCTCTATTTTGTTATATGTCCCAAATTGCCCGACATTTTCATCAACATCTTGAAATTTAAATCATTCATATCTTTATATGCTGTGTGTCATTTTGATTAGAACGCTTTTTTTCATCATTCACAACAAAGCAAATTTTCAACTAAAGGTTTATGTGATTATACCTCAGTTCAAAACAACAATAAAAGTGGCCCGCTGTTCCCCTATCCTACTTTCCACGCAACGTAAAGTTATGTTTTCTCTGAGAATCAAAGTGCGTTTATACCAAGTGTGGACTGTTTTCTTTTCCTTAATCGGTAATGATCCTTATTTCCTCCACGTCAATGTTAACAACACTGTTTTTACAGATTTTCACTCTGCAGCGGAGTGTGCGCTGATATGAAACTTCCTGGCAGATTAAAACTGTATGCTCGACCGAGACTCGAACTCAGGACCTTTGCCTTTCGCGGGCAAGTGCTCTACCATCTGGGCTACCGAAGCACGACTCACGTCCGGCACTCACAGCTTTACTTCTGCCAGTATCCGTCTCCTACCTTCCAAACTTTACAGAAGCTCTCCTGCGAACCTTGCAGAACTAGCACTCCTGAAAGAAAGGATATTGCGGAGACATGGCTTAGCCATAGCCTGGGGATGTTTCCAGAATGAGATTTTCACTCTGCAGCGGAGTGTGCGCTGATATGAAACTTCCTGGCAGATTAAAACTGTGTGCCCGACCGAGACTCGAACTCGGGACCTTTGCCTTTCGCGGGCAAGTGCTCTACCATCTGAGCTACCGAAGCACGACTCACGCCCGGTTCGCAGAAGAGCTTCTGTAAAGTTTGGAAGGTAGGAGACGAATACTGGCAGAAGTAAAGCTGTGAGTGCCGGGCGTAAGTCGTGCTTCGGTAGCTCAGATGGTAGAGCACTTGCCCGCGAAAGGCAAAGGTCCCGAGTTCGAGTCTCGGTCGGGCACACAGTTTTAATCTGCCAGGAAGTTTCACACTGTTTTTAGTTTAGATTCAGTCACGATGAACAGGTCTTTCCATGCCCTTCCAGCACTTTCACCGTCTTTCACAACAAAATCCGCTTATGTCCATCCTACTATACAGGATGTGTGAGAAGTTCCTGTACCCAATTTTAACTTCTAAAATTGGGAAGAACATTGTTTCGTTACTATCCCTGCTTTGACGACTTGCATTGTGATCAATATTGTTTTGTTTCCGTATTGCATTGTTTCGGTTGTGAAGTCATGGCCGATGCGACGTGGATGCAGTTACACTGTTCATTAGCAATTAGTGGCGTGTTTTTGTGCTTATGTGTGTGTGTGTGTGTGTGTGTGTGTGTGTGTGTGTGTGTGTGTGCCCACGAACATTCATAGACAGTGCAAACAGTGAGGGACTCAACTCGTGAAACAACACTACATGATTGAGAGAAACGTGCTTTTATTTCAGGCAGTGCCGAAGAAGTTCATGTAGGAAAATGTGAAAGGAAAGGTGTGCCATTGTGCCATCGTCGCTCGATCAGGTCAACAGTCTCCAAAGCAATCCAATCACAAAAGAGCAGCGAAGTTCACATATCGCTATCAGCAGTGCCTGACCACAATGTTTGCGAATGAATTATCCAAAGTGGATTTTAGAACATATATTGTGTTCGAACATTATGAATTACCTCGATTACCTTGATCTTCTGATGACTTAATTAGTCGTCTGCAAACAACGGAAGACGGCTGCTCAGACGCAATGACGCAACGTGCCGTGATTTGTTCGGACATTTTTCAGATGGCGTGGCTCATTCGAGAATGTTATTTTCTGATAAATGTGAGCGATATCTCAGGTCACCAAGGAGAAATGCGAATTTCTATTTGAAGGAAAATCCTCATTTTGGGCATGATTTGGCAAGCAGCCCATCTCGTGTTATAATATGGACTTGGTTGCCATCACAGTGCCTGTTCGAACCATATTTTTTGAAGAGTATGTGAGAGAATGTTCTTATTTTGACATGATGTGAACGTGATTAATAAGTCTGAGAATGGAATTATGGATTATATCCGATTACAGTAGGATGGAGATCCAACAAACTTTCTTGTTCATATGATTGTGTGAGTTCCTTGACGAACAATTTACAGGCTGCTGGATTGGGTTTTATTAAGTAACTTCTCCAACCCCCTTGTAATTGCCACCATGAAGCTTAGGCCGTATCACACGAGAGAACTCATTCTACGTCTACATCTACATCTACAGCTACATGGATACTCTGCAAATCACATTTAAGTTCCGGGCAGAGGGTTCATGGAACCACCTTCACAATTCTCCATTACTCCAATCTCATTTAGCACACGGAAAGAATGAACACCTAAATCTTTCCGTACGAGCTCTGATTTCCCTTATTTTATCTTGGTGATCGTTCCTCCCTATGTAGGTCGGTGTCAACAAAATATATTCGTATTCGGAGGATAAAGTTGGTGATTGAAATTTCGAGAGAAGATTACGTCGCAACGAAAAATGTTTTTCTTTTAATGATGTCCAGCCTAAATCCTGTATCATTTCTGGGACACTCTCTCCCATTTTTCCCGATAGTAAAAAACGTGCTGCCTTTGTTTCAACTTTTTCTATGTACTCCGTCAGTCCTATCTGGTAAGGATCCCATATCGCGCAGCAGTATTCTAAAAGAGGACGGACATGCGTGGTGTAGGCAGTCTCCTTAGTAAGTCTGTTACATTTTCTAAGTGTACTGCCAGTAAAACGCAGTCTTTGGGTAGCCTTCCCCACAACATTTTCTGTGTGTTCCTTCCAATTTGTGTTGTTTGTAATTGTCATACCTAGGTATTTAGTTGAATTTACGGCTTTTGGATTAGACTGATTTTATCGGGTAACCGAAGTTTCACAACCTCCTTTTAGCACTCATGTGGATGACCTCACACTTTTCGTTATTTCGGGTCAACTGCTACTTTTCGCACCATTCAATTATATTTCCTAAATCCTTTTGCAATTTGTTTTGGTGTCCTGATGACTTTATTAGTCGATAAACGACAGCGTCATCTGCAAAGAACCTAAGACGGCTGCTCAGACTGTCTCCCAAATCGTTTATATAGATAAGGAGAAGCAAAAGGCCTATAACACTACCTTGTGGAACGCCAGAAATGACTTCTGTTTTACTCGATCACTTTCCGCCAATTACTACGAACTGTGACCTCTTTGACAGAAAATCACAAATCCAGTCACATAACTGAGACGATATTCCATAAGCACGCAATTTCACTACGAGCCGCTTGTGTGCCACAGTGTTAAAAGCCTTCCGCAAATCCAGAAATACGGAAACGATCTGAAATCTCTTATCAATAGCACTCAACACTTCATGTGAATAGAGAGATAGTTGTGTTTCAGAGGAACGATGTTTTCTAAACCCATGTTGAATGTGTGTCAAGAGATCGTTTTCTTCGAGGTAATTCATAATGTTCGAACACAATATATGTTTTAAAATCCAGTTGCATATCGACGTTAACGATATGGGCCTGTAATTTAGTGGATTACTCCTACTACCTTTCTTGAATATTGGTGTGCCCTGTGCAACTTTCCAGTCTTTGGGTACGGATCATTCGTCGAGCGTACGGTTGTGTATGGTTGTTAAGTATGGAGCTATTGCATCAGCATGATCCGAAAGGAACCTAATTGGTATACAGTTTGGAACAGGAGACTTGCTTTTATTAAGTGATTTAAGTTGTTTCATTACTACGAGGATATTTACTTCTACGTTACTCATGTTGGCAGCTGTTCTCCATTCGAATTCTGGAATATTTACTTCGTCTTCTTTTGTGAAGGCATTTCGTAAGGCTGCGTTTAGTAGCTCTGCTTTGGCAGCACTGTCTTCGATAGTATCTCCATTGCTATCGTGCAGAGAAGGCATATATTGTTTCTTGCCGCTAACATATTTCATATACGACCCGAATCTCTTTGGATTTTCTGCCAGGTTTCGAGAGAAAGTTTCGTTGTGGAATGCATCTCGCATTGAAGTCCGCTCTAAATTTCGAGCTTCAGTGGATCGCCGATCCTGGGGATTTTGCGTTTGTTTGAATTCGGCACGTATGTTTCGTTGTTTCTGCAACAGTGTTCTAACCCGTTTTGTGTACCAAGGAGGATCAGCTCCGTCGTTTGTAAATTTATTTGGCATAAAGAAATAAAGGGGAGTAATGAGTCACATGTGGTTCAACGTCAGATAATGAAGTCTGATGCTAAATGTGTTGAGCAAACCTTTGAAAGTGTTACTCCTTAGATGCTCCGCAAGATGTCAAGGAGGGCATGGAGACACTTAGGCCTCTGAGGACGGCACGATCGTCCCTTTCAGAGCATTTGGCTACGTAGTTTTCGCAGGCAGCTACTCAAATACAAAATATGCCATTTCGACTTAGGGGTACAGAGACTTCTCAGCCACGCTGTATACCAAATGGTTGTTGTACAGGATTCACTGTCATGTATTTGGATATTCTGTTTTTATGTGTTCAAAAGAAAACAGCAGACACTGAACAATTTTCTTCTTCTCTACATTTGTAATCCATCTGATGCCCGCATACATACGAATATCTTTGAAGATTTTTGCATGCAAAAGCATCGAAGGCTTCTGCCGGAAACACAAGGCAGTCAGTTCAGTGCAACAGTTTGTATCTCCATCCTTCTTGTTCAACTGGACGAAGTCGAATACTTCCACTGCAATGGCGCCTCCGGATAAACATCACCGCGGTCAGCACTAGAAGGACTCATCTTGGCATTTGGCTGAATTATTTTAGAGAAGACGTAGCGCTCTAAGCCTGCCTGGTCAAACAGTAGTTTTATGTCCTGCTACTTTTGTATACATGCCAAATGTAGATATTTATTGAGGAGATGTTCAATGGGCAGTACGATGAGCAATGTGTCCAATGCTGTTCTCTGATAGACATATGGCGAAACTTGATACAAGCCAAAAAACCCTACATGAAAACGCTTTATTATTGCAACTGATTTCAACTGTTAGACTACAGAAAAATAGCTAGTTTAATCTACATTAACCACGGATAAAGTAAAATCATCGACTTCACGGGCAACAATTGTTGGTGCCGACGACTATCGCAAATCTCAGAAGGTCTTTAGTATCTTATATGTCTGCACTCACATAGAATTAAAACAGAAACTCATCTTTCTTAATTACACCTTGTAGGAGGGTCAGATAGCAAGTATTAGCACTTTAATTCTAATTGTCTTTAGAAAGGCAGTACGGCTTAGTGTATTAGCCAGCTGCTAGATGGCACTGTTCTATTAGCTTTTTATGATAGGTTGCAGTGTTGTCACACTAGTTCGGTTTCCGGTCTTACGAAATAACCATCGATGTGCCACTCTCCATTTACACCAATAAAGAATAGCATTCTGTAAACAGCATTCTGTCTCAAAATCCACAGAAATCGATAATCCTGTGCAGTTGTCGAACGTGAATAGCCTGTGTAGTCTCAATCGTCAACACTACTTCTCGAAAGTAACTGAGTACTGTTGTGTATGACTTTGTACGCACTAAGAAGGAGAGGTGGGCTTTAGATTGGTGCGGCAGCTATAGTCGAAGGAGAGTTGGACAGGAGCAGAAATGTTTAGCGGACAAGTTAACACAGCAAAAAAAAGAGTGTTTTAAAACGAATATGCGTATTTCGAATGCATATATTTATTAAACTTTGAGACATATTGACATCCTTCGTCACTGATGTCATGGCAGTACGGATTCGGTTCTTCAACTCTTCCAGGTTCTGTGAGAATGGTGGTACATAAACGTTATCCTTAACGTAACTTCACACGAAGGAGTCAGAGGGTGTCGAATCCGGTGACCGTGGAACCCAGCTGAGACATGCTGACCCGCCAGCTCCTTGACGACCAATCCAACGGTGCGGTAGAGTTTCATTCCGATATTCATGCATTTGGCGACTCCAGTGAGGGGGTACCCCGTCTTGTGCAGCCTCGGAAACAACCAGTTTTGTAACATAGCGAGATACTACTGACCGTTAACCGTGTTTCCATCAAAGAAGAATGGGCCGTAAACAGATGATCGGGATATCGCACAAAACACATTGACTTTGTGTTTGATTATCTGACCACTAACACGGAAAGTCGCTTCATCACTGAACACGATGCGAAAGTGTTATCATTGTCAGTAGCATCAAGAATGTCGTTACAAAATGCCACACGTTTGCGTTTGTCATCAGGACGCAGATCTTGTAACACGTGTAACTTGTACGACTTCATAACCAACACACATCTCAAAACACCCCAAATTGTTGTTGTAGGCAGTTGGAACTCCCGAGTGGCATGACGAGTTGATTTTGTAGGACTACGTTGGAAAGCAGTTTGAATTCGTGCAATATTTCCTTCAGGAACACGAGGGCGGCCAGAACTCTTTCCTTTACATACACATCCTGTATCTAGAAACCGTCGATACCATCTACGAATGTTCCACCCATTCGGAGGATCAATTTGGTACCTCAACCTGAAACATCTTTGCACTGTAATAACGTAATTGCAATTCACAAACTCGAGAACACAAAATGATTTCTGTTGTGGTGTAGCCATTTTAAACATATGACGGTTACCAAGCAAAACAGAAGACAACTGACATCTAGCGGCTATTAATATAAACTAGACTATGACTTCGTTTCTCCAATAGCCGTGCCGAGGAGCAGCGATCGATAGTTTGGACAAAATAATATACTACTAAAAATTGCTACACCACGAAGATAACTTGCTACAGATGCGAAATTCAACCGACAGGAAGAAGACGCTATGATATGCAAAATGATTAGCTTTCCAGAGCATTCACACAAGGTTGGCGCCGGTGGCGACACCTGCAACGTGCTGACATAAGGAAAGTTTCCAACCGATCTCCCATACACAAACAACAGTTGACCGGCGTTGCCTGGTGAAACGTTGTTCTGATGCCTCTTGTAAGGAGGAGAAATGCGTACCATCACGTTTCCGACTTTGATAAAGGTCGTATTGTAGCCTATCGCGATTGCGGTATATCGTATCGTGACATTGCTGCTCGCGTTAGTCGAGATCCAATGGCTGTTAGCAGAACATGGAATCGGTGGGTTCAGGAGGGTAATACGGAACGCCGTGCTGGATCCCAACGGCCTCGTGTCACTAGCAGTCGAGATGACAGGCATCTTATCCGCATGGCTGTAACGGATCGTGCAGCCACTTCTCGATCCCTGAGTCAACAGATGGGGATGTTTGCAAGACAACAACCATCTGCACGGACAGTTCGACGGCGTTTGCAGCAGCATCGACTATCAGCTCGGAGACCATGGCTGCGGTTACCCGTGACGCTGCATCACAGACAGGAGCTCCTGCGATGGTGTACTCAACGACGAACCTGGGTGCACGAATGGCAGAACGTCATTTTTTTCGGATGAATCCAGGTTCTGTTTACAGCTTCATGATGGGCGCATCCGTTTTTGGCGACATAGCGGTGAAAGCACATTGGAAGCGTGTATTCGTCATCGCCATACTGGCGTATCACCCGGCTTGATGGTATGGGGTGCCATTGGTTACACGTCTCGGTCGCCTCTTGTTCGCGTTGAAGGTACTTTGAACAGTGGACGTTACTTTTCAGATGTGTTACGACCCGTGGCTCTACCCTTTATTCGATCCCTGCAAAACCCTACATTTCAGTGGGATAATGCACGACTGCATGTTGCAGGTCCTGTACGGGCCTTTCTAGATACAGAAAATATTCGACTGCTGCCCTGGCCAGCACATTCTCCAGATCTCTTACCAATTGAAAACGCCTGGACAATGGTGGCCGAGCAACTGGCTCGTGACAATGCGCCAGTCAGTACTCTTGAGGAATTGTAGTATCGTGTTGAAGCTGCATGGACAGCTGTACCTGTACACGCCATCCAAGCTCTCTTTGACTCAATGCCCAGGCGTATCAAGGCCTTTATTACGGCCAGAGGTGGTTGTTCTGGGTACTGATTTCTCAGGATCTATGCACCCAAATTGCGTGAAAATGTAATCACATGTCAGTTCCAGTATAATATATTTGACCAATGAATACCCTTTTATCATCTGCATTTCTTCTTGGTATATCAGTTTTAATGGCCAGTAGTGTACTTTGTAATACGTATATTCTTTTTGAAAGACTCTGTACTTAGCTTGTATTCCTCCAAGCATACGAAGACTGATTACAAATAATGCAGCATGAAAAGCCCAGCTATTACAACACCAACAAGAATGAGGCTCTCTGTACTAAAGCACAATTGATGGTGTCGGAGCCGCAACTAGGCGGTGTTTGCATATCGTCACGTAGTGAAGAGGATCCAAGTGCTAATGGGCTGTCTGGCTGCCGCCTGCTGTCCTACATTGTGTCGGTAGAGGAAGATCTTGGTGCAGAGCTGCTGGAGGTGTGGCTCAGCGAGCGTGCTCCATTGGGTCACTCGGATCGCACACGTTTGCTATCGGTGACTGATGGAAATTTGCAACTTCATTACCAACTTTAAGACGCCAGTATGGTCGTATCAAAGCGTGATGCCACAATTCTGTGTCCACATATTGCTTTGACTCCTGTCCACATTCTGAGCGACTTCCCTGGTTGATGATACTTTTGCGTTTAACATGAAGATGCGGACCTGATCATTGGTCATTATTGTCCTTCGTGTCATGATGCAAGTATACTCCACTGTTCCACAGACAGCTCTAATGCGTGCCTACTGGTGCTTTACTGTCAACTGAAATGATGCAGTCCATTTGAGTGCGGCGTTCTAACGTAGGTAGCGTTCATAGTAACTGTTTACAATCAACGCCAGGGATGATCTTCCAACTGTATAACCCCAGACAAAGTTCTTCCACTTCGAGTTCTCAGCGTGGACAGAGGTAGAGAAAGAGTGAACTGCTAAGGCCGATGTTAAATCTGCCACAATTTCGTAAAATGAAAAAATTTGATTAGTTGCATAGTGTCTCATGTTAGCCATAACTTCCACTACTTAGTTTTGTGTTTCTGGCGCCAACCAAGTATCGATTCACACTGCCATATCTTCGGTTCTGGTACGTAGTTCTTCCTTTCATCGAGAGAACTCATGATACACTCCTGGAAATTGAAATAAGAGCACCGTGAATTCATTGTCCCAGGAAGGGGAAACTTTATTGACACATTCCTGGGGTCAGATACATCACATGATCACACTGACAGAACCACAGGCACATAGACACAGGCAACAGAGCATGCACAATGTCGGCACTAGTACAATGTATATCCACCTTTCGCAGCAATGCAGGCTGCTATTCTCCCATGGAGACGATCGTAGAGATGCTGGATGTAGTCCTGTAGAACGGCGTGCCATGCCATTTCCACCTGGCGCCTCAGTTGGACCAGCGTTCGTGCTGGACGTGCAGACCACGTGAGACGACGCTTCATCCAGTCCCAAACATGCTCAATGGGGGACAGATTCGGAGATCTTGCTGGCCAGGGTAGTTGACTTACACCTTCTAGAGCACGTTGGGTGGCACGGGATACATGCGGACGTGCATTGTCCTGTTGGAACAGCAAGTTCCCTTGCCGGTATACGAATGGTAGAACGATGGCTTCGATGACGGTTTGGATGTACCGTGCACTATTCAGTGTCCCCTCGACGATCACCAGAGGTGTACGGCCAGTGTAGGAGATCGCTCCCCACACCATGATGCCGGGTGTTGGCCCTGTGTGCCTCGGTCGTATGCAGTCCTGATTGTGGCGCTCACCTGCACGGCGCCAAACACGCATACGACCATCATTGGCACCAAGGCAGAAGCGACTGTCATCGCTGAAGACGACACGTCTCCATTCGTCCCTCCATTCACGCCTGTCGCGACACCACTGGAGGCGGGCTGCACGATGTTGGGGCGTGAGCGGAAGACGGCCTAACAGTGTGCGGGACCGTAGCCCAGCTTCATGGAGACGGTTGCGAATGGTCCTCGCCGATACCCCAGGAGCAATGGTGTCCCTAATTTGCTGGGAAGTGGCGGTGCGGTCCCCTACGGCACTGCGTAGGATCCTACGGTCTTGGCGTGCATCCGTGCGTCGCTGCGGTCCGGTACCATGTCGACGGGCACGTGCACCTTCCGCCGACCACTGGCGACAACATCGATGTACTGTGGAGACCTCACGCCCCACGTGTTGAGCAATTCGGCGGTACGTCTACCCGGCCTCCCGCATGCCCACTATACGCCCTCGCTCAGAGTCCGTCAACTGCACATACGGTTCACGTCCACGCTGTCGCGGCATGCTACCAGTGTTGAAGACTGTGATGGAGCTCCGTATGCCACGGCAAACTGGCTGACATTGACGGCGGCGGTGCACAAATGCTGCGCAGCTAACGCCATTCGACGGCCAACACCGCGGTTCCTGGTGTGTCCGCTGTGCCGTGCGTGTGATAATTGCTTGTACAGCCCTCTCGCAGTGTCCGGAGCAAGTATGGTGGGTCTGACACTCCGGTATCAATGTGTTCTTTTTTCCATTTCCAGGAGTGTATTTCCAGTAATGGTTTCATGACCTCCTTGTGCGTTTCCTCTTCGATCCTGCAACGAGGGGGAACCGATATAGGCTAGTAAAACTGTTCTAGCTTTCTCTTCGTTCGCCGCTCGGGATTAGCCAAGCGGTCTGAGACTCTGCAGTCACGGACTGTGCGGCTGGTCCCGGCGAAGGTTCGAGTCCTCCCTCGGGCATGGGTGTTTGTGTTTGTCCTTAGGATAATTTAGGTTAAGTAGTGTGTAAGCTTAGGGACTGACGACCTTAGCAGTTAAGTCTAATAAGATTTCGCACACATTTGAACATTTTTCTCCTTGTTGTCCAGAAGATGTCAAGCTAGTTGATTGGTGGCAGGCGTGTCATTTGCATGTCGCTAAATATTTGCGACAGATTCTCGTTGAAAAAGACTCTTCTCGTGTATTTTGAACTTTTCTGTAGGTTCTTTCTCTTACAGAAACTTTCCACTACGAAAGCAGTTTCTGTTTTATGGTCTTCTGCTGCTCATTATGTGGAAAGAGCTACGGCAGTCATAACAGAGATAGCTGCCATCGTTTCTTCACAATGTTGCCACGGATAAGATACAAACCATTCCGATTTACAGTATCTTCCATTCCCTCACGGAAATTTATGACAAGACAACGGAGAATGCAGTTGGAATTACAAGACTTTTAACATTGACTGACAGGTAGTAGCTTCAATGATGCAACCGTTTTATTTAGTTATAAGCGCCATTGGCTTCAATCACCCTTGATATAGCATGGGAAAGTGAGCAGGCAAAATCTAAACCGTGGTGCGAGACACAGGGAGACTCATGTTCGACCGGTGGACACATCGACCGCAAAGCTGTAGCACGTGATAATCACCTGTCACGCCAAGGATCGTTTGCGCCAGATATGTAAATAAGAGCTCAATGGAGTCCGGTATAGCATGTTATTGCCTCCCAGCTTTTGTGAAAATAACCTGACATTTTCGTCCCAAGTACATCAGAATTTGTGACATGTACTGAAATCAGCACTCTGACTTTCCGTAATATACCACAAAATTCGAGCTTTTTTTTAAAAAAAATCTACGTATCGAGCAACTAGGATCACATGATAACAACTCTTCTTCTTCTTTTTTGTTGTTTCCTATTTCTACAGTACTCCTTTACCTTATCTCCATGTTGTCTTTTCCTTTATTATACCATGTTGTTCCTTCCCTTCTTGTTCTTCTTTTGTCATGAAAGCTTTCTAAATTTAGTATCTTCTTCTAAGAAAGTTTTTTTTCTGTTATTCAGATTATATGATGTTGTCTCTTTCTAATTCTTTTCTTATTTCTGTAATGCACGCTATTGTTGACTTCTTTTTCCTGACATACAAGAATATTTGCTTCATTATCCTGTTCCCCTTAATTCAGTAGAGTTGTCCAACCAAGGTTAACGTTCCCTTCCCCATTACGTCTGATTTTCCCTACATGTCATGGCAGGTCTTCTCATTCTTCTCATTTTCCAAACATTTGTAGTTTGTATTACATGTACTTTTTACTGTTTTCTTAATAATTCGTATTCCAGATATAGCTTTTTTTCAGCTTATAGTTTATCGAATTTTCTTATGTTCAGAAAACAGTAGGAACGATCTGTTTCACTGGGTAAAAACTTTCTAAGGCCAAGATCGCATAAATATTTCTTTATTTACACCAACCGGTTTCCAGAGACTTTGCTGTCATCTTCGGATATCCAAATCTTCAATTTTTTTAAAATTTTGTTATAAAACGTGTTCATCTTGAGCTGGAGCTTCACGACAATTTGTCATGTTAGTGGACAAAAGGTAGTACATCATACAAAGGTTTGTCGTAAATAAAACAATTAATATCAAAAAGCACATGGTGCACTTGTCCATATACAGGGTGTTTCACTAAAAGTGTTTGCCTCTGTAAGCTACGAAGTAATAGGCGACGGAAATATTTATTGCGGTAGGTCACCCTAAGAAACGTTACACTGTCTGCGGAGCTATGAACATAGTTTGTTGTGTTATTATCCAAAGAGTCACAACATAGTTTGTTGTGTTATTATCCAAAGAGTCACAACAACTACCCTCCATTTTTAAATGGAGCAATTAGTTGTTTCTATAATGCGCTGGAATCAGTAACTCCAGCAGTGTATACATCAATTTACATTACATTCCTATCACTTTTAGTTTTGGAGCTGCAACCCTTCAAAGTTTCAGGGGCAGATACCACACAGGCTGCGCATAATGCAATGCGTCTTCTAAATTTGGTGTGGCCGAGTTGTAACTTCGCCGGTGTCACGGAGCGAGAAGCTTCCTCGATGTGCTGTTGGATTGCCGACTGTCGCTGCACACGGCCGTATACCCGACAGTTCTAGCCACACAAACAAACGGGGCTCAATACACCACAGTTACTGACATCGAAAACGAGTACGTTGACATGTTGCTGATGCCCGGCTAGTGCCGACACGATGCCACCGAAGCAGCCATGGCGTACGCCGTGAGATATCCTAGGCGAAGAGCTCCGGCAGCCATTACGTTCTTACGTGCCGATTTACGACTTCAGGAAACAGGCAGCTTGGTAATGCGCCGCAGTAACAGACGAAGAACTACAAGAAGTGAGGAGGCGGAGGTGTTTGTTTTAGCTACAGTACACAACGATCCTGATAGCTTACGAGCCGTTGCTACAGTCGCTGGTGTCAGCCTCACACCTGTGCGGCTCTCACATGTGTGGCGTATAGTACACGGCCACAGGTTTCACCCGTACCGCCTGTCACTGACCCAGGAGCTGCATGGGAACGATTTCTGTGCGAGAGCTACATTCTGTGTATGGGCCATGCGTAATTTCACGCCGGAGTCTTTACAGGGTGTTATGTTCTCTGATGAGGCCACGTTCACAAACTGTGGTGCAGTGAATCACCATTTCGTGCGCTACTGGGCTGCAGACAATTCTCGGTTGGAACGACCTGTCGACCGTCAACATGGGTGGTCTATTAATGTATGGTGTGGAATCCTTGGGTATGAAATAATTGGTCCACACTACTTCCCAGGTACACTGACAGGTGAGTTATATCGCGCAGTTATAGTCGACAGTTTGGGTTGTCTCCTTGAACATGTGTGTCTACAAATGAGAGTCCATATCTGGATGCAGCACAATGGTCACTCTGCTGTTGTGGAAGAACTAAACAACAGTTTTGCAGGAAGGTGGTTGGGGCACCATGGTCCTCAATCGCGGCCCGCAAGGTCGCCCGTCTTAACACGATTAGATTTCTTTTTTGGGGGATATCCAAAGGATCGTGTTTATGTCACTGAGCCCACATCGCCAGATGATCTATAACGGCGCATCGGGGGCTCATGTTGCTCTGTGATACCGGCGATGTTACATCTCGTCCGCAGATCCTTTAGAAGGCGCATAGCATTGTGCATTCAGAAACATGGGCACGCATTTGAACATCTCATTTAAATCAACTTCCCACCGCCAGAACATCCATCTCCCACCACACAGCCATATATTATGTACAGCGTGTAGTATCTGCCCCTGAAACTTTGATGCGTTGTAGCTCCCACACTGAAAGTGATAGGAATGTTCCTTCGTTGTCATGTACGCACAGATGGTGTTGCTGATTCCAGTGCATGATTGAAACAACTATTGTTCCATTTAAAAATTGTATCTTTTTGCTGTAACTCTTTGGATAATAACACAATAAACTATGTTCATAGCGCCGCAGACAGAGTAACGTTTCTTATGATCACCTATCGCGATAAATATTTCCGTCGTCTATTACTTCGTAACTCATAGAGGCAAACACATTTAATGAAGCACCCTGTATGTGGAGCATTAAAATCACAGTACACATTAAAGATCACAGTAGCACATCTGTTTATGTTAGCTGGACGTGTTCCAATCAATGGCCGGCCGCAGTGGCCGAGCGGTTCTAGGCACTTCAGTCTGAAACCGCGCTGCTGCTACGGTCCCAGGTTCGAATCCTGCCTCGAGCATGGCTCTGTGTGATGTCCTTATGTTAGTTAAGTTTAAGTAGTTCTAAGTCTAGGGGACTGATGACTTCCGATGTTAAGCCCCATAGTGCTTAGAGACATTTGAACCATTTTTTTGTCCAAATCAATGAAGATCCATTTCAATAATTCCACAGTAATTGATTCTTTAACAGTTCCTTTGTTGTCATTGAGTGTTTTGATGTTCTATAGCAATGTTCTATAGCAATTCTTTCCAGAAGATTTATTTGAGTAACTGCTTCTGTCTGATTTTCTAAAAGTATTACAAATCATCTACAGAAGCCAGACAGTTTAACTGAGTTCGGTTTCCTTCCCGGAGTTGTGCATTCAATGTGATTTTTAGCTCAAAATCCAGGTCCTTTTTTTCTAAAACACACGGATTTATTCCATATGGTTGAAATATTTCAGTCATATATTTTACTTTAGATTTCGTATTTTTTGCGTTTCATGAATTTTGTTTGTTAATTCTGCTTTAAGATCTAATTAGCTAATCATTTTATCTATTATTTCTCTGTCTACATGCTGTCTTGAAATTAATAAATGAGACAGTTACATGTTTGCTGGTAAAAATTCTGTTGCAAATTATCGACTTAAGTTCTCTGTAGGATATTTTCTTTCGCGAAACAACTTGATATTCTCACAGTTTAAGTTTCTTCAGCTCTGGTCAGCAAATTTTTTGATAAAATTTTGTATGCTACTGGTAGAAGTGACATTCAAGTGTAATTGGTGACATTTTGTTTGTCTCCATCTTTAAGTTGTGGTTGAATTAATGCCATTTTCCACGTTCTTCAGGATTTTACCGTTTTCCAAATGTCCTCAAAAATAAATGTGTATCTCTTGTTATCTTTGATTTTGACTATTTCAATAATTCCACTGTAACTGATTCTTTAACACTTGAATTGTTGTTTTTGAGTGTTTTGACGACTTCATCAATTTCTAATCTTCTTGGTTGAAGTCTGCCTCAAGATTTTCTGGTACTGCTACAAATTCTAATTTAGTTGTTGGAACGAGCCAGTTTGTTAGTATTGCACAACTTTTTTGTTGTTTAATGCATGTTTACAGCGCTGTAGCTTGTTTTTCACTGGCGCTCACGTGTATTTTCCATTTATATAACATATAGCTTCTACCAAGTTCACCACTTCACTACGATTCTTGATACAACACACTCACAGTTTCAAACATGCATGCTTGCACCTAATTAGCTGGGAATTTGACAGAAGAGAACAATGGCTCTCCGATGAGCCGGATCTCAAACCATCCGCTGTACTCCTTGGAGTAGGTAACGCAAAGTGCTCCTAAAACGTACAGCAAATAAAAACCAAATTGCAGCGAGTCTAGGATTTGTATTCCTAAAATATATACCTAGCATCTCGTGCCTTACACGAGGCTTTGTACTACTTCTAGACCTTGCCTTTTTTCGAAGTCATCCCTCTGCCGCCTTCACTGTTCCGTATCTCAGAACAACCTACTCGCTCTCTGTTCTGTTCCTTTCCCATGTTTCAGTTAGTCATTGTCTAACTGTCTCTTTGGAACTCTCAACAACTTACGGTTGTTATAAATTGTCCAGGTTCCTTGTACTTATTTTCCTAGCTTTCTTTAATTTCTCTAGTTTTAATCTGATTTCCATAAACAATTCTTTATGGTCAGAGTCAACATCTGTTCCTTGAAATGTTCTGCAGTTTAAAAATATATTGTCGAAATCTCTGCCTTGTTATTGTTGTGCGCCACAGTCCGAAGATGGGTTTGACGTTTCCTTGATGCCTCAGGATGTGTCCTGTCAAAAGTTCTGTAGTTTTAATCTGTCTTGCCATTATGCGAGGGTTATTCGGAAGTAAGGGATAATGGCTCATGAAGAGGCAACCACAGTGAAAATCGGACGAAGCTATGCATAGATGCGTTGTACAGTGTCTCTGGTATGGATAGTGTGAGGTATCTATTCTCGGTTTTGAGCGCAAAGTGAGCTCGTAAAGACGCCAAGAAAATAGTATCTCCCACCAGTGTGGGTGCCTTCCGAGAGATTTCGCCTGATTTTATGCAATCCTACGTAACGAAACTGTCATGCATTTTCTTCTTCATGACAGTTCTCATCTGCACACTCCAGGGGCAATGAGGAGGCTCCTGCGGCGTTTTCGATGAGAAGTATTTGATAACCCACCATACAGCCCGAACTTGGTTTCCTCTGATTTTCATCTCTGCTCAAGTGAACTGCTGGCTTATGAAGACAACAGCAGACAACTAGCTGCAATCAAGCGGTGAACATTATCGGAAAGCACACGTGGCTGCCTTCTACGACGAGGTTATTGCAGAGTTGGTACAATGCTTTGACAGAAGTCTAAGTCGAAGTGGTGACTACGTAGAGAAGTAGCTGGAAGGTATAACTGATATTGCAGTTAAAAACGTTTTGATTTTCACTGTGGTTTCGATTTCATGATCGATCGTTTCGTACTTTCCGAATAACCCTCGCATAATCGATCTAGAACCTTACGATATCTGCTGGTTTCTTTCACATAGACAAACTTCTTTTACAATTCTCAAACCAAGTGTTAGCAGTGATGCAATTGTGCTCTGTACGAAATTATTCCAAGTAGTATCACATTGCATTACTTTTCCCCATCCACTTCTCTCATCTCCTTCTCTTCCTATTATAAAATTCCATTCACCAAACCATTTTATTTTACTTTCCCCTTAAGGTACTAAATTATTTCTTTTATCTCATCACATTTTTTCCCACTCTGTTCATCTGTAGAGTTAGTACACATATATACTTGCACTATTGTACTGGGCTGCATCCAGTCTTTAGTCCTGCTGAATCATTAATCGAGTTATCCATGTTTGCTTGCATAAGATGCCTGTGTAACATTTTCTTGTCTGATCACGTCAGTCCTTCCTATGTTAAGTTGGACTGGATGTGATCGTATACTTCTTCTTGTCGTGGGCTTCATACAGCTGTCGCCACATCTGGTATCTCTGTCGAAAAACCGCCTCGATCTAGCTATTTTTCCTCATACCCTTCAATTCCTCTTCTCCTCATTGTTTCCTGGAAACTCTTAAGCCACCCTTTTTGTGGTTCTCCTCTTCTTTTTCTTCTAGGAGGGTCCCATGAGAGAGCTCTCTTTGCTCATCTGTCTTCTTCCATTCTTTTGACTTGTCCTAACCATCCTAGCTGTCTTTCTTCTGTTCTGTCGTTAATGCTATAATGAGCCTGCGTCCTTTCTCTGATTTCCTAATTTCTCACGGGATCAAGTCGGTAAATTCTATATGCTCAACCTCAAGTGGTCTATTTCTAAGGCTCTATCTTTCTCTTTATTTCTTTGAGTAAGTACCCAACACAGTCTCCCACTACTTATTACTGGTTCCACTATCGATCTGTGTAATCGGATTTTAAACTTTAAACTCATTTTTGACAACCAAAGTACAGGATTTAATTTTTGGATTCTCTGTCACATTTTCCAACATGTGATAGAATACTATCTAGATACTTAATTAAACTCTTTACAGGCTTTTATCTGATGTCCGCCATTTTCCAAGTTACTTCCCCCCCTCTCCGCAACGACCTGATGAACAGCATAGAATTGTGTGTACAAACACTGTTTCCCTACTTCAATCCGATTCTCATGCACCTTCTACGCCAGAGAACCAGTGGCTTCTGCACATATGTATTAAAGGGTGTGGAAGACGGACAACATCCTGATTTCAGTCCTTTAGTTATTCTCAAGGCCTCACTGGGAATTTCTTTCCCCACTTTAATGAAAAATTCTGTCGAATTGGAGAGATTTGTGACACTCCTTACACAAATATTTGTCAGTGCTCACGACCACAGCACGTTGAACAAAATCTTTAGTACCACTGTGTCAACTGCTTTGTCAACATCTATGAAGGCCCTATGGCCGCTCAGATTACTTTCCAATCTCTTCTCCATGATCTGTCTTAGGATAAACATTTGATATATACATGACCCGCCTCTTCAAAAGCCACTTTGCTGTTCCGCATCAGTTATGATCTTTCCCATTCTTGACTATAAAATCCGCATCAGTTATGATCTTTCCCATTCTTGATTATAAAATCCTCCTGCATAGCCTGCTAATTGAACTTGTGACACTTCTGCCACGATAACTGCCACACGTTTTCTTGCTTCATTTTTCTCTGTGTAGGGCTTAGACACACTAAGTTCTACTCTACTAGAGTTTCCTCGCCACATCATACACAGTTGTTAAATAACTTGTTTAATATTCGTACAGAATACTTGGAGATACATCACTACCTATGCAGATACATTTCCAGGTCCTGATAATTTCTCCATTTTTATCTGTGTAGCCGCCTTCTGTATCTCTTTCATGGTTATTTTCTCTCCCTCTTCACCATCCTGGTTCTCTCTCATTTTATTTCCTTGACTTTATCCTGTCTGCTGTTACCATGCTTTTAAAATGCTTCCCTCGCTCTGTCAGACTGATAATCGGTATGTTTACTCTTTATTTTACCTCTGTCCTCAACCCTACAAGTATTTTCAATGCTGCCGCCATGTAGCCTCATTTTTTCTTTTGTAAGTGTTCTTTTTCACTTCTGTACCTTTTCTTGAATACTTCGAGTCTACCATCGTGGGGGGGGAGGGGGGGGGGCAGCTTTACCTGTTGTTTTCGCTGACCCAGTGTTTCAAACGCTGCTTCATGTACTCACTTTGACCGATGACCTCGCTGTGTGGTTCCTTCCCGAAACAACCATCCATGTCCGAGGCAGGATCTTTCATATGATCATATTGCTTCAGTGGTTCAGTTGTTATTAGTTTTTATGATCAAGAGTAATGAAAAAGTTTCACCTTTCATATATTTACCCTAGAACTGCGGTTGAAGTTGCAGTGAATTCGTCTCATTAGCAATATTTCTCTGGTGCGCTCAGTTTTTCTGTACCATGGGTTTACGGTTTATAATGCAGTTTCATTGAAATATCATATTTATCTGTCATTTTATCCACCTTAGCCATCACTGAGTGGACGCTATCCTTCAGACAGCACCCACGCCCTGGAATCGGGAAAAATCTAACATCGATCGCTCAGTCATCAGATTATAGTTCGCGCAGAACGCCAAGCCGTGGCCGGTAGGTGCGCAGAGAGCAAAGCACACTTGGGGAGAGCGGTAATGGTGAGGGTTATGGGAAGGGGTTCTAGGAGAAATACCGAGCGCTGGAGGGGAAGTGCTATTCTATGTTGAAGCCTACGCACACATTTTTTACAAATATTAATTGGAGCCCCTCTACGCCCAATTTTGCCTGGTCGCCGTCCAAGATCATATACTGTTACCTCTGTTTTCATTAGTGTTGTTGTTGTTGTTGTTGTTGTTGTTGTTGTTGTTGTTGAGGTCTTCAGTCCTGAGACTGGTTTGATGCAGCTCTCCATGCTACTCTATCCTGTGCAAGCTTCTTCATCTCCCAGTACCTACCGCAACCTACATCCTTCTGAGTCTGCTTAGTGTATTCATCTCTTGGTCTCCCTCTACGATTGTTACCCTCCACGCTGCCCTCCAATACTAAACTGGTGATCCCTCGATGTCTCAGAATGCGTCCTACTAACCGATCCCTTCTTCTAGTCAAGTTGTGCCACAAGCTCCTCTTCTCCCCAGTTTTATTCAGTACCTCCTCATTAATTATGTGATCTACCCATCTAATTTTCAGCATTCTTCTGTAGCACCACATTTCGAAACCTTCTATTCTCTTCTTGTCTAAACTATTTATTGTCCACGTTTCACTTCCGTACATGGCTACACTCCATACAAATACTTTCAGAAATAACTTCCTGACACTTAAATCTATACTCGATGTTAACAAATTCTTCTTCTTCAGAAACGCTTTCCTTGCCATTGCCAGTCTACATTTTATATCCTCTCTACTTCGACCATCATCAGTTATTTTGCTCCCCAAATAGCAAAACTCCTTTACTACTTTAAGTGTCTCATTTCCTAATCTAATTCCCTCAGCATCACTTGCTTAATTCGACTACATTCCATTATCCTCGTTTTGCTTTTGTTGATGTTCATCTTATATCCTCCATTCAAGACACTGTCCATTCCATTCAACTACTAGTCCAAGTCCTTTGCTGTCTCTGACAAAATTATAATGCCATCGGCGAACCTCAAAGTTTTTATTTCTTCTCCATGGATTTTAATACCTCCTCCGAATTTTTCTTTTGTTTTCTTTACTGCTTGCTCAATATACAGATTGAATAACATCGGGGAGAGGCTACAACCATGTCTTACTCCCTTGCCAACAACTGCTTCCCTTTCATGTCCCTCGACTCTTATAACTGCCATCTGGTTTCTGTACAAATTGTAAATAGCCTTTCGCTCCCTGTATTTTACCCCTGCCACCTTTAGAATTTGAAAGAGAGTATTCCAGTCAACATTGTTAAAAGCTTTCTCTAAGTCAACAAATTCTAGAAACGTAGGTTTGCCTTTCCTTAATCTTTCTTGTAAGATAAGTCGTAAGGTCAGTATTGCCTCACGTGTTCCAACATTTCTACGGAATCCAAACTGATCTTTCCCGAGGACGGCTTCTACTAGTTTTTCCATTCGTCTGTAAAGAATTCGTGTGGCTTATTAAACTGATTGTTCGGTAATTTTCACATCTGTCAACACCTGTTTTCTCTGGGATTGGAATTATTATATTCTTCTTGAAGTCTGAGGGTATTTCGCCTGTCTCATACATCTTGCTCACCAGATGGTAGAGTTTTGTCGGGACTGGTTCTCCCAAGGCGGTCAGTAGTTCTATTGGAATGTTGCCTACCCCGGGGGCCTTGTTTCGACTCAGGTCTTTCAGTGCTCTGTCAAACTCTTCACGCAGTATCGTATCTCCCATTTCATCTTCATCTACATCCTCTTCCATTTCCATAATATTGTCCTCAAGTACATCGCCCTTGTATAGACCCTCTATATACTCCTTCCACCTTTCTGCTTTCCCTTCTTTGCTTAGAACTGGGTTTCAATCTGAGCTCTTGATGTTCATACAAGTGGTTCTCTTATCTCCAAAGGTCTCTTTAATTTTCCTGTAGGCAGTATCTATCTTACCCCTAGTGAGATTAGCCTCTACATCCTTACATTTGTCCACTAGCCATCCCTGCTTAGCCATTTTGCACTTCGTGTCAATCTCATTTTTGAGACGTTTGTATTCCTTTTTGCCTGCTTCATTTAGAACATTTTTATATTTTCTCCTTTCATCAATTAAATTCAATATTTCTTCTGTTACCCAAGGATTTCTACTAGCTCTCGTCTTTTTACCTACTTTATCCTCTGCTGCTTTCACTACTTCATCCCTCAAAGCTACCGATTCTTCTTCTACTGTATTTGTTTCCCCCATTCCTGTCAATTGTTCCCTTATGCTCTCCCTGAAACTCTGTACAACCTCTGGTTCCTTCAGTTTATCCAGGTCCCATCTCCTTAAATTCCCACCATTTTTGCAGTTTCTTCAGTTTTAATCTATAGGTCATAACCAATAGATTGTGGTCAGAGTCCACATCAGCCCCTGGAAATGTCTTACAATTTAAAACCTGGTTCCTAAATCTCTGTCTTACCATTATATAATCTATCTGATACCTTTTAGTATCTCCAGGGTTCTTCCCTGTATACAACATTCTTTCATGATTCTTAAACCAAGTGTTAGCTATGATTAAGTTTTGCTCTGTGCAAAACTCTACCAGGCGGCTTCCTCTTTCATTTCTTAGCCCCAATCCATATCCACCTACTATTTTTCCTTCTCTCCCTTTTCCTACACTCGAATTCCAGTCAGCCATGACTATTAATTTTTGTTTCCCTTCACTATCTGGATAATTTATTTTATTTCATCATACATTTCTTCAATTTCCTCGTCATCTGCAGAGCTAGTTGGCATATAAACTTCTACTACTGTAATAGGCGTGGGCTTCGTATCTATCTTGGCCACAATAATGCGTTCAGTATGCTGTTTGTAGTAGCTTACCCGCATACGTATTAGTATCTAAAAAGAATCCCGTCGAAAATACAGCGATTTATTTTCGCCTGGCTTGTTAACCATTTGTAACTTTCAGAGAAGCACCATGAGTGGCGAATTTTGAGTAAAACCTACGCATTTCCCTGGTTGGTATGTTAAAATTTGCCTCTTTTGCAAATCCATAGCGGAGTTATACAGTCTCACTTCTCTAAGGTGCTGTGCAGACACAGTTGCGAGGGAATTCTAAAACAGTGGTCTATTAAGTGAGGAACTGAGGAAAACTAAGGTCACTAGCTTATGAAAGACCACGTCCTCGGTACACCAAATGTGTTATGTAATGACTTTCACTTATGTTACTCCAAAACCCATAGCATTTCTCGTTTCACAAGCCATCGATGACCATTAAAAATTACATTCTTTCATAGAAAAAGTCTGTAGTTATTGGAATAACATCGTAGTTATTCATAATAACGATATCGTAAAATAATTTCTTCTTTGTGTGCTATCATTTGCCAAAATCGCAATTCGATGTCTGAGACTGTTTATGAAATATGAGGAATGTTGTAGATATTTCACCCCGGATTTCTGCCTGGCGCGACGCGTTCGCGAACGACTGTGCTACATCACATCAGTTGCTTTGAGATTAGTGACAGATAGATACCTATACCCAAGTCTAAACAAACATTCAATACGTTACAAAATTTCACAAGCAACAAACATATTGTGTAAATGCATCAAACTCAAAATCATAAAAAAAAGGTTCAAATGGCCCTGAGCACTATGGGACTTAACTTCTGAGGTCATCAGTCCCCTAGAACTTAGAACTACTTAAACCTAACTAACCTAAGGATATCACACACATCCATGCCCGATGCAGGATTCGAACCTGCGACTGTAGCGCCTAGAGCCGTCAAAATCATAGCGATATCTATTTTTGATTGCACACTTTTCTAAATTTCGGCCAGTGTCTTACTTCCACGTGAACATCACAACAACTATGACCATTAACGAAATGATGAACACATCATACTGAACCTGACATATAAAGCTATAAGTAAAGCAAAAACGATTTTTTTTTTTTTTTTTACAGAATAGTTTCTGTATAATGGTTTGAGCAAGAGTGCAGGACGTGCGCCTTGATTCTGTCATCGTTGACTGGGTGAAAGGTGGGAAACAATTGTCGCCCCCCCCCCCCCTTACGAACAAATGAATGAATTCATACAGAGCTTTGGACGAAAACTGCTCACTGCGCACTGGGCTATACCTGCATTTCGCGCTCAGTCGGCTAGCCGTTGCGAGCTATCAAAATACAACAGTCTTTCTCTCCACTAAATGGCTACTCATAATGTCACGTCACTCATCCCTATTTATTTAGTGTTTTATTCCACTTCCAATTCATCAACAACCTTGGACCTACTATTTCTCATTTTTATTACTCGACTCGTTCAGTTTCTTTTCCAAATTTGATTTCCTCTGTATTTTTGCTGTGCAACTTCGGTAAGTACGTCGTTGCTCTTTCTCGACAGTAACATTGTGTCATGAACAAATTTCATAAAACCACAAGGTTTAAGAGACTGACATTAATGTATCAATAAATTCGTTGGGATAGCAACTGATACTATTATTATCGAGATGAAAGACAGCAGTAAACACAGATTAGGAGATCACTGCGCCGTATTTCGTATTTTATTGCCGTTCACACAGTTTCCAAATGCCTAACACTCAGTGGTGTTGTGACGTGTGATGCTCAGAGATCGAAGCAAACACGCTTTTTGTAGTTGCCAGGTGGCTATATTATGGATACCAGAGGTTTACAAGTACTCCTTTAGATCTTTTGACACTACACACACTGTGCCAAGAAGCACTGGGGCCAGTCGTACTGGTTTACGCAAGAGCCGCTCAAGTCCACTTTTCAGGTATTGACATCTTGTAAACTTTTGCAGTAATTGTTTTTGTCGATCGTCCTACTGTCTCCCGGAATAGGAGTGGCGACAATGCATATTTCCTCATTATCCACGATTTTGATGTCTGGATTATTTTGTTCTAATGATCGCCCAGTATGAAGCTCCACACCGGTTCGGTTTGTTCATTTTCGACCACTTATTCTGTTTTATGGTCACACAAGTTCTTTGCCACCGGTAGCTGGTGTAATGTTATCAGTTTTGTTATAACAAATGCACGACGACATTGTGTCTCTGTTGCATGATCTTTTGGCAATAGCTCAGTATGAGGTCGACTGTGTCACCAGATTCTTTGCAAAGTCTGCACATCACATCTTCTGCTGATCTCTCAATCCCGCTTTTGCAGCATTCGTTCTGATTACTAGTCCCTGTGCTAATAAAATCATTTCTTCTGTCTGCTTTTTCAGCATTCCACTGGCCAGTCACAATCAAATCTTCTTCTTCTTCTCACTACTATTGTTACTATTATTATTATTATTATGTGTTGCTCCTTTATTATGTGCATTGCGGTGTTACCATTCTAAGAATCTCTAATTAGATGTAAGAGGGGGCCTGGAACCTATAATCTTGTCGGGTCAAAGAAATGTTTCTTGTTGTTGATGTTGTGGTCTTCAGTCTGAAGAACGATTTGATGCAGCTCCCCAAACTAGTCTATACTGTAGAAATCTCTTCGTAATTTCAACCTAATTTCTTTGATCTCATACTCCCCCCCTTCACTCCCCCCATTACGAAATTAACCGTTTCTTAATTCCTCAGATTGTCTCCTATCAACATATCCCTTCCTTTAGCTAAGTTGTACCATGAATTTCTTTTCTCCGTGATTACATTTAGTATCCCTTCATAAGTTATCTAATCTACCCATCTAGTATAAAGCTTTCTTCTGTAGCACCATATTTCAAAAGATTCTATTATCTTCTTGTTTGTACCCTTCACTGTTCGTGTTTTCTTCCGTACAAGGCTATAGTGCAGACCAATACTTTCAGAAAACATTTCTAAGACTTAAATTTATGTTAGATTTTAAATCATTTCTCTTATTCATACACGCTTTTGTTGCTGTTGCCAGTCTGCATTTTTTCTCCCTCTGCTTATACCATTGTCAGCTATTTTACTACCAAAACAGCAAAACTCGTCTGCTATTGTCAATGTTTCATTTTCTAACATAGACCCTTAGCATCACCTAATACAGGGTGGGGCAATTAAAAGTGGCCCAAAGAACAGAATTCCAGGGCGCAAAGAAAAAACAGCAGAGGAAAAGAAATACCGTACTATCCTGACTGTAGCAGATGTTGAAAGTGACCATCATTCATCCGGTCCTTGTCAGCAAGTTGCTGAAGGCGGATAGAAGCTGGACTGCTGGAATTGCTTCAGTCTCATCCGATAAGTTCTGCTGCAGTTCTTGAAGACTATGAGGGCTGATGCGATACACCTTTAGACTCGAGGGCTCCCCACACATGCTGCACGAACAACAGACTCCCGGTAGGGATGCATGTGCAGGTCCAGGTGGAGTACTCGTCAGCATGATCGACGTGACGTGCTGGTCCCTTCCGGCAGGCGTCGGATTGATCTAGGAGGACTCTGAAGCATTTTCTGGTGAACTGCAGCGATATTTTCTGGTGTTCAGGCACGTTTCGCAATGTTTATTTTCCTTGTTCGGAACAGATTCTGTCTGCCGCCATTGCACGTGCAGTGCATGGCACTCTTTGCTGGCACTTTGACACCATTAAAAGTCTCAGCAAACAACCGATCACACAGTTTCCACGTCTTAGTTGTCACATAACTTTCCACAATCAAATCCGGCTGCTCCACTGTGAATTCCATCGTCCCCTTTTCACCGCTCCACTCACACTGACATAGTCCGCACTACGCTCTGAACCGGTGTAGATTACGTGGCGGGCGCACGTGTGGTGTGCGCATCGCGGGATGTTTTTCTATGCATACATTCTCGTCCAATCGTATCTACCCGTACGGGACACCTTCATTTGCCCCGCACTGTACAATGCGGCTACATTCTATCCCGTTTGTTTTAATATGTTTACATTAATATCATAAACACTTCCCAATATACTATCGTCCCATTTAACAGAGCTTCCGAGTCTTTTGCTGTCTCTGACACAATCACAATGTCTTCGGTAGATCTCAAAGTTATTATTTTTCCCATGAACTTTAATTCCCTTTCCTTCACTCCTTGCTTAACGTGTGGTAGATTGAATTAGCACTGGGGATAGGCTACTACCCTGCTTCGCCCCCCCCCCCCCCCCCCAATGCTCCTTCTCAGTCATGCCCTTCTACTTTCATAACGTCAATCTGGTTTGTGTATAAACTGTGGATAACCTTCCGCTCGCTGTATTTTATCCTTGCTATCTTCTGAATTTCAACAATATCAAAAGCTTTCTCTAAAATCTCCAAATGCTATAAATGTAGGCATGACCTTATTCAGTCTATCTTCTAAGGTGAGTCATAGGGTCAATATTTCATATTCGTAGATTTCTACGAAACCCATGGTCAGCGCGTTGGAATGACACGCACGGGGGCCTGGGTTCGATTCCCGGCTGGGGTAGAGATTTTCTCCCGTCAGGGACTGGGCGTTGTTCTGTCTTAATAAGATTTCCCGGGTTGGGGCCTCCAGGCCAACGAAGCCATACGCTCATTTCGTCCCCATTGTCGACGAGCAAGACGGTCCTCCCGCCTGGGAATTCCCGGCCACTGACGCCATACGCTCATTTCCATTTCTACGAAACCCGAACTGATCTTCACCGAGGTCGGCTTCTACGGGTTTTTCCATTCTTCCGAAAATAATTCGTGTGTTTTGCATCCCTGACTTATCACACTGATGGTTCGGTAATACGAGTGTAGTAATATAAATGCATGAATAATAAATTCTCGTCACCCCGTATTTCAAGTTGTCTAAACTGGATACAACAAGATTGCCCACGTCCTTTTGTGTGTGTGTGTTAACGCGCTTGCGATGGCTTAGTGGCCCAGTTCCAGCAGAGGTAGAGTGCCGAAGCGTGTTTTCCCTGCAGCTGTCCCTGGAGGCTTTTAACTGTGACTGATGGCATCTCTGTACGCGTTGTGCTTCCCACGTCCTGCTCTGTGTTACTACAGTGCGCTAAAACACGCTCCACTACATGGCCGGCTACCGATTGCTAGTTACAGCAGTAGTCTGTTTCGCAGAGTCCCCTAAAAACGTACGTCACCGTCAGTTAACTCTGCCGGGCTTACAAACATGGTCCGCACACTAAATTTCGTGCTCTCTGTTTCGAATTTACAGAACATTTGCTGGTGAGCATAGTGCTGTGCGATCTGACAAGCTTCTGACAAGCTGGTCCGCCTGTTAAGGTGGGTGGTAACGTGCTCGCCTCCCATGCTAGCGGGCCCGGGTTCGGTTCCCGGCCGGGTTGTAGATTTTCTCCGCTCGGGGACTGAGTGCTGTGTTGTCTTCACCATCGTTTCCTCCCCATCATTGGCGCGCAAATCTCCCAATGTGGCGTCGACTGAAATAAGATTTGCACTGGGCGGCCAAACTTCCCCGGATGGGGCCTCGAGACCAACGATGCTCATTCCAATTGAACTGCGCTCCTAAGGGACTGGATTCGAGATTTCCTGTCAGAGATTTCCCAGTAAGCCCTATGTAGGAGCAGACAGGAACTCGTCTATCGAAACCCGAGTTATACGATTGGAACTTTAATAGTGGCAACTATTTATTTACCGCTCGTACAAAATACGTATTTCAAAGTTTTAATGATCTTCAAAGTAGTCACCAGCATTGCGTATAACCTGTTGCCAGCGATGTGGAAGTCATAGGATACTCTACCAATTGTGCTGACAGTCTAAGGCGCTGCAGTCATGGACAGAGGCTGGTCCCGGCGGAGGTTCGAGTCCTCCCTCGGACATCGGTGTGTGTGTATTTGTCCTTAGGACAATTTAGGCTAAGTAGTGTGTAAGCTTATGGACTGATCACCTTGGCAGTTAAGTCCCATAAGATTTCACACACATTTGAATATTTTGTTGACAGTTCGAGCAGCGCGGTCTACAAAATGGCTCTGAGCACTATGGGACTCAACATCTTAGGTCATAAGTCCCCAAGAATTTAGAACTACTTAAACCTAAATAACCTAAGGACATCACACACACCCATGCCCGAGGCAGGATTCGAGCCTGCGACCGTAGCAGTCCCGCGGTTCCAGACTGCAGCGCCAGAACCGCACGGCCACCGCGGCCGGCAGCGCGGTCTATTGCCCCACAAATTTGTAGCAGGTCTGAAGTGATTGCCGTGAAGTGTTTCATCCAATTTAGAAATCGAGTTGAACTCACGAAGGCTTAAGTCAGGGGAGTGCAGTAGATGGTATAGCACTTAGCAGCCCCATCAGTCAAACAAATCAGTAACAGCTTGCACTGTACATGCTTGAGTTTTGTAATGCAGAATGATGGTCAGGTCCTGCAGAAAGCGTCATCACTCTATGCAGTTGATTTTTGGAACACAACCTACGAGTAGGTTAGAACTGATGACACTTTCTGCAGGACCTGACCATCATTTTGCAGGACAATGCTCAAGCACGTACAGTGCAAGCTGTTACTGATTTGTTGGACTGATGGGGCTGCTAAGTGCTATACCACCTACTGTACTCCCCAGACTTAAGCGCCCGTGAGTTCAACTCGATTTCTAAAATGATGAAACACTTCACGGCATTCGATACAGATCTGCTACAAATTCGTCGGGCAATAGATCGTGCCGCTCGAACTGGCAAAACAACTTTCACTGCTAAGGGTATCCTGCGACTTCCACATCACTGGCAACGAGTTATACGCAATTCTGGTACTACTTTGAAGGTCAGTAAAACTTTGAAACTCGTATCTATTTTTTGCGAGCTATAAATAAATAGTTGCCACTATTAAAGTTCCAACTCTCGTATTTGCCGTCACCATCGAAGTGTGATAGTTCCTTTACTGCTTTTGATCCGTGTAAAAGTAAGAGAATGAGATGATCTGAGCAGTCCTCTTATATTGTTTGTAGATGATGCCGTCGTTTCACCGTCTATTGAAATTAACATACACCAATAAGCGAGAACATTATGACCACCGACCTGCTATCGGTATTAACCCGTCCAGGTGATAGTAGCGTGACCTGACGAGGAATGACTGCTAGTCTGACAGACCCACAAGGCATGTAATATCAGTGAGCATGTTGTCCGTGAGTAGAATGTGCACACGATCTATCTGAGTCTGACTGAGGACAGATATGATGGCGCTGAGGCTAGGTGCGAGCATTCCGGAAACTGAACGATTGTCGGGTGTTCAAGGAGAGCGTGGGTGAGTGTCTTCGACACATGGCGAGATCAATGTGAAGCTACTTCCAGACGTCGTGGGATTGGGCGGCACACCTCAATGAAGATGTAGGACATCGTAGGCTGGGCAGACCGCTAAAAAGCGACGGTAATCCCAAAAGTAAGGTCTCCTATTATTTTATAAGTACAGAACACTGTTTGTGTGGCAGTTGATCACACTGTTATGAAAAGTGCTTCATGCGCTGTGTGTAAACATGCGCACAGTCTTAGCAGCCATTGAGAATGGAGTTCCCGTTGGATGTTACCGCCAAGTGCGAATTGCGCGCAGTTATTCGGTTCTTGAACGCAAAGGGCACTGCGCCGATTGAAATCCACCGCCGATTGACGGAAGTGTATGGTGAGTCGTGCATGGATGTCAAAAATGTTCGTAAGTGGTGTAGAGAGTTTGCAGCTGGTCGGACCGAAATTTACGACGAACAAAGAAGCGGGAGACCGTCAATTTCTGAGGAGACAGTGTTTAAGGTTCAGCAAAGCATGCGTGAAGATCGGCGGATCACCCTAGATGATCTCTGCACGTTGGTTCCTGAGGTTTCCCGAAGCTCCACTAACAGAATTTTAACGGAAGCATTGAACTACCGGAAGGTGTGCGCAAGATGGGTGCCACGCAAGCTGATTGAGGACCACATGCGGCAACGAGTTGGTGCTTCCCGCGCATTTCTTCGCCGCCTTGCTGCCGAACAGGACAACTTTCGGGACTCAATTGTCTCGGGTGACGAAACCTGGGCAAATCACTTTAAACCTGAGACCAAGCAACAATCACGCCAGGGGCGGCATTATTCTTCGCCAAAGCAACGGAAATTCAAACAAACACAGTCTGCCGGTAAAGTCATGGCAACCGTTTTTTGGGATCGGAAAGAGGTGTTGGTGGTCGACGTTATGCCCACTGAGACTCTGAAAAAACTCAAAAGGGCAATTTAGAACTGGAGAAGAGGAATGTTGAGCAAGGGCGTACATATTCTCCATGACAACGATCACCCACGCATCGCTCGGAAAACCGTTGCCCTGCTGCAACAGTTTCAGAGGAACATAATCACCCACCCACCCTATAGTCGTCACTTGGCGCCCAGTGACTATCACCTGTTTCCTAAGTTAAAAGAACATTTGGCAGGAAAGCTATTCAGCTCCGACGACGAGGTGAAAAAAGAAGTTCATAACTTTCTGAACAGCATGGCGGCGAGCTGGTATGGCATGGGCATACAAAAACTGCCAGAGCGTCTACAAAAATGCATCGATAGAAATGGTGATTATGTCGAAAAATAGCTAAATGTTCAAGCTGTAAACTGCTGTAAACCATTGTAGAAATCAACAGGTCTATATACTTATAAAAAATAGGAGATCTTACTTTTGGGATTACCCTCGTAGGACAGGCGGTGAACTGTGGCGGAACTAACATCAGATTTTAATGATGGGCAGAGTACAAGCGTGTCTCATAACACACAGTGTACCGACCGCAGCCATCGGCATTGGACATTGGCGCAGTGACAGAGCATTGCATGGTCTGATGAATCCCGTTACCTTCGTCATCATGCCAACGGGAGGGTGGGAATCTGTCGTCTTCCAGGGGAACAGCTCCATCACAACTGTGCTGCAGGACGAAGACAAACCGGGGGCGGCTCCATTACGCTCTGGGGAACATTCACCTGGGCATCCATGAGCCCAGCGCAGCTCGTGCAAGGCGTCATGAGGGCCGAGGAGTATCGTACACAGGTTGCAGACTACGTACAACCCTTCATGACAATCATATTTCCCGACGGCAGTGGCATTTTCAAGAAGATAATGTGCCATTTCACAAGGCAAGGAGGGTGATGGAGTCGTTCGAGGAACGCAGTGGCGAGTTCCAGTTGATGTGCTAGCCCTCCAACTTGCCAGATCTGAACCCTATCAAACACATCTGGGGTGTGATTGAACGTGCAGTAAGAGCTCATCGTCCCCCTCTTCGGAATTTACAGGAATTTGACGACTTGTGTGTGCAGATGTGGTGCCAACTCCCTCCAGCGACGTACCAAGGCCTCACTGTTTCCATGTCACGACGTTTCGCCATTGTAATCCGTGCCAGTGGACATACCGGCTATTAGGTGGGTGGTCATAATGTTCCGGCTGATAAATGTATAACTTTAAAGTAATGCTCGACTGCTCTCTACGAGTAATAAAGAGCATGAAACAACCGACAAAAAAGTAAAGCTGAAAGGAACATTATCAAATTGTTGTCTCGAGCAAGCTGGAGTGCACTAGCAGATACTTTTAGTACAGCTTCAGAATCGCTGCTGTGTACGTTGCTGTCGATTACTGCGCTCCTGTAAGGGCTGGAAAAGCAGTCTCTCAACAAGTATGTACCCAGGTAAATGCACAATGGAAACTGTCACTGGAACGCTAAAAGTGTGAGAAATCTTATGGGACTTAACTGCTACGGTCATCAGTCCCTAAGCTTACACACTACTTAACCTAAATTATCCTAAGGACAAACACACACACCCATGCCCGAGGGTGGACTCGAACCGCCGCCGGGACCAGCCGCACAGTCCATGACTGCAGCGCCCCAGACCGCTCGGCTAATCCCACACGGCACCGGCACGCTAAAATTTCTAACATTTCTCTTGTGTCTTGTCTAATATAGACTATCTGATCTAAAGTACCCAGAGACCCCTATGTAACTCACCACCATATATCAGGTGTGGCGGATCAGCTGGTATAAAAGGGGGCGGAAAGTATTCTGTTGACCATGGAGAAGCAATAACAACAAAATGGGTCGGTAAAGAGAGATCATTGGCTTCGAAAGTGGACTAGAAACTGGATGTCATTCGAGTAACAGATCAATGAGGAACATTTCAATCCTTTTAAAGCTACGCAGTCAACTGTTAGTGATGTGATTGTCAAGTGGAAATACGAGGCAACAACCATAGATCATGATAGAATGAAGGGTTTCACGACTGGATGACATTGCTGCTGATAAACCTTTCGGGGAGGCCCCCCGGAGGAGCAACACCTCTGAAGACGTCCTGTGCATTTTTGGACGAAACGTAAGGAACAGAAGAGTTTCGTGGACCACGACCTTATACCGCGAAAGGCTACCAGCGGCAATCACAGCAGTTGATCAAAGACCAGGCATACCTCATGTAAACACGGACTGGAACCATTGAACATTGTGGACTATAGTTGTCAGAAAATTGCAGTAGTTCAGCAGAAAGAATCACACGTGAGTTCCAAAGTGCTACAAGGAGTCCGGCTGACACAGTGACTGTTAGTAGGAAGCTAAAGAGAATGGGATACAATGAGCGAGCAGCTCCTCATAACCCAAACGTTTCTGTAGTCAATGCTAAGTGACTCTTGAGCGTCGCCTCTGGACTATGGAGGATTGGGAACGGGTGATTTGGAGTGACGAATGGCGTATATCTTTTGGAATCCGATGGTAGGGTCTGGATTTTACGAATGACTGCAGAACGTTAGCTACCATCTTGTGTAGTGACAACCGTGATGTACAGAGGAGGTTGGGTTACGGTATGAGGATGTTTTTCGTGGTTAGGATGTGGTACAGGTGTTGCACTTAAGAAAACGCTAAATACAGGAGGATATGAACACTTTTTATAGCACTGTGTGCTGCGTACAGCACTGCCAGTATTTGGTCGGTAAGGACAGGAGAGATGGTGCCGTAAAGTACCTGATCACCAGACTTTGCGCCAACTTCTTTTAAATGCCACACCTCTCCGCAGAGCCTCATTTAGTGAGGGCTTGTGACAGTGTTGATGGTGATGCGTCCGTCGGATGGGGACGTTAGGCATGGCGGTCTCCTTGGTGCTACTCGCGAGGAGTAGGTTATGTGCAGGCACCGATTTCACCCCATCATTATCATACAACACAAACATTTGCACTGCACTACACACGCACACACACACACACACACACACACACACACACACACACACAAATAAACAAACACAGACAAAATACATTTATGTAGTATTACAAATACTGTGTAATGGAGCATGTTGTTTGTAAACAAATAAACTCTCGAGGTACCTGTGTCACTGTCTCTGTCTATTACGGTGTGCCTATATGATAGGTGTTCTCTCAATCTGCTGCTGCCACACTTCATATAATGAACAAATTATTGGCAGCGTATGATGATAGTCAGATGTGAAAATTACCGAACAATCAGTTTAATAAGCCACAGCTGCAAAATACTAACGCGCATTCTTTACAGACGAATGGAAAAACTAGTAGAAGCCGACCTCGGGGAAGATCAGTTTGGATTCCGTAGAAATACTGGAACACGTGAGGCAATACTGACCTTACGACTTATCTAACAAGAAAGATTAAGGAAAGGCAAACCTACGTTTCTATCACTTGTAGACTTAGAGAAAGCTTTTGACAATGTTGATTGGAATACTCTCTTTCAATTGCTAATGGCGGCAGGGGTAAAATACAAGGAGCGAAAGGCTATTTATAATTTGTACAGAAACCAGATGGCAGTTATAAGAATCGAGGGACATGAAAGGGAAGCAGTTGTTGGGAAGGGAGTAAGACGGGGTTGTAGCCTCTCCCCGATGTTATTCAATCTGTATATTGAGCAAGCAGTAAAGGAAACAAAAGAAAAATTCGGGGTAGGTATTAAAATCCATGGAGAAGAAATAAAAACTTTGAGGTTCGCCGATGACATTGTAATTCTGTCAGAGACAGCAAATGACTTGGAAGAGCAGTCGAATGGAATGGATAGCGTCTTGAAAGTAGGATATAAGATGAACATCAACAAAAGCAAAACGAGGATAATGGAATGTAGTCGAATTAAGTCGAGTGGTGCTGAGGGAATTAGACACTTAAATGAGACACTTAAAGTAGTAAACGAGTTTTGCTATTTGGGGAGCAAAATAACTGATGATGGTCGAAGTAGAGAGGATATAAAATGTAGACTGGCAATGCCAAGGAAAGCGTTTCTGAAGAAGAGAAATTTGTTAACATCGAGTATAGATTTAAGTGTCAGGAAGTTATTTCTGAAAGTATTTGCATGGAGTGTAGCCATGTACGGAAGTGAAACATGGACGATAAATAGTTTGGACAGGAAGAGAATAGAAGGTTTCGAAATGTGGTGCTACAGAAGAATGCTAAAGATTAGATGGGTAGATCGCATAACTAATGAGGAAGTATTGAATATGATTGGGGAGAAGAGAAGTTTGTGGCACAACTTGATCAGAAGAAGGGATCGGTTGGTAGAACATGTTCTGAGGCATCAAGGGATCACCAATTTAGTGTTGGAGGGCAGCGTAGAGGGTAAATATCGTAGAGGGAGACCAAGAAATGAATACACTAAGCAGATTCGGAAGGATGTAGGTTGCAGTAAGTACTGGAAGATGAAGAAGCTTGCACAGGATAGAGTAGCATGGAGAGCTGCATCAAACCAGTCTCAGGACTGAAGATCACAACAACAACAACATCATGATAGTCGGTCGTGGCTTTAATTTACCTTCGATTTGTTGCCGAAAATAAATGTTTAATTCCGGAGGTACGCATAAAATATCATCCGAAATTGTGCTAAACGCAATCTCTGAAAATTATTTCGAGCAGCGAGTTCATGAGCGCACGCAAATACTAAACGGTAGTGAAAACGCACTTGAGCTCTTAGCAACAACTAATCCTGAGTTAATAACCAGCATCAAAACCGATACAGGGATTGGTGAAGACAGGATTGTCGTAGCGAGACTGAATGTTGTAATACTCAAATCCTCCAAAAATAAGAGAAAAGTATGCAACCGTTCGCTTGACGAAAGATCCGTACCGAAAGACTGGAAAGTTGCACTGGTCACACCAATATTCAAGAAAGGTAGTAGAAGTAATCCACTAAATTACAGGCACATGTCGTGAACGTGGATATGCAGCAGGATTATGAAACATATATTGTGTTCAAACATTATGATTCACCTCGAAGAAAACTGTCTATCGACACACAGTCAACATCCGCTTAGAAAACATCATTCCTGTGAAACAAAACTAGCTCTTTATTCACATGAAGTGTTGAGTGCTATTGACAAGGGATTTCAGATCGATTCCGTATTTCGAGATTTGCTGAAGTCTTTTGACACTCTACCAAACAAGCGGCTTGTAGTGAAATTGCGTGCTTATGGTTATCGTCTCAGTTATGTGACTGGATTTGTGATTTCCTGTCAGAGAGGTCACACTTCGTAGTAATTGACGGAAAGTCATCGAGTAAAACAGAAGTGATTTCTGGCGTTCCCCAAGGTAGTATTATAGGCCCTTTGCTGTTCCTTATCTATATAAACGATTTGGGAGACAATCTGAGAAGCCGTTTTAGGCTGTTTGCAGATGACGCTGTCTTTTATCGACTAATAAAGTCATCAGAAGATCGAAATAAATTGCAAAACTATTTAGGAAAGATATCTGAATGATTTGGAAACTGGCACATGACCCTAAATAACGAAAAGTGTAAGGTCATCCACATGAGTGCTAAAAGGAATCCGTTAACTTCGGTTACACGATAAATCAATCTAATCTAAAAGCCGTAAATTCAACTAAGTAGCCAGGAATTACAATTACGAACAACTTAAATTGGAAGGAATACATAGAAAATATTGTGGGGAAGGCTAACCAAAGACTGCGTTTTGTTGGCAGGACACTGACAATGTAACAGATCTACTAAGGACACTGCCTATACTAGGCTTGTCCGTCCTCTTTTAGAATACTGCTGCGCGGTGTGGGATCTTACCAGATAGGACTGACGGCGTACATCGAAAAAGTTCAAAGAAGGGCAGTACGTTTTGTATTATCGCGAAATATGGGAGAGAGTGTCACAGAAATGATACAGCATTTGGGCTGGACATCATTAAAAGAAAGGCATCTTTCGTTGCGACGGAATCTCCTCACGTAATTCCAATCACCAACTTTCTCCTCGGAATGAAAAAAATATTTTGGTGACACGATAAAGTAAGGGGAGTCAAAGCTCGTACGGAAAAATATAGATCTTCGTTCTTTCTGCGCGCTATACGAGACTGGAATAATAGAGAATTGTGAAGGTGGTTAGATGAACCCTTCGCCAGTAACTTAAATGTGATTTGCAGAGTATCCATGTAGATGTAGATGTAGCGGTATCATTATAAACAATCTACTGCTACTGTATAGAGTATATCGCTAGAAAGATTTACGTGGCAAAAGTGTTCCTGGTTCACACAGCTGCCACCTGCACAGATCGCTCATGTTCAACCCCGGAGATCATGCTGCTATTGCTCTATTGTCTGCGAGCATGCACTGAAGGTAATATTCTCTTTGAACGAAGGCTTCCGATTTTTGCCGGCTGAGGACTGCAACGAGACGCGACGGTGGAGGACGCAAGCAAAAAACGGGTAAGGGGGGGGGGGGGACATGCAAATAACTGACCCTCAAGCAATATTTTTGGGGCCTCGGTTGGTGCGATTCGCAGTGTAAATAAAAAAAAAAAATTATACAGTAAATCTTCTGTGGCTGGTTTGTAATATAATGGTAATTGTTAGCCATTGTGCCTGTATACAACTATAATAGTTCATAATTTTCCTTTTATTTCTGATTTTTATTCACTATTATTGCACCATTAATAATTTAAGCCGAACAAATAAAATCTGTTCTGTACCATATGGCATACTACAAGGAATGTTCATTAGGTGTCAAAAATAGTAATATATTACTCTGTTTTATTTTCAATTTGTTTTAGAAAATGTATGCAATCCGTTATTTACTTACTACTATGCTATGTGTAATATGTTGTGTGCAATATTTTTCACCAATATAGTCATTTAAAGAGAAATTACATTCTGCAACTTGGACTTTTTTTTTTAAAAAAATGTTTATTTCACGTCTTTGAAGTGCTTACTTTATACCCCAAAATGATTTGACTGTATTCGAATTTCAAGAACGTCTAAGAAATGTTTGAAATATGGACTGTGCGAGAGGCCGTGGGACACTGCTGCCAGAGTGGTCAAGATAGTACCTGTCTATTGGAGCCGTGCCTCTGATGCACTAATGATAAGTTGCGCTGACGGTAAGACGGAGAATGCAGACTAAACTTTATGCAATGTCATAAACTTGCAGACTTGCCGACTTGCAGAAGCTGTTTCTCAGTTCAGCATGAAATGTTTTAACACTGAAGAAAACAGGAGCCAAAGCACTCCTTTATCACCTTTCCAGAACAAGATCTGTTTATCTAGAGATCGACGACGGGTCAGGCAGTCCATAAGATGCTGCGTCGAGAAGGAAAATTTCAAGAAAAATGATACCTGGTTTTGAAATTACAAGAAGAAGAAGAAGCGTTACTCGATTAGGAAGGGAAAACAGACATGCTGGTGAATTTTAATGGGTATGTGTCATGTACTAGCATTCGATTTTAATATAATTTTAAAATCCATTTTCATGTAAGTTTGTTTTTCTAACTGTAGTAGCAACTTTTTTATTCTAAATATTAACTAACATCAATAAATTTTTGCAGAAAGTATTCTTGAGGTACTTGCATGCTTCTGTGTATTAATGTTATAGAAAATTTAGTTTGTATATTTTGCTATCACAAATATGAGTAGAGCCCGCCGCCCCTTAAGTAATAATACTTATCTTTTTTTAAACCTACGCATAAAATAATATAATTTGCTAAAAATAAATTCAAAAAATTTGCAGAAATGTAGTTTTACGGGATACAAGGGGGAGGGAGGGGGGGCGGTAGTTGAGGGTTCACTTCGGTACGTGTCTGCATAGAGAACGTGCGAATTACATAAAGCAGATAAGAGATCGTACTGAGGCAACTAAACAACCCTTCGATGAATGGAACGTGAAGAAACCTGAATATACTCTTATTTACAATAGAAAGTACCCTTCGCTGTGCACTGCACAGTGATTCGCGGAGGAATCACGTTGCCGTAGAAAACACGGCAGAGCATCTGTTGGGACACTGCGCTAATGACTGTGTCGATTTACGTTAGGGTGCGTGCATTGCACGGGAATTAATCCATCTTGCCCTTTCTGCCGCACGGGTTATTAACGCGTCGACTGCAGGAGAGTCTGTAATTTGTCTTAATGTGGTGCCCGAGCTGAGTGTTTCCATGTACCTATAAATACCTGGAAGTGGCCTGCGACCAGCAAATCTCATTTTGCTTATTACGATCAGGTCAAGAGTACCCTCCCTCATGCACGGTACTCTGGCTTGCGTTTTATGATTGTAGATGTAGGACATTAACAATATATGATGGTAAGGGGGATAACATATGCACGCAATAAATCGTGCTCATCTCAAGTGTAACTGCACATTTTTTTACAACGATTCTTCTGCGAGTGTATATTGGTAGTTGTACTATGTGGTATTCCTCCCCGTATTGCTCCTTGCCAAATTAGTTATTTCTCCATAATGAATTAAATATAGAAGATTCTCATACAGGAAAACTAATATTTAGTCTAGTTTTATCTACATTTTGCAACTGTAGACGTGACTGTATTCCATTACAGCCTACTGAATAGTAACACCTTCGGTTGTAAATTTTCATGTTTTATTGAACCACACGATGCATTTCGGACCCTGTGGGTTCATCATCAGGAGCATCTGCTCTTGAGCGACGTGATGGGAGCTTTACGTTTTTGATGAGAGAAGGTTATATGTTAAGTTTCGAAAAACTGGAAATTTGCGGTAAGGACTATGGGACCAAACTGCTGAGGTTATCGGTCCGTAGGCTTACGCACTACGTAATCTAACTTGAACTAACTTACGCAGAACAACACACAAACACATGCCCGTGGGAGGACTCGAAACTCCGTCGGGGGCAGCCGCGCGAACCGTGACAAGACGCCCAAGACCGCATGGCTAGCCCGCGCGGCCTAAGTTTCGAAATTCGCGGATCGAATAGCGGAAAATTAAATAAAAAACTTATCAAAAGAACCAGGAAGAACTTTTTAACGCGTGAATGTCAGAAAACATCTAACCATCTCACAACAGGAACACACATTTCGCATCACCTAACTCAACGGAAGAGGTAATGTAGTAAGACAATTTGCGCCTAATGACATCGTCTGATTCGTGCAAACACGAAAATATGTTGCTGAAGGCGTTGTTATTTATACTTCCTGTGTAGTGATATTTTGATTCACGAACGGTAATTTATTAATTTTATTTATCATTTAGCGCCTCGCCAAGGTGCACAAGAAAGCACAATAAACTGCACGCTATTAAGTACCGCTAAGTCTTTTCTCACTGAAATTCTAGATCGCATGTCTGTTCCCGACATGGATGCGCAACTTAAATTTTCAGTCCAGTTCTCTTAAGCTCTATTGAGATATTAATAGAATCATCGGATAACGTTTTTCCACAAGTGCACAACGGAGTGTACGGCCCTGGACAATTCTCCCGTATTTCCCGGGATCTCCCGCATTTGAACATATTTTTTCATAATCTCCCGGATCTTGTATTTTCAGGCTCATTAGGCGTTTTTCTCAAGTTTTTAACTTTTTTTTTACATGCGTACAAATATTTTTCAAGCATTCAAATTTTGCGAGCATTGTCAGTAGTCGTTGAAATGTTGGACAGCAGAGACAACTGGTTCCATATCGAAATTATGTATATCGATTATCTTAGAAATGGTCAACTGACGCTTGGCGGTTAGACGTGATTCATTTCAGTGAAAGTGCTGACCGTGAACTGTTGTTCAAGGTTTTATGATGGGGAGCGAGGACGAAGCTAAAAGGCCACTAAGTATTTGTGTACATACCTTAACGAAGTAGGAAGCTTTGTCTTCCTGGATTGGACCAGCACAGTCAAATGCTTATAAAGCAAACTGCTCAAGGTAGGTTGTGTGAATGAAAATGAATTTTATGAAGAATTTTATAATTCTAACGATGCAGTTAAATGTGCTGTCTCTTTAGAGGGTAGCGTTAGCCAGAAATGGATAAAAGTTTTAACAACTTTAAAATCAAATAATGTGAATTTTGAAAACTTGGGTAAGCTGGTAAGTTATTTCATGAATATGCCAGGAAGTAATGCTCACATCGAGTGGGTATTTATTCTTATGCATAATAAGTGGACAGATGTAAGGAATAGAAGTAGTGCAAACCTAATCAAATGTGAAATGCAAGTTGCCATGACTTTTCCTTATTCATGCAGTGAAGTCTTTGAATTTTGATATAAAACTATCGACCGAGGCAAAATCTGTTGCAAAATATGTGTAAGTATTTGCCATTAAATAGTTTCCTTTTACAAATACTGCTTTCATTTTTCACGAAATTTCACTGTTCTCTTGATTTCCATTATTTTTGTCAAGGATATAAGTACATCCCTTACTTTCTTTTAAAAATGTCGGTCACACTAGTTCTAGCACTCTTTTCGGAGAGGTCGGAAGAAATATATGTATTCACGTGATATATTTTAAAGACAGTATTTCAAAACCAAGAATCAATATTTATTTTAAGTGCTTATGACTGAGCAGTTTTATCGGTGCAATATGTAGAACTTCTTCTCATGCAGCTAAAACATATTTTGGTAAAGAAAATTTTTAATGAGGCAATTCATGCTTAACTTGACAACGTTATATTGTGCGCAGTGACATTGATGTATGGTAATTGATAACAGAAGAAAGTTGTTTCTGAAGCTGTGGGTACCGGTTTTTTTTTGCGATCTTTCTATTAAGGTTATGGTAATTTCAGTTTATTACTGTTTTGTACTTCATAAAAAATGTTCGTACTTCATAATAGAACGGACAATAGCACTTCAGCTTTGGCTGAGAGGCGAGACACCAGTGAGAAAGTGGGAGTATAGGTAAAGAAAAGGCTTATCTGCACGCCTGTCATTGCTACTTGGAATGTGACACACCTCATTAAAAAGACCGACTCTTATTATATCTCAGAATATCGCCTGCAACACGAATAATACGCACGTGGCCAGCGGGTTGCAGAAGTTCTAGCTCGCACCGACAACATAACCTCGTCAGGACTGCACGAAAACAACATTTGGGCCGGCCACAAGAGGCCAGTTGTTATCACGTTGTTATGAGGAAGTCTGCGGAGAAGAAAGAGTGGGGTCCGTTTCGCCAACAGGCAGCGTGGGCCAATCATGTCTCCACCAAGCACTGAAGCGGTGTCTGTCAGCCAGGCAAGTATTTAAGAGGGCGCCAAGCCGCTAGCAGGCACTTCAGTTCGCTGGTACAGGCTGTTCGGTCGTAGAGCTACATCTGCATCTAAACTATGCGACAACGGTTTCAGCTATCACACCAAGCTTGGAAGTTACACCTCTGCAGCCACAACGAGCATCATCTATGAACCTCCAACTCTCTGCCATTAGCCTCCGCCGATTATTACTGATTTTTGTGATTGTGTTCGAGGACTGTCGTGCCAAATTGGATTCATTTTATATCCTCTTTACTTCGACCATCATCAGTTACTTTGCTCCCCAAATAGCAAAACTCCTTTACTACTTTAAGTGTCTCATTTCCTAATCTAATTCCCTCAGCATCACTCGACTTAATTCGACTACATTCCATTATCCTCGTTTAGCTTTTGTTGATGTTCATCTTATATCCTCCTTTCAAGACACTGTCCATTCCGTTCAACTGCTCTTCCAAGTCCTTTACTGTCTCTGACAGAATTACAATGTCATCGGCGAACCTCAAAGTTTTTATTTCTTCTCCATAGATTTTAATACCTACTCCGAATTTTTCTTTTGTTTCCTTTACTGCTTGCTCAATATACAGATTGAATAACATCGGGGAGAGACTACAACCATGTCTCACTCCCTTCCCAACCACTGCTTCCCTTTCATGTCCCTCGACTCTTATAACTGCCATCTGGTTTCTGTACAAATTGTGAATAGCCTTTCGCTCCTTGTATTTTTCCCCTGCCACCTTCAGACTTTGAAAAAGAGTATTCCAGTCAAATTGTCAAAAGGTTTCTCTAAGTCTACAAATGCTAGAAACGTAGGTTTGCCCTTCCTTAATCTAGCTTCTAAGATAAGTCGTAGGGTCAGTATTGCCTCACGTGTTCCAATGTTCCAACATTTCTACGGAATCCAAACTGATCTTCCCGAGGTCGGCTTCTACTAGTTTTTCCATTCGTCTGTAAAGAATACGCGTTAGTATTTTTCAGCTGTGACTTATTAAACTGATTGTTCGGTAATTTTCACATCTGTCAACACCTGCTTTCTTTGGGATTGGAATTATTATATTCTTCTTGAAGTCTGAGGGTATTTCGCCTGTTTCATACATCTTACTCACCAGATGGTAGAGTTTTGTCAGGACTGGCTCTCCCAAGGCCGTCAGTAGTTCCAATGGAATGGTGTCTACTCCGGGGGCCTTGTTTCGACTCAGGTCTTTCAATGCTCTGTCAAACTCTTCACGCAGTATCGTATCTCCCATTTCATCTTCATCTACATCCTCTTCCATTTCCATAATATTGTCCTCAAGTACATCGCCCTTGTGTAGACCCTCTATATACTCCTTCCACCTTTCTGCTTTCCCTTCTTTGCTTAGAACTGGGTTTCCATCCGAGCTCTTGATGTTCATACAAGTGGTTCTCTTATCTCCAAAGGTCTCTTTAATTTTCCTCTAGGCAGTATCTATCTTACCCCTAGTGAGATAAGCCTCTACATCCTTACATTTGTCGTCTAGCCAAGCCTGCTTAGCCATTGTGCACTTCCTGTCGATCTCATGTTTGAGACGTTTGTATTCCTTTTTGCCTACTTCATTTGCTGCAATTTTATATTTTCTCCTTTCATCAATTAAATTCAATATTTCTTCTGTTACCCAAGGATTTCTACTAGCCCTCGTCTTTTTACCTACTTGATCCTCTGCTGCCTCCACTACTTCATCCCTCAAAGTTACCCATCTTCTTCTATTGTATTTCTTTCCCCCATTCCTGTCAATTGTTCCCTTATGCTCTCCCTGAAACTCCGTACAACCTCTGGTTCTTTTAGTTTATCCAGGTCCCATCTCCTTAAATTCCCACCTTTTTGCAGTTTCTTCAGTTTTAATCTACAGGTCATAACCAATAGATTGTGGTCAGAGTCCACATCTGCCCCTTCCATGTATACAGCCTTCTTTTATGATTCTTGAACCAAGTGTTAGCTATGATTAAGTTTTGCTCTGTGCAAAATTCTACCAGGCGGCTTCCTCTTTCATTTCTTAGCCCCAACCCATATTCACCTACTACGTTTCCTTCTCTCCCTTTTCCTACTACCGAATTCCAGTCACCCATGACTATTAAATTTTCGTCACCCTTTACTATCTGAATAATTTCTTTTATCTCATCATACATTTCTTCAATTTCTTCGTCATCTGCAGAGCTAGTTGGCATATAAACTTGTACTACTGTAGTAGGTGTGGGCTTCGTATCTATCTTGGCCACAATAATGCGTTCACTATGCTGTTTGTAGTAGCTTACCCGCATTCCTATTTTCCTATTCATTATTAAACCTATTCCTGCATTACCCCTATTTGATTTTGTATTTATAAATCTGTATTCACCTGACCAGAAGCCTTCATCCTCCTGCCACCGAACTTCACTAATTCCCACTATGTTTAACTTTAACCTATCCCTTTCCCTTTTTAAATTTTCTAACCTACCTGCCCTATTAAGGGATCTGACATTCCACGCTCCGATCCGTAGAACGCCAGTTTTCTTTCTCCTGATAACGACGTCCTCCTGAGTAGTCCCCGCCCGGAGATCCGAATGGGGGACTATTTTACCTCTGGAATATTTTACCCAAGAGGACGCCATCATCATTTAATCATACAGTAAAGCTGCATGCCCTCGGGAAAAATTAAGGCCGTAGTTTCCCCTTGCTTTCAGCCGTTCGCAGTACCAGCACAGCAAGGCCCTTTTGGTTATTGTTACAAGGCCAGATCAGACAATCATCCAAACTGTTGCCCCTGCAACTACTGAAAAGGCTGCTGCCCCTCTTCAGGAACCACACGTTTGTCTGGCCTCTCATCAGATACCCCTCCGTTGTGGTTGCACCTGCGGTAAGGCTATCTGTATCGCTGAGGCACGCAAGCCTCCCCACCAACGGCAAGGTCCATGGTTCAAGGGGGAGGACTGTCGTGCCACATTGGGTTCGTCTGGACTTAGACTTGTATTGTTAGACATTTTCCATTGTCAAACCCAGACATATATACATCAAGTGTTAGTGTAACTGACACACGCTATAGGAAACAATTATTCATTATCAATCATCGACGAAGAAGGTCATTTATTTATGTTCAGCTAGTCCTGCTATACTCTGCCTTCGCGACCCTTGGTTGTGAATCATTAAATTTACGCTCATTAAAATAAAATGTTTATGATTATATCTCTGCCTGGTAATCTTCTCTGGTTTTGTAAACCCATATAAGGTTACCACAGAATCTTCTTGGATTGGCTACCAAATTTCTGTTGCGCCTTTCGGTGTATTCATGCTCGTAGGAATTAATATTGCACACACCTGCTAATTTACGCTGTTCTGTGTATGTATCTAAGTGGAGTTTTATTTTTATCCTTGTTGAGAATTTATTGTTGCCTTTAAAAATCGTTATTTGTGTAAGACGTCCATTGTGTCTTATGTTACTAGTAGTGCAACTAGTTATTAAAAAGTACAGTTCTCGATTCACTTTTGCCAGCCTTAACATTTCTTTTACGACCAACTAACTTTTCATTTTTTTTAGGATACTGTAGCATAGTCGGTACAAACGGAACTGTCATAGGATCACTTAGTTGGCCGTCTATCTCTCTGTCCGACTGTGATAAGCCCTTTTTGTCATTTGTAATTTGAAATTTGTCAATATCGAAGTCTGTAATCCCTTGAAGCTTCTAAGTCAATGCAACGAAAAGATAAGGCCATTTATGTAGTGTTTTTTAATGCTCGTAAACTCAGTCATCAAAATCTACAGGGTACTCCGTTGATCAAGAATCACAAAATTTGAATCACAAAATTTGACGGAAAGTAAGGTTTTACACTACAACCAAAGGAAAACATCAGTAAATTGTCAATTTATCATTATATCACACGAAAAACGTTTTTTCCTCTTTTGTTATCACGTTGTCTGCCAGTCCGTCTGTTAAGACCCCTCTTCCTCAGCATCAAGTTGAAATTTATGTCACATATTAATGCCAGTGGTACCCTGGCTGTATAATGAACGTTAGCTTCTAAGTCAATGCAATCAAAAGATACGGCCATTTGCGTCACATATTTTGATACTCGCAAACCCATTTATCAAAATCTACAGCGCACTTCCCATTGACCCAGAACCATGAAATTTACCAATAAGCAACGTTTCATACTACAATCATAGAAAAAAAGTCCGAAAATTATTAATTTATAATGATATCACACGAATTTTTTTTTTATCATTTGTTATCGGACTACCTGTCTCTCCATCTGTCTGTTACGGCTCTTTTTCTCAGGAACAGACAGGTACATCATGTCGAAATTTATATCACATACTGAGAGGTTAGCTTCTACGTCAATGCAATCAAAAGATGAAGCCATTTTCGTCACATATTTTGATACTGGCAATCTCACTTATCAATACCTATAAGCCGGCCGCGGTGGCCGTGCGGTTCTAGGCGCTGCAGTCCGGAACCGCAGGACTGCTACGGTCGCAGGTTCGAATCCTGCCTCGGGCATGGATGTTAGTTAGGTTTAAGTAGTTCTAAGTTGTAGGAGACTGCTGACCTCAGAAGTTAAATCCCATAGTGCTCAGAGCCATTTTCAGCCAAACACACACACCCATGCCCGAGGGAGGACTCGAACCTCAGCCGGGACCAGCCTCATATCAAAACCTATAAGGGTACTTTCCATTAGTCTAGAATCATGAAATATGGCAAGAAAGAAGTTACTACTATACAAGTAAAGTAAAAATCCTAGTTTTTTACACAACACGAAAAAAATATTATTTCTTTCGTCATTTTTTATGCCGCTTCAAACTTGAAATTAAAACATTCTCCGCCTCCTCTACCTCTCACCTCTTCGTCGACTAACTGATTAAAAGTCAGCCTGAAAACACACATTCTGGCAAAAAGCGGTCGGATACCAATACTTCACGGCTAATGAGTCTGCGGAACGAGATACGAGTGCGAGGGTGGCTCAGAAAGTTAAGAACACAGCTAAATAAAATCGAAAGTTATCAGCGCAAAACATTATTTACGAAGCTACGGTACCTCACTCTATTTTTCTATGCAGTCGCCATAACTGTCAAGGCACTTATTGCATCATGGCACAAATTTAGCAATTCCAGTGTTGTACTTTTCTACCGCCAAACATTTGAGCTAGGATCTCACCGCTTGTTTGAGGTCTTCATCGTTTCTGAACTGTTTTCCACCAAAGAATTCCTTAAGTTTCGGGTATAAATGAAAATCATTTGATGCCAAGTCAGGGCTGTAAGGATGATGACAAACATTTCCCACTGAGGCGTTGGTATTCTTGCTGTGTGACACTGATGTATCAGGTCGCGCACTGTCATGAAACAAAAATACCTTTGCCAACAACGTTCCATGTCAGTTAAAACTTGTTCACTGCACCATCCCAATAAACATTCTTTATTTTGACAGGCCAGAACTTTTTGTGCATAGCTAAAACGATTGCAACTAGATAACGCTCGCCCACATACCGCTGTTGTAACCCAAAATGCTCAACAGAGCGTCGACATGTTGCCTTGGCCCACTCGATCACCAGATCTGTCTCCACTCGAGCTAATCATTTGCATATCACAGCATCTTCTTCCTGTCGGTTAAATTTCGCGTCTGTGGCACTTCCTCTTCGTGGTGTAGCAATTTAAATGGCCAGTAGTGTAATATATTGGTTGCTGTTAACATACTAATTTATGTAGGTTACTAATTAATAATAAGATCGGTTCCTATGCTGCTCGACGTGCCACCCCACAGTGTTAGTATTGGCTTTTGACTAAAACAGTTTGACGTTATCGTCCTACGTTATTATTTCTTACAGATGTAGTTTTTATGCGGTTTCCCATATTCGACTGAACGAACACCGGGCTGGTACCAACGTCTCGCCCGCGTTACATTTAGAAAATGTCCACACTCTTCCACATGGTACAGCATTAGACTCAGATACTCGGGATACACAAATTCCGTGCTGGATTGGTGGGGGGGGGGGGGGGGGGGACAGGAAGGGCATCCGGCCACCCGTATCTACGTTATAAATACCAATAAAAATAAGACGTTAGCATGATGCCTCCTGGGAAAGGCCAATTTTTTCTGTGATGTGCTTAGTTCCTTAGTTGTGCAAGCATTCTCGATGTTTTTGTCACTATACCAATGTGAAAAAAATTCATTCGTTCGGGACCTTTCCTTCAATGTTATCATTTTTCGGTTTCAAACAAATTTGCAATGAGTGAGCTAAATTTTTGTCATCATGTGTACGTTCTACAAAAGATATACGGAAAATTTTGGAAACCACAGCTGTGACAGTATTGAACAGCTCAATTTCCTATGCAGTGGTCTTCCAGAGAGCTTCTTTTGTGACGGCTTACAAGGAACGCTCAGAATTCCACGTTTCTGAGGATGAACGAGCGTCTCGCGTGACAGCTGACCGCATTCATAACTCGTGTGCGGCGGGTAGCGTACCTGCAGTGGCCACGCAACACGCCCTAATGCGCGGCTCCGGCCATCGGCAGTAGTAGTCCAGTAGTACACGGCAATCAGCTCTACCTGTTTGCCTGAATTACTGTTGCATTTGTGCGTCACGCTGTTTTTCTGACTCGCACACTGTCGATGTAATCCTAGGAGGTCAGCCTGCAATTCTGCAGTAAGAACCACTGTAAGAAATAATAACGTAGGACGATAACGTCAAACTTTTTTAGTCAAAAGCCAATACTAACACTGTGGGGTGGCACGTCGAGCAGCATGTGAAACGATCTTATTATTAATTTGTAACATAAATAAATAACTATGTTAAGAGCAACCAATATATTACACTACTGGTCATTAAAATTGCTACACCACGAAGCTGACGTGCTACACACGCGAAATATAACCGACAGGAGGAAGATGCTGTGATATGCAAATGATTAGCTTTTCAGACCATTCATACAAGGTTGGCACCGGTGGCGATACCTACAACGTGCTGACATGAGGAAAGTTTCCAATCGATTTCTCATACACAAGCAGCAGTAACCCGGCGTTGCCTGGTGAAACGTTGTTGTGATGCCTCGTGTAAGGAGGAGAAATGCGTACCATCATGTTTCCGACTTTGATAAAGGTCGGATTGTAGTCTATCGCGATTGCAGTTTATCGTATCGCAACATTGCTGCTCGCGTTGGTCGGGATCCAATGACTGTTAGCAGAATATGGAATCGGTGAGATCAGGAGGGTAATACGGAACGCCGTGCTGGATCCCAACGGCCTCGTATCACCAGCAGTCGAGATGACAGGCATCTTATCCGCATGGCTGTAACGGAACAAGCAGCCACGTCTCGATCCCTGAGTCAACAGATGGGGACGTTTGCAAGACAACAACCATCTGCACGAACAGTTCGACGACGTATGCAGCAGCATGGACTATCAGCTCGGAGACCGTGGCTGCGGTTACCCTTCACGCTGCATCACAGACAGGAGCGCCTGAGATGGTGTACTCAACGACGAACCTCGGTGCACAAGTGGCAAAACGTAATTTTTCGGATGAATCCATGTTCTGTTTACAGCATCATGCTGCTCCCATTCCTTTTTGGCGACATTTCTGTAAACGTACATTGGAAGCGTGTATTCGTCATCGCCATACTGGCGTATCACCCGGCGTGATGGTCACCTCTTGTTCACATTGACGGCATTTTGAACAGTGGACGTTACATTTGATATGTGTTACGACCCGTGGCTCTACCCTCGATTCGATTCCTGCGAAACTCTACATTTCAGCAGGATAATGCACGGCCGCATGTTGCAGATCCTGTACGGGCCTTTCTGGATACAGAAAATGTTTGACTGCTGCCCTGGCCAGCACATTCTCCAGATCTCTCACCAATTGAAAACGTCTGCTCAATGGTGGCCGAGCAACTGGCTCATCACAATACGCCAGTCACTACTCTTGATGAACTGTGGTATCGTGTTGAAGCTGCATGGGCAGCTGTATCTGTACACGCCATCCAAGCTCTGTTTGACTCAATGCTCAGGCGTATCAAGGCCGTTATTGCGGCCAGAGTTGGTTGTTCTGGGTAGTGGTTTCTCAGGATCTATGAACCCAAATTGCGTGAAAATGTAATCACATGTCATTTCTAGTATAACATATTGGTCCAATGAATACCCGTTTATGATCTGCATTTCTTCTTGGTGTAGCAGTTTTAACGGCCAGTAGTGTAGCTATAGCAGGGGGAATGGCTGATTACCTGATTAACAACAGTAGTTGTATTTATACACTGACGGAAAAAATCGCAACACCAAAAAATAATTAGTGTAGAGTAATGAAATTTCTGGAATACGTTTGTCTAAGTAACATATTTAAGTGATTAACATTGCAAGATCGCAGGTTAATGTGGGCGCGAAGTAAGCCATCGCTAATGTAAAATGCTGTTACATTAATAACCTGTGCAACCGCCAGAATGTTGGATGCAAGCACGCAAGCGTGCATGCATTGTGTTGTACAGCTGCCGGACGTCAGTTTTTGGGATGGAGTTCCATGCATGTTGCAATTGGTCGATCAACACAGGTATGGTTAATGCTGATTGTGGATGACGCTGAAGTAGTCATCCGATGATTTCCCATATGTGCTCCATTGGAGACAGATCTGGTGATTGAGCAGGCCAAGGGAACATGTCGAAGCTCTGTAGAGCCTGTTGGGTTACAACAGTGGGCGAGCGTTATCTAGTTGGAAAAACATCCCCTGTAATACTATTCATGAATGCAGCACAACAGGTCGAATCTCCAGATTGACGCATAAATTTGCAGTCAGGGCGCGCGGGATAACCACGTGAACGGTCCTGCTGTGATACGAAATCGCACCCCAGACAGTAACTCCAAGTGTAGGTCCAGTGTGTCTAGGAAACAGGTTGGTTTCAGGCCCTTAACTGGCCTCCATCTAAGCAACACATGGCCTTCACTGGCACCGAGGCAGAATTAGCTTCCATCAGACCTCCATCCTCCTATCCAATGAGTACTCGTTTGACACCACTGAAGTCGCAAATGCCGGTGGTTTGGGAGTCAGTGTAATGCACACTACAGGGTGTCTGGGCTCTCCGGAGTAGCCGAACGGTTCTAGGTACTACAGTCTGGAACCGCGCGACCGCTACGGTCTAAGGTTCCAATCCTGCCTTGGTCATGGATGTGTGTGATGTCCTTAGGTTAGTTAGGTTTAATGATTTCTAAGTTCTAGGGGACTGATGACCTCAGAAATTAAGTCCCATAATGCTCAGAGCCATTAGATCCAGGGTGTCTGGCTCGGAACTGTTCTCGAAGTAACTGATTTGTAATAGTTCGTTGTGTTACTGTGATGCCAGCTGCTGCTCAGATTGCCGCTGCAGATTCAATACGATGCGCCAGAGCCACAAGCCAAACACGTTGGTCTTTCCTCTCGGTAGTGGTGTTCAGAGCCCTGTCTTCTTGTGACCGTACACTCACGTGACCACCACTGCCAGCAATCATGTACAATGGCTAGATTCCTGCTAATATTTCTGCAATATCGTGGAAGAAACATCTTGCTTATCTTTATTACACGACCTCAGCAAGGCGTTGATAATTACGTCTTTGTCGCCTTAAAGGCGTGCTTCACTATCATCAGCTCGCCACATCCGATCTCAGAGGTAACTAACACTAAAGACTGTTATAGTGTTAATGTAGAAGTGACCAGTATTTCAGCACACGGGCCATGCCCGCGCCCAAGTGTCAAAGCACTCAGTCTCGCTACACATTTATACTCCTCCCCCCCCCCCCCCACCTCCCCTCCCCCTACCCCTGCCACGCAGCGCTGTATGAGCATGAGGCGTGGGGAGAGGGGAAAACAGTGCACACGCCGTATTGAAATGGCACTACAGTATGTGACTTGATCTTTTGTTTCCCATTTCTCAACAACAGCCGGCTGATGTGGCAGAGCGGTTCCAGGCGCTTCAGTCTGGAACCGCGCGACCGCTACGGTCGCAGGTTCTAATCCTGCTTCGGGCATGGATGTGTGTGATGTCCTTAGGTTAGTTACGTTTAAGTAGTTCTTCTGGGGGACTGATGACCTCAGAAGTTAAGTCCCATAGTGCTCAGAGCCATTTGGACCACTTCCTCAACAACATAGGCCACGAACAAAAGAAGTGTTCACTATTAATTAATTATTTTTGGCTTCCTGAAACATAATATAACTTTCACCCGGTACAAATTGTTGGCATACGGACAGACGAAGACAATTTCACAGAGTTTTGCAGTCAAGTTGCGACGTAATTGTGACTTATTTTGTTTCGTAATCGAAGAAAGGTCTTTCACAGAAATATGTCGACCAAAGTATTGCAGCATTTTCAAACCTCGTTATGCAGACTTGGAGCACCTACCTGAGAAAAGGAATGTTGACGCCTTGGACGATTTAACGGAAAAAATTTGTAATTGAACCTGGAATTACCTTGCAAGTCAGTCAGTTACATCAGCACATGCTTTGAATTGAAACAGAAAAATGTCTCGAAAACAGGTGTAAGATTAACTGTGTCCTCAAAACCTTTATAAATCTAGTAATACCTACAAGGCCGCAATGAGCACTTCAAACCTCGTGCTTTCTTCAAAGCCAGTGATTTTAAGGAACTGTATTGGCTTTGTCAGCGTGCGTCACTTCTACAATGCGATTTTCTTTTTAAATGCATCCCCATCAAATCAGAAAGAAGTTACCTTGCAATGTCTCACTGTGGGCAGTGTACTGCCAAATCCACTTAAAATACAAAGTCTGCTGTCCTTTCCGGATGTTCTAATTTTGGTTCCTGCACTCCTTTTTCTCCTTTAAAAAGCCAACAATAGCGAGATTTAAATGGGAAAAATCGTTCCAGGTTATCCCCTTGACTTGACCAATGCACTTAACAAGAATACACTATATGAAGTCTCCAAACTCTTCTTCATTTCATTTGAAAACTGGTGCAACTGGAAACGGAGTAATAGATGCGACGTCAGAAATTTTATTCTTCATACCACAAATTTCTTCAAGTGCTCGATGCCTGCAAATTTAGCACAAAGTGCTTATAGATGTACAGAAAAATGATTCCTGTCTGCCGATTACTATAATTTTTTGCCCTTTCTCATCTATAAGTTTAAATTTTTTCTGCGTGGTACTATAATATCGTTTCGTGGCAAATAACTGAGAATTCATATCCCTCTCTTCTGTCATTTCATTCATTTTAAAGGACTGTGACCAACGATCGGTAGACTGCCTTTTTTTAATGCAAACAGCTGTTGGATCTTTGAACTTCCTTCACAGCACGGACAAACAGCAAAGGTTAAACAGGGTTAAATCGGGTGATGCGGAGGGAATTAGATTAGGAAATGAGATACTTAAAGTAGTGAAGGATTTTTGCTATTTCTGAAAAAGATAAATTTGTTAACATCGAGTATAGATTTAACTATCAGGAAGTCGTTTCTGAAAGTATTTGTATGGAGTGTAGCCATGTATGGAAGTGAAACATGGACGATAAATAGTTTGGACAAGAAGAGAATAGAAGCTTTCGAAATGTGGTGCTACAGAAGAATGCTGAAGATTTGATGGGTAGATCACGTAACTAATGAGGAAGTATTGAATAGAATTGGGGAGAAGAAAAGTTTGTGGCACAACTTGACTAGAAGAAGGGATCGGTTGGTCGGACATGTTCTGAGGCATCAAGGGGTCACCAATTTAGTATTGGAAGGCAGCGTGGAGGTTAAAAATCGTAGATGGAGACCAAGAGATGAATACACTAAACAGATTCAGAAGGAGGTAGGCTGCAGTAGGTACTGGGAGATGAAGAAGCTTGAACAGGATAGAGTAGCATGGAGAGCTGCATCAAACCAGTCTCAGGACTGAAGACCACAACAACAATAACAAACAGCACTGACATAACGATTCTGCCAAACTCAGAGAACAGTGCTGGCCGCAAAATGCCGCTCCGCAGTGCTAAATGAAATGTCGGGAACTTCCGAGAAGGACCGAGAGAAGGCGAGTGACAGGCCGGGCCGTGATGCTTTTCATGCCGTGTCCGACTCTGATGTAAAGCTAACTTGATTTGCATTCCCATAGTGACGCTCATAGCGCCACTGTTACACAACTGACGCGAAATTTTAATTAACATCTTTCAGATGTAGAAAGACGCCTACCAACCTTCGTTTATGTCGAACATCTCCTTGGTGCTGCGAATTTTTTTCCTGTCCGTATATCTAAATGCATTTGCAACGTGAGACTTGATCACAAATGTTAACTAAATCATTTAAAGAAGCCAGTTTACTTCTATTCATTTGTGAGCCGTGCTCGACTCGTGTTCAAACCGTTTATTGCTTGGCATATTGTTATTGCGGTTTGGCATCTCCTTTCTTATTCGATTTACTGGCGCCGCTAAGCTGCTGGCTTGCATGCTCCTGGGTGGCGGCAGCAGCGCTTATCGGCACGAGTACTGTGTTACTATCTTTGGAGGGTCGTGTTGTGTGGAGTGAGTGGCGAACGGATCAGGTCGGTTTGGGGCGCAGCAGCGAGCTGGTCCGTGCAGCGCGTGGGCAAGCTGGGGCTGCTGACGGCGTGCTGCCACTGCCGGATCGAGGAGGGGTAGCTGCAAGAGCGGCGACTTCGTTGCACACCGTACCCTGGACGTTTAAGTTGAGTGAAGAGTTAACTGCTAATGCAACCTCGACTATTCTGAGATCTCGCCTTTGGTCGGTGGGTTGTTGCTCCATGGGCCGCAGAGCCTGGCGGCAACAAGTGAAGGTTTCGAGGCGGTGAAATATTCCGGCCGTCTTTCTCTATTTGTTAGCCATCATTGAATTTAGTATTATCCTTATCAGTGAAGCGCAACTAGCAGTATTTTCTGCCATGTGGCCGCTAAGCCCCAGTTACCTGCCCTGAGGTTAGCATACTTTTCCGGCAGTGTACCTTTCCTCGTCGTGGTGATGCTGTCCGACACGGCGTGTAGTTCGACAGCCTCTTGTATTGTACAGTGCACATTTTTTTGGGAGCTCTACCTTGGTTCTAGTGTTTCCATCGGCCTTGGGTGTTTTCTGAAGACGTAGTGCTGTCTGTCTCTTCGCCCTTGCCTAAAAATATTCCATCGCTGTCCCGGTGATCAGACTTTAGGCGGATTTGTTAGTCGGTCGTCGGCACTTAAGCTGCCCCTAGTTTGTGTTGCCGTCCCGTTACGTGAGTACAGCTCTTGGTTGCCTGTCTCACCTTACCTCATGTTTGAGTTACCTTCCCAGGCCGACCCTTGGTACACTTGCTGAGAACCGCTTGTTCTGATTCCTTAGACTGTGATGTTTCTTTTAAGGATACTTGTAATTTCCTAATTATTGTTGGTGTGGCCTTCAGCTGGGCAATGAGTTCACTTCTTTGGTGATAAAAGCTTTCAGCCGTGTTACAGTAAGTTTTTTTAAGGAAACTTGTTTGAAAAAGGAAAGGATTTATTTTAAAAGTGTTATTTGGAATTGTTTTCCTGACTTCTAATTCAGGCCTTCATCCGTTTGTTATTTGAAATTGATTGTGGCCTTTAGCCGAGTAATAATTTAATTTCTTTTATAATAAGGCCCTCAGCCGTGTTACAGTTTCTTTTAAAACGAATTATTTATCTTAATATGTGCAATTTGAAATTGTTCTTCTGACTTCTAATTCAGGCCTTCAAAAAAATGGCTCTGAGCACTATGGGACTTAACTTCTGAGGTCATCAGTCCCCTAGAACTCAGAACTACTTAAACCTAACTAACCTAAGGACATCACACACATCCATGGCCGAGGCAGGATTCGAACCTGCTTCCGTTGCGGTCGCGCGGTTCCAGACTGTAGCGCCTAGAACCGCTCGTCCACTCTGGCCGGTAATTCAGGCCTTCAGTCGTTTGTTGTTTGAGGTTATTGTTGGTGGCCTTCGGCCCTAAAATTTTTTTCTGTGATAAGGCCTTCAGCCGTCGTACATTCAATTGTGATTTTTTTAAGAGATTGTTTTAATTTCTTTAAATAAAGTTCACGTATTTGTTGTGTAACCGAGAGTAACTGATTACGGCCCCATCCACAATCATAACCTTATCCTGCCTCATCCTGAGAAAACAGCTCTCAATTTGCTTTATTACAACGGCCTTAATTTAATTTGAAATTCCTTGTTACAAATATATGAAGATTACTCTCTCTGGAATGTACATTCACGAATCCACATTACTTCCGTATCAAAATTTATACCATATCAGTCAATCATTAAATGCCACTTGGGCTCTTGAGTTGTCAGTGCCGGAAAACAAACAACAAAACATTCTCCCTGACACATCCTCTAATCCCGCAATGGCAGCGCTATTTACTTCTTTGTCTCTGAGATATTAGCACACTGGACTCGCATTCGGGAGGACGACGGTTCAATCCCGTCTCCGGCCATCCTGTTAGGTTTTCCGTGATTTCCCTAAATCGCTTCAGGCAAATGCCGGGATGGTTCCTTTGAAAGGGCACGGCCGATTTTCTTCCCCATCCTTCCCTAACCCGAGCTTGCGCTCCATCTCTAATGACCTCGTTGTCGACGGGACGTTAAACACCAACCACCACCACCACCACCATCTCTGAGATAAGTGGCCACTTTTTCTTATTTCACGTCCGAATTCACCAACGTCAATCAAAATTAAGATCATTTTAAAATATTACTGTCCCTGTAAGTATTTTTGTTTCTTACTGACAAGGAGAACAGCAATCTTAAGGAACTTTTAACGTTAGTGGAGGTTTTTGGATTTGGCTGTTTATTGCTCGATGTATTCAGGGTGTTCGAAAATTCCCGTTATAAACTTCTAGGAATTGTGGAGGTGAGTGAGTACATAATATTTTGAACAGAAACCCATGCCCAGAAATGTACCGTTTTCGTTCTACAACGGTTTCAGTTCGGATGTGTAGTGCGTCCACGTCTGCTGATGGAAAGAGAATAGTGTCAGAGATGCTTGTCCTGGTGTGCCATAGGGTAGACAGGATGACGTGTATTACATCAGACACTCACCTGATGTTCAAAAAATGGTTCAAATGGCTCTGAGTACTACGGGACTTAACATCTGTGGTCATCAGTCCCCTAGAACTTAGAACAACTTAAACCTAACTAACCTAAAGACATCACACACATCCATGCCCGAGGCAGGATTCGAACCTGCGACCGTAGCAGTCGCGCAGTTCCGGACTGAGCGCCTAGATCACCTGATGTCACTTAGCGTCTACCTTGCTGCGAGACCAATGCTAGTGCGTTTCCGATACAGTTAACGTAATATTTAAGTGTTAAGACAAACAAATGTCCTTAAATGATGAATGGGTGTTACGTTATGTTTCCATTCTGTTGTGTACATAGTTCCGCGTAGTCAGCGCGTACACAACTTTCCCACTAGAACGCGCCCCGCTAAGCACAACAGCGCAGGCGTAGCGCTCGTCCGTCTCCGCACTACGAGATGGCGCTGCCATAGAGACGGACCAAATTCTGCTTCCGCCGATCCGCGTATTAATATGTAACACAGCCAATGAGATTGCTGCTAACGTAAAACCTTTTCTCCTCGCAGATCACACTCGCGCAATGATACCTGAACGCGCGAGATATTATAACGAGTGTACAGACCTCCGATTAGTCAGTCTGCAGTCAAGTTTCAGTCTGCGCCTAAGAAGATTATCATATTCCTGTACATAGCCATGAAGAGAAACGTATAGACACTTTGTCAAGTATCAGAGACCAAAGGAACTTCAGATTGTCAATTGTAAATAGCATCCAGAATCAAGTTACGTAAGGCTTATGATTGTTATTATTTTAATAAATGTGTGTGAAAATTAATCAAGTTCTGTTTAAAGTTGGTCACCGTCAATCTGCTACTCTCAGCATGCAAAGTGGCATTTCTATCGTCTGACCTAACGGCAGAAGGCAAACACGCCACGATAAGACCACGAGACATATTGCTGACACTCGCCTACTTCGCTAGAGCGACAAGTCAAATAATCTGATGGTGTTTGTACCAAAGGTCTTACAGTACGCACACCACACATTTGTTACCAAATACTTGTACCACGTCACGCCTAATTCAATTTCTCAACCAGAAGTGGATGAGCTAAACGCGCCGGCCGATGAGGCCGAGTGGTTCTAGGCGCTTCAGCCGGGAAACGCGCGACTGCTACAGTCGCAGGTTCGTATCCTGTCTCGGGCATGGATGTGTGTGATGTCCTTAAATTAGTTAGGTTTAAGTAGTTCTAAGTTCTAGGGGACTGATGAACTCAGATGTTAAGTCCCATAGTGCTGAGAGCCATTTGAACCATTTTGAAGAGCTAAACATCTGAACTGAAACCGTCGTGGAATGGAAACGGTACGTTCCCGGATACTGGCTCCTACACAGAATGTTATGTACCCACTCCCTTATACAAGTCCTAGAAGTTTGCAACGGGAATTTGAGAACACATTATACTAACTACAAAATAGGCCTGAGATCCATGGGCCGTACGAACAGTTGATTCGGGCCACACGCAGCCCGCGGGCCGTGGATTGATTATTCATCTAGCCGAATAATCGCTCTGAGCAGGTCGACGAAATCTGGGTAGTTTCTTTAGACTCCGTATCGCACCGGCACCTCTTAAAGAAAACACTTCAAATAATCACGTCTCCAGCTCGACTGAAAAATCATTGACAAGCAAAACGTCTCTTGTTAACAAGGACGCAGAGTATTCGAGCTCGACCGTCGTACTGAAAGTTATGACAAACCGACTGTCAAGGATATTAATTTTAAATTATTGAACAAACCACGAACACGTTCTTAATTTAAGGCTCTTTTTGTCACTTTATAATACAGCCTTCATTTGTTTTCGATCAGGCTGTGATACCGAGCCCTCACGGGATAGCGATAGCAAGTATGTTTTCAATTAACACTTAGAATTAACTAGAGGAAGTGATCAAAGCTGACGCTGAATTAAACTACGATAATAACTGAGGCGTTGGCATGGGGAAGGGAGTAACTCGTGCAAATCGAATTTGATAGCAGAAGCAAGAAACGGTTTTGTCACTACGAAATACGAATTTGTGTTTACAAAATGGTTACAGAAACTCCAAATTACCTTTTGCAAAAAAGTAGATTTACAGAAAGCTGTCCCATTTGTAAAAGAAATATAATTTTAGTGGACAAACATTGCGGTAAAGTGCGTGGTATTTGATGTCCATGTAGTCCATCATCGCCAAGAAGCCTTCTATCCAGCTGGTCATAGAGAATAGATTTACCTTTTCGTGCACTCTCCATGGTTCCATTTCACTGAGTGAATCTTCTATTTCGATGGGCAGCTAATGCCTCACAATCCAAGAAGCAGAACTAATCTTCACTGGTGATGTATGCAGTAATTTATCGCAAACCGAGATAAAATCATATCAACCTTATTACGTCGTCTTTACAGCACTGAGTGATTGCACATTCTTTGTTTCTCTAATCATATCAGCTATTTCCTCAGGAGTCATTGGTTGTGAAACCATTCGCCTTTTCTGTTGTGCCGAAATCTCGGCCACAATGCGTGTACGAATGCCCCGACACTACAAAATTCTAACTGACATTATTAACTGTGTAGGTTACGCCTATAAGAGAACCCGATTTTTATTTTTACTGGTGCAGTTGTCACACCACGCATTCAGAGTCAGTGACAGATACTTGTATTCTGATCAAAGCATGATCGTCGATTTTACGCAGATTTCTCTGTCCTATCTGGACTACGTTGATTAAACCATAAATAAAATTACCTTGATTTACGAAACTTTGGTTCCAAGGCTTTGAGTGCAGCTGCTGTGCGTCATTATCTTCAGAACTATGGTAGTTATATTTGCGTTTCCAAGTAGCTTACACAAAGGAAGTGTACAAATCGGTTAGACCATAATAAAACACAAAAGTAGGTGTTACCACTGAATGTAATCAAGCAAATTTCGTTGCAGACGGAAAGTAAGACTTACCAGTTTGTATGGAAGTGGTTTCGGAGGCGCTGTGTCATACTGAAAACTCCTTACTAGGTTACTACCTTTTCGATAAAAAGCTGGAAAAAGATTTGTTTTTACTTACTGCCTTTCCCATGTCACTGCCTCAATTGCTAAGCACATAAATTTCAATATTAATTTTATGTATGTTATAGGAGCGACCGAGAGACAACGATAATGTTATGACGTTCCCGGCGTACAGAGGCACTTTTCTCCGATTTTTGTGCCTCAATGAATATTGGCATCAATAACTTACAAATCATCGTCCAGAGACCTATACCCGTAAAACGGAGTCTTTGTGAGCAAGAGTGCAGGGAAATTCCTTCAAGATGAAATCTGTAGTAAAATCCACCAGAACCAGGCAGCCTAACATCACAGCTACAGCTACAAGGAATCATTCCGATATTTTGTCACTCGCGAGTAGCCACAATTCTTCCATTAATTTAGTAGTTCACCCATGTCCAGGGGTAGCGTGATTGCGTACTAATCAAAACGTCGTGGAACCCGTATTCGAACTTCGCCACTGTTTAAACTTGGAATAAAAATCATCATAAATGGTGGCCGAAGACTTCCGGCATAAGAAGTCACACTCGTTCTTCCAATGGCCTTGTCAAAGAGGGTGGAGGAGCGGGAAGAAGTTCAGAGCACTCTCTTACCCTTGAGGTGGAAAACTGCACATAAAAGAGGGAAGAATCAGCAATGATCACCGGATTGAGGATGCAGAAGGCAATGGGAACTACACACCAAAGACATATAATGTTTATCCACAGGACATGTGATCTGTAACTGAAAAAAGGTGTCATCATGACCTCTCCAATGGCAAATGATTCGGGACTAGTGCCCCGTTCTGAGCCCTGGGTGGCGACTGTCAATGGGGAGGCGACCACGAGAAAAAGACTGAATAACCAACGAGAGGATAATGTTCTACGAGTCGGGGCATGAAATGGCAGAAGTTTGTACGTGGTAGGGAAACTAGAAAATCTGAAAAGGGAGATGTAAGACTCAGTCTAGGTATAGCGGGGTCAGTGAGTGAAAAAAAAAGGAATGATCGTATGGCATTGTTGGCCAGGATGTCCCAGTCGGGTCGACCTCCAAATGAAAGTCTTATTTTATACGGCGCCACACTGGGTGACTTACGGCCGGTGATGAGTATAAAACGAGGAGGGGGACAACACAACACCGAACCCCGAAGGGAGAAAATCTCCAACCCGGTCGTGAATCGAACCAGTGTCCATTGCATTGGAGGCAAGCACGTTACCACCCAGCTAACCAGGCGGACAGTGAAGTGAAATGGAAAGAAGGTATGGATTTCTGGTCAAATTAAATCAGGTAGAGAGAGAAAATGGTAGGAGTAGGATTCGTTATGAATAGGAAGATAGCGCAGAAAGTCAGTTACAGTGAACAGTTCATTCATAGGATTGTTCAGATCAGAATCGACAACAAATCAACACCGACAACATTAGAACATGTCTACATGCCGATGTCGCAAGCAGAGGATGAAGAGATAAGGTATATGAGGAGAGTGAACGGGTAATTTAGTACGTGAAGGAAGACGAATGTAATAGTCACGGGGATTAGAATTCGGTTGTAGGGGAGGGTGCAGAAGAAAGGGTTACGGGAGAATATGAGCTTGATAGCAGGAAGGAAAGAGGGGAAAGGTTAACTGAGTTCTGCAATAAATATTAGTTAATAATAGCGAATACTGTCTTCAAGAATCACAAGAGGAGGAGGTATACATGGAAAAGCCAAGAGGTTCCGAATGATTTCAGTTAGGTTACATCATAGTCCGGCAGATCTTCTGAAATCAGATATTGGATTATAAGCAGCAGATAAAAACTAAGATCACAATTTAGTAATGATGAAAAGTAGACTGAAGTTTAAGAGACTAGTCAGGAAGAATCAATGCGCAAAGAAGTGTGTAGCGGAACTTTTAAGGAATGAAGAGATACGCTTGAACTTCTCTGAGGCTATAGATTCTGCGATAGTAACTAGCTCAGTACGTAGTTTAGCTGAAGAGGAATGGACATCTTTAGAAAGGACAGTCGCAGAAGTTGGAAAGAAAGTCGCAGACAAGGAAGGTAGCAGAGTAGACATCAGAAGAAATACTTCAACTGATCGACAGAACAGGGAAGTACAAATTGTTCAGGGAATTCGGGAATACAGAAATAGAAGCCACTCAGGAATGAAACAAATAGGAAGTGTAAGGAAGCTTAAGCGAAATCGCCTGCATGAAAAATGTGAAGGAATTGAAAGACAAAGGCCTGTCGGAAGGACTGATTCAGCGTATAGAAAAGTCAAAAAAACTTTAGGTGAAACTAAAATATTGGTTGTAACATGAAGAGTGTAATGGAAATTCCACTGCTACATGCGGAGGAGAGAGCGGGTAGGTGGACAGGGTATACTGAAGGCCTCTGTGAGGTGGAGGACTTGTCTGCTAACGTGACAGAAGAAGAAGCAAGAGTCGACAGTGAAGACATGAAGGATCTAGTATTGGAATCAGAATTTAAAAGTGCTTTGGACGAATTAAGATGAAATAAGGCAGAAGGGATAGATAAAATTCCATCAGAATTTCTAAAATCAATCGTGGGAGTCGCAACAAAATGACTGTTCAAGTTGGTTTGAAGAATGTATGTGGCTGGTTATATAAAATCAAACTTTTGGATAAACATCATCCAGTTCAAAGACAGCATGAGCCGATAAGTGTAAGAATTATCTCACAATCAGTTTAACAGCTCATGCATTCAAGATTTTGACAAAAATAATATAGAGGAGAATGGGAAGGAAATCTGAGGATCTGTTGGATGACGATCAGTTTGGGCTAAGGAAAGGTGAGGCACCGGGGACGTAGTTCTGACGTTGCGGTTCATAATGGAAACAAGACTGAAGAAAAACAGACCCAGGTGATTTCAATGAGACTCTAAAGAAACAAACATGGGCCAAACGATATCCTGGTCGTCTTTGATGTTGTTTCTTTGTTTACCAACGTACCACTCAGTGATTCTCTGGAGTATTTCGGTTCCATTTCCCGCAAGAGTAAGCAAGCTCTTTCATGAATGCCTGAACACGAGCTATTTAGTGTAAAATGGAACTTCTACGAACAGCTGGAAGGCATCGCCATGGGTAATCCACATAGTTCAATTGTGGCCAACTTCTTCATATAGTATTTCGAAAATCAGGCGATGTGCTTGACACCTTCAAACCCAAGATATGGTACAAAACGTGACGATACGATGTGCAGCCAAGGTGAGAAAATGAGGAACAGCTCAGCGACTTCTTAATACACCTGGACAGTCTCCATGGCAACATAACATTTACCATGGAAGTAGAAGATAACCAGCAGCTATCTCTTATAGATATGCTTGCTGGTCACGAGAGATGTATCGAAAACTATCACGCACGGACCGATATCTGCACAAACTCTCAAACCACCACCCGAGCCGAAAAGAGAGTCATGATTTACAGGCTCGTAACGGGAGCAAGGAGAATATGTGAACCACAGCACCTCAGACGCGAGATGCACCACCTGAGCAGCAATGGGTACTCTACCCACAGAATCAAATATTCGGCGAAGTGACACATTGGAAAAGAAGATCTTGGGTACGGTCTTTCTACCACACACACTTAGCGTGGACGGCAGAATCGGCCATATACTGCGCAAACACGGCGTAAACGCTATTTATAAACCGACAAAGAAGATCATAGAGTGTCTCAGACCAGGAAAGCAGAAAAGGGGCCCGCTTGCAATGTCGAGAACGTACCATATACCCTCTACATGTGAAAGAGTTTGTTTTGGAATGAGTGGACGATCAGTCAACACCAGCATCACAGAACATAAGCGGCATTGCAGTGTGAGGCAGATAGAGGAATTGGTCATGGCGGAGCACTCTCTGTGTGGGACCGACAGCATAGTGAAATTTGCCAACACGGTTGTTGTTGCTGTAAAGAAGAGCTATTACACCCGCTTGCTCAGGGAAGCTGTAGAAATACACCAACATGACAATTGTTTCAATAAAAAAGAAGAAAGCCTCAAGATGAACAGATCTTGGATTCCCGCGGTGCAGAGAACGACCGTTACAGCAGGTAGTTAGGTGGAGAACCGCGACGGTAATGAACAAGGAAAAGCATTTGGACCTTGGTGCCCCAAGTATATACACACTGAGGTGACGAAAGTCTTGGGATGCATCCTAATACGGCGTCAGGTCTCACTTTTCCTGGCCTAGTGCAGCAGCTCGACGTGTCATGACCTCAAGAAGTCGTTGGAAGTCCCTTGCAGAAATATACACCCATACTGCGTCTATACCCGTACATAATTACGAAAGTGTTGCCGGTGCAGGAATTTGTGCACGAACTGACCTCCTGATTATATACCATCAATGTTAGATAAGATTCACATCAGGCAATCTGGGTGGCCAAATCGTTCGTCGAATTGTCCAAAATGTTTTTCAAACCAATCGCTAACAATTGTGACCCTGTGACATGACATCGTCGTTTCGGAACACGAAGTCCATGAATGGCTGCGAATAGTCCCCAAGTAGCCCAACATAACCGTTTCCAGTTAATGCTCGGCTCATCTACACCAGAGCACATGGTTCCATTTAAACACAGCCCACACCATTACGGAACCACCATCAGCTTGCACAGTGCCCTAGTGACTACTTGGGTCCACAGCTTCACGGGGCCTGCGCCACACTCGAACCTTGCCATCAGCTCCTACAACTGAAACCGGAACTCATCTGACCAGGCCAGTCGTTTAGGGCCCAACCGACACGGTCACAGGCCCAGGAGAGGCGCTGCAGGCGACGTCATAGTGTTAGCAAAGGAACACGCGTCGCCGTCGGTCGTCTGCTGCCATAGTCCAAATTTCGCCACACTGTCCTAATGGATACGTTCGTGGTGCGCCGAACATTGACTTCTCGGATCATTTCACGCAGAGTAGCTTTTCTTGTAGCACTGACAACTCTACACAATCGTCGGTACTCTCGGTCGCTAAGTGAAGGTCGTCGGCACTGCGTTGTCCGAAATGTGCCATTCTCGTCGCCGTCGGTCGTCTGCTGCCATAGTCCAAATTTCGCCACACTGTCCTAATGGATACGTTCGTGGTGCGCCGAACATTGACTTCTCGGATCATTTCACGCAGAGTAGCTTTTCTTGTAGCACTGACAACTCTACACAATCGTCGGTACTCTCGGTCGCTAAGTGAAGGTCGTCGGCACTGCGTTGTCCGAAATGTGCCATTCTCTACACGCTCTTGACACTTTGGATCTTGGAATATTGAATTCCCAAACGAGAATGGAATGTCCCATGAGTCTAGTTCCAACTGCAGTCCCAATTTCAAAGTCTGTAAAATCCCGTCGTGCGATCATAACCACATCGAATCTCTTTTCACATGAATGACTTGAGTATAAATGACAGCGCCGCCAATGGAGTGGCCTTTTACACCTTTTGTATATGTATACTATCGCCACCTATATATGTGCACATCGCTATGCCATGACTATCGTCAGCACAATGTACGAGCGTAATCTGTCTCCGCTAGATCGACTCCGTCCACTACCAGCAATGGAAGGTGAAGTTTTGACAATGCCAGCCACTCGTGCTGGCGAAGCGTCAGAAAATTAGCAAACAAACTTCGCCCAAAGAACACAAGACAGAATCCAGCAGGCAACTGTTGCAAACTTTAGTTATTCCGGTCAAAAAATAAAAGTCATGAAAGTAAAGAAGTAAATACATTAACGTAATCAGTTGTGATTTTCTGTAAGCAACAAATAGCACCATAACTGAATAAGCCTTTTGCTGATTTTATTGCTTCTTCCTCCACATCCATGAGTATCAATGCCACATTTTTATTGTTTATTTTTATTGGGGTCCAGCAGTACTTTCTCAGACGTGCTGACGTGTTTCTATTTCAGATTTTTAATCTCCAGTTTTAACATAACACGGATATATGAATGATCTTTTGTGAATATTTTATAGATTTATTTCAAAACTCGGTGGATATCTTTGATTCAGTCGTATGAGAATGAAATTTCGTTGAGCCAAAGAGATATTAAATAACGCGAGACTTTTTACTTTCCATAAACTATTTAAATTTGTGTAGCAGTTTAGTAGAAAAGTAATTTACCTTAAAAATATAAGTAAACAACTATAGGGGACAGTCAAACGAAAACGAGGCAGACGGGCAAAAAGTTAGTAAATTATTTATCATTTCAAAGGTATCACCATAAGTATGCCACTGTGAGACAAGACTGTGCCTCGATGGAAAATTGTTTATCGTTGCCTGCAGAACCACAATTGTACCCAGGCCTGCACCTTTTTTTTCGCAACAAATCGACAGCCACAAATGTCTACCATCAGGACCTTGCCTAGAGAAAGCGCGGGACTGTATAAAGTCTTTGCAGGGAAATCTCTGCACCGTAGTTGAAACGATCTTGGCAGCATGTCTGGTCTCCTGACCATATTGCGTTAGATGTCTAGGTTCTATGCGTATACCTGTCTGCTCTGCAGTGGGCATCGAGGTCCAATACTAATGCCTTTCTACCCACTGAGTCTTATTCTGTTGAACATAGAGGTCCAATGTTTATTCTTAAGCGCTCATTGGCTGCCAGTGTATAGTGCATCCACATACCTGCTTTCCTGACCTTATTCCATTGTCCATCACGGTCCATTGCCAAAGCCTTATCTCCAGACATTCCACTGAGCGTCGAGATCCAGTGCACACATTACCTGCTCTCCTTAGCTTATCCCCATGCATTACCTACGCCTACTTGCTCTTGTGATCTTCTTCTATTAGATTCTTCGTTATGGGGTACTTAGACACTGTGATGCACACTACACTGGTTAATGAGATAAAAAGACTGGTTGGTATTCTGCATCCTTTTCAACAGTCTGGGAGGGCTCAGACATCAAAGTATTGCAAACTGTTAAGATCAGCAAGAGTTCTCGTATGATTAATTTGTTGAATTTACACAACAGACTCCTTTTCAAGAAGGGTCGTCGAGCAGATGCGCAAAACTATAGGCCTATATGTCTGACATCGATCTGTTGTCGAATTTTAGAACATGGTTTTTGCTCGCGTATCATGTCATTTCTGGAAACCCAGAATCTACTCTGTAGGAATCACCATGGATTCTGGAAACAGCGATCTTGTGACCCAACTCGCTTTATTTGTTCATGAGACCCAGAAAATATTAGATACAGTCTCCCAGGTAGATGCCACTTTCCATGACTTCTGGAAGGCGTTCGATACAGTTCTGCACTGTCGCCTGATAAACAAAGTAAGAGCCTACGGAACATCGGACCAGGTGTGTGGCTGGATTGAAGAGTTTTTAGCAAACAGAACACAACATGTTGTTCTCAATGGAGAGACGTGTATAGACGTTAAAGTAACCTCTGGAGTGCTACAGGGGAGTGTTATGGGACCACTGCCTTCCAAAATATATATAAATGGCCTAGTAGATAGTGTCGGAAGTTCCATGCGGCTTTTCGCGGATGATGCTGTAGTATACAGAGAGAAAATTGGAGCGAAATGCAGGTAGATCTGCAGCGGATAGGCACTTGGTGCAGGGAGTGGCAACTAACCCTTAACATAGACAAATGTAATGTATTGCGAATACATAGAAAGAAGGATCCTTTATTGTATGATTACATGATAGCGGAACAAACACTGGTAGCAGTTACATCTGTAAAATATCTGGGAGTATGCGTACGGAACGATTTGAAGTGGAATGATCATATAAAATTAATTGTTGGTAAGGCGAGTGCCAGGTTGAGATTCATTGGGATAGTCGATTAACAAAGGAGGTGGGTACAAAACACTCGTTCAACCTATACTTGAGTACTTTTAACCAGCGTGGGATCCGTATCAGGTCGTGTTGACAGAGGAGAGAGATAAGATCCAAAGAAGAGCGGCGCGCTTCGTCACAGGGTTATTTGGTAAGCGTGATAGCGTTACGGAGATGTTTAGCAAACTCAAGTGGCAGACTCTGCAAGAGAGATGCTCTGCATCGCGGTGTAGCTTGCTGTCCAGGTTTCGAGAGCGTGCGTTTCTGGATGAGGTATCGAATATATTGCTTCCCCCTACTTATACCTCCCGAGGAGATCACGAATGTAAAATTATAGAGATTCGAGCCCGCACGGACGCTACGCTTCCCTGCAGTCGTTCTTCCCGCGAACCATACGCGACTGGAACAGGAAAGGTAGGTAATGACAGTGGCACGTTAAGTGCCCTCCACCACACACCGTTGGGTGTCTTGCGGAGTATAAATATAGATGCAGATGTAGAACTTTATTATTCGATGAGACACACTGCCCAACTGCAAGCATTTTACAAACAGCGCATTCAGCTACACTGACAAAGATAATATATTATGAGCGTCGGAACCACAGTTCAAATGGTTCAAATGGCTCTGAGCACGATGGGACTTAACATCTATGGTCATCAGTCCCCTAGAACTCAGAACTACTTAAACCTAACTAACCTAAGGACAACACCCAGCCATCACGAGGCAGAGAAAAAATCCCTGACCCCGGGAACCACAGTAATCTCTCCAGTGGCAGCTCACAGATAGCACACAGATATGTATTCATCACACACGGTCCCCTCTAGTACGAGCCCATCAGGTGGGTGCTAAGTTGGGATCGGTACAGTACTCGAGTCCTTGTATTTGTTTTGTAAGGTACAGCTGCAAACTTGGAAAGTAGTGTTCAAATGATGCCTTCAGCCACAGTATCTTCGAACAGTGTTTGCTTTCCCGTGCTACTGGCTGGTGCCCCCTTGGCAGCAGTACTGGAGGATGAGTACTACTTACTGTGTTCCAGGACCTCAGCGTGGACATGGTGCTGTACCGGCGCTGGCTGGAGCCCCGCGTGAGCCTCCAGCAGCCTCTGGAGCCGGGCCGCTACTATGCCCTGGAGCCGCGCGACTCTGCCCTCCTGTGGACGCCCGACCTTTACGTGATGGGCGTGCGGCACTTCTCCAGCAGGGACGACGAGATGGCGGTCCGCCACCTGCGCCTGCTGTACGGCGGGTACCTGGAGCACATCATCAGGTACTCGTCTGTACCTTTGTTTCGTCAGGAAACCCACAGCGTGAAACTGCCCCCTGTTTCTTACTTCTTAGCATATCTCCCATCTTGACACAGGGACCACATGCCTGATTGGCTCTGAGCACTATGGGACTCAACTGCTGTGGTCATCAGTCCCCTAGAACTTACAACTACGTAAACCTAACTAACCTAAGGACATCACACACATCCATGCCCGAGGCAGGTTTCGAACCTGCGACCGTAGCAGTTGCACGGTTCCGGACTGCGCGCCTAGAACCGCGAGACCACCGCGGCCGGCACATGCTTGATTGCATTTGCTAAATTTCCAGTTCCAAACCCAGTGCCCCATCTTGCACGTAATGGAGGAGGGGGTGGAAAGAAGGTGGGGAGGCAGAAGTGGCACCGTCGTACAAAACCCTGTGCCCACAAGGCTCTAATGGTAGCAGTGAGGGACCTGTCTTGGGTTACAGATGAAGCCTGACAACAGTGGGCGACCTATATTGGCCGGCCAGTGTGGCCGAGCGGTTCTAGGCGCTTCTGTCTGGAACCGCGCCAACGCTACGGTAGCAGGTTCGAATCCTGCCTCGGGCATGGATGTGTGTGATGTTCTTAGGTTAGTCGTAAGTAGTTCTAAGTTCTAGGGGACTGATGACCTCATATGTTAAGTCCCATAGTGCTCAGAGCCATTGGAACCATTGGAACCTATATTGAGTTACAGATAAAGCCTGGCCGGTAGATCTCGAAGATGGAATAGGAACCGGCATTTCCAACGGCAGAGAGAGCAGAAGAGCCTAGTGATTCATCGAAACAAACAGGCCGCATATGTTGCTTTTACTGTGGTCTTCAGTCCGCAGACTGGTCTGATGCAGCTGCTCATGCTTCTCTATCCTGTGGAAGCCTCTTAATTTCGAAATAACAACTGCAAAGTACATCCCTTTGAAACTGCGTATCTGTTCATCTTTTGGTCTCCCCCTCTACAGTTCTGACTCCGCCCCCACACATCCCTCCAGTACTAAATTCACGATTCCTTGATGTCCCAGAATGTGCCCTATCAACTACTCCCTTCTTTTAGTCATGTTGTGACAAAGTTCCTTTCTCCCTAATTCCGTTCAGTGCCTCTTCATCAGTTACGCGATCAGTATTAGAAACAAGTCTAACAATACACCAGCTGAGGCGGCTGTTTTATGTTCACTCAGAATGGATCCTGATATTGTTATTTTACCTGCGGATAAGAGAAATGCCTCGGTTTTATTGAACAAGCACGATTACATTCAAAAGATACAGTGTCTACTTCGGCGTATCGCAAAATCGGTGCTGACCCTACTAAGTGTGTTGAGGGAAAGATTAATAACCTCCTGAAGAAAATTTCTTTGTCACGGGAGACTATCAAGGGTCTTAATTCTTACTGTGCTGTACCACCTAGATTATATGGCCTCCCTAATGTCCATAAAGAGGCTGTCCCGTTGAGGCTTATTGTTTCTAATATTGGTGCTCCGACATATCGTGTAGCTAAACGTCTTGCTAGTTTGTTGAGCCCACTAGTAGGTAGGTGTGAACACCACATTAAGAACTCTGCAGATTTCTTACGTCGATTTCAGGGATTACGTTTGAATGACTCTGATATTTTGGTCAGTTTTGATGTGGTTTCTCTTTTCACTTGCGTTCCTCTCTCTGATTTGTTGCAGCTAATTAAGGTTAAGTTTGGAGTCCAGCTAACAAATTTTGTTTCGGCATGTGCTGACTTCCACTTACTTTTTATTCAATGGTCAGTACTACGAACAGACTGATGGAGTTGCAATGGGAAGCCCGTTGTCGCCTATTGTGGCCAGTTTGTTTATGGAGGACTTTGAGGAACGTGCATTGGAGTCAGCGACCTTGAAACATGCGTGTTTTTTCAGATATGTAGACGATAGTGACCTACGTTTGTTGTTTGGCCTCACGGTAGTGAGAATTTAAACCGCTTTTGAAACATCTGAATTCAATCCACCCGAATATTCAGTTCACTATGGAGGTGGAAAAAAATGTATGCCTTCCCTTCCTTGATGTGTTGGTCAGAAGGAAGACTGATGGTACGTTGGGACATTCTGTTTATATGAAGCCTACTCATTATGACTTGTATCTGCGAGCTGATAGTTGACACCATCCAGCTCAGCGTGAAGGAGTACTTCGTACCTTCGTTCACAGGGCCCACGTTATCTCAGACCCTGAAAGTTTGGGAGCTGAGCTATCACATCTCAAAGTCACCTATTGTCAGAATAGTTACAGTGAGAGGCAGATCAAGCGTGTGTTGCGCTATCAGCCTTCTGTGCAACGGGTGAGTGGCGATAGCATTTCCAACAGGATTGGCCGTATTTTGCGGAAACGTGATGTGAAATGTGTTTTTCGACCACCTTCTAAGATTAAGGCCCTGTTGGCGTCCGTAAAAGATTATCTTGGTTTGCGTAAGGCTTGTCTCTATCGTATTCCTTGCAGTTGTGGCATGTCATCACTTCCGAGAAAGGCACATTTAACTGGTAATGAGCATTTGAACTAGTTGTAACTCAAGGATCCACAGATAATAAACATTTGTACTAGTGGTAACTCAAGGACCCACAGACGTTTGTGCTTTACCGGATCTTAGCACGTGCAAATGCTTGATTTTTCGCGCTTGACTAACTTAAATGCTAAATAACTCGGAAACGGTGCAACGTATCAATTTTTTTGTCAACAACATCCTTACAAGCATTTCAGGCTGTTTGTCTCTACCCTGTTCGCACTTGCTGTCGCGAGTGGGGAGCGTCGGTCCTATACGGTGTCCAATCGTTCACGCACCTTTCTTGTCAGTTTAAAAACTGTGTCAGCACCTGTCTTCGTAGTACTCTGCTGATGCTATCTGCGCCCATTTTTACGAGTTACAGGAAAACTTTCCTTTTAGTTGGTTCTTTTTCACTACGATATCCACATCATTTAGCACATAGGTCCTATTCGTCTCTTTTTGGAGAGAAGCCTTTTCTTATGGGAGTACAACGGTGATTCTTAAGCGATGGAGCTCTTCCTCCAAGTACTTTAGTTCGATGCACCAGTGGTCAACTTTCTGAGCTTGTATAAGATTGAAAGTTGCTATCTGGGTCATTATAGTCTCTGATGATGTCCCCGACATTAGGAGGCGAAGCGTTAGGCACAGAAATCTGCCTTGGTTATAGCCCAATAACAATGTAACAAAACTCACTAAGGACGCAAGTACCGAGCGTGAAAGCCTATATTGTGCGTTAAATCTATGTATATTTATCTTAAAAATCAGGACGCCATCTTATGTACTAGTTGCTATGCAAAAAGAAAGTGCGAATTGGCTGTCTCCATACTCTTAATTTTAATACAGAGGATGTCGTGACAGCCCGGGAATATCTTGATGTGCCAAGTCAGGTTGATGGTCTGCGCGCACGCAATGTTTTGTGTGTTTCCATTTATCCCAGAGTCTGAAAAAATCGGAAAAATATTTCCTGACGTTGTTTGTGTCGGAGCTCAAACCACGGTGACATTCGCTGGTCTTTTCTGATTGATTTCTGTAACGCTGAGATAAATGCCATGCGCCTACAGAAACATGAATTTTATCCCAGACTGCTGCACTACTACAGTTTCTCTAATAGGTTTACGTAGTAGTTGTCCCATTAATTTCTACGCCGACCTTTCCAATTAGCTCTTACAGATGTGGCCTCTTTAGTCCAAACAGAAAAGGCCATTATGATCTGCACACAAATAATGGATGCAACGCGATTTATCTATTTTTCTTTCCTCATTTTCGTATTAAATGTCTTGTAGATAGTATAATGCACCCGCAAATGACTTCTCGCTAATACAAAATCATAATAACAGTTTCTGATTCATTACTACAGCAAGGTGCAAGCCACTGTACAGTGGATGACGGAGAGAATATCGTACCAGTATTAGAGATTTTGTGTAGGCTCTGCACCACAGCTCATAAATGCTTCGAATAAATCGTACTTCAAAACCGCCAAGAGCTGTTCATCAAACAATTATTTACTAAGTACAGATCTAAAGTTATTTACAACACACTTACTGTAGCGTCAAGTAAATCCTCCTTCACGCCGTAAACAGTAGCAAATGTTATACAGTCAACAATAACACGTACAAACACAGTCAATCAATCTTAGCTTACTGTCATCATTGAGTTTTCTTTGGTGTGTAGTCTGCATATCACCTGTGCTTGCAGCGTGCTGCTTCCTTATCACATTCAGGAATTATGGTATTTCAAATTTCAATTAAAAATCAGATCTGATATTGGCTGCCACGCAAGATTATACGGTGCATGGCTCTTCATCTACGAATAACTACTGCAACCAGCATCCAGTTGAACCTGCTTACTCTATTCATCCTTTGGTCTCTACGCGTCCTTCTATTAACAAATTTACAATTCTCTGATGCTGTGAAAAGTGTTATATCAACCGATCCCCACTTTTAGCCAAATTGTGCCATAAACTTCTTTCTTCCTCACTTATATTCCGTACCTTTTCATTAGATACATGACCTACTCTCATAATCTTCAGCATTATTCTGTAGAACCACATTACAAAAGCTTCTGTTCACTTCTTGGCTGAACGGGTTATCGTCCACGTTTCACTTCCGTACAAGGTGTTAATCCAGGAAAATATCTTCAGAAAAGACTTCTCAGCATTTAATTCTACGTCAAATGTTAACAAATTTATCTTTTCCGGAAACGCTTTTTTTTTTGCAACGGCCAGTGTGCATTTTGTATTTCTGATTTAACTGATTACATTCTATTACCAATGTTTTACTTTTGTTGATGCTTATCTCGTAACAGCTTTTCAAGAAACTGTCTATTGCGTCACACCAATATACAGGAAAGGAAATAGACGTAATCCGCTGAATTATAGCCCCATATCAATAGCATCAATTTCCAGGAGTATTTTGATACATATGCTACGTTCTAACATTACGAAATACCCCAAAGAAAATGATATGCCACATTGTTGTTGTTGTTGTGGTCTTCAGTCCTGAGACTGGTTTGATGCAGCTCTCCATGCTACCCTATCCTGTGCAACCTTCTTCATATCCCAGTACTTACTGCAGCCTACATCCTTCTGAATCTGCTTCGTTTATTCATCTCTTGGTCTCCCTCTACGATTTTTACCCTCCACGCTGCCCTCCAATGCTAAATTGGTGATCCCTTGATGCCTCAGAACATGTCCTACCAACCGGTCCCTTCTTCTAGTCAAGTTGTGCCACAAACTTCTCTTCTCCCCAATCCTATTCAATACCTCCTCACTAGTTATGTTATCTACCCATCTAATCTTCAGCATTCTTATGTAGCACCACATTTCGAAAGCTTCTATTCTCTTCTTGTCCAAACTATTTATTGTCCATGTTTCACTTCCATGCATGGCTACACTCCATACAAATACTTTCAGAAACGTCTTCCTGACACTTAAATCTATACTCTATGTTAACAAATTTCTCTTCTTCAGAAACGCTTTCCTTGCCCTTGCCAGTCTACATTTTATATCATCTCTACTCCGACCATCATCAATTATCTTGCTCCCCAAATAGCAAAACTCCTTTACTACTTTAAGTGTCTCACTTCCTAATCTAATTCCATTAGCATCACCCGACTTTATTCGACTACATTCCATTATCCTCCTTTTGCTTTTGTTGACGTTCATCTTATATCCTCTTTTCAAAACACTGTCCACTCCGTTCAACTGCTCTTCCAAGTCCTTTGCTGTCTCTGACAGAATTACAATGTCATCGGCGAACCTTAAAGTTTTTATTTCTTCTCCATGGATTTTAATACCTACTCCGAACATTTCTTTTGTTTCCTTTACTGCTTGCTCAATATACAGATTAAATAACATTGGGGATAGGCTACAACCCTGTCTCACTCCCTTCCCAACCACTGCTTCCCTTTCATGTCCCTCGACTCTTATAACTGCCATCTGGTTTCTGTACAAATTGTAAATAGCCACATAATCAACTTGGATTTAGAAAATGTCGTTCTCGTGAAACACAACCGGCTCTTTATCCACACGAAGTAGAGTGCTCTCAACCGGGAATGTCTAATTGCTTCCATATTTCTAGATTTCCAGAAACCTTTTGACACCATCCCTCACAAGCAGCAGTTAATAGCATTGTCTCAGTTGTGCTACTGGATTTGTGATGTCCTGTCAGAAAGATCACAGTTCATAGTAACCAATGGGAAATCACTGCGGGGAGAAGGGATCTCCCCACGGAAGTGTTATATGCCCTCTGCTGTTTATAATCTATACAAAGATTTACAAGACAATCTCAGCAGCCTTCTATGGCGCGCCGACACCGCAACAATAAACTGTGTCGCGAGGCATGTGTGTTTGTATGCGGGGGGGGGGGGGGGGGAGGGGGGGGGAGGGGGGGCAGGGGGGGGGGCAACAAGAAGGGCTTCTGACCAGCCTCTACCATTATCGTTGCCAAAGCCAATAAATAAAACGCCGACCTCGTGAAGATACGAGTGAAAGCATAAGAAAAAAGTAGAAGAAAGAAGTTGTGCACGGTGCAAAAAGTGGCAATTGACCCTAAACAAAAAACGTATGAGTTGCTCCACACGAGCACTGAAAAAGATTGTTAAATTTTTGTTACAAGATAGTCTAGTGAATTGCTGCGCGGTGTGGTGTCCGTACCAAATAGAAGTGAAAGAGGATATCGAGAAAGTTCAATGAAGCAAGGAAAGATAGTCACTGATATGATTCGCGCTTTGTAGTGACAATCATTAAAACAAAGACGTTTTCGGCTGCAGCGAGTTGTTTTTGGGAATTTTTCCCTCCGAATGCTAAAATATTTTTCTACTCCTAGCCACATACGGAGAAATAACCGTCGTGAAAAAATAAGACAAATCAGAGGTTGCACGGAAAGATTTTGTGTGTTCATTTTATCCACATGCAATCCGGGAGTGGAATGGTCGAGAAATAGTCTACAAATAGTTATATGAACCCCCTCCCAAGCAACTTAATGTGAACCACGAACTAGCGATGAAGATGCATATGTAGCTCCGACAGGGGAGAAGAAAGGAAATAGGAGTAACCCACTGAATTACAGACCCGTATCATTGACCTCAATTTGCAGTAGGAGTCTGAAGCATATACTGTACTCGAATATTATGAATCACCTTGAAGAAAATGAGTTATTGATACATAACCAACACGGATTCAGAAAATATCGTTCTTGTGCAACACAGCTAGCTCTTTATTCCCATGAAGTAATGAGTGCTGTCGTCCATATTCCTAGATTTCCAGAAGGCTTTTGATCCCGTTCCTCACAAGCGACTATAAATCAAATTTCGTGCATGTGGAGTATTGTCTCAGTTGTGTGACTGGATTCGTGATTTCCTCTTACAGAAGTCACAGTTCGTAATGATAGACGGTAAACCATCGAGTAGAACAGAAGTGATATCTGGCGTTCCGCAAGGTAGTGCTATAGGCTCTCTGCTGTTCCTGATTTACCTAAATGATCTACGTGATAATCTGAACAGCCCCCTTAGATTGTTTGCAGATGACGCTGTAGTTTACGGTCTAGTAAAATCATCAGACGATCAATTCCAATTACAAAATGATCTAGAGAGAATTTCTGTATGGTGCGAAAAGTGGCAATTGGCACTAAACAAAGAAAAGTGGGAGGTTTTTCCACATTGGTACTAAAAGAAATACGAGAAATTTTGCGTATACGATAAATCGCACATATCTAAGAGCTGTCAATTCGACTAAATACGTAGGAATTACAGTTACGAGCAACTTAAATTGGAAAGACTACATAGATAATATTGTGGGGAAGGCGAAACAAAGACTGCGGTTTGTTGGCAGAACACTTAGAAGACGCGACAAATCCACTAAAGAGACAGCCTAGATTACACTTGTCCGTCCTCTGCTGGAATATTGCTGCGCGCTGTGGGATCCTTACCAGGTAGGACAGACGGAGGGCATTGAAAAGGTGCAAAGAAGGGCAGCTCGTTTCGTGTTATAGCGCAATAAGGGTGAGAGTGTCACTGATATGGTACGCTAGTTTAGGTGCCAGTCACTGCGGCGAGATCTACACTCCTGGAAATGGAAAAAAGAACACATTGACACCGGTGTGTCAGACCCACCATACTTGCTCCGGACACTGCGAGAGGGCTGTACAAGCAATGATCACACGCACGGCACAGCGGACACACCAGGAACCGCGGTGTTGGCCGTCGAATGGCGCTAGCTGCGCAGCATTTGTGCACCGCCGCCGACAGTGTCAGCCAGTTTGCCGTGACATACGGAGCTCCATTGCAGTCTTTAACACTGGTAGCATGCCGCGACAGCGTGGACGTGAACCGTATGTGCAGTTGACGGACTTTGAGCGAGGGCGTATAGTGGGCATGCGGGAGGCCGGGTGGACGTACCGCCGAATTGCTCAACACGTGGGGCGTGAGGTCTCCACAGTACATCGATGTTGTCGCCAGTGGTCGGCGGAAGGTGCACGTGCCCGTCGACCTGGGACCGGACCGCAGCGACGCACGGATGCACGCCAAGACCGTGGGATCCTACGCAGTGCCGTAGGGGACCGCACCGCCACTTCCCAGCAAATTCGGGACACTGTTGCTCCTGGGGTATCAGCGAGGACCAATCGCAACCGTCTCCATGAAGCTGGACTATGGTCCCGCACACCGTTAGGCCGTCTTCCGCTCACGCCCCAACATCGTGCAGCCCGCCTCCAGTGGTGTCGCGACAGGCGTGAATGGAGGGACGAATGGAGACGTGTCGTCTTCAGCGATGAGAGTCGCTTCTGCCTTGATGCCAATGATGGTCGTATGCGTGTTTGGCGCCGTGCAGGTGAGCGCCACAATAAGGACTGCATACGACCGAGGCACACAGGGCCAACACCCGGCATCATGGTGTGGGGAGCGATCTCCTACACTGGCCGTACACCTCTGGTGATCGTCGAGGGGACACTGAATAGTGCACGGTACATCCAAACCGCCATCGAACCCATCGTTCTACCATTCCTAGACCGGCAAGGGAACTTGCTGTTCCAACAGGACAATGCACGTCCGCATGTATCCCGTGCCACCCAACGCGCTCTAGAAGGTGTAAGTCAACTACCCTGGCCAGCAGGATCTCCGGATCTGTCCCCGACTGAGCATGTTTGGGACTGGATGAAGCGTCGTCTCACGCGGTCTGCACGTCCAGCACGAACGCTGGTCCAACTGAGGCGCCAGGTGGAAATGGCATGGCAAGCCGTTCCACAGGACTACATCCAGCATCTCTACAATCGTCTCCATGGGAGAATAGCAGCCTGCATTGCTGCGAAAGGTGGATATACACTGTACTAGTGCCGACATTGTGCATGCTCTGTTGCCTGTGTCTATGTGCCTGTGGTTCTGTCAGTGTGATGATGTGATGTATCTGACCCCAGGAACGTGTCAATAAAGTTTCCCCTTCCTTGGGACAATGAATTTACGGTGTTCTTATTTCAATTTCCAGGAGTGTATTTAGGAAATTTAAATCGCCAACTTTTTCTTCCGAATGCGAAAATATTTTGTTGACAGCCACCTACGTAGGGAGAAATGATCATCATAATAAAATAAGAGAAATTAGAGCTCGAACGGAAAGATTTAGGTATTCCTTTTTCCCACGCGCTATTCGAGAGTGGAATGGTAGAGAAGTAGTATGAAAATGGTTTGATGAACCCTCTGCCCGGCACTTAAAAAAGTGTGAATTGCAGAGTAACGATGTTGATGTAGATTTAGAAATGCAAGGAAGAGTAGGGCAATTCTTCAAGGGATTGTTTAGTCATCACGAGGGTGTCGCATAAATGTTGAAGAATTGTGTTGGTAGACGCTAAAACAGTGATTCCCAACATTACTGAGACCATTACCCCAAAAAATGTAGTCAGGTATTGGCTGATACCCCTCATGTCTCCCGCATGTGTTTACATCATCATCAACATTAGCAACTGAAACGTCCCCTTAGAAAAATTTATACAAGACTGTGCTTAAACTGACACACAATAGTTTTTAGCGCAACGCAATCTGACTTTCAAAAATCCCTACGAAAGAATGGCCCTGACTAACATTAACCTATATGTTACTCGAACTACTGCAATACAGCGAGCGCCACTACTGCCAGCTAACTAAAAGATTCAAACTACGGAAGTCACTAACTACTGATAGGCACAGTTAGCAAATGAAAGATTTTAATAGAGAACAAACAATGTATTTACCTTAATAGTCATAATATATATAGCAGTTCATGACACCAATTCCTACAAATTTCAAAACTCCTCCATCTCTCTCCCCACGTCCACCACTGCTGGCGGCTCACCTCCAACTGCGCAACGCTACGCGCTGTTAGCATCCAGCTGCCGCTGCCCGACACTACAATGGCAGACAACAATGCAAACTAGCCACAGACTGCGCACAGCACAGCCAGTGATTTTTCATACAGAGCGCTATGTGGCGTTACCAATAAGAAAACCTAAACTGCCTACTTATACAACTAACTAAACTTTAGAATAAAAAGTAATTTTCTCTGAACATTTTTGCTTTAAAAGGGACGAATGATACATACATAATATTTAGTTTTGCAGGTGTTTCATTAAACCGAAAACTAATGAGGCAATGCAAGAATTGTCACTGTTTATTTAAAACAACTTTCTTGCTGAATGATGACGTAATACTCAGTGGATCGCAAGTGCTACCTACTCATCTCAGGGAAGAAAGCTGACTAAGCACGTGGCAGGTAGACACTTATTACAAAACTTGCTTTCTCTGCACCTTTCCTTTCCCTAGTGACACATGCTTGACCGTACCATGCACTCTCATTTAAAATCAACCAAATTAAAATGTGTGCACTCCATTTAATGTTTGTAAATCTTTTGATTGCTGGGATCCTTGTTTCTGAACTGACAAAAATTGGAAAATTTCAGGCAGCCAATGTTTTGTGTCTGACCAACGCCATTAACAATAACAATAATAATAATAATAATAATAATAATAATAATAATAATGGAGTGTGTAGGCCCTAGAGAGGTGTAGTACTCATTACATAGTGACTGCTCTGCAAGTTAGTTAGTTTATTTGTTGCAAAGTGAATAATGGAGCAATATTTGGTCCATTGCGAGAATTACCTACAACTGGGAGAAGGCATTTTTATTAGATACTTAAGCAAATGCGATATTCATATACCACATTTTACTGTCATAGATGCGTAGTACAAAGTATGTGTGTAGTTGATAGACCATGTAAGGAAGATGTTGCTCATATGTTCGTTTCACTTGCTATACCCTGCACCACATTGTGTCATGCGTTAATGCTGGGATTTGGAAAAGTAACACAATTACTGGTACTCGTGTAATCAGTATTACAGGTTCTGAAATACTTACAATATTAACGATAATATAAAAATAATTTTATTTCGTGACTGAAACAAAATCTAACTCTTCTGTTTTTACCCCTCAGAAAATTTCATTTTACTCCTAAGGGGGTGATTACTTCTAGGTTGGGAACAACGGCGCTAAATGAATGCGTCGTGCATCACGGAGGGCCACACTCACGTAAATCCAACAGCCCACGTTCCAAAACGCGTCATGAGACACCGTGCTTCCTACAACGCGCAATTCATTTAACGACTACGACGCAAAAGCTAAAGAAAATCGGGTCATGCAGAAGCGTGACTGAGTGTCTGTCTCCTCCTGTATTTTCTCGAATGCAATAGGGAGGGGAATAAAGTGAGACTGCCATCCGACACACACCATATACTGGCTTCTGAAGTGCAGATGTAGATGTGAACGCCAAGGCTTAAAAACAATCTTCGATGTACGTGTTATTCCATTTGAAATATGAATACTACTTTAATAACTGGAATCTGTTAACTCGTACGACTACTTGCAAGTAATAATTTGTAAGGGTTTGAAGTGCAGTGGTCATATAGGGTCATCCGAAGGTAAATCAGATTTCGTTCGTTGGTAAGATACCTGGAAAATGCAGTCTACAAAAGAGTCTGCTTATAAAACTCCTGTATGTCCGATTTTGGAATATTGTCCAAGTGTGTGGCAGTCATACCAAACGGGACTATGAAGAGGTATTGAATGTACTTATGCGGTCCGAAAACAAAAGAAGTAGGTTACAGTACACTTGTTCGGCCACTGCTTGAATACTGCTCACCAGTGTGGGGTCCGTACTAGATAGGGTTGATAGAAGAGATAGAGAAGATCCAACGGAGAGCAGCGCGCTTCGTTACGGGATCATTTAGTAATCGCGAAAGCGTTACGGTGAAGTAGAGAGGATATAAAATGTAGTCTGGCAATTGCAAGGAAAGCGTTTCTGAAGAAGAAAAATTTGTTAACATCGAGTATAGATTTAAATGTCAGGAAGTCGTTTCTGAAAGTATTTGTATGGAACTTTCTGGTATTTTTATGGAGTGTAGAAATGTATGGAAGTGAAACATGGACGATAAATAGTTTGGACAAGAAGAGAATAGAAGCTTTCGAAATGTGGTGCTACAGAAGAACGCTGAAGATTAGATGGGTAGATCACATAACTAATGAGGAGGTATTGAGTAGAATTGGGGAGAAGAGGAGTTTGTGGCACAACTTGACTAGAAGAAGGAATCGGTTGGTAAGACATATTCTGGGGCATAAAGGGATCACCAGTTTAGTATTGGAGGGCAGCGTGGCGGGTAAAAATCATAGAGGGAGACCAAGAGGTGAATACTCTAAGCAGGTTCAGTAGGATGTAGGTTGCAGTAAGTACTGGAAGATGAAGAAGCTGTCACGGGATAGAGTAGCATGGAAAGCTGCATCAAACCAGCCTCAGGACAGAAAACCACAACAACACCTTCACCTAAGAGTCAAGCAATATATTGTTTCCTCCTACGTATACTCGCGAAGACCATGAGGATAAAATCAGAGAAATTAGAGCCTACACAGAGACATACCGACAATCTTTCTTTCCACGAACAATACGAGATTGGAATAGAAGGGAGAACCGATAGAGGTACTCAAAGTACCCTCCGCCACACACCGTCAGGTGGCTTGCGGAGTATGGATGTAGATGTAGAAAGAAGGACAACACGAACGGTCACAGTGTGATATCAGACTCTACGGGCGGCGAACAACTCTTGCCACATCTGGATTTGGTTGATTACAGCGTCTGAGGCTATCTAAGATATTTAATACTGACTGTAACTTATTTGTGGTTTATGTGTGTAGCGAAGACGGACGAGAGATACCAAACAGGCAGTGATGATGCCAGAGAAGAGAAGTTTTGTCCATAAATTTTGATGGTCACGATTGCTATTAATTCAGAGGCTGGTAATTTTCATTAAGTTCGTTTTGTTGTTGTTGTTGGAACGGAGCCTTTTATGGCTAGTCTGGACGGTCCTCTGCATAGAGATGAGCCAGAGGGGTAGTATAGAAGCGGGCCCGACTGTTAGAGCACGGCAGTGCTAGCTAGCCTAACGTTGTAGCCATTGATTGCAAGTGAGTACTGTTAGGTTGGTTACGAAAAGTACAGCCTCCCGCTCAGTCAGCCGTTTTCTGGGAAACCCGAGGTGTTAAATAACCCCTGCAGAAAGAAGACGGCGTCATTCGGATCCAACTTTTCTAGCAGTCTAGAAGCGTTTTCGTGGCTGGTACAGTTACCCTACTGATCACACGACCCTAATGTTTTGGTGTCTTGGGGAAGATAGCTCAGGTGGTAGAGTCACCCTGTGGTCGATGTAATATTATCGTTTAGTCGGAAACATAGTCTTGCCTCCTGCAGGTTGCGAAAATTTAACCATCTGGAATTACGATGTCCATTTGTAATTACGACCGCTGTCTGGCAACTAATGCCTCCATGGCGCCGCTAAGGTAATCGGTCTCTATCTGTTGCCGTGTGCCATGATTAGATAATTTCTCTCGCTCGCTGTGACGTTCAAAGTGTTTCATTTATTCCGTTTTTAAGTGTTCTCTAATAAATCTTGTGTGTAGTTTTTCTTGACTGACCGGGCGTTCTCTCCCAGTTCTATAATCATTATTTTGTTCATAGGTAACTTTGTCACCTATTTCAATGGCCTCGCGTGAATTTCTGCATCGATGTAATTGTGTTTTTTTTCTTTAATCTGAAGTCGATTATTATTTCCTCCTGCCCCTTATCTATCATCACGGTATGTCTGCTCCCCTCTGGTCATGTAGAAGAGATCGAATGGCACCTGTACTAAGAAATGAATACAATACTTTAGATCCAGTCAGGACAGAGAAGAGGTAGTAGGTGCTTGCTTCCAAGCTGCACAGCTGGAAATGAAGAACATGTTTTCACAACAAATTTGTTTGAAATGACGAAAAACCTGAATACCCAGACACTTGACGGTGAATGGCAATTACCCTAGGAAAGCGTACTTACGTTGCAAGACTACACTGGTCTTGCAGTATGATTTGAAAGGCTACAGTTGACTCTGAGTTTACGGCTGACAGCAATCACTTTAACTAGTAAGCCATCCACTTGACCCATGCATCTGCTAAATTGATTTTGCCCTTTGACAGTGATTGTTTTGTTAGTCGGCATTAGATATTATAATTTTTTACAGAATTGAAATAAAATTGAATGCTGAAATAATTTAAGGAAATGGCGGTCCTGTCATTATTGTACTCAATTACTGATGGGTCATTAATATAACAAGACAGAATTAACTTCTTTTAAAAAAGCTTATGGCAAACATTTATTGATCACAAAATAGGACAAACAACACAAGTTATGGAAAATAACAAATAAATCGTAAACTGTTGGTAGCACAGACACATGAAGAAACAAATAGTCGACAGTCTACTTGGTGGTGATTGGTTGCCAAAGACTAAGGTATGTCTGATCAAACTATTTACTCTGACTCAAAACATGGGTAATACAATCTGAAAATACCTAACGCTGAACAGACTTCGATGGATTTATTCTACACAGAAGGTGGTGCACCGAGAGCAAGTGGCGAAACTGTGATTGTGTTTGCACTAACAAGTTGGAGCAGCAATACTGTGCCCCTTTCTCGATGTGTAGCACTGTCTCAGGTGGCGGTCGTAGGGCAAGCGTTGCAGACTACTGATGCGCGCCACTTTTAATTCGTTATCGTGGGCACTAAATGTGCAAAGTCCGGCTGGCGCTCTGTTAGACGGTTTGCAATTACTCTCTAATGGAGACCTGAAATCTCGCCAAATTCCAACTTGTGACACTCCCACTAGCCGATCATATCGTGGACGAATTTCACTGACTAGTACGGCAATGCGCACAAGGATATCAAACGTGAAGGCAATAGACCTGACACAAATAAGATGGCCCTCAGCACAGCGAATTGTCTGAGTGATTGAGGTCTAAACTGTCCTTACAGCTATGTCCTCAGCACAGGCTCCCCAGTCAAGACGAATGCCAGTGCAAAGTCACGCCCAGGACGATTGTCCTAAGAGCAACCCACGCATAGCAAGAATCAAGACCAGGATCTCTTCAGGTGGGAGTCTGAAGTAGAAGACCTAGTTTCTCCACTCCTCCCTTTCCATCAAACCTTCGTCAACTCTCAAAGAGGATTTACGCAATTGCCCCACAAGGGTTTCGTGCCAATCACAAGACTCCCTCCTCTAACTTTTCTCCTCTACCCATCGGCCAATACCAATAAAAGTTAATAATATTCTTCTCTTTACTGAAGAACCAGCAAATCTCCGACTCATTAATTCCGATGCAGAGAGAAGAAGACATTGTGCTCCTGACTTGTTTTCTTCCCACAACCGCCGGCCGCTGTGGCCCAGCGGTTCTAGGTTCTTCAGTCCGGAACCACGCTGCTTCTACGGTCGCAGGTTCGAATCCTGCCTCGGGCATGGATGTGTGTGATGTCCTTAGGTTAGTTAGGTTTAAGTATTTCTAAGTCAAGGGGACTGATGACCTCAGATGTTAAGTCCCATAGTGCTTAGAGCCATTTGAACCATTTTCTTCCCTGAACCACTTTAGGCAGTGCATTTTGAGTTTACTTTAGGCCTAACATATTTAATTTTTCCCTCGTGAACGGAATATACCCCACTGCATGGAAAAGAAGCATAATTCGACCCATCCCTAAGATCGAAAACCCGCAACTGCCTAGTGATTACCGACCAATTAGCATACTGCCTGCTGTTTCCAAAGCACTTGAATATATTGTTCATGACCAAATCACTGAACACTTGCATGAATTCAGTCTATATGACAAATTTCAATCCGGTTTCCGTAAACATCACAGCACAAACACTTCTCTAATTAAAGTAACTGATGACCTGAAATATGCCATCGACAATCGAAAGGCAACAATATTGACGCTACTGGACTTCAGCAAAGCTTTTGACACTGTTAACTTTGACATATTACTGAGAAAAATGCAACAGCTTAATTTCTCTGATAGTGCAATGAGATGGTTTGAAAGCAACTTAAAAGACAGACAGCAATGTGTTGTCTGCGCAAATGTAAAATCTTCCTGGAAACATGTTTCTTCGGGAGTGCCACAAGGATCAGTCTTAGGACCACTTTTGTTTTCTTTATATGTCAACGATATTTCGTCGGTTTTGTCCTCCTGTAAACATCATTTCTATGCCGACGACCTCCAGCTCTACCTAAGCGTCAGACCTGAAGACATAAACACTGCAATCGCTCTGATGAATGATGATCTGTCTTCAGTAGTGACATGGGCGAAAAACCTGGGGCTTAAATTAAATGCAAAAAAGACGCAAGTAATCTTAATAGCCCATCAGAAATTAATAAGTTCAGATTTCCGCGAACGGCTACCTCCTATTCTGGTCGAAGGTACTCCAATACCATATCAGAAAACAGTGAAGAACTTGGGTGTAACTTTGGACGAGCATCTCAACTGGGCGGAGAATACAGTCGCAGTGTACCGAAAGACGTCTGCTTGTCTCTATTCTCTCAAAAAGTTTCGGAACATATTCCCACAGGACTTGAAACGCCAGCTCGTGCAAGCACTCGTTCTACCGAACCTCCACTATTGTGATGTGATTCAACAAGGCACGAGTAGTGAAAACAAAAGACGGCTAGAGCTAACCATGAATGCCTGTGTGCGTTACACCTGCAACATTCGCCGATATGATCATGTTAGTGCTTCATACTCCGAGCTAGGGTGGCTGCGGCCGGACAAACTGCGTGACTACCGCACTCTATGTCTACTTCACCGACTCCTCGTCGCGCAAGCACCCCAGTACCTAGCTTCAGAGATTAAAAACCTGTCATGCCATCATAATCGAAACACGAGGTCACTCTTATCTGGTATCCTAACTGTGCCCACTCACAAAACAAAAACTTTTGCAAACTCCTTCTCAGTTGCTGCTGTCCGCCTCTGGAACAAACTGCCCCTTACCTTGAGGAAAATTCAATCTCCTGTTGCTTTTAAGAAGAAGTTGAAACATTTCCTACTATCATCCGCATAAAATTCTCCACAAAATTAATGTGCAAGGCCAATCCTCTCATCTGTCAAATAGCAAAGCTAGCGTCTCCTATCTTGCTCCTGAGATGCCTTCCACTTCATCTATCTCTATTAGCCACGCAGTCTTCTTTTCCTTTATATTTTCCTTAACTATGTTTCATCATGTCTCTCTATTCTTCTCCTCCCTTCACCATGAGTCTCCCTCTTACTCCCTGCTGCCAGCACTCCTATCTAAAATCTTTCTCTTCAATAATGTATTTTTCGAGGTGTACCTTTCTAATTGTTTATCTCACTTTCTGTATTAGATGTAGTTTAACATGCCTACTAAAACATATGACTGTAAAATAAGTAGAATGCCTGGTTAGATGTAAGAGAGGGCCCGAGGGCCCTAATCTTGCCAGGTTAAATAAATAAATAAATAAATAAATAAATAAATAAAGTGAACAACACATTTACCATAGAGATCATTAACTCGATGGGCCGAAAGTTACAGGGTGTCCGAAAAGGGGCCTCAGCTAAACTAGGTGAAGTGCTTTTGTGTTCCAACATATACCATTCAGAGCAGCCATAAATGTTGCATTTTGTTCTAAAATTCTCTCGAAGGCCTGAGGCTCTCCAAAAGACTCAGCAAGCAGAGGAATGACACCACCTGATGGCTTCCTGGATAGTATCTGGTCCACAGTGAACACGGAAACTCACGAATTTTTACGGTCACCATTCCATTTCACTAAGTGCGTTTACGATTTTGTCGAAACACGTTAGCCATGCGACTTTCATTTGTCTTATTTCCCAGCCCCTACCGTAGCGAGAGGCGCCTAACAGGTAGATCCAGGTAGTCAGTTTTTACATCTGGTTGACCGAAAGCATTGTTTGCACCAACTGCACGTGGTTTCGAAGCCCCAGACGTCCACTGCTAGATTTACTGTTAAGTGACCAAACTGCCTGCTTGTTCTCAACTCCAGAAAATACTATTCGAAGGAGAGCCGCCGTAAATATTCCACAAGCATGAACTATGTACATGTTCCCATCAATGCCTGCCCTTGTTGATAACTTCCTGTCGTCTCACAAAAATGATGTCTTGGGTGTAAGATCATCATTAAAGAGTAGGCTTGAATATGAAAAATAGTGAGGCGGTGACTCGTCTTCTCTGAACATCATTGGAGAACCAGTATTAATTGAAAAATCTACAAATACACAGTACTTCAGTCCCTTGCGAATCGCTCCAGTATGGACTATAAGGACCAGATTATCATAAAATTCTGAAGGGTGCGGTTTGAGGGTGGGATCAAAGTCCCCAGTGAAACACTGTTGACAACGAACCACATCGTCATTAACTTTGGTACGTATTGCTATCTGGCTCCCTCAGGCAAACACGCCTGTCGTTGTTGACGGCAGTGACGTATGGGCGGCGTCCAACGGGAATGCTGTATCGGCGCCCACCAAGAACTTAGCGCCTAAGGCGGCGAGTGCACTCCGGACTCGAACCCAAGGCTGCTGCTGGTGGATGCTTCGTCGTCCCACAGCTTAGCTCTGCCCCGGCGTCGTGGTGATACTGCAGAACTCGGCGGCGATACGGAGAAGACGACCGGATGACGAGTCAATGATGAATCTGCCCTGCCCCAAAATACAGCACTTACTCGTTCCTCTGTCTGTTTCCCTAACTCGTGGCTAGTCATGTCGTTTGTAACAGAGACCAGCCTTGGCGTGGTGACATCGCGTCACCCATATCGGCGGCTATTGCGCACTATGTTGTTCCATGCGGCGATTGTGTGCCCTCTCTATGCAATTCGCTTGCCTGCCTGTTTATTCTGTCTTACATGTCGCCACACGGGCGGCTTCTAGCCAGTGGTGACTAATTCAGTCCTTCTTGTGCCTAACTTATGACTTCTTATTACTTGTTCAATAAAGCTTATACCGTGGCGTTACAAACTTAACATGTGAACATCGAAAACTAAAGTACCGAATATTAATATTAATTATACGAGTAGGCCGATAATACTTTATTCGAAAGGTACTTTTCCACAGACGTGCATAAAAAATTTGTGTGTACGTAGCCGTTAAGAGGGTTAAATGAAAGTAGATCTACGCACATGAGAAAAGTTTTCCTGTGTCTCCCACACTGCCACGAACTTCTGCCCGATACAGATCACGTGCTCTGGTAGAAATGACACACGGAACTAACAACGTTTCCTGAGATCGCATTATAGGTACAGTCATTTTTAAATCTCGCAAATGGTTCATTTGCAATAACACACACTCATACCGAGCAGTTGCAATGCTACAACAGCTAGGTCGTTGACGTTGTCATCAGTGGTAAACAAAACATGGCAGTGACAAAGCCTTCGGGGGCAACACAGACTGAAGGTAACGTTGTTTATTAGAGTCGTTTTTCCGCTTACTTTTGTCTAAAGGTAAAAGGAAATAATTTTGTGTTCATTTACCGACATTAACGCAAACTTTCTCTTCACACTTCGCCTCGAAGGACATTTAATTGCCCGCAGCTCTTGGTCGTGCGGTAGCGTTCTTGCTTCCCACGCCCGGGTTCCCGGTTCAATTCCCGGCGGGGTCAGTGATTTTCTCTGCCTCGTGATAGATGGGTGTTGTGTGCTGTCCTTAGTTTAGTTAGGTTTAAGTAGATCTAAGTTCTAGGGGACTGATGACCATAGATGTTAAGTCCCATAGTGCTCAGAGTCATTTTTGACATTTAATAGGGTCGGTCTGAAAGACGAAGAGTTTGAAAAGCACGAGTAATGTGGACACTGATAACGGTATTTCTGTTATTGTTTTGAAGGATACATTTAAATGTTCACTGGACGTAATTAAAATAATTATGAGGGCTGTAATTGTGGTTTGACGAATCTACAGTGACGATTTTGCGCCGCAGAAGGAAAATTAATTTGTCACCATTAACAAAATATTTATTTTTCAACGCTCTGTACCAAGGACGCACTTCAAATAGCCGGCCGTTGTGAGCGAGCGGTTCTAGGCGCTTCAGTCCGGAACCGCGCTGCTGCTACGGTCGCAGGTTCGAATCTGCCTCGGGCATGGATATGTGTGATGTCTTTCGGTTAGTTAGGTTTAAGACGTTCTAAGTCTAGGGGACTGATGACCTCGGATGTTAAGTCCCATAGTGCTCAGAGCCATTTGAACAATTTTTTTGCATTTCAAATGATCCAACAATTAAATAGAAAGAATTATTTCAATAATAGTTGTAGCTCAATGCAGTATTTATGAGGATAAAATGTCAGACAAAGTTTTTTATTCCTCTTTTCCTCATAACTTTCAGATAAGAACTAAAAATCTACAGAATCTGCTTACGATCAAATTCCAGTCAATTAGGTTCTATATAAAAAATTACTTTCATTGCTTTATAAACACAACTGGTCGAATTTCTACCACAGGCTATACCAGTACTAATTACAGCGAGCACAGAGGCATTTGAGCACGCGTTCTTCCTGTACGACTGAAACGGGAAAAAACACTAGCATGTGTCACCGTGCTAACGGAGATGAAGAAATAATTAAAAGAACGTATACCAGGGTCCATTTGAGAGCGTTTCCAAGTGAATTTGTGTTGTAACTGGTATATTATCTCTGTAGACAACAATAACATACAGGAATTCTTTAATGCCTTAAATTAGACCTTTGCTGAACATCATTCGACTTGCATATACAAGCGGTTAATGCGAATTCTAAATGATACCGTCGTCAATAGCGATACCCTAGTACCTCCGCAGTCTTAGTGGCACCTGTGCGTTTGTTGGACATTAATCATCGGCACTCGTTCATTGTATGCTGGCTCGATATTGATTATTTTACTCGCAGGCCTTGTGGTCAACATCGGGACATTTTTCGTGCTTCATCCATGTACATCGAGGACCTGTCATTGGTGTGAGTGGTACGCTTCGAAGGGGGGGAGGGGGGGGGGGAAGGAGAGCAGTCTGCAGAGACATGACGTGCCAGGTGTGAGAAACTAAGTTCTAGAGACAATCGATTTGTCAACATTTACGACCTCATCCCACAACTGTTACATTCCCAAGAGCGTCTGTAATTCAATGTGCGCGCCGGGAATTTTCTTCGTTCAAATGGTTCAAATGGCTCTGAGCACTATGGGACTTAACATCTGAGGTCATCAGTCCCCTAGAACGTAGAACTACTTAAACCTAACTAACCTAAAGACATCTCACACATCCATGCCCGAGGCAGAATTCGATTTTCTTCATCTCTAGTAAAACACATTATAATGACAAATGTCGGAGATGTTATCATTTATATAAGAATATAGGCTGTGAAGAGGGCTTATCTCATTCACAGTTCTGCCTCTCTCTCTTCGAGAGTGTCGCCAGCCACGATAATTAGTATGCTATAAACATCTTTTTTTTTCATTTCATCTTTATCAGTCTCATGGATTATAGGATGATTGCCAGCAGTACATACTACAGATTCCCTTCTGCCCATTGGTTTCATATAAAACGTAACAGGAATTGTTATAAAATACAGGCGTTTTCAAAAACTTTGAATACTGATCACTTACACGAGGTGTATGAGAAAAGTAATAATATTGATAACACTGCGAGCGATCTGGCAGCGTTCTTCTACTTGTGCAGACTAGTGTGTTCATCTCTGCCAAATGACCAGTCCGAGTTTCAGCTCCGTATAGCCATTATGTGATTTTTGAAAGCGCCACCAGTGAAGTTGTGTTTTTGTAGTGTATTTCGAAAATGGAAAAGCGGAATTTGGAGGAACGCCAGGCCATCAAGTTTTGTGTTAAACTTCGAGAATCCGTGAGGGTGACCTTTGCAAAGTTGAAGCAGGCCTATGGGAAACATTCCTTATCAAGAGCACAAGTTTTTCGTTGGCGCAAATCGTATTTGGAAGGCCGAGAACAAGATGAAGATGTACCTCGCTCAGGAAGACCTTCAAAATCAAAAACCGACTGAAACCTGGATCCTGTGCATGCTCTTGTGAGATCGAACCGATGTTTAACATTAATGATGATGTATGAGCTGATAAAGTTAAACACTTTCACCGCACATAAAAGTTTGACGGAACGAATTTGTTCCTCCAGAAAAATCTGTCAACCGAGTGTTTTGTGAAGATTTCCTTGAAAGGCTCAGGAAATGGGAGAATCGAGTGAGACCGGACAATTCGGACAAATGGATGCTGCATCACGACAACGTTCCCTGTCACACGATCATTTCCATCAAGGAATTTTTTTTTTACCTCAGAAATCATTCCTACTGTTCCACAGCTGCTCTGCTCACCTGATACGAGTCCTTGTGACTTTTTTCTTTTCGAGAAATTGAAAAATGTCTTAAAAGCACGTCATTTTGGGACTCTGGAGAACGTGATCGACATGTTAAAGGCAGTAGCAGTTGAAGCCTTTCGGCGCTGCTATCGAGATGGGAAGCAGGACTACACCTGTGTATAGCTGGAACTACTTTGAAGAGGACAATACTGTTGTCTGAAAAAAAATCTTTGGTAGTCTCATTACTTTTCTCACACACTTCGTGTTATTCCTTCAGAAGTTAATGAGCTGATTTGGCATGTGTTAAGAAATGGCGCTGTTGTGGATGATGCAATTTAAGGTGTAAATGATAATTGTTTACAACGTACCACAGTGATGTTGGGGAAGTCCAGACGAAAAATTTGATACAGGGCGCTTGCGGCCTGTCAAGCTGGTTAAGTCGCCTAAGTTGCAGCGCATGCGCGGCACGAGGTTTTCAGTACCCTCTCGTACTCTTACGATCCCAGTTTAGCTGGTTATTTCGTTACCGTTATTAATTTAAACTTTGCCATTATGGTAATGAAAGGAAAGACATTTTTAAACGTTATGTAACAATTAATTACTTTTACAGTACCATCTAAATGTAACGCTTACAAGCGCAGTAGTTTCATAGTAACAAGACCAAACAAACGAAACGATTTAATTGTTAATTTTACGCTGCTAAAATTCACAATAGTCTCAGTTAAAATTTGCCCAAACATCACTCTTACGTTTTGTACGTGGAAGAACAAGGAATTTTCAACATTAGAGAACGACTTTAGCCAAATCTCGTGTCGCGCATACGCCGTAGCTTAGTTTGCTTTTATAGGACAATTTCAGGCTGTTCTGCGGCTTGATACACCACAAACGTCCCATATCAATTTGTTCGTCTCGACTACTGCTACACCACTACGGTACGATGTAAACAGTTGTATAAGGTAAGGTGCAATATAAATCTGTTAAGACAAAATAATGAAAAAAGAAGTTTTAAGAAAACAAAACAAAATTACTTTATAACACAATGGTTAACATACCAAGGGTACAGCAACTAATCACAGAGATAAAACAGCACATGCTGTTGCTGCAAAATTTCTTAAAAGTTTGCGAATTTGGGGGGGGTGGGAGGGGGGAGAGCGTGAATTAGAAATACTTAAGCATGATAAGAAACGTGATGAAAAATATTTCTGTAGTAGATCTGTGCGGATTATAGGTTAAGTACAGCAACGATGTAAATAGTAACGTTTAGTCATTGCCGGTTTTTGGTATTTAAAAATCCATTGGCTGATGGGACTTTCGAGGATTCAGGCTGATGACACAGAAACATACATCATGTAACTTATCATCATATTATTAGTTAATTATGATTAAGAACATTTCCTGAATGATTTTTCAAATTAAAAATCTGACCCATATGTTTATTGAATTTTAAACGAAAACTTGTGACACCATATAATTAACGAGCTCAAATCGAGATTCGACATGAAAGCTCGTGTAAGACCCATCTCTCGATGGATTTAAAAAAAAATCGTTACTGTTAATGGTGAAATGTGAAAAAACCTTTTATGCTGTACGTGTGGCTGTTTTCTGTATTCAGGCTACAATCCTTAATAATGATCATAAGTACATTTTGAAAGTAATACCACGTGATGTGCCTAACAACAGAAGACAGAAAAGACATAAGAAAATGCACACTCGACAGCCTTCTCTCAGAAATGTACTAAATATTCTAAAATCACTAACCGCTTGTAAGAAACGCTGGATTTTAATCAAAGGCAGAGTCAACTTTACAAGTAGATATAGTACAATGGACCATCTGCAAGTTGTGAACGATTTCGCAGAATAGGACACTGAATATGAAATATCAGTTACCCTCGCATTCGTAGGTTTTGAGGAAGCATTTTGCGTGCTTTGCAAACACTGGATTCTCTATTCGTTACTTCAAGATCTTGACAGAGGGCCAAAAATAATCGTTTTCAGTATGAGGTAATGTTGTCCCGCGCGACATATTTGTCCCATATGACCCTAATGCAAAAGTATTTTTCGTGTAAAGTGGAAACGATATCTTGAATCAAGAGGCTTGTTTGAACACATTTGCTCCTTGATGTCAGAAATTTCCAGTTTTCTTGCCTCTTAGTCTTTTTTTGGAAAGTGTCGGTATGAGAGTAAGGTCCATGATTGATAAGAAAAAGTCACATCGTTTAATATTAAGAGTTTGTTCAAGTGTTTTAGATATGTTAGACGACGGTGAGATTGAACATTCTTTTCATTCGTCTTTGTTGAAGATTTAGCGCATCATTCACAGTGAGTTCATTACAGATACAGTACCGATTTCTTTTTGTTAGATAGTCGTGGGTGTAAGAGTTTGCTTAGTTATTTTTGGATGTATTAGAAGATGATGGAATTAAACTTTCTCTTCCTCCGTCTTTCTTGAAGACTTAGAATATCATTTACAGTGAGTTCATTAGAGGTCTAGCATCGACTTCGTTTTGTTAGTTAATTGTTTATTTATCCATAGATCATTTACGGACTGGTAGTAGGCATGTCATGTGAACTGAAAAAGGAAACAGTCTTTTAAAAGATTAACTAGTTCATGCATACACTAATCATATTTTACCAAAAAACTTGCAGTACTCATCTGCGTCACATCGCTGGTCACTGTCCACATTGCACACATTACATTTGTATTTTTTTTTTTCAAAATGAAAGTTTCTCTATTATGGTTAGGTCTGGCCAATGAAGAGTGACAATGACTTTTGTCCTAATTTAATTGAGTATCGAAGTGACTTCGTCTTCATCTCCGAGAATGGCGGAACGCATTGTATACGAAAAGAGCATTAATGAAAACTTTGGATTCAGTGACATCGATTAAATGTGTGGCAAAATATTACCATTCGAAGTGCAACGTAACAATCGCAGTTAGGGTGGATTCCCGAGTGAGTATACAGATGTCAGATGATGGGCCTTCCGGAATTGGCAGACAGGTTGGTCATACTGCAGACGAGAGGGAGAACATGAGTAAAGAAACTGCCGTTTTGGAGAAATATGAGCTCCACGATTGCCACCAAGCAACGAAACGTAACTGTAGCGCTAAAAAGAGTGATTTTTCTAATAGTAATGTGAAAGCCAGGTTTCCGTGAAATCTTTCTTCGTGTGAGTTCGGTTCGTCGTGTTTTTTTAAATTAATCACAAATTTATCTCCAGCATGCTAATGCATACTACGCTAATGATAAAACAGGCGTGACTAACGTTTGTAGAGCATGGCCTCGGTCGATGCTTTTAATTTTATCTTTGAGCCAACCGTAACAGCTGCCCCATGTGTCAAGATCATATGACTCTACATTATAAAATTCTGTCTTTATAGTCTATCCACGTGCTCACAGCAGGATCACGCCGCTGGATGTGAAGACTATGGTATAGACATAGGCCTAATCATCGCTAAATCCCAAAAGGCAGAACTAATGATAAGTTTCTGTGAGATCCCAAATAAAGACAAAATACATTTTCCGATAACTACAATAAATAGTGAAATATGAATAGCATATGGGTGTTAGGATACAATTTCAAGGTCTCAAGGTCTTCAAGGCTGGAATCCCTGTGGGCTAATCTCCCAGTTCCGCTCGTGATGTAATAGAACCAGTTCTCCAACCAGACAGTGTGGTGGGGGGGGGGGGGGGGGGAGTTGGGGGGGGGGGGGGAGGGGAGTGGGGGGGGGGGGTTATTGAGCAACGTAATCAAAACAGTGCCCCATACTAGACATTGACCTACTATCGCTAGTAAGATCATAGGGAAATGCGGTCTTAAACGGTCAAAACCGAACACTAGGATTGCTTTATTAAGTAATAGTGTAGCTACAGATTAAATTACAAATGCAATTCGGTAGATGGCTGCCGTGTAGCCGTACTTTCAGTGAATGTATGAACAGTATCTGAAAACGTACTGGCGCTTGCCACATCGTAGCGATTTTACCCTAATATGAGCTTGCAAATAGCCAAAATCCAAACTAAAATAGAAAAATGGTCTTCGAGCGTTGGAATGACACATACTCAAAAAGTAGCCGGTAATTGCTTGGATAGACTAAGAAATTGTTTCTAATGCTATAAAAGCCCATCTGCATGCAGTACCAATTTTTAAAGGTTCTGTCCCATGACTCATGACTACGCAAATGATTTGATTTTGACCACTTTCCCATTGCTGAACAGATCTTAACATACTTTGTTTCTTTGAAATCAAGAAAGAACCAGGTAAAACACTCGCTTATAATCAATATTTACCATATTATCACGCCACTAAGCTTGATATTGAATAAAATGAGTAAAAAGTAACAGCACAATACCTTTCAAGTTAAATCACCACTGTGGGAAAAACACAGCGAAACGAGATTTAAGCCTACCAAAGAAACGACTGCAGGGCTGTTATCACCCACTTACGCGACAAGTTTACAATCACGAACAATGAACGATATCAGTTTGCACGTTTAATATTCAGTGATCTTTTGAACTAATATGTATGTATTAATCATTATTTCCTCAGTATAAACTTAAAGAGACTGATGAAGAGTGCAGTTGTGTAGCTGCATCTAAAATCTGTACTGTATGTGTATAGTATAAATATCCGCTGTGTTCCAGGGCTACCATCGTCATGAAATGCAGCTTTGATTTCCGGCCCTATCCATTCGACGTGCAGGAGTGCAACATGGACTTCATGTCTCGTAAGTAAATGTTTCATAAAATGTACTTCTGGCTGACGTACGTTAGTGGTGAGTAGTTCACACGTTTGAACAAAATGGTATCAATTAGCTCTTGTATGGTTAGAGAAATTGCATGTAGAGCAATACTCCGCAAGGGATATTTCGGTGTGTGGCACTTCCAATAGCACTGTTGTTTACCCCCTCTCCCGTTCCAATTTGGAATTGTATTTCGGAAGAGTGATGTGCCAATTAGACATCGAAAGAGCTCGGATTTCTGTGACTTTCCTGGCATGCTCCTTTAACGTGATGTAGAAGTGATATGTTGTCGAACTCTTCTTGGGGCTCAAACTGTTGTAATTTTAACAGAAACCACACCGTTATGCACGACGCCTCTCTTCTAGCGTCTGCTGGTGGAGCTGGATGAGCACCTCCGTAATGCTCTCGCATTTATGTAACGAACCCGTGAACACAAAGACCCGCTGTCATTTCGATCTCCTCCATTTCCATTTCAATTATTAATAAAGCGTGATGGATGATGCCCTGTACTGAGGGGCAGTTCTCAGTAACTGATCGAACGAGTGTTTCCCAAACTTGTTCTTTGTTGGATGAATTACAATTTCTTACGATTCTTCCAACTAATATGAGTGTGGAATTTGCTTTCCCTAGCACTTTTCGACTATTCGATACGCATCATCACATGCGAAAAGTTCCACGGAATTTTCTGCGTTGGTCACCAGATCTTCCGTACATATCGTGGACAGTAACAGTTCTACAAAACTGCTTTGACGTGCCCTTTGCTGTCAAGAACGACTTGTTGACAAGAAGTGCTAAATCCAGTCACAAATATAGTACCTCTTCAAGTTCTGACTTGCCAGAATAGTGCAGCTTATATCATGTGTTCAATTTTTATTTATTCTTCACAATTTCAGCCTACTATCAGGGAAGTTATCATAGTACCTAAAGCTCACATTTCGGTGGATAATGAAAAGTGAGACAAAAAAAGTTAAGCATTCAGAAGGATAGGAGGAAACGAAACTTTGGAGGTTGACAGGGTATGTGATGTTACTTCAGTGTTTACAAAATGGAGTCAAAGTTACAAAGCATTTGACAATATGAGTCCACTTATCAGTATGACGTTGGACTCGTTATGGTCTGGATCCACTGAGAAGGGCGTCACAGAGCCATTGGATCCTCTCCTGAGACAAGCTAGCTCACAACTGTTGTAACTTGTCCTTGATGTCCGAGATGCTGGCACTGGGACACAGTTGACGTCCAAGCTTGTCCCGCACAGGCGTAGATATGAAGGGGTTACACTGTTCTCGGTGCTCAATATGGCGATCATCCATTGCGGTGTTCGGACTTGATCGACTGGAATCATGACGACAAGTACACACTAAGGCAAAAACCGACGCACCACGAAGGAAATATCCGAATGGGGCGGCAATGACCAGATGGGATGTACATGAGCAGACAGATAAATGATTACAATTTCACAAAAATTGGTTGATTCATTCAAGAGAGAACGCTTCACAAATTGAACAAGTCAGTAACGAGCCGGTCCACCTCTGGCCCCGATGGAAGCAGTTATTCAGCTTGGCATGCATTCATTTGTTGTATGTTATGCTGAGGGATATCGTGCCAAATTCTGCCCAACTGATGCGCTAAGTCTTGAAAATCTGTAGGTGGTTGGAGGGCCCTGCCCATAATGCTCCAATTTCTGAGATTCAGTTACTCTGTTGGCCAAGGTAGGGTTTGGCAAGCACGAAGACAAGCAGTACAAACTATTGCAGTGCGTGGGGGGGCATTATCTTCCTGAAATTTAGGCCCAGGATGGCTTGCCTTGAGGGGCAACAAAACGGGGCGCAAAATATTGTCGACGTACTCTGTGTTATAAGGGCCCCTCGGATGACAAACAAAGGGTTCCTGCAACGACAAAAAATGGCAGCCCAGACCATGACTCGTGGTAGTCGGGCTGTATGACTGGTGACAGTCAGGTTGGTACTGCACTGCTGTCCAGGGCGTCGCCAGACACGTCTATGCTGGTCATCGGACTTCATATCCAGATGGATCTCATCACTGAAGATTGTCCTACTCCAGCCAATTAGATTCCGGGCTGAATGTACCCGACACCACTGCAAAGAGGCTTGTTGGTTTACAGAGGTCAATGGTAGTCCCTTTCTGAGAGACACCTATTAACGGCGCTGAGTTCCTTTCTGACGAATACTCGGTCCAGACTTTCAGTCCTCTCTCTAGGCAGCCGCTTCCTTCTCGACGCTGTGTTCGGCCACAATGCACCCAGTCCTTGACGACGAGCACGCCGGCCTGACCCCAGGTTCTTATGCAGTCCAGTATCAGGCCACTGCTACACCCAAGTCCTCCATTAAAATGCATACTGCACGATAAGACGAGGTCGCCAAATGGAGACCTACAATGGCTTTCAAACTCTGTCACGTCCTGATAACGCTGCTCACACGAACACACAGCCAAAATCCTTCACAGCGATCACTCAATATCTGACCATGTTTGCGCCCCATATATACCCAACCTGTTCTGGTAACAACTCAGAACACAAACTGCCAGAAAAAAATTAGTAGACCTGGAAAGACGACGTAGGTTTTGTTATGATGACGGCATATGTCACCTGGGGGATTGGCACTGCTACTAGAGCGCCGTCTGTGTCTACCCTCTAATAGGGAACGCTCACAGACAGAAAGCTCAGTGTGATGCAAATGTGCGAAGAAAGAAGGCAACTACACCGTGAAGACGTAATTGTGCTTTCTACAGCCAACTGAGCGAATTCGAAAGAGGTGAAATTGTGGTCTTCCGAGCGGCTGGACTGTTGTAAGTAGGCTGCTTAGGTTTTTATGTTGGTAACGCCACGTAGCGCTCTGTATGAAAATCACTAACTGTACTGTGTGCAGTCTGTGGCTGGTTTGCATTGTTGGAATATTTGCGATTGTAGTGTTGGGCAGTTGGATGTGAACAGCGCGTAGCGTTGGGCAGTTGGAGGTGAGCCGCCAGCAGTGGTGGATGTGGGGAGAGAGATGGCGGAATTTTGAGAGCGGACGATCTGGACGTGTGTCCGTCAGAAAATGGAAATTTGTAAGACTGGGTGTCATGAACTGCTGTACATACTATGACTTTTGAACACTGTTAAGGTAAATACATTGTTTGTTCTCCATCAAAATCTTTCATTTGCTTACTATACCTATCAGTAGTTAGTGCCTTCAGAAGTTAGAATCTTTTATTTAGCTGGCAGTATTGGCGCTCGCTATATTGCAGTAGTTCGAGTAACGAAGATTTTTGTGAGGTAAGTGATTCATGAAAGGTATAAGTTATTGTTAGCTTTGTGGTTGGCAGGAAAGCCAACAACGTTACTAGAGGAGGCCGAAAGGCACGTGATTTAGCTCACACAGGCTGGCGTGAGGACTGGAACAGGACAAGGAAATTAGAATTTAGAAACAACGGACGTAGCTGGTGGAATACTTAACTTTAATCAATTAATGATGAACGTCGGTTTTGACGGTACATAGTTCACAATATCAATAGTAACTGATAATGGCGCCTTGCTAGGTCGTAGCAAATGACGTAGCTGAAGGCTATGCTAAACTATCTTCTCGGCAAATGAGAACGTAAGTAGGCAGTGAACCGTCGCTAGCAAAGTCGGCTGTACAACTGGGGCGAGTGCTAGGAAGTCTCTCTAGACCTGCCGTGTGGCGGCGCTCGGTCTGCAATCATTGATAGTGGCGACACGCGGGTCCGATGTATACTACCGGACCGCGGCCGATTTGAAGGCTACCACGTAGCAAGTATGGTGTCTGGCGGTGACACCACATTCCTCTACCTCAAATCGGCGTACGGTTGAGACATAAAGCTACCGCCCGCCGTCGGGAGGACCCCATGTTGACGTATGGGAGGAGGTGGGGAGCCTAACAACAGGCGAGGCTGTGCCACCCGCACCCTGACATTCGGACCGCGGGGAGCTAGGAAACGTCTGAAAACCTGCTCCAGGGTGCACGCCAACATGCGGTGTATGCGCCCGTAGAGAGACAGGAGGGGCCGAAGGGTCGACCTCCATCGTGCCGGGGCACCCGGCGGGAGAAGACGACATATGGTCTGGAGAGGGGAAGAGTTCCATGTCGGAGGACAACTGGTCACGGGAAGCGATCGGCGGCGCGTGACCCATGGAGGCGCCCGGCGGTTGCAGCGACGCGTCCACTGCGGGCGTCGTCGGCGGGAGAACAGGCGGCAGCGGTGGCGGCGGCGCGTCGCCATGGGGCAAAATGGATGGCAGCGTCGGTAACACCTGGGGCTGATGCGAGCCAGTAGATGGGTCCTCGGGGCGCTGACCGGACGGCACCGTCGCTGAAAGCAGACGGCGAGCGGCAGATCGCGTGCGACGACAGAGGCGCAGCTGATTGAGATGCCGTCGCACCCCACCAGAAGCCCCCAAAACCAGATACATAGCGCTGCCGAGGCAGTGAAGAATGCGCCCTTCTAGCCAACGCCGTGAGCCTCGATAGTGGCGATAGTAGACAACGTCGCCAGGAGCAAAAGCAGGTGTCTGCCGCTGCACAGGAACTTGATGCGGCGGACGTAGCAAAGACAAGAAGGTCCGATGATGACGACCGTGGAGCAACTCAGCCGGCGAGCGACCATCTCGGGGCTGAGAGCGATACGAGGACAAAAGGAGCAATAACGCGTCCTCCCGAGAATGCGACTCTTTCAACTTCAACATCTGTGACTTGAAAGTCCTGACCAATCGTTCAGCGGCACCGTTTGACTGTGGCGAAAACGGCGCGGACGTCAGATGTTGAATACCATTGGTCTTGCAGAATGACTGAAATTCTGCGGACATGAATTGTGGGCCATTGTCGGAAACAGTAGTCTGTGGAAGACCTTCAATGCAAAAGATAGCGGATAACGCTTGGATGGTGGCAGATGACGTCGTGGAAGACATCCGGACAACAAAAGGAAAATTACTGAATGAATCTACCACAACCAACCATCGAACATTCCAGAATGGACCAGCAAAATCGATGTGTAAGCGTTGCCAAGGGGAACTGGCTTTTGGCCATGCAAAAAATTTCCGCGGTGGTGCTGATTGTTGTTCGGCATACACCATGCAAGAAGAGCAGATATTCGTAATCGCGACATCGATTCCGAACCAAGTACAGTGCTGACCAGTAAGTTGTTTCGTTCTCACTATACCCCTATGTCCTTGGTGGAGAAGCTGTAAGACAGAGGACTGTAACGAACTTGGCACCACGACCCTGGACTGATCATTATCAGAACGCAACAGCAAAACACCACGTCGTACAAAGTCTCTCCTTGTGAGCAAAAAATCTGCGAACCAACGGATCCCCGATCCGTGACTTTGACAAGGACCATTGCGTAGCAACAAAATGGAGAACGGGAGAAAGGATAGGGTCGGGAGCTGTGGCTGTAGCTACACGACGAAAATCAATCGGAAACGATTCGACCACGTCATCGGTTTCCGCATCAATGAACATGCAAGCAAGTTCGAAGGAATCTAATGCCCTATCCTCAGCAAAAGGCAAGCGGGACAACGCCTCAGCGTTTCCGTGCTTAGCAGTGGACCGATAGGAGATATCGTAGCGGTACTGCGAGAGGAAAATAGACCAGCGAATGAATTTCTGCGCTCTACGTGGAGGTACAGGCTTGGTCGGATGAAAAAGCGATGTCAAAGGTTTGTGGTCTGTGATTATGGTAAAGTGACGACCATACAAGAAATCATGAAACTTTGTAACACCAAATACGAGAGCCAATGCTTCTTTGTCGACCTGTGAATAATTTCTTTGAGCAGACGAGAGCAATTTGGACGCAAAGGCAATGGGGCGATCGTGCGATCCATCTTTGTGTGCAAGCACAGCACCGATCCCGAAATCCGATGCATCCACCATCAGCAAGAGGGGCTTGTAGGGATCGCATGGCGTAAGGCAAGTATTCGAAAGCAACGCCGATTTCAACCGGCGAAAGGCGCGTTCGCATTCCGTCGTCCAGACGAACGGAGCACCCACCCTTACGGCGTAAGCGATGAAGCGGAGCTGAAATGGAAGAGGCATGCGGCACATAGCGGTGGTAGTAATTTATTTTTCCCAGCACACTCTGTAGCTGCTTCAAATTCTGCGGCGAAGGCAAGTCTTGCATGGCACGAAGGTGCGTGGGACTGGGATGGATGCCTTGGGCATTGAGTACATGTCCCAAGTATGGCAAGTCACGAGCAAAAAACACACATTTGCCCTTCCGCAAGCGAAGACCATTTTGTCGCAAGACCTGAAATAATGTTCTGAGATTGGCCAAATGCTCTTCTTCCGTCTTTCCGGAGATCAAAATATCGTCCAGATAATTTGCTGCAGTAGGGACCGACGCACAAACAGTTTGTAGATATTGCTGAAACAATGCAGGGGCGGATGCACACCCGAATGGCAGTCGTTTGAATTTATACGACCCAAGATGCGTGTTAACCACCAAAATGCGCTGGATTCTTTGTTCACCGGTATTTGCAAGTACGCATCTGCGAGGTCCAACGTCGAAAAATATTTACCCGGGCACAATTTGTCAAAAAGATCGTAAGGAAAAGTTGCAATCACTAGTTGTGGATTCACTGTTGTATTGAAGTCCACACAAAGTCTCAACTTGCCAGAAGGTTTTGGCAAAATTACTAAGGGTGATGCCCAGAGAGAAGCCTGCACACGTTCAATTACACCTTGTGATTCCAAATCGTGTCACGTTTTTGCGACCTCATCACGCAATGCGTGGGGAACATTGCGCACTCTGAAAAATTTCGGTTGCGCGTTTACTTTCAGTTCCAAATGTGCTTTATAGTTCTTAGCGCAACCGAGGCCCGGTGCAAAATGTCTGCAAATTCTTCACTTAGACGAGAAACACTGTCTGAAGGCACCGTCTGGTTCACTGATAGGACCTGATTTACTATTGACAAGTGAAACAACTGAAATAAATCGAAACCAAACAAGTTCACTGCAGAAGAAGAACGAAGGACGTAAAATGACACAAGTTTTGTTTGTGCTTTGTACGTTGCAAGAAGGCTGCAGTGCTAGGAAGTCTCTCTAGACCTGCCGTGTGGCGGCGCTCGGTCTGCAATCATTGATAGTGGTGACACGCGGGTCCGACGTATACTACCGGACCGCGGCCGATTTAAAGGCTACCACGTAGCAAGTGTGGTGTCTGGCGCTGACACCAGTTAGTCAGGGCCATTCTTTTGTAGGGATTATTGAAAGTCAGATTGCGTTGCGGTAAAAATATTGTGCGTCAGTTTAGTGTTGATCAGAATAAGTAAAGAGAGAAATGTCTGAGTACGTTCAGTTTGGCTCAGCTGTTTGAAAATCAAATAACGTAGAGGTTTTCCAGCACTGTCATTCATAATTTTTTTCTAACGAGATGATTTTTCATTGTCCTTTCGCAGAATGCCACACAAGTTGGACGTGCTGCGTCACCCGTGCAACGTGAAAATTCTCTTATCCATACACGTGGTTCTGCACGTCCACGCAGCACAGACACACGTCAGGACAGTCGTATTGTAAGGGCATGAGTGGTAGATCGTACAGCTACCACATCACAGATAAGAGGGCTAGTGAGCCCAGACATGTCAACACAGACCGCTGCAAACTGGTTATTAACAGTTGTACTACGCTCACTCATACCTCTAGCCTTTCTGTGAATCACACCAGAGCACCAACGTGCACTGCTCGTGCCGTCAGAGGATCGTTGGGGGATGCAATGGTGCGCTGTGGAATAACATATCCCAGGACAATATCCACCATATGTACGATGGACTGAATGCAAGATTTAGCGCCGGCATTGCCACCCAGGGCGGCAGTATGGGTCGATTGGTACCTCAGAACCGCTTGTACTACTCAGCTGTAAATGTAATCATTTCACGTACTCCATATGCACTGTTGCAACATTAAATATTGAGTGAATTGTAAACCTCTAAATAGGTGCACCATTTTTTTCGGCGCTTATTTACGTCAATATTAATACTTCAACAATACTAAAAAAAATACCGAATATTACAACAGGGAAACAATACAGGAAAAAGTTACTTTCCACCATTAAGAAGCTATAAACCTGTAAGTAGGCTGTTTAGTTTTTTTTATTGGTAACGCCACATAGCGCTCTGTATGAAAATCACTGGCTGTGCTGTGTGCAGTCTGTGGCTAGTTTGCATTGTTGTCCGCCAATGTAGTGTTGGGCGCGTAGCGTTGCGCAGTTGGAGGTGAGCCGCCATCAGTGGTGGATGTGAGGACAGAGATGGCGGAGTTTTGAAATTTGTAAGACTGGATGTCATGAAGTGCTATATACATTATGACTTTTGAACACTAGTAAGGTAAATACATTGTTTGTCCTCTATTAAAACCTTTCATTTGCTAACTATGCCTATCAGTAGTTAGTGACTTCCGTAGTTTGAATCTTTTATTTAGCTGGCAGTAGTGGCGCTCGCTGTATTGCAGTAGTTCGAGTAACGAAGATTTTTGTGAGGTAAGTGATTTGTGAAAGGTATAGGTTAATGTTAGTCAGGGCCATTCTTTTGTAGGGATTATTGAAACTGAGATTGCGTTGCGCTAAAAAATATTTTGTGTCAGTTTAAGCAGCCATGTATAATTTTTCTAAGTGGACGTTTCATACCCTTAAGCTGCTATGTAGCTTTTTTTAGACAACATAGTTCTATGGAGATGAACAGCGATTAATTTACTTATAATCAATTATTCAAAATGACAGTCACAATCGCATTATTTATTTTGCTGCCAACCGGTTTCAAACCGCGATGTGGTCATCTTCAGGGCGATTTACACCATTTGGTTGCTCGCTGGAGCCGTCACCCTCCCTGTGCACTGTTGGTAACTATGCAACAATGCGCAGGCAGGATGACGACTCCAGCGAGAGACCAAATGGTGTAAATTGCCCTGGAGATGACCCCATCGCGGATTGAAACCGGTTGGTGACAAAATAAATAATGCGATTGTGACAGTCTTTTTGAATAATTGAGCTCTGTATCTACTACTACTATGGTCATTCGATAAGTAAAGCAATACATTCTTTCTGAAAGCAGGTTGGTTTTATTCAAGATTCCAGAACGCCGTATTATTCTCCATTCTTTTGGCTCCGAAACCCTGTTTTTCAACATGATGTCCGTACAAAGTGATGGCCTTACGCCACCATACTAGGAGGGACTGTACACCCACATGCTACCACTCCACTGGTCGACGTCTTGCTACATCAGTAACCTCCGAACCATTCATGCACTGCTTCCTGAGGAATGCACCTTTCATTGGGCCAAACAGATGGGAGTCCGAAGATGCGAGATGCGGCCTGTAGGGCGGATGAGGAAGAACACTCCAATGAAGTTTTGTGAGCTCCTCTCGGGCGCGCAAGCTTGTCAGCCGTTGGGTTTTCTTGAAGAAGGTGAAGCTCGTTTGCTTTTTGGTGGTAAAGAACACGCTGAAATCCGCACGTTACAACATTGCATGAGTCACAGCTGCGTGCGGCCGGCCGCTTCGCGGGAGATCGCACTGGTATGCGCGAGCTTCTGGCGACGATAACCGACGCCTCGAACAACAACTCGCCGTGCTTTTGTTCACTGGCAGGTCTCCGTAGACATTCTGCAAGCGCCTGTGAATATCTGCGATGCTCAGATTTTTTGACAACATAAGCTCAATGACAGCCCACTGCTTCGAATGCCCTCCCCTTACAGACGCCATTTTCGAAGTCTACGTATATCGTCGCCACGTATCGGAACTTAATGAAACTGTAGGGACTGAAGCGGAAATACTCCACGATATCTCATAAGAAATTTTTCAGTTTTGAACACAAATTGTCCGAGAAAACAATGTGTTGCATTACCTACTTAACGCCCGTCGTAACACTTTCGGTACTACAGACTCTATGAGTAAAATCGGCAAAGTTCTGTTTTTGTTCCTTTATTAGACTACACATTAGGTTGGTGCATAAGTTCGTAGAGATTTTGTTTTGTATGTTGGTATTCCTGCTTCTAAGCCATTAAAATTGCTACACCACGAAGATGACGTCCTACAGACGCGAAATGTAACCGACAGGAAGAAGATGCTGTGATATGCAAATGATTAGCTTTTCAGAGCATTCACACAAGGTTGGCGCCGGTGGCGACACCTACAACGTCCTGGCATGAGGAAAGTTTCCAACCGATTTCTCATACACAAACAGCAGTTGACCGGCGTTGCCTGGTGAAACGTTGTTGTGATGCCTCGTGTGAGTAGGAGAAATGCGTACCATCACGTTCCCGACTTTGACAAAGGTCGGATTGTAGCCTATCGCGACTGCGGTTTATCGTATAGCGACGTTGCTGTTCGCTTTGGTAGAGATCCAATGAGTGTTAGCAGAATATGGAATCGGTGGGTTCAGGAGGGTAATACGGAACGCCGTGCTGGATCCCAACGGCCTCGTATCACTAGCAGTCGAAATGACAGGCATCTTATCCGCATGGCTGTAACGGATCGTGCAGCCACGTTTCGATCCCCGAGTCAACAGATGGGGACGTTTGCAAGACAACAACCATCTGCACGAACAGTTCAACGACGTTTGCAGCAGCATGGACTATCAGCTCGGATACCATGGCTGTTGTCGCCCCTCTACTGAACTAGGAATTGTTCCTATTTCTCCTCTTGGAACTCCATTTTATAGTGTCCACAGCTCTACGCGCCACCTCCCAAAGACAAAGTGACAATATATAAACTCAAACGGCAACAGTGAACTACAAATAAAAAATTACACTACTGGCCATTAAAATTGCCACACTAAGAAGGAATGCAGATGATAAACGGGTATTTATTGGGCAAATACACTCCTGGAAATTGAAATAAGAGCACCGTGAATTCATTGTCCCAGGAAGGGGAAACTTTATTGACACATTCCTGGGGTCAGATACATCACATGATGACACTGACAGAACCACAGGCACATAGACACAGGCAACAGAGCATGCACAATGTCGGCACTAGTACAGTGTATATCCACCTTTCGCAGCAATGCAGGCTGCTATTCTCCCGTGGAGACGATCGTAGAGATGCTGGATGTAGTCCTGTGGAACGGCTTGCCATGCCATTTCCACCTGGCGCCTCAGTTGGACCAGCGTTCGTGCTGGACGTGCAGACCGCATGAGACGACGCTTCATCCAGTCCCAAACATGCTCAATGGGGGACAGATCCGGAGATCTTGCTGGCCAGGGTATTTGACTTACACCTTCTAGAGCACGTTGGGTGGCACGGGATACATGCGGACGTGCATTGTCCTGTTGGAACAGCAAGTTCCCTTGTCGGTCTAGGAATGGTAGAACGATGGGTTCGATGACGGTTTGGATGTAGCGTGCACTATTCAGTGTCCCCTCGACGATCACCAGAGGTGTACGGCCAGTGTAGGAGATCGCTCCCCACACCCTGATGCCGGGTGTTTGCCCTGTGTGCCTCGGTCGTATGCAGTCCTGATTGTGGCGCTCACCTGCACGGCGCCAAACACGCATACGACCATCATTGGCACCAAGGCAGAAGCGACTCTCATCGCTGAAGACAACACGTCTCCATTCGTCCCTCCATTCACGCCTGTCGCGACACCACTGGAGGCGGGCTGCACGATGTTGGGGCGTGAGCGGAAGACGGCCTAGCAGTGTGCGGGACCGTAGCCAAGCTTCATGGTGACGGTTGCGAATGGTCCTCGCCGATACCCCAGGAGCAACAGTGTCCCTAATTTGCTGGGAAGTGGCGGTGCGGTCCCCTACTGCACTGCGTAGGATCCTACGGTCTTGGCGTGCATCCGTGCGTCGCTGCGGTCCGGTTCCAGGTCGACGGGCACGTGCACCTTCCGCCGACCACTGGCGACAACATCGATGTACTATGGAGACCACGTGTTGAGCAATTCGGCGGTACGTCCATCCGGCCTACCGCATGCCCACTATACGCCCTCGCTCAAAGTCTGTCAACTGCACATACGGTTCACGTCCACGCTGTCGCGGCATGCTACCAGTGTTAAAGACTGCGATGGAGCTCCGTATGCCACGGCAAACTGGCTGACACTGACGGCGGCGGTGCACAAATGCTGCGCAGCTAGCGCCATTCGACGGCCAACACCGCGGTTCCTGGTGTGTCCGCTGTGCCGTGCGTGTGATCATTGCTTGCACAGCCCGCTCGCAGTGTCCGGAGCAAGTATGGTGGGTCTGACACACCGATGTCAATGTGTTCTTTTTTCCTTTTCCAGGAGTGTATATTATACTAGAACTAACATGTTATTACATTTTCACGCAATTTGGTACGACAACAGCCGAGGCATCCGGAAACATTTGTGTCGCGTACACGGATAACACCACTAAACAGAGCACGGCAAGAAAATGGTTTTCCCTTTTAAGGAAGATCGTTTTGATATTAGTGGCTCTCCACATTTAAGAAGACCTGCAGGATTTGATGAAGATCGTTTAAACGTATTAATCCACAGTGATCCACGTCAGTGTACTCGATAACTAGGAAATGTCATGGAGTATGATCTTTGCACCAGCCAACGACATTTGCATGCAATGGGAAAGGTTCAAAAATCGTGTGTGTTGGTATAGCATTATCTAAGCCATAATCACAAAAGTCAGCGGGTGACTGTGTTTGGTAGTCATCAATTGGCTCTTGAACAACGCCCAAAGCAGCATCTCCCAATACAAAAGCCTGCGTGCATCCACAAAAGATCACGTTATTCATCTTGGGGAATAGTGAGGTGTGGTGTACTACGAATCGCTTCCCCGATTGCTGACTGTTATTGTCTTGCAGCCGCAATCCAAGAACAACCACCAGGGAGACTGCGTGAAGTGATGCTATTCTACGGTAGCGGCCGCCCGAATGACTGACTGAGAAATAAACGTATATAGGAGTTGGGTGGGAAAACATGCCATACGCACTTTATTCACCTGATTCGCACCCTCAGATTTTCGCTTTCTCCGCTCTCTATCGAATAACCTTAAGGAACTTCCTTTCCGCATGCACATGAACTCCGAACGTGTCTCGATAGGTACTTCACCTCAGGACCACGTGATTTATACAGTCGTGGAATTGAAAAATTACCCCAGTGTTGGCAGACTGCTGTAAATAGTGAAGGAGAATATATTATTGACGACTAAAGTCTCCTTTGTGATTATCTGTTGCATTTATTAAACTTATGAACTTATGCACCAATCCAGTATAAGCTCTAGATGGTTGCATCCGCTCCCTCCTCAGGCTATCCCGGCCAACAACCATTGTCTGCCGGATTCCTGGGGGATACTGCAGGTCGTCAGCGGCGTTTCCGCTGTAGCAGTCGATTCCACGATTCACTGTAACGTCTTACAATCCACGTACCCGTAATCACTTGCACTTACGTAATTGAAAGTCTTGGAAACCCTTTTATTTGGTGATCGCCAACGTCAGATGCGTTCTCTGCATACCGAGCGAGGTGGCCCAGTGATTAGTACACTGCACTTGCATTCCGTTCAAACCCACGTCCAGCCATACAGGTTTAGATTTCCCGTGACTTCTCTAAATCGCTTAAACCATATGCCGGGATGGTTCCTTTGAAAGGGGCCGGCCGATTGCCTTCTCTGTCTTTTCCAAACCAGGACGTTAAACACTAATATCCTCCTCTTTCTGTCCATTTGTACAGTATGGTAGTATGCTGACATATGGTCGAATGCTTTCGTGAAGTCGCCCTTGGCCTTCCTTGATGCTGCAAGTGCAGTATTGCCCACGACGCGTCTGGTCTACTCGTTGCCCATTGCTGCTTCTACAGTGAAGCGCCAAAGAAACTGTGAAACGTCCCCTTGGAAAAATTATACATAACTGTGCTTAAACTGACACATAATATTTTTTAGCGCAACGCAATCTGACTTTTAAAAATCCCTACGAAAGAATGGCCCTGACTAACATTAACCTATACGTTTCACAAATCACTTACCTCACAAAAATCTTCGTTACTCAAGCTACTGCAATACAGCGAGCGCCACTACTGCCAGCTAAATAAAAGATTCAAACTACGGAAGGCACTAACTACTGATAGGCATAGTTAGCGAATGAAAGATTTTAATAGAGAACAAACAATGTATTTACCTTAATAGTCATAATATATATAGCAGTTCATGACATCCAGTCTTACAAATTTCAAAACTCCGCCATCTCTCTCCCCACGTCCACCACTGCTGGCGGCTCACCTCCAACTGCGCAACGCTACGCGCTGTTCACATCCAGCTGCCGCTGCCCAACACTACAACGGCAGACAACAATGCAAACCAGCCACAGACTGCACACAGCACAGCCAGTGATTTTCATATAGAGCGCTACATGGCGGCGGCGTTACCAATATAAGAACCTAAATAGCCTACTTACAACTGCTATAGGGATGCGTATTCAAATACAGAGATATGTAAACAGGCAGAATACGGCGATGTGCTCGACAACGCCTATATAAGACAAGTGTCTGGCGCAGTTAGAGCGGTTACTGCTGCCACAATGGCAGGTTATTAGGATTTAAGTGAGTTTGAAAATGGTGTTATAGTCGGCACACGAGCGATGGGACACAGCATCTCCGAGGTAGCGAAGTGGAGATTTTCCTGTACGACCAGTTCACTAGTGTACCGTGAATATCAGGAATCCGGTAAAACATCAAATTCCCAACTTCGCTGCGGCCGGAAAAAGGTCCTAGGACCAACGACGACTGAAGGGAATCGTCCAACGTGACAGAAGTGCAACCCTTCCGCAGATCGCTGCAGATTTCAATTCTGGGTCATCAACAAGTGTCAGCGTGCAAACCATTCAACGAAACATTATCGATATGGGCTTTTGGAGCCGAAGGCCACTTGTGTATCCTTGGTGACTGCACGACACAACACCGACATTGGGCTGTTGATGACTAGAAACATGTTGCCTGGTCGGACGAGTCTCGTTTCAAATTGTATTGAGAGGATGGGCGCGTACGGGTATGGAGACAACCTCATGAACCCACTGACCCCGCATGCCAGCAGGGGGAGACTTCAGGCTGGTGGAGGCCCTATAATTGTATGGGGCGTGCGCAGCTGGAGTGATATGGGACCCCTGATACGTCTAGATACGACTCTCACATGTACGTAAGCATCCTGTCAGATCACCAGTATCCATATATGTCCATTGTGCAGTCTAACGGATATGGGCAATTGCAGCAGGACAATGCGACACCCCACACTTCCAAAATTGCTACAGAGTGGCTCCAGGAACACTCTTCTGAGTTTAAACACTTCCGCTGGCCACCGAGCTCCCCAGACATGAACAGTACCGACCATATCTGGGATACCTTGCAACGTTCTGTTCAGAAGAGATCTCCACCTCTTCGTACTTTTACGGATCTATGGACAGCCTGTACGATCCATGGTGTCAGTTCCCTCCAACACTACTTCAGGAGTCCATGGCACGTCGTGTTGCGGCACTTCTGCGTGATCGCGGCGACCCTACACGTTATCAGACAGGTGTACCAGTTGCTCTGGCTTTTCGGTCTGTAACGCGTATGTAAAGTGGTTGTGGAGCCCACAGCGTGCTGCAGCTGGCGCCGCTGCTGCTGTGCCCCCAGCGCTGCAGACGACGGAGGAGCAGCGGCTCTCGTGGTACGACGAGGCGCGGCCGGTGGGCTTCTACGGCAGGCCGCAGGCCGCGTCCCAGCTGCTGCCGCAGTACGAGGTCGTGCTCACGCACTGCCCCGCCGCCTTCACCACCCCACACGTCTCCGGTAAGTGCCCGCTCTAGGTTATACAGGGTGTTCAAAAGGATTCACCCGACTTCACAGGGGTACAATATCTTCTACTAGCTCGCATCTCGTGGTCGTGCGGTAGCGTTCTCGCTTCCCACGCCCGGGTTCCCGGGTTCGATTCCCGGCGGGGTCAGGGATTTTCTCTGCCTCGTGATGGCTGGGTATTGTGTGATGTCCTTAGGTTAGTTAGGTTTAAGTAGTTCTAGGAAACTAATGACCATAGATGTTAAGTCCCATAGTGCTCAGAGCCATTTTTTTATCTTCTACTATGAAGTTCGCAGAGGTACAATATCTTCTACTATGAAGATTCAAACTTGAGGTAAATTTTATGTGACCCATAGGACTACAAAATTTCAAAAGCACCATCTGATTTTACAGAGATATATCTACACACTCAAGCACATACAAACGAGGGGTGATTTTAAAATTTCCTTTGAGAATCAAGATTCCATTCGCCTTTCACAAATGTTTAATGTGTTCTCCACTCGACGCATATTATGAGTCCAGATGATTCTCAGACCCGTCCAATTGTTTTCGTGCATGTCCAGTATTACTGCAATCTTTCTCAAAACCTCCCAAAAAACCAAACAAAAAACCTGCATAGTGTGAGAACAGGAGACCTTGAAAGATTTTTTTTATGGCCATCCTTGTGGCTGATGGTCCGTGGAACTTCGACTGCTCACTTACGTAAAAAAACACCGGGAGCCTTCGTTTCGATGTGTGTTTTTTTTTTATTATGTGTCAACCAGTTTCGACGACTCACTAACCATCTTCCGGCCTTAGCTCAAGCTGGGAAGGTGAACTCCGATCATACACACGATCAGTGACCAACATGTATGAATTGGCTTTCGTAGAATACTGTAGCAGCGATGTTGTGTCTACAACCATCAACTAACGCGGGGCGGGTATGCGAGCGGATAGCTGAAGGAGGAGTGCACAAGCGGTCCGGATTTCTTTGCCTACTTGTTGGCGAGGCCCCTTTCTCATACTTTTTATGGTAGTGGATTTGCTATTTGCCGTGACAGGCAAGGGATAGGTCATCTCCTTCCTTCAGTAGTTACTCAATCCAAAAATGTATTTATAAGAGAACTATCGATCCGGCAGCGGTAGTATTATCTACTGCTAGACGACTTGACTGGCGTAGTGTACTGTGTTCGGGGCAACGAAAAACGTTGAGTAGGTTAAAATTATCACCTTCACACAACTTAAGCGATATAAGCAGCGGACGCCAGGAAAGTTATCTGGAGGCATAAACGGTACGTGTTCCACAAAAAATTGGCGCTTGGAGTGACAACTCAGATCAGTGACAGCAGCATATCGTGAGGTAAGTAGTAAGTTCGCAATCGATATAAAGATTGTAAGCGAATCGTGGGTGAATGTGTGTGAGTGATTCAATATATACGTCGAAAGCTGACTGACCTGGCATAAATAAAAGGAAAAATAAGAAGAAAACGGACACGATCTACATGTTTAGTTCGTGTTACGGAAATCCTGTTGTGAAGCTTATAGTGTGCTGTGATGCACTGCTGAAACTCATTGCCAGAATTCTTTGTCGTGAACTGTTTGTGGCGGGCTTCTTCGCGTGACACTCTAAGAATAATCGTGTCCACATGTGTGTTTGATTCAAGGAAATTTGCGTCATTTGCTACGTAGTGTGTGTAAACACTACAAAGTTGTTGAATTACTTTTACACTAGTTCTTTTCCTAAAGCATAAAAAATAAAACACCAGCATGTTTTTTCGCTATGCAGTTGTCCTCAAACGATTTCAAGGAAACAATTGGTTAAAAATATATGATTATTTCAAATGTAAGTCTCACATCACAGCCTCATGATTATGTGGTTATCTTTACGTTATTGGTAATATTTGTTACGATACTTCAAAGATGAGTAACGCACTGCCCATTGTTAGAAGAATTTGCAGTGAATTAAGAGTGCGAAATGGTGCGAAATGCGACTGGTCAACTGAGGGAAGCAGAAAACTGTGATCATATTTCAAAGTAAGTCCTGAATCATCTCGAGAAGTGTTTCGAAATCTTGTGTATTCATCTACCATTAATTTGTGAATTACAATGAAGAAGATCGTGTTAATGCCTTTATGCACTTTAAAAAGGCCTTAATCTCTATCTCGCCAGCGGAAATTCGTTTACCTATCTTCTGTATAATCTGGAACTGTCCAAATACACATTACGTAGCTTTTGACCCACCACTCGGAGAATCGTGTTCCCATCTATGTTTGACTCAAGGAATGCAGGAAGCTTAAAGCTGAGTCATCTGCTACGCAGCTGGAAAAGTTTTTTTTATACAAACGATATAAAGCTGCAGCCCACGCGGCTTTTTACTCTATATAAATTGTATAGTATTGTGTTGTGTGGAACCGGGGACCCAGAAACGACGGAGAGGCCTCGCCCCACAACAGGCTGCAGCACTCCACCCACCCCACCGCCGCCCCACACCGAACCCAGAGTTATTTGTGCGGTTCGACACCCAGTGGACCCCGCCGGGAACGTCTCACAGCAGACGAGTGTAACCCCAACGTTTGCTTCGTGGAGTAATTGTGGTATACGCGTACGTGGAGATAGTGTTTGCGCAGCAATCGCCGACATAGTGTAACTGAGGCGGAATAAGGGGAACCAGCCCGGAATCGCCCAGGCAGATGGAAAACCGCCTTAAAAACCATCCACAGACTGGCCGGCACATTGGACCTCGGCACTAATCCGCCGGGCGGATACGAGCCGGTGACCGGTATGCCTTCCGCCCGGAAAGCAGTGCGTTAGTTCGCACGGCTAACCGAGCAGGCTGTGTATAAATAATTGAAGAGCACAGTTTTTGGACTCGCATGTTTTTTCGCTGTGCAGCTGTTCTAAAACGATTGTAGTAAACTGGATGTCTGACGACTTTCATGTGGCTCTGAAGTTGTCACATAGCGAAAGACGAGCTACAGTGTGACGTGCAATCTGTTAAGTTTTGTTTCTGGCGAATATACAAATCATTGAGAGATGAGTGTTAGATTTAAATGCAGAGTGAAAAAAAAAATTGACCCAGGCGGGATAGGATCGTTCAACCATGCGGCTTCTACCCGTCACATAACACCCCTTCAAGTTCACCATTCAACACTCAGTTTACAGAGGACAGGCAGCCCTCTGACCGAACACGCTGAGCTACCACTAGAATGTAACTCCTGATACGGATTAGTTTTCGCTTTCTGCGAACTCAAACCACTGCTGCTCTCTCGAATTAATCGCGGTTGTTTTGTAGATGTGAGAGGAATCGTTTAGATTACTTAACTGTAATCCACTGCCGTTCAGACAATTTGTACGAAATGTTCATAAATTATATAGAAAAACCTTATTCGTGAATGAGTGTATCTATCACTGAAAATCGGATCAAAATGCGTACAACAGTTCCTGAGATCATCCCATAAAAACAGACCGGCGCTAGGAGGAGAGAGACAGAGAGAGAGAGAGAGAGAGAGAGAGAGAGAGAGAGAGAGACAGACAGAGAGAACAAACAAAAGGTGTTTAATGATGCCTATAGTTTGAGAAAATAGTGAAAATTGACCCATCGGAATCGTGTTCATTAGTGTAAAGTTAGCACTTAAGTGTTGGCGTTGGATGTCAACGAACTAAGTGGAACATTGGTCGTAAATTGTAGCGCACACACACACACTCACACGAGACAGTTTCACGTAATAGAAAATGTGCTCACATGTTGGCGCGGCGGCGTCGGTCGAGGAAGACTACTTAACGTATCTTTTAACAACGAGACTCTGGCGACGTTACAGCTTCGCCGTTGAAATTTGTGCGTTGAGTGCCTTGTTCGTCATCTGACACAGGATACCAACTCAAGTGGTGGTGACCTGAAAGATCCACACCCGACTGTTGCCTTGCGCAGGACTAGGGCAATCATCCCAAATAGCTGGCAAGATTTGGTGACATAGTGCTGCTTTGTATTTTGTTCAGAGGCAAACTAATGAGTGAACACGGTCCATGTTTGGTTATTCCGTCTCCCAACAATTCTTTTCCGACTTCGCTGTTCCAGCCGTTGAATCTCTTGAAAATTAGTGAATAAATACGCACACATGTCAAAGTTTGAGAAAAGAAAAGTTATTCTTTAAATGATAATAATAAAGTAAATTACATATTGAACCTTAATCTTAATTTAAGGTCAGTGCAAAATTACATGCACAACATTCACGCAGCAGACTGTATCTAATCTGTAGCGCAGAAGATCGAAGTTCAAACAGAAGAGAGCTACTACTCAAGAAACATCCGAAGTATGACCCCCTCTATTGTTCTTGCCAAGAAATACTCATAACACAGATCTCTGGTATCTTTGTCAAAATATGCGTTTCAGCAATAACGATTTGAATGAACTTTATGTTTACTTAGTTAAGGAAAGGAGATGCTCATACACATTACAGCTTCGTTCTACTCTTGGCATCAATGAGAAAAAAATGTATATTTTCCAAAGAAACATTTCAATATCATTCCGATTTCGTGTTTTCCTAAGCGCAGTAAGGGACCACAATCTAACTACGAGAAACACGCTCCTAGCTGTATACCACCTCCTCCATACTTCGCTGCTGGCACTACACATGATGGCAGGTAACGTTCTCAGGCATTCGCCAAACCTAAACCATTCCATCCGATTGCCACGAAATATAGCATGATTCATCACTCCAAATGATTCGTTCCCATTCATTCTGTGTCCAGTGACGTTGCTTAGATGTGACTACAGAAATATTTGGGTTATAAGGACCTTTCTTTCCCGAGGGCATGAAGCTTTACTGTATGATTAAATGATGATGGCGTCCTCTTGTGTAAAATATTCCGGAGGTAAAATAGTCCCCCATTCGGATCTCCGGGCGTGGACTACTCAAGAGGATGTCGTTATCAGGATAAAGAAAACTGGCGTTCTACGGATCGGAGCGTGAAATGTCAGATCCCTTAATCGGGCAGGTAGGTTGGAAAATTTAAAAAGGGGAAATGGATAGGTTAAAATTAGATATAGTGGGAATTAGTGAAGTGCTGTGGCAGGAGGAACAAGACTTTTGGTCAGGTGACTACAGGGTTATAAACACAAAATCAAATAGGGGTAATGCAGGAGTAGGTTTAATAATGAATAGGAAAATAGGAATGCGGGTAAGCTACTACAAACAGCATAGTGAACGCATTATTGTGGCCAAGATAGATACGAAGCCCACACCTACTACAGTAGTACAAGTTTATATGCCAACTAGCTCTGCAGATGACGAAGAAATTGAAGAAATGTATGATGAAATAAAAGAAATTATTCAGATAGTGAAGGGTGACGAAAATTTAATAGTCATGGGTGACTGGAATTCGGTAGTAGGAAAAGGGAGAGAATGAAACGTAGTAGGTGAATATGGACTGGGGCAAAGCAATGAAAGAGGAAGCCGCCTGGTAGAATTTTGCACAGAGCACAACTTAATCATAGGTAACACTTGGTTCAAGAACCATAAAAGAAGACTGTATACATGGAAGAAGCCTGGAGATACTGACAGGTTTCAGATAGATTATATAATGGTACGACAGAGATTTAGGAACCAGGTTTTAAATTGTAAGACATTTCCAGGGGCAGATGTGGATTCTGACCACAATCTATTGGTTATGACCTGTAGATTAAAACTAAAGAAACTACAAAAAGGTGGGAATTTAAGGAGATGGGAGCTGGATAAACTGACTAAACCAGAGGTTTTACAGAGTTTCGGGGAGAGCATAAGGGAACAATTGACAGGAATGGGGGAAAGAAATACAATAGAAGAAGATGGGTAACTTTGAGGGATGAAGTAGTGGAGGCAGCAGAGGATCAAGTAGGTAAAAAGACGAGGGATAGTAGAAATCTTTGGGTAACAGAAGAAATATTGAATTTAATTGATGAAAGGAGAAAATATAAAATTGCAGCAAATGAAGTAGGCAAAAAGGAATACAAACGTCTCAAAAATGAGATCGACAGGAAGTGCAAAATGGCTAAGCAGGGATGGCTAGAGGACAAATGTAAGGATGTAGAGGCTTATCTCACTAGGGGTAAGACAGATACTGCATACAGGAAAATTAAAGAGACCTTTGGAGATAAGAGAACCACTTGTATGAACATCAAGAGCTCAGATGGAAACCCAGTTCTAAGCAAAGAAGGGAAAACAGGAAGGTGGAGGAAGAATATAGAGGGTATATACAAGGGTGGTGTACTTGAGGACAATATTATGGTAGTGGAAGAGTATGTAGATGAAGATGAAATGGGAGATACGATACTGCGTGAAGAGTTTGACAGAGCACTGAAAGACCTGAGTCGAAACAAGGCCCCTGGAGTAGACAACATTCCATTGGAACTACTGACGGCCTTGGGAGAGCCAGTTCTGACAAAACTACCATCTGGTGAGCAAGATGTATGAGACAGGCGAAATTCCCTCAGACTTCAAGAAGAATATAATAATTACAATGCCAAAGAAATCAGATGTTGACAGATATGAAAATTACCGAACTATCAGTTTAATAACTCACAGCTGCAAAATACTAACGCGAATTCTTTACAGACGAATGGAAATACTAGTAGAAGCTGACCTGGGGGAAGATCATTTTGGATTTCGTAGAAATGTTGGAACACGTGAGGAATACTGACCCTAGATTAAGGAAGATCAAACCTACGTTTCTAGCATTTGTGGACTTAGAGAAAGCTTTTGACAATGTTGATTGCAAATACTCTCTTTCGAATTCTGAAGGTAGCAGGGGTAAAATACAGGGAGCGAAAGGCTATTTACAATTTGTACAGAAACCAGATGGCAGTTATAAGAGTTGAGGGACATGAAAGGGAAGCAGTGGTTGCGAAGGGAGTGAGACAGAGTTGCAGTCTCTCCCCGATGTTATTCAATCTGTATATTGAGCAAGCAGTGAAGGAAACAAAAGAAAAAATTCGACGATCACCAGAGGTGTACGGCCAGTGTAGGAGATCGCTCCCCACACCATGGTGCCGGGTGTTGGCCCTGTGTGCCTCGGTCGTATGCAGTCCTGATTGTGGCGCTCACCTGCACGGCGCCAAACACGCATACGACCATCATTGGCACCAAGGCAGAAGCGACTCATCGCTGAAGACGACACGTCTCCATTCGTCCCTCCATTCACGCCTGTCGCGACACTACTGGAGGCGGGCTGCACGATGTTGGGGCGTGAGCGGAAGACGGCCTAACGGTGTGCGGGACCGTAGCCCAGCTTCATGGAGACGGTTGCGAATGGTCCTCGCCGATACCCCAGGAGCAACAGTGTCCCTAATTTGCTGGGAAGTGGCGGTGCGGTCCCCTACGGTACTGCGTAGGATCCTACGGTCTTGGCGTGCATCCGTGCGTCGCTGCGGTCCGGTCCCAGGTCGACGGGCACGTGCACCTTCCGCCGACCACTGGCGACAACATCGATGTACTGTGGAGACCTCACGCCCCACGTGTTGAGCAATTCGGCGGTACGTCCACCCGGCCTCCCGCATGCCCACTATACGCCCTCGCTCAAAGTCCGTCAACTGCACATACGGTTCACGTCCACGCTGTCGCGGCATGCTACCAGTATTAAAGACTGCGATGGAGCTCCGTATGCCACGGCAAACTGGCTGACACTGACGGCGGCGGTGCACAAATGCTGCGCAGCTAGCGCCATTCGACGGCCAACACCGCGGTTCCTGGTGTGTCCGCTGTGCCGTGCGTGTGATCATTGCTTGTACAGCCCTCTCGCAGCGTCCGGAGCAAGTATGGTGGGTCTGACACCGGTGTCAATGTATTCTTTTTTCCATTTCCAGGAGTGTAGAATTGAAATTTGACATACTTCTCACATACACACTCATATTCACTCTCATTTACTCTTACTCTAGCACAAAATATAAATATTAACTTTTGAACTATTATTTTCATTAGGAAAGAAAAATTATCGCAAGTTTAGAATTGAAAATATTTATAAAATAAATCGGCAAACAGATAGTGCTATCACTGTTTTCAAATAACGAAAGAAATATAAACTTTTATTATTCCTATCGGAATTTACTTTCTTAAGTGTTGGTTAAGTACTGGGTGAACAGAAAGTCAGTATAAATTTGAAAACTGAACAAATCACGGAATAATGTAGATAGAGAGGTAAAAATTGACACACCTGCTTGGAATGACATGGGGTTTTATTAGATCCAAAAAAAATACAAACGTTCAATAAATGACCGACAGATGGAGCTTCATCTGATCAGAATACCAATAATTAGCATAACAAAGTAAGACAAAGCAAAGACAATGTTCTTTACAGGAAATGCTCAATACGTCCACCATCATTCCTTAACAATAGCTGTAGTCGAGGAATAATATTGTGAACAGCACTGTAAAGCATGGCGTCGGATGTTGTCTTTCGGCATCCCTAGAGATGTCGATCGATCACGATACACTTGCAATTTCAGGTAACCCCAAAGCCAATAATCGCACGGACTGAGGTCTGGGGACCAGGGAGGCCAAGCATGACGAAAGTGGCGGCTGAGCACACGATCACCATCAAAAGAGGCGCGCAAAAGATCTTTCCCGAGTCTAGCAATACTTTTTTTGTTCTAATAAAACCCCATGTAATTCTAAGCATGTGTGTCAATTTTTACGTCTCTATCTACATTATCCCGTGGTTTATTAAGTTTTGAAATTAGTACTGACTTTTTGATCACCCAGTAGTTTTTTAATGGTTTTTTTTATATCCCCTAAATTATTATAGGTAGTGGTATCAAATTTTGACAGAAGGTTCGTCTGAATAACAAAAGGTCATGTACCAAATTTGGAATAAAACAGATAATATTTAACATAGTCATTTAGTTTCTTAAGTGAGGTGAATAAGTCATTTTAGTACATGCCACAGCGAGCATTCTTACGGTCTGCTTTACCGACAGGTGTGGTGGCTATGACACATACTGCTGGCCACAAGTTGGCCGCCGCCGAATGCTACTATACTGCAGGCTTCCAAAACAGCTTGCCATAACGTAACAAAACTTACTGCAAAACCTGCACTAGCGTAATAACTGCGACGCTACACTGTGGTTGTTCCTTCACTATTCCACTTAATAATCATACCACCAGCAGTTGACTTGTGCAGCTGTAGAAGGGTTGAAATGTCCCTCTTGGAGTTGTCACTCAGGTGACATCTGACGACGTGTCCACGTTTGAAACCACAAAGCTCTCCTGACCAAACCATTCTGATGTTACTGCTTCATTGCTGCCAACACAATACTTCCCGCCTCCTTTTATCCCAGCTGGTCCGCCTTGTGTGACATCCAGTGGTCAGTTATGTACTAAATGGGGATGTCCCGATACTTTTTATCAGATAGTGTATAAAGATTTAAAATGCTGTGTTTTCTACTTGACATTCAAACATATACTCATGAATGCTTGGCCTATAGTCGGTAGGCTCTCCTGTCTTCACAGTAAACCTAACAATTCAGTATGTGACGTGACTGGGCTGTGGTCAGACGTCGTGCTGGTCACCGGCGCGGCAGATGAGCTCGAGGAGGACAATCTGTACGAAACAGGCAGATGACACTGAGGCCAAACGGTGCACGCTTCATCTTCTGACACTTCACCTCCCAGATCGCGAAGGCACTGGGCTTCTCAGGCAGCGCTATGTGAAAAGTCTATGGAGAGGACAAGGAATTTGGTGGAAGTCATCACCGGCACAGATGGCAATGTTGTCGAACGAAATGTTACCATTACAGGCACACCGTACTTCCCATAGGTGATACAATACATATTGTCTTACGACAAATGTCTCAACAATGCAACACTCTTCAGGATTTGTACTTCATTCTACAGTAAAGTGAATTTTCTGTTGTATCGTTACTGGCGATACACAGGTAAGACAAAGTAAGTTTTATTAGCCTCTGGTCTTGGGCCATTGAAACGGAAGAGGAAACGGAATAGCGGTGGGGCGTTGTTTGGGCCGGTTAGGAACGTAGCGGCCTGTGCACTCCCGGGCAGAGAGACCCAGTGGTAGATATCCAGGTCTGGATTTGCAGAGTTCGGATGTATATGTAGGTCCTTAAGATTGATTGATTCATGTGTGTTAGATTAAGTGGCCTCATTTTGTTGTGCACGCACTTCATACCAATAACGAAGGCCTCAGCCCATTCTTGATGGTTTCATGTATATTACAGAGCACTCCAAATGTACCCTCATCATATGACAGCTGGGTATTTTTAAGCCCTCCATATAGAAATAATGCGGAGAGTAATGAATAATTTTTAATGATATTCACTTCAAACTGCTATATTTAATGTTGTTGAGACTCGCTATCTTTAACGATCCATGCCGATGAAATTGTGTACTTCGCTTTGCACAGTACACTGAAGTGACAAATTCATGGGACAGCGATATGCACATATACAAATGGCCATGGTATTGCGTGCAAAGGTATAAAAGAGTTGAACATTTGCGGAACTGTGATTTGTACTCAGGTGATTAATGTGAAAAGGTTTCCGGTGTGATTGCGGTCGCACAACGGCAATTAACAGACTTTGAAATCAGAATGGTAGTTGTAGCTATACGCGGAGTGCATATCATTTCGTAAATCGTCCCGGAATTAAAAATTCTGTTAGGACAGTGCGGCGAAATTTGGCGCTAATGGGCTGTGGTAGCAGACGAGCGATACGAGTGCCTTTGGTAACAGCCCGACACCGTCTGCAGCGCCTCTCTTGGGTTCGTGACCATTTCGGTTGGACCGTACACGACTGGAAAACCCTGGCCTGGTCAGATGATTCCCAATAGTTGGTAAGAGCTGATGGTTAGGTTCGAGTGTGGCGCAGACCCCACGAAGCCATGGGGCAAAATTGTCAACAAGGCACTGTGCAAGCTGATGTTGACTCCATAATGGTTGGGCTGTGTTTACGTGGAATGGATTGTGTCCTCCGATCCAACTGAACCGATTATTGATTGGAAATGGCTATTTTCGGTTACTTGGAGATCTTTTGTAGCCATTTCTGCACTTCTTGTTCCCAGACAATGGTGTAAATTTTATGGACGACAATGCAACATGTCACAGGGCCATAATTGTTCGCAATTGGTTTGAAGAACATTTTGGACAATTCTGGACATTTAGAGCAAATGATTTGACCACCTCGATCGTCCGATGTAAATCTCATCATTCATTTTTGGGGCATAATCGAGACGTCAGTTCGTGCACAAAATCCTGCACCAGCAACACCATCGCATTTATGAACGGCTGTAGAGGCAGCTTGGCTCAGTATCTCTGCTGGAGACTTCCATCGACTTGTTGGGTCCATGGCACGTCGAGATGCTGCACTACGCCGGGCAAACGTCGGTCCGACACGATATTAGGAGGTGTCTCGCAACTTTTTTCACGTCAGTGTTTGCTGGAGATCATGGCGTGTGAATGACAATGATGCCCCTAGCGTTCAGAAGTAATAGCGATTAAGGAAAAACGATAAATGAAATCTTGTGAAACTGACGTCGTAGTAAAGAAATATCATCATTCTCCGTAATATGTGCTTGTCAGCTGGCATCCCAAGTTACTTCTGTGAAGATGGAAGGTGTAATACTCGACCTATAAAGTCGATTCAGATGTGGATAGCTTTCGAGATACGCCTTCTGGAGCTGAGCCGGTAGAAGACCTATATAAGCATGTACTGGAGACGCCTTCGACATATCTGTAGATCATGTTCGTTGATCATCACCCATTGCAAATTGCCCAGTTATCTCGAAGAGAGATGGCTAAAGAGATGGTTTTGTCGAAAATAGATCGTTTCTGGACAATGTCTATGGCTCTGAAATAAAGAGATGTGGTAACTGGAGAAAGAAACGTTAGTGCTGTGTCCGATGACACGACGCCATTGGACATGAGGATGTGGAGGGATAGATAGAAGCATGGTTACTAAATAATAAGGTTGGGCAGTAAGCGCTCTGCTCTGCCATTGGCTGGCCTAGTGACGTCAGCTTGGAAGCAAGCGCTCACAAGCAAACGACACGGCATGCGCGTTTACGTCAAGCTTTTGGCGGAAGATTTTGTTTATACCAGAATTGAGATGTCTAAACTGCTTTTCTGCTGCTAAAATATTACAGTTAAAACTGATGAGTTATATTCTTTCTTAGCTTATGCCTCACACATCGGCAAAATATCAGATCACAACCACACTGACACATACTTGAAATTCGAAACCTCGGCTGAAATAAATCATAAACTATTCATTTAATCGAAGTGAAATGAATTTACTTAAGAGCTCGAAGTTGCACACACTTGTTTGTAAGAACAGCATTCCTTCTTACTAAAGCCACTATAGTATTCATCAAAGTAACTTAATCTGTGCCTGAAAAAAAAACTGTCGTCTGTACATGTGCTCTTATTATGATGTTTCTTATTTGGCGACAGCTTTTCCAGAGTTTCCAGAGATTTCTTATGTAGTTCTCGTTTCTTATACCGTTTGGTCCTGTCTTCTGTTGCGGGTGACACATTGACAGTCGCACTACTGCACGACAAATTGCACGATGGAACTGCATCTGGCTTGAGCATTCTTTTTCGGGGCAAATTAAGCAATTGAGACTGTAAATCCCTTAAGTAATCTGTTTCTGCGAAATGGCGAGAATATATTCGTGCATGCGCAACATTTACACTGTCTTTCTTACAACATTTCGACAACCACAGTTTTTGTAATGTTTCATTACGCGGGTAACTGTGATACATTACGTCAGTTCGCTTTGTGCTCCAGAAAAACAGCCCGTAACAGCACAGCCTGGCATTGTAAAAATTAATTTTCTCACTCACTTGTAGATTCTCCAATAAGAATTTCACAAGACGAACCATAAACTATAGATAGAGCTGGCGAACACAATGTTGATCCCGCTGTCCACTATCGCTAACTATTTCAGTTCCGAATAAAATATCAATTACAGCAAAAACCGTTAACACTCCAGAATTCCGAATGTTTCCGCTGTTGACTGAGTACCTCAGAAGAAAGCACTCAATCAAAATACTCCTTCAAACACAAAACAACACAAGAAAAACAATCACACACAATTCGAACTGTGTCCTGTTTGGCACAGTTGCTTCCACCGTGATGTCATGCGCACAACTGAGAAAACACGTTGCTTTCTGCGAATAGCTTTCTGCGCCCCCCTGGATAGAAGGATGGAAATTTGTTAACAGTCCTCCTGTGGGTAATGGTATGCAGGGATCTGAAAGCTCGATCAACATCTACGTACACACATATCCAATAATAATGTAACAAACGGAAATTTTGCAAGGTTGCTTTTATTTTGCCACGATGCAATATAAACGTAAAAACACAAACGTGAACAACTGCAACGTACGTAACAGTAGACGCAAACGTTTTTCTCTTTTTCCAACTTATCAGATTTGCACACACATTGCGACAACTGGTTAATGTGCTCACTATGGGATATGAGCACCTCTAGCAATAATACAGGCCTGGCAGGGACGGAGCTTGCTGTGCATAACGTCACCAATGTCATGTTGAGCCAATAACGCCCATTTTTCCTGCGGAGCTTCTCGCAAGCCTTGGAGACTGATTGGTGGATGCTGATGTGTTGCAACCAATCTCCCTAGTGCATCCCAGACATGGTCTAAGAGGTTAAAATCGAGAGAGCGAGCAGGCCACATCATGCATGCAGTATCTTCTCGTTCCAACAAAATATCTGTCACTAATTCTCTATGAAGGCGAGCACTATCGTCCATCAGTTCGAAATCTGGGCACACAGCACCTCGCAACAACCGCATACGAACTCTCAAGACCTTGTCACGATACCTGAAAACAGTTGAACCTTTCCGACTCATTCATATAATTTCATGAACAGGTGTTCGAATGCTCAACATAACCCCTGCCCACACCATTAGTGATTCTCCTCCAAATCGGTGACTTTCCACAGTGTTCGGGTCTCGAAATCGTGTTATACATTCCCTTCAGAAGCGAATTCGTCGAGAAATACTCTCCAGACCAAATCGGGATTCATCTGTCAAGACAACATTGGTCCAATCTTCACCTGTCCTGGTGGCGTGTTGACGACTCCACTCTAGATTTTCCCTTCTGTGAAGACGCATCAGAGGCACACATACAGCAGGTTTCCGACAATAGAAGCCGCCCCTGTTGAAGCCTTCTCTAGACCGTCTACCTCAGTACAACACGTGCAGTGGATGCTGGGGGGTCAGATGCCAGTTGCTGCGCAGTGCAAAGGCGATATCGTTGTGCCCTTACAGCTAAATAACGGTCCTCTCTTTTTGATATCTCACTGGTTGGCCCTGCCCTGTGGTTCGGGTCTGTATAAAGTGTCACCGCATCCGAGAAACAACAGAACTCCAGAATAAGACTTTCACTCTACAGCAGAGTGTGCGCTGATATGAAACAACAGAACTCTTCACTTTAAGCCATCAGACCATATTAGCTTGCGACTGTCCTGCTCCCATTCTTCCTATGGCCCTCCACCGTAGAGAGTCTGGTAGGCGTCTTCTCTGTGCAACATTGCACAGTCTGTGACTGTGTACACAGTGATTGTGGATGTGGGGCTAACCACAAACACCACTCCGTTTGATAGACGCTCTGATGTCATCGTTGGCGTGGTTTCCGTTGACCGAAATTCCATCTCCCGTGCAGAACACTGTCATACGGACATCCATTGACAGTTTGTATAACTAGAGACAGGTCAGGGAAATAGCGGTTTGTTAATTTAATTTTGGACACCAGGGTAAAGGGTGGTCATTTGATAGTGACCTGGCCAAATATCTCACGAAATAAGCATCAAACGAAAAATCTACAAAGAACGAAACTCGTCTACCTTGAAGGCGGAAACCAGATGGAGCTGTGGTTGGCCCGCTAGATGGCGCTGCCATAGATCAAACGGATATCAACTGCGTTTTTTTAAATTGGAACTCCCATTTTTATTACATATTCGTGTAGTACGCAAAGAAATATGAATGTTTTAGTCCGACCACTTTTTTCGCTTTGGGATAGATGGCGCTGTAATAGTCATAAACGTATAAGTACGTGGTATCACGTAACATTCCGCCAGTGCGGGCGGTATTTGCTTCGTGATACATTACCCGTGTTAAAATGGACCGTTTACCAATTGCGTCGATATCGTGTTGATGTATGGCTATTGTGATCAAAATGCCCAACAGGCGTGTGCTGTGTATGCTGCTCGATATCCTGGCCGACTTCATCGAAGTGTCAGACCGTTCGCTGGATAGTTACGTTATTTAAGGAAACAGGAACTGTTCAGCCACATTTGAAACGTCAACCACGACCTGCAACAAATGATGATGCCCAAGTAGCTGTTTTAGCTGCTGTCGCGGCTAATCCGCACATCAATAGTAGACAAATTGCGCGAGAATCGGGAATCTCAAAAACGTCGGTTTTGAGAGTGCTACATGAACATCGATTGCACCCGTACCATACTTCTATGCGCCAGGAATTGCATGGCGACGACTTTGAACGTCGTGTATAGTTTTGCCACTGGGCACAAGAGAAATTACGGGACGATGACAGATTTTTTGCACAGGTTCTATTTAGCGTCGAAGGATCATTCACCATCAGCGGTAACGTAAATCGGCATAATATGCACTATTGGGTGCATAATATGCACTATGGCTGCGACAAGTGGAACATCAACGACTTTGGCGAGTTAATGTGTGGTGCGGCATTATGGGAGGAAGGATAATTTGGCCCCATTTTGTAGATGGGAATCTAAATGGTGCAATGTGTGATGATTTCCTATGTAATTTTCTACCGATGTTACTACAAGATGTTTCACTGCATGACAGAATGGCGATGTACTTCCAAGATGATGAATGTCCGGCACATAGCTCGCGTGCAGTTGGAGCGGTATTGAGTAACATATTTCATGACAGGTGGATTGGTCGTCGAAGCACCATACCAAGGCCCACACGTTCACCGGATCTGGCGTCCCCGGATTTCTTTCTGTGGGGAAAGTTGAAGGATATTTGCTATTGTGATCCACCGACAACGCGTGTCCACATGCGTCAGCGCATTGTCAATGCATGTACGAACATTACGGAAGGCGAACTACTCGCTGTTCAGAGGACTGTCGTTACACGTATTGCCAAAAGCATTGAGGTTGACGGACATCACTTTGAGCATTTATTGCATTAATGTGGTCTTTACTAGTAATCACGCTGTAACAGCATGCGTTCTCACAAATGATGAGTTCACAAAGGTACATGTATCACATTGAAACAACCGAAATAAAATGTTCAAACGTACCTACGTTCTGTATTTTAGTTTAAAAAACCTACCTGTTACCAACTGTTACTCTAAATTTGTAAGCCATATGTTTGTGACTATTTCAGCGCCATCTATCACAAAGCGAAGAAAGTGGTGTAACTAAAACATTCATATTTCTTTACATACTACACGAATATGTAATAAAAATGGGGGTTCCTATTTTCAAATACGCAGTTGATATCCATTTGTCCTATGGCAGCGTCATCTAGCGGGCCAACCATAACGCCATCTGGTTTTGCCCCTTCAAGCTAGACAAGTTTCGTTCCTCGTAGTTTTTTCGTTTGACACATATTTCGTTAGGTATCTGGCCCGGTCGTGATCAATGAGCCACCCTGTATATATCCGAAAGGAACATTTTGACCGTGTCTGCTGACTTGAAGATATACTAAAGAGATGAGATGGCACGGAATGTGTTGGCACTGTGACCTAAGTGGCAGTGGATGTGAATGTTGGCTGGAGGAATGGTGATGATATAACTGGGAATAATTTGGATGGTGACTGGGCAGGGAGCAGGTGGTGGCGCGGCAGGCAGTGTGGTGGGTGAGCAGAGTGTGTGGTGTGGCAGGCAACGTCTTGTCGCTGCGGCTGTGGCCGCTGCTGCAGCGCGAATTGCGCGCGCCGCTGCTGGAGCTGTAGCTGCCCACCGGGCTGTTCGTGTGCATGTCGTGGGGCAGCTTCCTGGTGCGGCAGGCAGTGCGGTGGGTGGGTGAGCAGAGTGTGTGGTGTGGCAGGCAACGTGTCGGCGCTGCGGCTGTTGCTGCTGCTGCTGCGGCGCGACGTGCGCGCGCCGCTGCTTGAGCTGTAGCTGCCCCCCGGGCTGTTCGTGTGCATGTCGTGGGGCAGCTTCCTGGTGCGGCAGGCAACGTGGTGGGTGAGCAGAGTGTGTGGTGTTGCAGGCAACGTGTCGTCGCTGCGGCTGTGGCTGCTGCTGCGGCGCGACGTGCGCGCGCCGCTGCTGGAGCTGTACCTGCCCACCGGGCTGTTCGTGTGCATGTCGTGGGGCAGCTTCCTGGTGCGGCAGGCAACGTGGTGGGTGAGCAGAGTGTGTGGTGTTGCAGGCAACGTGTCGTCGCTGCGGCTGTGGCTGCTGCTGCGGCGCGACGTGCGCGCGCCGCTGCTGGAGCTGTACCTGCCCACCGGGCTGTTCGTGTGCATGTCGTGGGGCAGCTTCCTGGTGCGGCAGGCAACGTGGTGGGTGAGCAGAGTGTGTGGTGTTGCAGGCAACGTGTCGTCGCTGCGGCTGTGGCTGCTGCTGCGGCGCGACGTGCGCGCGCCGCTGCTGGAGCTGTACCTGCCCACCGGGCTGTTCGTGTGCATGTCGTGGGGCAGCTTCCTGGTGCGGCAGGCAACGTGGTGGGTGAGCAGAGTGTGTGGTGTTGCAGGCAACGTGTCGTCGCTGCGGCTGTGGCTGCTGCTGCGGCGCGACGTGCGCGCGCCGCTGCTGGAGCTGTACCTGCCCACCGGGCTGTTCGTGTGCATGTCGTGGGGCAGATTCCTGGTGCGGCAGGCAACGTGGTGGGTGAGCAGAGTGTGTGGTGTTGCAGGCAACGTGTCGTCGCTGCGGCTGTGGCTGCTGCTGCGGCGCGACGTGCGCGCGCCGCTGCTGGAGCTGTACCTGCCAACCGGGCTGTTCGTGTGTATGTCGTGGGGCAGCTTCCTGGTGCGGCCCGCCATGGTGCCCGGCCGCATGGTGCTGCTCGTCACCACCCTGCTCTCGCTCGTCACGCTCTTCGAGTCCTCCAGGTGAGCCGCAGTCCTACTCAGCTCTCCTGTCCTCCACATTTCACATCATCAAGAAGTGACGTCAAATGTTTTCCAGCGCCACATGTCCATTTAACAAGTTAGTTAGTAAAACCAAAGACCTTTGCCTTTCACTAGCAAATGGTCTACCATCTGAGCTACCCGAGCGCGACTCACGCCCCGTCCTCACAGCTCACTTCTGCCAGTACCTCGACTCCTACCTTCCAAACTTTGCAGAAGCTCTCCTGCGAACCTTGGAGAACTAGCACTCCTGGAAGAAAGGATATTGCGGAGAAATGGCTTAGCCACAGCGTGGGGTTGTTTCCAGAATGAGATTGTCACTCTGTAACGGAGTGTGCGCTGATATGAAACTTCCTGTCACATTAAATCTGTGTGCCGGACCGAGACTCGAACTCGGGACCTTTGACTTTCGCGGGCAAGTGCTCTACCATCTGAGGTTCGCAGGAGAGCTTGTGTAAAGTTGGAAGGTAGGAGGCGAGGTACTGGCAGAAGTGAAAGTGTGAGGACGGGGCGCGAATCATGCTTGGGTAGCTCAGATATTGGAGCACTTGCCCGCTAAATGCAAAGGTCCCGAGTTCGAGTCTCGGTCCGGCATAGAGTTTTAATCTGCCAGGAAGTTTCATATCAGCGCACACTCGGCTGCAGAGTGAAAATCTCATTCAAATGTAATACTGTTCGTTCTCACCTCATCACTAGCCACAGCTTACGCATCCTTGAGGCTGATGAATTTCCCATGACCGTAACCCTGCCTTTGTATTACATTCTACATCCCTTGCAACTTGTCGCTGTTGTTAATTTGTTTACCTTCACCCTGTAATGGAGATGTTAAGCTCGGGGAAATGAAAAGAGCTAACCGTAGTGGCCGAGCGGTTATAGGCGGTACGGTCTGCAACGGCGCGACCGCTACGGTCGCAGGTTCGAAACCTGCCTCGGGTATGGATGTGTGTGATTTCCTTAGGTTAGTTAGGTTTAAGTAGTTCTGAATTCTAGGGGACTGATAACTTCAGAAGTTCAGTCCCATAGTGCTCAGAGCAATTTTTTGAAATAAAAAGATGTTAGTACTTACTACCCATCAACTGTCTCGGGCATACAGTTATCCATTGTCATGCCACACACTCATTCATTCGTTCATTTGGTCAATGTGGATCTAACCATGGTACAGATTAACAAATGACAAGCGAATAACTTTTTAAAACGGTACTGGAAAACGTCAGCGATGTATAGATAGTTAAAATTCTAACAAGTCTTGATTAAAAGCATTTATTAAAATTAATAATCACACGTCCAAATGATAAGCGGTTTCAGTTTTATCAAAAATATCTTCAAATCATCTCTCGTCAGATGTTGGACAGAGACGCCGGTTTGAGCATTGGTAAGCGTATAAATACGCCACTGGTAACTGCTATTTAAAAAAATGCTTTTAGATAGTTGATCTACACTCTGTATTAACAGTACACTGTAACTACACTTCTTAACGCTACTCGTGCTTACACGACCAAATTAACCTAGTAATTTCGAAGGAAAGCCATTACTCTGAATGAAAGTATATTTTAGGTATAGAGGTGTATTGATACTCATTTCTGTTATGATTTCACTAATCCTTGCTTACTATCATCTAAATAATAGATTACTGTATTATTTATGAGGATACTTTAATTGACTTTTTAATATGTTCGTTCTGTTACCTTTTTAATCTCAGTGTACGAGCCTAGATCAAAAAGTAATGCCTCAAAAGCTTTAATTGTTGTTGTTGTTGTTCTGGTCTCCAGTCCAGAGATTGATTTGATGAACTCTCCATGCTGCTCTATCCTGTACAAGCCTCTTCATCTCCGAATAACTACTGCAACTTATATCCTTCAGAATATGCTTAGTGTATTCATCTCGTGGCCTCGCTCTACGATTTTTACCCTCCACGTCTCCCACCAACACTAAATTAATGATCCCCGATGCCTCAGAACGTGTCCTACCAACTGATTCCTTCAAGTTGTGCCACAAATCCCTCTTCTCCCCAATTCTAGTCAATACCTCCTCATTAGTTACGTGATCTACCCATCTAATCTTTAGCATTCTTCTATACCACAACATTTCGAAAGCATCTATTCTCTTCTTGTCTAAACCTATCATTGTCCATGTTTGATTTCCATACATGGCTACATTCCATACAAATACTTACAGGAAATACTTCCTGACACTTAAGCCTATACTTGATATTAACAAATTTCTCTTTTTCAGAAACGCTTTCCTTACCACACCCAGTCTACGTTTTATATCCTCGACAGTCATCATTTATTTTGATTCCCAAATAGGAAAACTCATTTACTACTTTAAGTGTCTCATTTCCTTATCTAATTCCTTAAGCATCGCCTGATTTAATTCGACTTCATTCCATTATTCTCGCTTTCCTTTTGTGATGTTCATCTTATATTCTCCTTTCAAGACACTGTCCATTCCGTTCAGCTGCTCTTCCAGGTCCTTTTCTGTCTCTGAGAGAATTACAATGACGTCAGAAAACCTCAAAGTTTTTATTTTTTCTCCATGAATTTTAATTCCTATTCCAAATTGTTCTTTTGTTTCCTTTACTGCTTGCACAATGTACAGATTGAATAACATCGTAATAGGCTATAACCCTGTCTCACTCCCTTCTCTACCACTGTTTCCCTTTCGTGCCCCTTGACTCTCTTAACTGCCATCTGGTTTCTGGACAAATTGTAAATAGCCTTTCGCTCCCTGTATTTTACGCCTGCCACCTTTAGAATTTGAAAGAGTATTACAGTCACATTGTCAAAAGCTTTATCTAAGTCTACAAATACTAGAAAAGTAGGTTTTCCTTTCCTTAATCCATCTTCTATGATAAGTCGTAAGATCAGTATTGCCTCGCGTTTGCCAACGTTTAGTTTAGTACTGAACATATGACAGCGGAATTACTACAGACCATAACCAGAACTGTCGATTACAGAATACTACATTTCAACAGAGTCACCATGCTTTTGAACACATTTACGTCATCCTTTAACACAGGCATCAAAAGCATTTTGGAAACATTCACAATTTCGCTCCTTGGCCATGATTTTAAAGCCGTTTTAATTTCACCCATAAAGAGAATATATGGGGACGCTATAGTGGACATCAGCATGTACGGCATTGGATGAAGAAGTTTAGTAATGCTGAAACGGTCACTGCAAACAAACCGCGCATTTGCCAGCCGACATCTGCCACAGACACAAATTGTTGACGTGCTGTTGCAGTGATTCGAGGAGAAACATACATTAGAGTTCACAATCAACAGCGAAACTTACGCAATCACACTTAAAAACGTAAGTATGTAATAATGCACACCTAAGCAGGCCATTTTTCACAACACATGCGATTGGAAAAATAGGATGGTCAGTGGTACCTCAAGCATCATATTCGGCCCTGACTGTTTGGACCTATGAAAGGCAAACTATGTGGTTACAGATCCAAGGACTTGGATTAAACAAAAACAGCTTAAACTCATGGGCCAGCAAACAAAACAAATTGGTTTTCATGCCTGGATTCAACAATGGCACAAATGTATGGTGACTTTGTTAAAGGTAGTGTTGTGTAGAGGACATTTCAAGCTACGACATGCAATAATTCCATTATTACATATTCACTATAAAAATTTTCGTGACACAGGAGGCTTTAATTTTTGATCGATCCTCGTATATTTTGATTTAAAGGCGGAAAATCATATTTTCATATTATTGTGTTTTGTTCGCAAATGTAAGTTAAGTTTAGATCTTGTTCCATTATCATTTATAGAGCTCTTACTGTAATATTTAATAACATTTTTCAGAACGTACTTGTTGGATTTCTAAGTGCACTAAGGAGAGAGCACCTAGAACCCCAACTGTTTAAATGCTTTCTATAATTAGTTCACATCGAATTCTTTTTTTCTTATAAACCTTTTTTCTGGAACTTAAAAACTATGTACATGTTTTGTGCATTTGATCCAGAAGTATTAGTGGCATACAAATGGACGAAGTGCACATGAGAAATGTGTATAACTGTGGGCCACTTCGCAGTTCACAATGATACCAGAAAGTAAAGTCGAGCTGACATTCTCTTTTTACCTTGATATACACATTCCATTTCAACTGACATTAAATATTAATGAGACGTGGGACATATGCTCAAGGATACTTCAACTCAATAAAGACAAGGCAATAATTACCAATCAGACACAAACTTTGGCTTGTAATTTCCAACAGATTTTATTTAACAATTGCGTGCCCGTAGCAAACTGCCGTTACCCCAGAATAATATACATAATTGCCCTAGAATTTGAAACATTACTAAACAGACAAAATGTCTAAAGGCGTAAAAGCTCACCCCAAACAATAAATAATTTTAAAACCCTGTTTACATAAATCTTAAGAATCATCTCCTACCTTGCAAAGGTTGTTGTGTTTTCTGTCTGCAATTGAATTTACAGTTGCCGCATTGTTCAGCAGCTGTAAAAATCCAAATATATCGGCTGAGCTACTCAAGGACGACTCACGACCCTCCTCACAGCTGTACTTCCGCCAGTACCTCGTCTTCCACCTTCCAAACTTCACAGAAGCTTTCTGTGGACCTTACAGAACTACACAACTGGCCGTTAAACTTGCTACACCAAGAAGAAATGCAGATGATAAACGGGTATTCATTTGACAAATATATTATACTACAACTGACATATGATCACATTTTGACGCAACTTGGCAGCATAGATCCTGAGAAATAAGTACCCAGAACAACCACCTCTGTCCGTAATAACGGCATTGATACGCCCGGGAATTGCGTCAATCAGAGCTTGGATGACGTGTACAGGTACAGCTGCCCATGCTGCTTCAACACGATACCACAGTTCATCAAGAGTAGTGACTGGCGTATTGTTACGAGTCAGTTGCTCGGCCACCATTGGCCAGACGTTTTCAATTGGTGAGAGATCTAGAGAATTTGCTGGCCAGGGCAGCACTCGAACATTTTCTGTATCCAGAAAGGCCCGTACAGGACCTGCAATATGTGTTCGTGCATTATCCTGCTGAAATGTGGGGTTTCGCAGGGATCGAATGAAGGCTAGAGCCAAGGGTCGTCACACATCTGAAATGTAACGTCCACTGTTCAAAATGCAGTCAATGTGAACAAGAGGTGACCGAGACGTGTAACTAATGGCACCCCATACCATCACGCCGGGTGATACGCCAGTATGGCGATGACGAATACACACTTCCAATGTGCGCTCACCGCGATGTCACCAAACACGGATGCGACCATCATGATGCTGTAAACAGAACCTGGATTCATCCGAAAACATGATTTTATGCCATTCGTGCACCCAGTTTCGTCGTTGAGTACACCATCGCAGGCGCTCCTGTCTGTGATGCAGCGTCAAGGGTAACCGCAACCATGGTCTCCGAGCTGATAGTCCATGCTGCTGTAAACGTCGTCGAACTGTTCGTGCAGATGGTTGTTGTCTTGCAAACGTCCCCATCTGTTGACTCAAGGTTCGAGACGTGGCTGCGCGATCCGTTACAGCGATGCGGATAAAATGCCTGTCATCTCGACTGCTAGTGATACGAGGCCGTTGAGATCCAGCACGGCTTTCCGTATTACACTCCTGAACCCACCGATTCCATATTCTGCTAACAGTCATTGGATCTCGACGAACGCGAACAGGAATGCCACGATACGATAAACCGCAATCGCGATAGGTTATAATCCGACCTTTATTAAAGTCGGAAACGTGATGGTACGCATTTCTCCTCCTTACACGAGGCATCACAACAACGTTTCACCAGGCAACGCCGGTCAACTGCTGTTTGTGTATGAGGAATAGGTTGGAAACTTTCCTCATGTCAGCACGTTGTATGTGTCGCCACCGGCAGCAACCTTGTGTGAATACTCTGAAAAGCTAATCATTTGCATGTCACAGCATCTTCTTCCTGTCGGTTAAATTTCGCGTCTTTAGCACGTCATCTTCATGGTGTAGCAATTTTAATGGCCTGTAGTGTTACCGACGCGACTCCTGGAAGAAAGAATATTGCGGAGTCATGGCTTAGCCATAGCCTGAGGAACGTTTCTAGAATGAAATGTTGCTCTGCAACGGAGTGTGCACTGATATGAAACTTCCTGACACATTGAAATTGTGTGTTGGACGGAGATTCGAACTCGGGACCTTTGCCTTTAGCATATAAGTGCTGTAGCGACTAACATACCCAAGCACAAAACTCGAACCGTCCTCACAGCTTTACATCCGCCGGTATCTCATCTCCTACCTTGCAAAGATAGGAGATTGTCACCAGGTGCAAAAAGCCAAATCTGAAGGGTATTTATGATGGTTCCACTGACTGAATGTATCATGGTTGTATTTACATTTATTTCTCCACACAATGTTTGATTGATTAAATTAATTTATTAAAAATATATGTCTACCACAACTGGGTGGCCTATTGCATTTTTGTGTCTCACGTTCTCCGGCCGACGTTTGTCCGACGATGTTCCTGGCGTTTGGCTAATATGACTGGCTAACATCGTCGGAGATTCACTCTCCATTGCTGGTGGCCGTCACCAGGAACGAAGGTTGACTGTTTGAAAATGTTAGCTGCTCGTGTTGCCGAAACGCCAGGAAAATCGTCAAACAAACTCGACGAAGCAACCTGAGACGCCAAAAAACTTTAATGCGTTAATAAGTGGCCCCAAAAGCATCAACAATTTTTGCAATACTGTGTGATCAGATCACGCGAAGAACGTTAAATTTTCTGTAAATTCCGGTCTCTACAAAGTCAGGGGCTGATAACTGAAATTGTTTGTTTTCACATACTGTCATTATGTCATGCTTTATTCTAGACTATGTTTATTTTCGTATAAAAATGCATGGTCCTCTACAAAAAATATATGCTTATCTTAATCAGTGAGTTTACGCTTTGAAGCTATAGCCTCCACTAGGCGCAAAAATCTGTGCATTTTACTGTGTTATGTTGGATGATTATAATAAATCTTTCGAATCAAAGAGCTTATTTCGTTTAGTACCTGCTGTGATCTCTTGGTTTGTTGCTCAATGTTTGTCTGGTATAGTTTCACTACTGATGAACTTGGACACAGTACTGAAGAATCGTGTTTTAGCACCATGTATTGTCTGTGCGAACGCCTCTGCCACCAGAACTCTTTGTCGACATCCAACGCCATTACAACTATCACATGTCTTGAAGAAGCTGCCCAGCAACATGCTTGCAATCTCGATTTGAGATGAGCATCATCAGGTAGCAGAAACCAGACGTATTTCCCACTTTTTTCCTTTTTTTGACGGATTATTGCAAGTCTGTCTCAGACAGATATACCTAACAATATGAAAGCTCTTGAAAACTAGCTTTTGTTTCTGTACAGAACATCAGCAGCACAATCAGTCCATAAGAGCATGATCATCTACTAGTATTGTACCCTGTCTTCGTAGTTTTCTCATAACATCTATATCTACGTGATTACTCTGCCTGGCAGAGGTTCAATGAACCACCTTCAAGCTGTCTCTCTACCGTTCCAACCTCGAACAGGGCGAGCGCGAAAAACGAGCACTTAAATTTTTCTGTGCGAGCCTTGATTTCTTCTATTTTATCGTGATGATCATTTCTTGCTATGTAGATGGGTGCCAACAGAATGTTTTCGCAATCGGAATAGAAAACTGGTGATTGAAATTTCATGAGAAGATCCCGTCGCAACGTAAAACGCCTTTGTTTTAATGATTGCCACTCCAATTCACGTATGATGTCTGTGGCACTATCTCCTATATTTCGCGATAATACAAAACGAGCCGCCCTTCTTTGAACTTTTTTCAATAGCATCCGTCACTCCCATCTGATACAGATCTCACGCCGCACAGCAATACTTCAGAATAGGGCGGACAAGTGTAGTGTAAGCAGTCGTTGTAGTAGATCTGTTGCACTGTCTGAGTGCTCTGCCAATGAATCGCAGTCTTTGGTTTGCTCTACCCACAACATTATCTATGTGATTGCTCCAACTTAGGTTATTTGTAATTGTAATGCCTAAGTATTTAGTTGAATTTACAGTCTTCATATTTGTGTGACTTATCGCGTAATCGAAAGTTAGGAGATTTCTTTTAGAACTCATGTGAATGACTTCGCACTTTTCTTTATTCAGGGTCAATTGCCACTTTTCGCACCACAGATATGTTATATAAATCATTTTGCAATTCATTTTGGTCATAAGATGACTTTACAAGGCGGTTAATGAGAGCATAATCAGCAGACAATCTAAGAGGACTACTCAGATTGTCTCCTATGTCGTTAATGTAGATCAGGAACAATATTGGGCCTATAACACTTCCTTGGGGAACGCCGGATATTACTTCTGTTTTACTCGATGACTTTCTGTCTATTACTACGAACTGAGGCCTTTCTGACGGGAAATCACGAATCCAGTCGCACAACTGAGGCGATATTCCGTAGGCACACAGTTTGTTAGAAGACGGTTGTGAGGAACGGTGTTGAGATGGATACACCACCAAGCTTTACAAACTGAGTACTCCTATTAGAATGTATCCATATCATGCTCTGGTGCAGGTCGACTGCACCCCCGTCGCAAGGAGTGAAGAGCCTGGACGTGTGGCAGCTGTCGTGCATCGTGTTCGTGTTCCTGGCGCTGGTGGAGTACGCCGCCATCTTGTACTGCCTTCGCGGCCCCTTCCGGCAGCATCGCCACGCCTGGGCCTCCACCGTCCGCGTAGTTCCAAGCTCAGCCACCACCCACCGTACGAGCGCTACTCCCAAGCCAAAGGTACGGAATCCCAATAATAAAGTATACAGTTATAATTTGTATAGATGGTTAGTTTAAAGGAGAGACTAAACAGAAAGTACATACACTCTAAGACAAAAAAAAGTTGCACCATGAAGGAGTTGCACAAACAGATCACAAACTGATTTCCACATAAGTATCGACGGAAAATACGAAATTGTAAATTTGGCAGCCTATGGAAGAATGTGTGGCGCTGTAGAGCAATTTCACCTCAGAGCCGGGAATATGTCCATACCGGGGAATAAAGTCTTTGCAAAATTCTTTGTGTGTACTGAATTGGAAAGTAACTATGTCTCGCAGACAGGCGCTTGAGCAATATACACTGATGACAGTCATCTGAGACAGATTGTGTAGTTGCGGTACAAGAAACCAGTTGCAGTAAACGGCGAATCGCTTGACAGTTGAACACCATTCGACGATGTTGGCAGGACTGGGTGAACTATGGCCGAACACAGTGTCAAGAAGGAAGTGGTCAACCTACAGAGATGACAGAATGAGATGACCGAGCAATTGTTAGAGAGGCACTCAGAGCCCCAGATTCAGCATTGTCATCGATCCGAAGTGCAGGTGGTGCTTCAGCTGAGCTCAGGGCGCCTCTTGCGCCACTGCCTATGACCTTCTTACACCAACAAACCCGTTTGCAGTGGTGTCGAGTATATTCGAAATGCAATTCCATTGACAGGACTATGCCTTTAGTGGTGAGTCCCACTTCGAACTGAGATCTGCTGTCCAGCAAACATGTGTCTGGAGATGACCCAGGCAGTGGTGGGACACATACCCCAAATTGTCATCCACTATACTGTAATGTAAATCATGGAATACTTATAGGTAAGCTTAAGGACTGTGGTATGAATGGGACAGTGCTCAAATGGTTTAAATCATACCAAACTGGAAGAGTGCAGAAAGTTGAAATAAACAGTTCACATAACATGCAAAATACTGGTGATTTCTCAAACTGCAGAACAATCAAGAATGAGGTGCTCCAAGGTTCGGTCTTGGGTCCTCTGCTGTTCTTAATACACTCCTGGAAATGGAAAAAAGAACACATTGACACCGGTGTGTCAGACCCACCATTCTTGCTCCGGACACTGCGAGAGGGCTGTACAAGCAATGATCACACGCATGGCAAAGCGGACACACCAGGAACCGCGGTGTTGGCCGTCGAATGGCGCTAGCTGCGCAGCATTTGTGCACCGCCGCCGTCAGTGTCAGCCAGTTTGCCGTGCCATACGAGGCTCCATCGCAATCTTTAACACTGGTAGCATGCCGCGACAGCGTGGACGTGAACCGTATGTGCAGTTGACGGACTTTGAGCGAGGGCGTATAGTGGGCATGCGGGAGGCCGGGTGGACGTACCGCAGAATTGCTCAACACGTGGGGCGTGAGGTCTCCACAGTACATCGATGTTGTCGCCAGTGGTCGGCGGAAGGTGCACGTGCCCGTCGACCTGGGACCGAACCGCAGCGACGCACGGATGCACGCCAAGACTGTAGGATCCTACGCAGTGCCGTAGGGGACCGCACCACCACTTCCCAGCAAATTAGGGACACTGTTGCTCCTGGGGTATCGTCGAGGACCATTCGCAACCGTATCCATGAAGCTGGGCTACGGTCCCGCACACCGTTAGGCCGTCTTCCGCTCACGCCCCAACATCGTGCAGCTCGCCTCCAGTGGTGTCGCGACAGGCGTGAATGGAGGGACGAATGGAGACGTGTCGTCTTCAGCGATGAGAGTCGCTTCTGCCTTGGTGCCAATGATGGTCGTATGCGTGTTTGGCGCCGTGCAGGTGAGCGCCACAATCAGGACTGCATACGACCGAGGCACACAGGGCCAACACCCGGCATCATGGTGTGGGGAGCGATCTTCTTCACTGACCGTACACCTCTGGTGATCGTCGAGGGGACACTGAATAGTGCACGGTACATCCAAACCGTCATCGAACCCATCGTTCTACCATTCTTAGACCGGCAACGGAACTTGCTGTTCCAACAGGACAATGCACGTCCGCATGAATCCCATGCCACCCAACGTGCTGTAGAATTTGTAAGTCAACTACCGTGGCCAGCAAGATCTCCGGATCTGTCCCCCATTGAGCATGTTTGGGACTGGATGAAGCGTCGTCTCACGCGGTCTGCACGTCCAGCACGAACGCTGGTCCAACTGAGGCGCCAGGTGGAAATGGCATGGCAAGCCGTTCCACAGGACTACATCCAGCATCTCTACGATCGTCTCCATGGGAGAATAGCAGCCTGCATTGCTGCGAAAGGTGGATATACACTGTACTAGTGCCGACATTGTGCATGCTCTGTTGCCTGTGTCTATGAGCCTGTGGTTCTGTCAGTGTGATCATGTGATGTATCTGACCCCAGGAATGAGTCAATAAAGTTTCCCCTTCCTGGGACAATGAATTCACGGTGTTCTTATTTCAATTTCCAGGAGTGTATATATTAATGACTTGCCATTCTATATTCACGAAGATGCAAAGCTGGTACTTTTTTCCAATGATACAAGTATAGCTATCACACCCAACAGACAAGAATTAACTGGTGACATTGTAAACGATGTTTTTCAGAAAATCATTAAGTGGTTCTCTGCAAATGGGCTCTCATTAAACTTTGACAAAACACAGTATATACAGTTCCACACAGTAAATGGAATGACACCATTAATAAATAGAGACTTTGATAAGAAATCGGTAGCCAAGGTAGAATATTCAAAAGTTCTATTTGTATGCATTGATGAGGGGTTGACCTGGAAAAAACACACTGAAGATCTACTGAAACGTTTGAATTCAGCTACTTATGCTATTAGGGTCATTGCAAATTTTGGCGATATACATCTCAGTAAATTAGCTTTCCACGCCTGTTTTCGTTCTCTGCTTTCGTATGGCATCATATTCTGGGGTAACTCATCATTGAGTAAAAGAGTGTTCATTGCACAAAACCGTGTAATCAGAATAATTGCTGGAGCTTACCCTAGATCATCCTGCAGACATCTATTTAACGAGCTAGAGATCTTCAGTGTAGCCTCACAATATATATTTTCACTTATGAAATTTGTTATTAATAATCCGAACGAATTCAAAAGTAATAGCAGAGTACATGCTACAACACTAGGAAAAAGGATGATCTTCACTGCTCAAGGTTAAATCTAACTTTGGCTCAGAAGGGGGTAAGTTATGCTGCCACAAAAGTCTTTGGTCACTTACCTAACAGCATCAAAAGTCTGACAGATAGCCATATAGCATTTAAAAGAGAATTAAAAGAATTTCTTAATTGCAGCTCCTACTCATTAGATGAATTTTTGGATATAGTAAGTGTGTAATTTCCCAACCACCAACAAAAAAAATTGAGTGTTATGAAATATTTTGTGTAATGTAATATCTTGTATAGACACCTTTTATTAACCTGACACATTCCACATCACTACGAAGTGTTGTATTCATGATCTATGGAACACGTACTAATCTAATCTAATCTCTATAGATGGCCCAACAACCAACAATGGTGGTTCATATCAGGATCTCCTTGGTTGTCATCCGTGGCACCTATAGGTCGCAGTGGAATGTCGACAGTATTTTACCTTCCCTTCTGTTATCTCTCATGGCACCCCATCCTGAGCTTACATTTCAGCCAGATAATGCCCACTCTTCACATGGCGAGAGTTTCTAGCGCTTATTTCATGCTTGCCAAATCCTGCTCTGGCCTGCAGGGTCGCCAGATCTCTTCCCAGTTGAGGCTGGGTCCTCGGAGCAGCTTGCGATTTTGACGATATAAAGCACCAGTTGGACAGAATTTGGCACGATATCCCTCAGGGGAACACCCAATAACACTATCAATCAGTGCTAAGTCAAATAACTGCTTGCATAAAGGCCAAAGGTACACCAATGTGTTGTTGACATGCTCAATTTTTGAAATACTTTCTCTTGAATAAATCATCCAATTTTTCCGAAAGTGTAATCATTTGTTTGTCTGTACATGTTCATCACGAGTGTATATCAGTGAGTGGTATGTTTAATTAAGAACTGACATACTAAATCGTGTAAAATCTCACATCCGCAAGACACGTAATGATAGGATTCTCAAAAATTGTATCATGCTTCTTTTCATTCCCGCTCATCGTGTTTGCAGTTTATTACTACTGTTTTGTAACTACTAGTTGGTGTGTTGTTTTAGTGTAAAAGACATGTTTTGCACGTTTTTCTGATTATAAGTATAGACAATATATTTCAAAAAAAAAGTTTTGCTAGAATGTGTAATTTGCACTGGAAGTAGACCAGTCCCATCACAGTGACCCTTCTGTCTTTTCTTATATTGTAGAGTAATTTGCTTTTAATTCTCATCATATACTACAGAAGATATGTGTTATGTTCATCAGCTGGTGAATATTAATTAATTACGACATTCAATTCTTCCCTGTAGTTCATAGCTCTGCACCCTGAATGACAAAATCAGACTGATGTATTCATCAGTCTAACTGTATTTTCTTAATCGATTTTTTCTGTCTACATAATCCACGGGCGTAAAATCATACATTTTCTTCTTTTTTGCATTAAAATTACCTCGATTACTTAACATTACTTCTACTCTCACATAAAATTCGTTTTGAGCAAGTAACAGTATGACTCAAAATCGAAATCTTGAACCTGAGTTCCAATACAAATCTTAAAATCGCAAAATGTATTATGTTAACATTCAAGTCACGAAGGTAAAGTAACCCAAAGGTTGGTTGCAATACCACTCTACCTTACAATGCATGGTGCTAATGGAGGTAGTAAGTCTTAGCTGTCCTCCACTGTTTCAGTTGACCTACCTGGTCAGGCCATTTATATGGGGACCCATAATTTAATGGGGCTTCTTCTGCCTTTTTTGGATACAGAAATCATTGCTAAAGATAACAATGGCAATAGCTGACATAAAACATCCTGTAACTGACTGGGGACTGAAACAGTAAAGTACATATCTTTTAGTGGTTCTTTAGTACTTCCTGTATGTTTGCATCTGTTGGTAACTCAGGGAAGGATATTTCATAAATTTGGAACTCTTCTAGACGTTTCAGATACACTTACATCTAAGTGGAAGATACGTTTCCACTTAAATTCCTCAGGTATATTCACAATAAGATAATGCTGTTACATGGCTGATAACATAAGAATACTTGTTACTTCTATTCTACAGTCTTGTGTTAATAAACATGTAATTAGCTCCTTACTCAATTAAATCGTATATTTTGCGACTGAACATCTTGCTGAGAAATAAGCGTAACATTACTTAATTGTATTTACTTGTGTTTTCAGAAACATGTTCAATGACTGCCCAAAATTCTTACGAATTTGTATTGGTGTACACGAAATTCTGAAGCATTTCTGAAAATTTGTAAAAGGTTCAATTTAATACATTTTCTGACTGCCCATTGTGCATACATTTTCATGTTTCTATGTAAAATAGGTATTTGTACAGCCTTTGAAAGCATATGAATGTAGACTACGACAGTCGAAAAATGTATAAAAAGAAATATTGCATGTGACCACACCCACATACCTAAAGAACTCAACGAAAAGGGTTTTGTTGATTTTATAGCCTACAGAATTTGTTTCAGTGCTGTGAAGTTTAAATGAATTGACTTAAAGTTAATGTTAACAACTGTACGTTATACACTCCTGGAAATTGAAATAAGAACACCGTGAATTCATTGTCCCAGGAAGGGGAAACTTTATTGACACATTCCTGGGGTCAGATACATCACATGATCACACCGACAGAACCACAGGCACATAGACACAGGCAACAGAGCATACACAAAGTCGGCACTAGTACAGTGTATATCCACCTTTCGCAGCAATGCAGGCTGCTATTCTCCCATGGAGACGATTGTAGAGATGCTGGATGTAGTCCTGTGGAACGGCTTGCCATGCCATTTCCACCTGGCGCCTCAGTTGGACCAGCGTTCGTGCTGGACGTGCAGACCGCGTGAGACGACGCTTCATCCAGTCCCAAACATGCTCAATGGGGAACAGATCCGGAGATCTTGCTGGCCAGGGTAGTTGACTTACACCTTCTAGAGCACGTTGGGTGGCACGGGATACATGCGGACGTGCATTGTCCTGTTGGAACAGCAAGTTCCCTTGCCGGTCTAGGAATGGTAGAACGATGGGTTCGATGACGGTTTGGATGTACCGTGCACTATTCAGTGTCCCCTCGACGATCACCAGAGGTGTACGGCCAGTGTAGGAGATCGCTCCCCACACCATGATGCCTCGGTCGTATGCAGTCCTGATTGTGGCGCTCACCTGCACGGCGCCAAACACGCATACGACCATCATTGGCACCTAGGCAGAAGCGACTCTCATCGCTGAAGACGACACGTCTCCATTCGTCCCACCTATCACGCCTGTCGCGACACCACTGGAGGCGGGCTGCACGATGTTGGGGCGTGAGCGGAAGACGGCCTAACGGTGTGCGGGACCGTAGCCCAGCTTCATGGAGACGGTTGCGAATGGTCCTCGCCGATACCCCAGGAGCAACAGTGTCCCTAATTTGCTGGGAAGTGGCGGTGCAGTCCCCTACGGCACTGCGTAGGATCCTACGGTCTTGGCGTGCATCCGTGCGTCGCTGCGGTTCGGTCCCAGGTCGACGGGCACGTGCACCTTCCGCCGACCACTGGCGACAACATCGATGTACTGTGGAGACCTCACGCCCCACGTGTTGAGCAATTCGGCGGTACGTCCACCCGGCCTACCGCATGCCCACTATACGCCCTCGCTCAAAGTCCGTCAACTGCACATACGGTTCACGTCCACGCTGTCGCGGCATGCTACCAGTGTTAAAGACTGCGATGGAGCTCCATATGCCACGGCACACTGGCTGACACTGACGGCGGCGGTGCACAAATGCTGCGCAGCTAGCGCCATTCGACGGCCAACACCGCGGTTCCTGGTGTGTTCGCTGTGCCGTGCGTGTGATCATTGCTTGTACAGCCCTCTCGCAGTGTCCGGAGCAAGTATGGTGGGTCTGACACACCGGTGTCAATGTGTTCTTTTTTCCATTTCCAGGAGTGTATTTGATAAAGGGCTACAATAATTTATTTTGTAAAGTTATGCTTGTCAGATATGTCCAATCAATTGTAGAAATATTATTTGAATTCTAGTATAATTTTTAGTTGCCTTGTACAAAAAAGTATGTGGATCTACACTGTTGGTTTCAAAGGGGTCAGAGGCCTCTTGTTCTTGAGGCTTTTACATAAAATGTTCACTATTTAGGTGGGTTCCACACTTTAGGAAAATGAAGGGCGACTTGATGATGAGGGAAATTGACGATAGCACTTTCTACTTGCAATGAAAGGTAACATCTTATTTTCCAAATTCAGAAATTTAGTGCATCTAACAAGAGCATGGCATCTAATATCCTGAAGAACATTTGAACAAATTATAGTCTACATTGAGAAAAAGGACACAGGTGTGCGACAGTGCATATTTAAATAAAACGAAACTAAAATTAATGAATGCCACTGAGCCATGCATGACTTTAGATTATGTCTGTTGTACAGTACTGCGTTACACAATTCCAAAAGCAGAAAATGCACAGTGTTGCACTGGTAAGTAGTGTCTACATCTAAATTTATACACCGCAAGCCACCCAACGGTGTGTGGCGGAGGGCACTTTACGTGTCATTGTCATTCCCTCTCTTTCCTGTTCCAGTCTCGTATGGTTCGCGGGAAGAACGACTGTCTGAAAGCCTCCGTGCGCGCTCGAATCTCTTTATTTTACATTCGTGGTCTCCTCTTGAGGTATAAGTAGGGGGAAGCAATATATTCGATACCTCATCCAGAAACGCACCCTCTCGAAACCTGGCGAGCAAGCTACACCGCGATGCAGAGCGCCTCTCTTGCAGAGTTTGCCACTTGAGTTTGTTAAACATCTCCGTAACGCTGTCACGGTTACCAAATAACCCTGTGACGAAATGCGCCGCTCTTCTTTGGATGTTCTCTATCTCCTCCGTCAACCCAGTCTGGTACGGATCCCACACTGATGAGCAATACTCAAGTATAGGTCGAACGAGTGTTTTGTAAGCCACCTCCTTTGTTGATGGACTACATTTTTTAAGGACACTCCCAATGAATCTCAACCTGGTACCCGCCTTACCAACAATTAATTTTATATGATCATTCCACTTGAAATCGTTTCTCACGCATACGCCCAGATATTTTACAGAAGTAACTGCTACCAGTGTTTGTTCCGCTATCATATAATCATACAATAAAGGATCCTTCTTTCTATGTATTCGCAATACATTACATTTGTCTATGTTAAAGGTCAGTTGCCACTCCCTGCACCAAGTGCCTATCCGCTGCAGATCTTCCTGCATTTCGCTACAATTTTCTAATGCTGCAACTTCTCTGTATACTACAGCATCATCCGCGAAAAGCCGCATGGAACTTCCGACACTATCTACTAGGTCATTTATATATATTGTGAAAAGGAATGGTCCCATAACACTCTCCTGTGGCACACCAGAGGTTACTTTAACGTCTGTAGACGTCTCTCCATTGATAACAACATGCTGTGTTCTGTTTGCTAAAAACTCTTCAATCCAGCCACACAGCCGGTCTGATATTCCGTAGGCTCTTACTTTGTTTATCAGGCGACAGTGCGGAACTGTATCGAACGCCTTCCGGAAGTCAAGAGAAATAGCATTTACCTGGGAGCCTGTATCTAATATTTTCTGGGTCTCATGCACAAATAAAGCGAGTTGGGTCTCACACGATCACTGTTTCCGGAATCCATGTTGATTCCTACAGAGTAGATTCTGGGTTTCCAAAAAGGACATGATTCTCGAGCAAAAAACATGTTCTAAAATTCTACAATAGATCGACGTCAGAGATATAGGTCTATAGTTTTGCGCATTTCCTCGACGACCCTTCTTGAAGACTGGGACTACCTGTACTCTTTTCCAGTTATTTGGAACCTTCCGTTCCTCTGGAGACTTGCGGTACACGGCTGTTAGAAGGGGGGCAAGTTCTTTCGCGTACTCTGTGTAGAATCGAATTGGTATCCCGTCAGGTCCAGTGGACTTTCCTCTGTTGAGTGATTCCAGTTGCTTTTCTATTCCTTGGACACTTATTGCGATGTCAGCCATTTTTTCGTTTGTGCGAGTATTTAGAGAAGGAACTGCAGTGCGGTCTTCCTCTGAGAAACAGCTTTCGAAAAAGGAATTTAGTATTTCAGCTTCCTCTGTTTCAATGCCATCATCATCCCGGAGTGTCTGGATATGCTGTTTCGAGCCACTTACTGATTTAACGTAAGACCAGAACTTCCTAAGATTTTCTGTCAAGTCGGTGCATTGGATTTTACTTTCGAATTCACTGAACGCTTTACGCATAGCCATCCTTACGCTAACTTTGACATCATTTAGGTTCTGTGTGTCTGAGAGGTTTTGGCTGCGTTTAAACTTGCAGTGAAGCTCTCTTTGCTTTCGCAGTAGTTTCCTAACTTTGTTGTTGTACCACGGTGGGTGTTTCCCGTCCCTCACAGTTTTACTCGGCACGTACCTGTCTAAAACGCATTTTACGATTGCCTTGAACTTTTTCCATAAACAGTCAACATTTTCAGTGTCGGAACAGAAATTTTCGTTTTGATCTGTTAGGTAGTCTGAAATCTGCCTTCTATTACTCTTGCTAAACAGATAAACCTTCCTCCCTTTTTTTTATATTCCTATTAACTTTCATATTCAGGGATGCTGCAACGGCCTTATGATTAACCTAGTTCGGTTGTTGGTGTAACCTCCACCCATAATAATTCACAGGAACTATCCACTTCTACTTCACTACAGGATAAACTAACCTTCATTACTATTGCCAATCCTTCTCATGTTTGTCATTATTATTTGATTTTTTTTACTTTTATTATTATTGCTCATTATTGCTTTTATCATAATCTGTATGTATAGCACCTGCTGTAAAAATACTGCCAGCATTTAATTTATTAGGTCTTAGTCATGTTTATCATTACATTTTTTTACTGTTATTATTATTGCTTTTATCGTAATCTGTATGTATAGCACCTGTTGTAAAAATACTGCCGCATTTACTTTATTAGGTCTTAGTCACTACTCTTTACTCGTATTGTCACTAGAGTAAGCTAATATTCTCATTTAAACTATGGTCATGATGTAACTCTGATGTGTGAAATGCTGCATGTGTGGAACACTGGTCCGATGTAAGAGAGGGCCTGATGGCCCTAACCTGATCAGGTTAAATAAATAAATAAATAAATAAAATACTAACAGAGAGGAACACTCCACCACCGGTTGCATGCAATTTATCCTTTCTAAACACCTTCTGTACCTTTGTAAAAATTACGGCAGAATTTATCTTTGGCTTCAGCCAGCTTTCTGTACCTATAGTGATTTCAGCTTCGGTGCTTTCTATCAGCGCTTGAAGTTCCGGTACTTTACCAACGCAGCTTCGACAGTTTACAATTACAATACCGATTGCTGCTTGGTCCCCGCATGTCCTGACTTTGTCCCACACCCGTTGAGGCTGTTGCCCGTTCTGTACTTGTCCGAGGCCATCTAACCTAAAAATCCGCCCAGCCCACGCCACACAACCCCTGCTACCCGTGTAGCCGCTTGTTGCGTGTAGTGGACTCCTGACCTATCCAGTGGAACCCGAAACCCCACCACCCTATGGCGCAAGTTGAGGAATCTGCAGCCCACACGGTCGCAGAACCGTCTCAGCCTCTGATTCAGACCCTCCACTCGGCTCTGTACCAAAGGTCTGCAGTCAGTCCTGTCGACGATGCTGCAGATGGTGAGCTCTGCTTCCATCCCGCTAGCGAGACTGGCAGCCTTCACCAAATCAGGTAGCCGCCGGAAGCCAGAGAGGATTTCCTCCCATCCATAGCGACACACATCATTGGTGCCGACATGAGCGACCACCTGCAGATGGGTGCACCCTGTACCCTTCATGGCATCCGGAAGGACCCTTTCCACATCTGGAATGACTCCCTCCGGTATGCACACAGAGTGCACATTGGTTTTCTTCCCCTCTCTTGCTGCCATATCCTTAAGGGGCCCCATTACGAGCCTGACGTTGGAGCTCCCAACTACCAGTAAGCCCACCCTGTTTGTGTAGGTTTAATCTATCAAGTTGCGCAATGGATTGATCCTACAAGTACCCTTTGGCTTCTGCAAGAAACCATTTCCACCTCACACTACTACAGAGGTCAGACAGATGCTCCTAATGTACCAACAAGAACTGCTTGAAAAACATTCAACAACAAATTTCTTCTGGAATCATCCACTGTAGGACAAAGACACAAAAAGAGCGACAACGGAATGGCTCCTTTTTCAGGAAAAGCTGCAAGGGTATATCATTTGCTGTCTTCCCTCACTCCTCTGGCTCTTTGTGTCAGAAATATTCCGCCAATCATTGTTGCTCTTTTAAATGGGAGAATGACGTTTCGTTTAAGTCGATCAATGCCGAAATATGTAGCATCTCCTTTAGGCATATACTGCCCTCCTGTGAGAACTCCCACACAACGTAGCGGAATTTGTTGTTAAGTCGAACACAGGGATCGTTGTCCCTTCACTCTGGCAAAAGCTGTCTTCTCCCTGGGGGTCGTAGCAGCCGAAGTAGGTGTGCGCCGACCCACTGCTCTGAAGGGACGGGCCTCTCAGCGGGCCAGCCGCCTCCCTAGAACGAAAATCCCTGTGGCCGTCATGTTGTGTATGCCAGCCTCGACTTTTTCAACCTCGGTGCGCACTTGCGATTTACTTATTAGATTTGCATGAATTCATCCAAAATTGAATCTACCTTATCGAGTTTGGGTTTGAATGAAGCGTCTTGAATACGATTCTGAGCATGGAATATGTAAGAAATGAAGGTCAGTAGACTACGCCACCTTACAGTAGTACCTAGATATATCTTTAACCGTTTGGTGCATACTGCTCTGCAGTACGCATCTAGTAGGTCATCAACTACAGTTCTGGATGTTTCTGGCAAATGCCATTTCATCGCCAGCTGATGAAGGCATTTTCTTGTCCGTGATGGGGTTGTACAGCTGTTGCTGCATCTTGCATCTTGGTCGCCAAACGCCTCGATCCCGCCAATCTTCCTCATTCTCGTCTGTACCTCCTCTCTCATCGCTTCTTGGAGACCCTGTGGCCTACCTTTTCGTCACCTTCCTCTTCTTCTCCTTCCAGGAGGTTGCCATGAAAGTGCTCTCTTTGGGCATCCGTCTTTTATTCTTTTGGCATGCTGTAACACATCTAGCTATCTTTCTTCCATTCTGTCTGTAATACTACAATGGGCGTCTAACCTTTCTGTTATTTCCTTATTTGTTATGCGGTCAGGTCGGGAAGTTCTACGTGCTCTTCTCATGTGGTCGTTTCTTCTGTGAATTCTCAACATCCATTGCCATAACTTGCTATCAGCGGCACGATGGATTTGTTTAGTCATATTTTTACCTTTAACCTGGTTTTTGAGGGTCAAAGTATCATATGAAGCAATTGTATGACAAATACTTTTTCGTGTGTTTTACTAGTGCAAATTATGTTGACCAGATTTCAAAGAGGACATACTGGGATACTTGTGTTTATAATTCCTCATTAACTTTATTGCAACACTTATGCTTGCCTTTCTTGACAATTATTGTAATATTTTGAAAACAATAATAGGCCTATGACAATGCTGCAGCTGAAAAACCCATAGCAAGAATGCATGCTTATTTTGTGAACTGGAAAGGAAAATTTAGCTACATTATACACAACCAAAATTCTTTCCTTCAGGAATAAAATGACAGATATACAATTTTTATTGTTATAAACTGGACATATTTTCTGCTATGTTTACTTACTAACTGTTTTAAATATTAACAGTTTGTTAACCATAAAAACTATGTAATATTACTAATCAATAATCAGATACACATTATATATTTCATCCTAAGATTTATCTCCACTATTTTCATGAGAAGGATGAATTCATTCTAACAGTTTCTTGTTACAAAGAAGATAATCGTAAAATTCTGTGCAACATACATTGGAATAAGTTTTCACAGTAACAATAGCTGCCTTTTTTCCTTTAATATTTCATCAAACGAACATATCTGCCCGGGTATTTTCATCAGACACCACCCTTTCCGAGTTAAATGTCCACATTCCCTGACTAATGTAGGTAGTAACTTTGTCCGCACAGTTGATTGATCATATGATGAGTTTCACATCTAAGTCAGAACTGTTGTCAGTTGTTCCAGCTATCGGTAGACTTGAAGTATTGTCATTGTGTGAGTGAAACCAGGCAACAATGCGCCGCCCTTTTGTTTGACTGCAGACTGTTAGGAAAAGCATGCACACATGTCGAAAAATATTCAATAAGCAATGCTAACACACACTGCGTAACCCACATTCTTCATCAAACTGATTTCCATAAGGCTACTGCCCCGTCAGCAAAGATGGTTTAAGTGATGCCTTTTTACAACTGTTTTGGCTTTGGTTTCACTTGTCTCGAAGTCCATGAAATGGAAGGTCGGCAAGTTGGGGGTGGGGTAGGGAATACCTGCTTTTCTTATCAACATGTCTCTTATTGTTTCTTCAGGCATAAGTACAGTTAAGCCAAATGCGCTATATATTGTTCACATATACCGGGTGATCAAAAAGTCAGTATAAATTTGAAAACTGAATAAATCACAGAATAATGCATAGAGAGGTACAAATTGACACACATGCTGGGAATGACCTGGGTTTTTATTAGAACCAAAAAAATACAACAGTTCAAAAAATGTCCAACAGAGGGCGGTTCATCTGATAGCAATAATTAGCATAACAAAGTAAAACAAAGCAAAGACGATGTTCTTTACAGGAAATGCTCAATATGTCCAACATCATTCTTCAACAATAGCTGTAGTCGAGGAATAATGTTGTGAACAGCACTGTGAAGCATGTCCAGAGTTATGGTGAGGCATTGGCGTCGGATGTTGTCTTTCGGCATGCCTACAGATGTCGGATGATAACGATACACTTGCGACTTCAGATAACCCTAAAGCCAATAATCGCACAGACTGAGGTCTGGAGACCTGGGAGGCCAAGCATGACGAAAGTGGCGGCTCAGCACATGATCATCGCCAAACGACGCGCGCAAGAGATCTTTTCCACATTTATCAATATGGGGTGGAGCGCCATCCTGCATAAACATCGTACGTTCCAGCACGTATTTTTTTCAGCCAGTTTTGGGATGATGCGATTCTGTAACATATCAGCATACCTGTCACCCCTCTCGGTAGCAGATACAAAACCAGAATCATGCATTTCCTCGAAGAGAAAAGGCCCCATAAGGGTAGATGTGGTAAATCCAACCCATACCGTGTCTTTCTCGTCGTGCAGTGGAGTTTCCACAACAGTTCTAGGATTTTCGGTAGCGCAAATTCTGCAGTTGAAGGTGTTGACAGACCCTCGGAGCGTGAAATGAGCTTCGTCGGTCCACAGCACGTTACTCAACCAATTGTCATCTTCCGCCATTTTATGAAACGCTCACACCACAAATGCCCTCTGCTTCACTAAGTCGCCAGGTAACAGTTAATGACGCCGATGGATTTTGTACGGATAGCATCAGAGGGTACGCCTAAGTTCCAACCAAACAGTGGTGCATGGAATGCCGGTGCGATGTGCGACTGCACGAGCGCTGTGCATAGACGAACACGCTCCAGTCTCCATTTCGTCCTGAACTGTCTCGGCAGCATTACGCCTTGTGCTCGGTCGGCCACTACGGGGTCTATCGTCTAAACAACCCGTGGCTTCGAACTTCGAAATCATTCTCGCCACAGCTGCATTTGTCAACGGACCTTTACCCGTTCGAATCCCCTTCCTATGGCGATAGGATCGTAACGCTGAACTAGCACATTCCCCATTCTGATAATACAGCTTCACTAAAATCGCCTTTTAAGGTAATGTCAACATGCTGCGACTGCTGGCGCATCTGATTCTCTCTCTCATTACAGCTCCTTTTATATACGATTGTCATGCGCAGTCACTGACGTTTTGCTGTCCAGCGCTATCTGTCGGCCATTTTGTGAACTGTGTTTTTTTGTTCTACTAAAACCCCATGTCATTCCAAGCAAGTGAGTCAATTTTTACCTCTCTATCTATATTAATCCGTGGTTTATTAAATTTTCAAATGTATACTGACTTTTTCATCACTCGGTATATTTCTATAACGTGCTACTTCTAGGAAATTTGTTTTCCACAATATTTAATTAAATAAGGAATGTTATTAACTGCATTTTGATTTTCTCCGGACACAGGGACACTTGTGTGAAAACCAGGATTGTCCCAGCAAAACCGGGACGTGTGGTCAGCCGAGTGTAAACAAACACTGTTGGTGTGGACACTAAGAGAACAAAATTTCATCTCTTCAGATGACCCGGCGTCCGTGTTTTGTTTTAGAGCGGCAGCGCCAACGGCAGAGCGCGGAAGCTGTCGTGGCGCGTGCGCAGTGCGGCCCGCCGTCTGCACTGGTGTCTGCGCGTGCGCAGTACGACGCCCACCCCTGGAGTGGCTGAGGCTGGCGGCGGCGGCAGTGCAGGGGACAGTGGCGGCTGGTGCCTGCAGGACCGCGTGGCGCTCGTCGCCTTCCCCGTCTGCTTCCTCGTCTTCAACGTGGCCTACTGGAGCGCACACCTCTCCATCCACCAGAAGGAGCACATCGCCTGCAAGCCCGCCACCTGAACACATCGGGCAGCACCAAGGAGTCCCTGTTCCTGGGGCAGTGTTCCAGACGATATAAGAATGAAAAGACTGAAATTAATGCCACTAGTCGCCTAGAATAAGATGTCTCTCTAATTTCTGTCTGTATATGGATCCCAGAACTTCTCAACAAAATGTAGTAGTGTGAAGTGAGTGCTTGTTGATGGTGGAAGCACCAGTTGCAGTTTTCTTTGAAGGGAAAACCCCAGAATGAACGGAGAATAGACCACTAACATTAGCATCTCTGTAGTCATTATCAACCTTTCCATAGAAGGAAAAAAATAAAAGCAATAAACTTATCCGAGAAATTCTACATCTGAAGTTCGAAATATGTCACACCCTCTTCGAGAACAATACATTGTTAAGGCGCCTCTCACAGGTCGTGTAAACCTACAGGGAGTCCCGAAAAGGACTCCCTGATTTCAAAATTAAATATCTGGACAACGAAGATCGGTAGAGGAATCCAGTAAACGGTATGTTTATTGTGAAAGCTGTAAGAAGTTTATACAGCAGTTTGAAATAATAGTTACAGAAGCTGCTAACAGATGGCGCTGTAATCGCCATACGTAATGCCTAGTATAAATAGTAATCTGAAGCCCAGAGCGATGAGTTCCACTGTTGAAACGTGAAAGGAGGTTAGCGTACCGAAGGAAGAGATTAAAACCATGTACTCCATTGAACAACGCGTTTTTCTGGTGCTGGAGTATCACAGGTTAGAAGAGAGTCCTACGGCAACAAGGCTAAGTTTTCAAGCACGATTTAATGTTCCAAAAGGACCCGATGCGAAATCCATTCGTAAGCTCTCGCAAAATTTCAACGAACAGGCACCGTAACTGATTATGTTTGTGGGCATGTTGGCCGCAAGCAAATCGCAGTTACGCCTGAAAATATCGCCACAGTTTTTGGAATTATTCAGCAAAATCCAATGTCATCCGTCCGTAGAATTGTATCTGAGACTGGTTTGAAGCGTTCCAGCACGCAGAAAATACTGAGAAAGAGCCTACACATGTATCCATTCAAAATTCAAACGCACCAGGCCATCCATACCCGTACGAGCTGTGCAACAGAGGGTTGCCTTTGCTAATCAGATGCTCACAATGTTTGACAGTGAAGGATTTGATGTTGGCTGCATCTGGTTTACAGATGAAGCACACTTCCACCTGAATGGATACGTGAATAAGCAGAACTGGCGATTTTGGGGTTCCGAAAAGCCATATTGGTGTGAAGCGAAACCCCTGTATTCTCCTAAAGTTACTGTGTGGGCTGCAGTATGCAGCAGAGGCATTATTGGCCCGTTTTTCATTCGAGAAACGATCACTGGTGCACGTTACGAGGCAATTTTGGAACAATTTGTCGCCACACAGCAAGCGTTCGGGTACTGAATGGTTTATGCAAGATGGAGACCAAACCGAACAAGTGTTTCGTTTTCTTGAGGAATACTTCGGGAATCGAGTCATTGCTTTGGAATATACCAAATTTACTGGTGCAGGCATGGGTTGGCCTCCATATTCACCGGATTTGACTCCCTATGACTTTTTTTTGTGGGGCACAGTGAAAGACATGGTCTACCCGAAGCATCCCGCCACGCTGGACGAGCTTGAATCGGCGATCTCTGTGGTATGTGAATCCATTTCGGTTGAGACACTACGAAATGTGATGGCGAATTTCATTCTTCGTTTGCGCCACCTCTGTAATGCCAATGGTGAACATTTTGAAAACATTGTGATGTGATTGTTAACAAAGATTGTTTTCATACGATTATTTCACTTATGTATGCTGATATGAGCTGTACAGCTTACAGCGCCATCTGTTAGCAGCTTTTGTAAGTATTATTTCAAACTGCTGTATCAACTTCTTACAGCTTTCACAGTAAACATACCGTTTACTGCATTCCTCTATCGATCTTTGTTTTCGAGATATTTAATTTTGATATCAGGGAGTCCTTTTCTGGACACCCTGTATGTGGACGAGGATGTGGTGACTTCGACCATAGAATTCCTCGTCCCACTACACTGCAGAGCTTGAAATGAAGAATCTTACCATCTCATATTGTTGCCTCATGGAGAGGGACGTGGCCAATGAGATGTGGCATCGGTCTGCATCATAAGCAGAACGTAGAGCCGCTATATTGTATGGAGATAAATTCCTTATTTCGTGTTTTTTTCCTATAGAGTACGTGGTATGAGTATAAGCTGTTTCAGCATACTGACAATCTCTCGAAATCGTGTCGTTTTAGGTAAGTTTTGTTATAATAAAACTGACAGGAAACTGCATATCAGTAGCTAAAGGCTTCCCGTATTCGATGGTTTTTGGTGTATTGGGTAGTGTTTTATGAAAGTATACCGTTTCAGTGCTACAGCACAATTATGATCTATCATAAGCGCGTCGTTTTGAGTACAATTTGTCACAGTTAAAAATCATAATGACATTTTTACATACAGGGTGGTCCAAAAGTCTGGAAACACCCTCATAAAATTCAAATGGAGTAGCAAACAAGGAAACAGAGTTCCTACACACGAGGAACGTGGAGGGGGAAACTTTATAGGCTATGCCACCAACATGACGGCCAACTTGAAAGCCGCCATCTTGGATTCAACTCCAAAATTTCAAATGGGAATGTGCTCGTGTGACATATCAAACAGATAGAGAATTTCACCAGAAAAACAATGCCGTTGTTATTTTAAGCATAGCTTTATTCATTCTCGGGTTATAGCAAATTACGTGCGGCAGCAGTGGGACGCTCGGCAGCGTGAGTATTACGTACTGAGAAGTCAAAATGGAGACTGATACGGTGGATAGTGAGTATCCCATGCCTGATATGTTACATGTGTTTAACTGTTAGGTATCATTTACTCATGTTAACGTTTCAATCATTGCTCCCTTATTTACAGGTTACAAAACGTCCTTAACACATGAAGAACGCATTGAAATCATCTTGATATCAGGAGAAAGAAGCACATGGGATGAGGATTTCAACAGTCGTCACCCAACCAGACAGCCCATCACTCACAGCGCAGTTGCCGAGCTTTTGGCCAAATTCCGAGCAACAGGTTCTGTCGGAGATAAACCAAAATCCACCACCGATTAAGCAACAACAATGAGCGTGTTGGCATCATTTAGCAAGAGTCCGCAACGGAGTACTCGTCGCCTGTCACAAGAATGAGTGGTTAGCCATACCTCCATACTGACCGAGCGAGGTGGCGCAGTGGTTAGCACACTGGACTCGCATTCGGGAGGACGACGGTTCAATCCCGTCTCCGGCCATCCTGATTTAGGTTTTCCGTGATTTCCCTAAATCGCTTCGGTCAAATGCCGTAATGGTTCCTGTGAAAGGGCACGGCCGATTTCCTTCCCAATCCTTCCCTAACCCGAGCTTGCGCTCCGTCTCTAATGACCTCGTTGTCGACGGGACGTTAAACACTAACCACCACCTCCATACTGCGAATTTTATCGCAGCACAAATGGCACCCGTACAAAATTCAGCTGCTCCAACACCTGAACGAGGAAGGGCCAGACCGTCGGGTACAGTTCGCAGAATGGGTGATGCAGCAGCTGCAGATAAACCCACGTTTCCCCTATCAGGTGCTGTTCAGTGATGGAGCCAATTTCTTTATAATGGTGAAGTGAACAAGCAAAATCACAGATACTGGGCCGACACAAACTCGTACTGGACTGATGCTTCCAAAACGGTCGACTCACAAAAAGTCATGGTCTGGTGTGGTGTGTGGGGTACCAAAGTCGTTGGACCTTTTTTTATTGATGGTACGTTAACAGCCAACGGTTATCTGAGGCTATTGCATGAAGAAGTGTTTCCCTCTTTGTTAACGGAAAACGGGACATTTCCGGCATTCTTCGAGCATGATGGAGCCCCACCACATTACGGGCACAATGTGCGAGGATATCTGGATGTGCAGTTCCCTCAAAAGTGGACTGGTCGTAGGGGTGCTGTGGAGTGGCCACCACCTTCAGCAGATTTGACTCCTTTCGATTTTTCTCTTTGGGCTCATGGCAAAGCACTGGTTTATTCTGTGAAAATACGGGTTTTGCATGATCTAAAGCAGCGCATTGTTGGTGCGTGTGGTCAAATTCAGCCAGATGTGTTAGTCAAAGTTCATGAGGACTGGGTTCCGAGGATAGCCTTAACAATCCAACATAATGGACAACATATTGGCCCATTCCTATGACTGTTGGTGGTCTCTCGGGACTGTGTAACATCGGTTTAATGTCTCTTCGGCGCATAACACACATGCTGCCGAGCGTCCCACCGCTGCCACGTGTAATTGGCTATACCCAGAGCATGAATAAAGCTATGCTTGGAATAATATTTGGATGTTATCAGGGTGTTTCCGGACTTTTGGACCACCCTGTATATTCGGTATACAGTGAGGGTTGCAGCAGAAGATAGCATCTTGAAATCTCAAGAGAAAAGTAGCAGGTTCGCGTCTAGCTACTTCCGATTTCGTTTTCCGCCTCTTGTTTTCTAAAAGCTTTAGGGTAATTCTTATTAATTTAATAGAGGCATTACCTGCAGTTGGTGGATGTTACTTATTGTAAATAATGTATTTGCTGCAACTCTTGTTTTATAGGCCAACGACTGAAACATTTTCCGGACGTTGGGGCCGAGCGGTTCTAGGCGTTTGAGTCTGGAACCGAGCGACCGCTACCGTCGCAGGTTCGAATCCTGCCTCGGGCATGGATGTGTGTAATGTGCTTAGGTTAGTTAGGTTTAAGTAGTTCTAAGTTTTAGGGCACAGATGACCTGAGAAGTTAATTCCCATAGTGCTCAGAGCCATTTTAACTATTTGACTGAAACATTTCCCTACTGGCAACAAATCGTAATGTGACTGTTGGTTTGTCAGAAAGTAAGCTCAACTTACATCCTGGAACTTTTTGGCATTATAAAATTTTGTGGTGGTCCAAAAGTCTTCTCTTCCATTCGATTGAAATTATGAAACGAATCCCGATCTTGCAACCTACGTGAAGTACGTTGTTTCAGAGTGATTTTAACATACAGCATCGTTCATATGAGTATTATGCATGCCAGAACTGACATCAGACTCTATAGTTTAACTATATTCAATTTAAAAGCGAAAATGAGATGGAGACTCAGCTGAGTTAACGAATAATTCTACTAGAGCGTATCTTCGGTCGATGTATAGCATTGTGTAATGATTCTTTCTATCAGCAATTCGCTGTTCAAGCCATCAACTAGTACAGAATCTTCTTCGCGATTTTATACACACTTCTTTGACAATCGCTAACAATTAACGCAGCTGGGACACGCGCGTTCCTTTTTGTAAAGGAACTGTGTCATATGTGCACCGCATGCAGGCAAGAACTGCCATTGGAGAGCGCTGCAGTCGCAAATCACGATGAGGAGTACATTACGTTCCGTGAGATGCAGCAGGTCGTAACCTAGCAGGCAGCAACCACAACGGACACTACGTCTGGCGTGCTTCACGATGAGAAACATGTCCCGCGTGAGGACAGCTTTACTGTTGTGAAACAATTCTAGCCGCCCGCAGTGGCCGAGCGGTTCTAGGCGCTTCAGTTCGGAACCGCATTGCTGCTACGCTCGCAGGTTCAAATCCTGTCTCGGGCATGGATGTGTGTTATGCCTTTGGGTTAGTTAGTTAGTCAGATGTTAAGTCCCATAGTGCTTAGAGCCATTTGAATTTTAAAACAATTCTATAGTTTAATGATACCCCATGTACTCGTATGTATCATCGGCAAATATTCATATTTTTGACGAACTTTTTCTGGTTGTTTATGGAGCGTATGGGATGCAAGCACTATCCAGCATATAGAATTCTGAGGAGAGAGGAATGTTGCGAGCAACAAGCTCTGAATACCCTACGCTGTGCTGCTGTCACACAAATGCTGTGTGTTTCCTACATACGCAGAAGTAACAGATTAGAGATTAGATTAGAACTTGTTCCATAGATCATGAATCCGACTCTAAAGTAATGATGTGGAACGTTTCAGGTTAATATAAGGTGTCTATACAAGATATTACATTACACAAAATATTACATAACACTTAATATTTTTTGGGGTGGGGGGCAAGGGGGGGGGGGGGAAATTACCCACTTACTGTATCCGGAGTTGCCATTAAGAAATTCTTTTAATTTCCTTTTAAATACTATATGGGTATCTGTCAGACTTTTGATGCTGTTAGGTAAGTGACCAAAGACTTTTGTGGCAGCATAATTTACCCCCTTCTGAGCCAAAGTTGGATTTAACCTTGAGTAGTGAAGATCATCCTTTCTCCTAGTGTTGTAGTCATGTACACTGCTATTACTTTTTAATTCGTTCGGATTCTTAATAACAAATTTCATAAGTGAATATATAGGGTGATTCAAAAATGCATGTAAATATTTTAAGGGTGTATTTGTGAGGTAAATATAAGACAAAAATGTTCTATACAATTTTTGCTATACTTGGCTTATTACAGAGTTATGAACAAAACATGATAATACATTCAATACAACGTAAAGTATTTACTTCCCAGAGTTCACAGTTTAATTACAGTGCATTTGGACTAAAAACGCAAACTGGTAAATAAACGTGACGTAACAAACTGAAACAATTCCTCGCGAATACTGTATTACTTTAGTTCTTGTTGATTGAACTAAATCAATGCAAAATAACTAAGGAAAATACGTGAAGAATTTACAGACTGTACTGTACTGTATTTGCACAAATATTAATGCAATGCATGTTCAAAATGCTGTCCCTGAACTTGCAGACAGACCCGTGCTCGTCGCCACAATGATCTCTGCACATTACACAGTCCGTTCAACTCTCCACGAATAATTTCACAACCACCTTCAATTCTTTGTTGTAGCACTTCTCTGTTCGGTACTGCAGAAGAATACACCAATGTCTTTAGTCGGCCCCATAAATAAAAGTCTAAAGGGTTCAGGTCAGGTGATCTGGCTGGCCAAGCAATTGGTCCTCCGCGACCTATCCATCGATGTGGATACGCATCATTGAGGTACGCCCTTACGTTGCGGCTGTAATGGGCAGGAGCACCATCGTGCATAAACCACAAGGTGGCTCGTGTTGCAAGAGGGACATCCTGTAACAATCCAGGCAATTCCCCCTCCAAAAATTCGCGGTAAGCGTGCCCAGTCAACCTTGGAGGTAGAACATGAGGTCCGAGTAAGTCATTCCCCACAATACCACACCAAATGTTTATGGAGAATTGATGTTGATATCCACGCACAATTCTCGCGCCAGGATTCTCGACAGCCCACTGGTGCATATTATGCGAATTGATTACACCCGCACGAGTAAACATGGCCTCATCTGTGAATAATATGCGCCGAATGAACATTGGATCATTCAAATGACGCTCTTGTAACCACTGGCAGAATTTCTGACGGCGAGGATAGTCTGCAGGTGTCAAATCGTGCACTTTGTGCAGGTGAAATGGATGCAACTGTTGTCTCCGAAGCAGCCGCCATACAGTAGATTGTGGAAGTCGTACAGCTGCACTAATTTGTCTCGTACTGATGGCTGGATCTTGGTCTACCAGGTCCAAAACGTGTTCCTCGACGTTCACTGCATGCTCAAGTGGTCGACCTGAATGTGGCCCAGGACGAATGCCATACTCCCGCATACGTCTGTCCACAGATACAAACGTCTGATGACTTGGTAACCGTCGTCTTGGAAACAGCTCACTGTACCTTCGTCTTGCTGCAAGTGCGTTTCCATCTGCTGCACCATACACAAGTTGCATATCAGCATACTCACTTTTTGAGTACATCATGTGCACGAAACCTGTAGCCTTCCGACGATGAATGAACGACAGGAAGTACGTTTCCGTTACCAACAACATCAGCGCCATCTTCTGTACAGTAGGAGTAAACAGCAATTGCAAACACAAACAAACACTATTCATGCAGTTTCGAATCAACTGTTGGGAGATACGTATGTGCATTACGTACCAGAATATGGCATCCTGCTGCTTGCACTGACGTCGTTTTGATACGGACATGACTTTCGTATTTTAACGATAACTCTGGAATTAAACGTTTATGGAAAAACATTTATAGAACATTTTTGTCTTATATTTACCTCACAAATATACCCTTAAAATATTTACATGCATTTCTGAATCACCCTGTATACACTCCTGGAAATTGAAATAAGAACACCGTGAATTCATTGTCCCAGGAAGGGGAAACTTTATTGACACATTCCTGGGGTCAGATACATCACATGATCACACTGACAGAACCAAAGGCACATAGACACAGGCAACAGAGCATGCATAATGTCGGCACTAGTACAGTGTATATCCACCTTTCGCAGCAATGCAGGCTGCTATTCTCCCATGGAGACGATCGTAGAGATGATGGATGTAGTCCTGTGGAACGGCTTGCCATGCCATTTCCACCTGGCGCATCAGTTGGACCAGCGTTCGTGCTGGACGTGCAGACCGCGTGAGACGACGCTTCATCCAGTCCCAAACATGCTCAATGGGGGACAGATCCGGAGATCTTGCTGGCCAGGGTAGTTGACTTACACCTTCTAGAGCACGTTGGGTGGCACGGGACACATGCGGACGTGCATTGTCCTGTTGGAACAGCAAGTTCCCTTGCCGGTCTACGAATGGTAGAACGATGGGTTCGATGACGGTTTGGATGTACCGTGCACTATTCAGTGTCCCCTCGACGATCACCAGAGGTGTACGGCCAGTGTAGGAGATCGCTCCCCACACCATGATGTCGGGTGTTGGCCCTGTGTGCCTCGGTCGTATGCAGTCCTGATTGTGGCGCTCACCTGCATGGCGCCAAACACGCATACGACCATCATTGGCACCAAGGCAGAAGCGACTCTCATCGCTGAAGACGACACGTCTCCATTCGTCCCTCCATTCACGCCTGTCGCGACACCACTGGAGGCGGGCTGCACGATGTTGGGGCGTGAGCGGAAGACGGCCTAACGGTGTGCGGGACCGTAGCCCAGCTTCATGGAGACGGTTGCGAATGGTCCTCGCCGATACCCCAGGAGCAACAGTGTCCCTAATTTGCTGGGAAGTGGCGGTGCGGTCCCCTACGGCACTACGTAGAATCCTACGGTCTTGGCGTGCATCCGTGCGTCGCTGCGGTCCGGTCCCAGGTCGACGGGCACGTGCACCTTCCGCCGACCACTGGCGACAACATCGATGTACTGTGGAGACCTCACGCCCCACGTGTTGAGCAATTCGGCGGTACGTCCACCCGGCCTCCCGCATGCCCAATATACGCCCTCGCTCAAAGTCCGTCAACTGCACATACGGTTCACGTCCACGCTGTCGCGGCATGCTACCAGTGTTAAAGACTGCGATGGAGCTCCGTATGGCACGGCAAACTGGCTGACACTGACGGCGGCGGTGCACAAATGCTGCGCAGCTAGCGCCATTCGACGGCCAACACCGCGGTTCCTGGTGTGTCCGCTGTGCCGTGCGGGTGATCATTGCTTGTACAGCCCTCTCGCAGTGTCCGGAGCAAGTATGGTGGGTCTGACACACCGGTGTCAATGTGTTCTTTTTTTCATTTCCAGGAGTGTATATTGGGAGGCTACAGTGAAGATCCCAAGCTCTTTAAATAAGTGTCTGCAGGATAATCTTGGATGAGCTCCAGCAATTATTCTTATCACACTCTATTGTACAATGACCACTGTTTCACTCAATGATGAGTTACCCCAGAATATGATGCCATAAGAAAGCAGATAATGAAAATAGGCATGGTGAGCTAATTTCAAAAATGGTTCAAATGGCTCCGAGCACTATGGGACTTCACATCTATGGTCATCAGTCCCCTAGAACTTAGAACTACTTAAACCTAACTAACGTAAGGACAACACACAACACACAACACCCAGTCATCACGAGGCAGAGAAAGTCCCTGACCCCGCCTGAGCCAATTTACTGAGATGTATATCCCCAAAGTTTGCAATGACTAATAGCGTAAGCAGCTGAACTCAAACGTTTCAGCAGATCTTCAGTGTGTTTTTTCCAGTTCAATCCCTCATCAATGCATACACCTAGAAATTTTGAATATACCTTAGCTACCGATTTCTGATCGAATTCTATATTTATTAATGGTGTCATTCCATTTACTGTGTAAACTGTGTTTTGTCAAAGTTTAATGAGAGCCCAGTTGCAGATAATCACTTAATGATTTTCTGAAAAACATCATTTACAATGTCACCAGTTAATTCTTGCCTGTTTTGTGTGATAGCTATACTTGTATCATCGGCAAAAAGTACCAGCTTTGCATCTTCGTGAATGTAGAACGGGAAGTCATTAATATGTATTAAGAACAGCAGAGGACTCAAGACCGAAGCTTGCGGCACCGCATTCTTGATTGTCCCCAGTTTGCGAAATCACCAGTATTTTGCAGATTACGTGAACTGCTTATTTCAACTTTCTGCACTCTTCCAGTTAGGTATGATTTAAACCATTTGAGCGCTGTCCCACTCATACCACAGTACTTGAGCTTATCTAAAAGTATTCCAGGATTTTCACAATCAAAAGCCTTTGAGAGATCACAAAAAATCTCAACAGGTGACTTCCGGTTACTCAGAGCATTTAATATTTCATTAGTGAAAGTATATATAGCCTTTTCTGTTGAAAAACCTTTCTGGAAACCAAACTGACATTTTGTTAAAACTTTATTTTTACTAAGGTGGGAAGCTACTGTACAATGAATTACTTTTTCAATAATTTTGTATAAGGCAGTCAGAAGAGAGATTGAGCACTAGTTGAAGTAATGAACATTACAATATTTTGAGAAAAAAGTCTAATTGGCACGTTTGTTTACAACAATGGCACTAATTGTGACGATAGTCTACAGCACATAATGACATTCACTGTGTATGTGTACTGTAGTAATGGATAGTATACTATCAAAACGTGACTGTTTGTTGGATACCTAAGATTGGAAGTGGCCATACACAAGGAGCCCAAAGCATTCTTCATACTATCTGTTTCATCTACTAAGAACTAGGAGGACTAGTTCCATTAAGAGTAGTTTCCACAGTTAATATACTTACCTTATTATTCAGAACAGTTGTCTTACGCAGAAGTAAAGCTCCTTGCATTCACTGATGTTTTCTGTACACGTGAGAAGAGCAGTGCAGCTTCAGAAGATTGGCAAGCGTGAGAGATGCTAGAAACTTACTCGAAGTACTAGGAGAGAGGTGAACAGTCTCATTAATTTTAAAGGCCCTACCTCCTAATTCAGCTGAATACCGAAACTTCAAGTCAGAGTTGCGTATATTAAATTTTTGATGGGTTGTTGTTAATGTGAAAACATTATTTAAGGATCATAAGTTAAGAAATACTGGAGAGAAAAGAAAATGAATGAATGACTCACACTTTAAGCAAGAAGCCAGTGTCAAAGGGTGGAAAAGTGTTGGATGGAACAGGAATCGATACACGAGTCAGACAAGGATGTTTCATTTCACCTACTTTGTTTAAAATCTACCTGGAAGAGACCATAGTTGGAACAAGAGGAATATTTGTGGGAAGCAAAACGATCCAGTATATGCAATTCGTTGGTGACATTGTGAAGTTGATAGAATCGAAGAAGGTGCTTCACGAAATTGCTGAAGAATAAATAGCAAATGCAAGGAACTGGTAACGAAAATAGAAAAGAAACAGACAAAAACTATGACACTGCAATGAAAAGGAGAGAAGGTCAAAATCATGATAGTGCCACAACACTGTAGCAGATTGTAAAGTTCAAGAACTTGGCAAGTACTATAATGGAAAACCTAAACTTTATAAGGCAAGTAAGATCAAGTATAGCGACAGCCAAGAAAGATTCAACAGAAAGAGGAAACACTGAACAAATAACCCGAGGTAAATATTGCCCAAATGGAGCATAGAGTTGCATTCCTAATGTGGGGTTTGCAAGAGATTGAGCTACAAGGGTTCATGCTAAAAGGAATTCACCTTATTAACTAAAGTCAGAGAGGAACTTGGTTGTCTGCAATCTCCTACTAGGATTATAGGACTGGAGGATGATAAGGAGAATAAGAAACTCAGAGCATACAATTAACTACTAAGGATACTCTGAATCTCAATTACAAAAACGTCTTCCATTGGAGGCATGCTTCTACATTAGTACCCAATCCTTCCACAGACACAGCAATTGTTTATCATCCTCCTCTCTGCTTAAGGGAACTCACATGTGAATAAGTGTTAGAAGTTGAATTTTAAATTTTTGTATTAAAATTCTCTGCAGTTTTCTGACCAAGGAAAAGTCTATTTTGATGAACACTTCACGAAAGGAAGTTCCAAAACTAAAGAAATTTAAAAGTGGCTACACACATAATAACGCATTCATTCATGGAAACACCTCTGTTTAAAACGGAACTTGGTTCTCAGTTGCTTTTTTTTAATCTTTTATCTCTAATGTTGGTTAACGTGTGAAAGCATCATGGCTGCTTCACTTTTGTGTACACAGAGATTTCAGTAATTGTTTTGACATTAACACATGCATAATTGCGTAGCCTTCCGCGGCCAGAGTCAGTCGACATAAAAGTTGTCTGAGTAGGATACCGCGTAGCTAGAACGCACCAGAAGACCCAAAAGAAGGCCGCTGCAACCGTGACCGAAACGTTGGCTTTCTCCAGCAGTAGTTTTATACAATATGACGCGTTACCACAACCAGAAAAATTTATGTCGATTAATACATCTGTGTACAGTGATGTAATGGAATTAGTTGTGTAAGCCCTTACCAAAAACTACAAAAAGATTATATGTATTTTAATAGTAATAAAAATCTTTTAAAATATCTCAAATTAAATTTTATGAGCACTCCGTCTTCAGGCCACAAGTGGCCCATCGGGACCATCCAATCGCTGTGTGATCCTCAGTTGAGGATGCGGATAGGAAGAGCTTGTGGTCAGCACACCGCTCTCCCGGTCGTTATGTAGGTTTTCTATAACCGAAGCGCTACTATTCGGTCGAGCAGCTCCTCAACTGGCATCACGAGGCTGAGTGCATCCCAAAAAATGGCAGCAGCGCATGGTGGCCTAGATGGTCACCCATCCAAGTGCCCGCCACGCCCGACAGCGCTTAACTTTGGTGATACGACAGGAAACGGTGTATCCACTGCGGCAAGGCCGTTCCTGATATTCTATGAGAAAGTCAGCATAGGAAACCTTCTTTCATAAAACATCCATAGGTGAAAACCCAAGTCACGCTGTCTGCCTACTTGGCAGTGATGGGACCTACAACCACCTGTATTCTTTGCCATTTGCTATAATGGAAGTTGTAAAACCTATTTTTAGGGACCTTAGTGACACAGCCAATAGAGAGGGGTTTACATGGTACACTTAAAAACCAAATGAGAATTTTAAACCGCTGTATATGGGAATAGATACCAAAAACAGTCCTGGTGAAACTAAGTATTTTGAAAATAGGTGTGCTAGAAGCTCTGCTCTGTTCCAGTGGCGGTTCATTGTCAAGGTATAAGGTTGAACTGATGGAGGTGTCTGGAAGACTGTATACTGCCACTGTCGTTAGGTATCCCTTTGAAGCAGAGAAATCAGCGTTGGAAGCTACCAAAGAAGTAATTAATTCTAAAAAAAGGAAAAGAAGGAACAACTGCATCATAAACAAGATGAATACCAAGTTAGGGTGTATTAAGTGTTATGGATTTTAGATATACAAACAGTGTGATTAGAATTTCTTGAAGATTCATATTTGCAAGTTATGGCACACATTCGTTAAAAACTATTAAAAATAGAGAGCTGACGTTTTCTATAATGTTTCATATTTTATGTAAATAAAATGTAGGTCATTCTTATGACTAAGTTGAAAATTAAAGACTTTTTAAAAAATAACTATGAGTGTTTTAAAATTTTTATGTATGAATGCTTGCTGTCTCTTCTTTTGGACACCAAGCATTCATATATATGTAACTGATTCACCTTGATAGGCAAGGAAGGGCCAGCCTTCAGTGCGGCTGCACAGTTACGTTTGACCTCCTGTGGGAAACTAAGTAGCGAGCATGGGTGACATGGGAAGCGTCTGCGGAGATGTGACTGTAGGTGGGAGTGCTGGTCGGCCGACAGGAGTACCGATGTGTTCCACGCAGTTGCGATAAACACTGTATCTGCGTGGCGCAGAGGATCTCGGGTTCGAATCCCAGTCCAGTACACATTTTTCACTCATCGCTGGCGATTCCGCGTCAAGCCCAAACGCTGCTGACATCAACATTTCCTTCCCTTTCTTTTCCTTTAATTTCTCTCCCCTCGACTTTCACGCCACTGAAATGTTTAATAAACATAATTAAAAATTTGTTTGAAACAGCAACCCTTTTTAAAGGCTTAATTGAAAGGTAATGGCGTGAAGAACTAGAAGAAAAACATGAAGCTTCCTCTTTTTTTTATTTCTAGATATCTACTTTTGCTGTACACAAAACATAAATAAAAACAAAGTTTATTTCACTTACAACACAAAATTCAGAAAAAAAGTGTGTGACCGAAAGCTAACATCAAAATGTTCCCAAAAGAGCTGTTAAAAGACAGTAAGCGGTATATGGACTTACAGCTCTTATTCTTCGAGCTACAATATTCAGAAACCTAGCAAATTTTTCAAGATTTGCGTTTGTGTTCATGTACCAGTCCTCTTAATGAAAACCTCACATGAAATCTAAGATCAGCAGAGGACTGTAGCTAACTAATTTGTTCCCAGTGACTCATTTGTTCCGAACTGCCTCTCACTGGCTCCGACATCTAATCCCTTTACTGACTATCTACTGACTGCTGGTAGCTAACTGCCTTTGAATGACTCACCTGTCCCAGACATAACATAATCTTGAAGGGCTTCACATCGCCCCATTAGTTACCCTGGTGTGTTGGTCTTGAGCAGTTCTTCAGAGGCTGATTGGAAGAGATAGGGAGGCTTTGCCTATATAGTCTCGAACTATACCCTAGGCCATTATTGGCTTCTCGTGATGTAGAGTATTCTCCAACATGAGCCCTCTCTCTGTCTTTCTCGCAGCTTCCGCTCTGTCTCATTTCTTACCCCTTTATTGTTCAAAGATCTTCCTTGATTAATTCTGTCACATCCCTTACGTCTTTACTTCCTAACGATCTTGTCTCATTGATTATGTCAGCCTGTGCATTCCTTTATCATCTAAGGACCTTTTCTCATAAATTCTGTCACATTACTCATTTCTGTATGGCCAAGGACCTTCCATCATTAATTACTTATTTGACATGCCCCTTGTCACGCTTCTGGCCCGACTGAGTAACTTGATGTCATGCCTAGCTCTGTCTTTACTTTAGTTGCTCTCAGTACTTTTTCAGGGCCTGGCTTTTCGCTAAGCACATGACAATAGTTTTACGTGGGCATGGACTTGGACATTACTAAGAGATGAGGAATTAAGGCCAGATGCACTGGAAATATGGGTGTGGGGAAAACTAGAAAGTGTGAGCAGGGAATACAGGGTGCGGAACAAAGAGATGTTGAGAAGAGCTGACGAGAACTAAAACCTCTTAGACGCCACAGAAAAAAAGGCAAGTTGGGTAGGCCACAGACTGAGAAGTAAGTGCTAAGAGATGGTAAAGAGAAAGAGTGGGATAGGAGGAAGAAGACACCAACCAACGGACAATGTCAGGAAGGAAAACGAAAATTACGTGAAAGTAAAGAGAACAGCATAAGAAGTGGTGGCCTGGACTCTCCACAAGACAGAATAACCCTATAATGAGCAGCGAAATAGTATGGGACAGTACATTGACATGTACATAACATCAACGGACAGGTTACTGACAGGTCTGCTTCAGTATTGATAAATAGTTAATCTGACGCTGGAAGGAGCACTATTTGGTAGAAATATTAAGGGCGGTCCAAGACTAGAATATGCGAAACAGGTTATGGAAGAAGGAAGTTACATTTACATAGAGACGGAAAGATAGCAGAAGAGAGCAAAAAGTGGAGGTCAGCAGAAATAAGGGTCGAAAGACTGACGACTTTAAAAAATATCGGAATAAACTGACACTTCATTTATAACATTTTATAGAAACCAAAATTACTGTAGTTTGTGTTGCCAATACCAACTCCAAAATACAGTTCATTCTATCCAAAACATTGATGAAATACTGAAAAACTGCTGTGCGTCCATAAAATAAATTAACAAAAAAATTGTATGACGTACACTGGAGCACTTTACTGGTCTGTGGAAATTACATTATGTCAGACTGGAAAGAGGCATTATGAGGCACATACAAAGAAGGGTCTTTGAAATGGGCATAGATCCTTCACCCCACAGGGCGTACAATTAAATTGCTGATAAATATAATCTTCTAGACAACTGACAGAGGATAGTTAGTGTGTAACGAAAAATCATTTACAAAAATTTGAAAACTAGTTTTCGATTTAGGCCTCTTCATATCATTCCACAGATACCTTGAAAATAAAATTTCGTTTATAATAGCTGACATTGAGATGTACAGTTAACTGTTCTCTGCCGCCCAGGATTAGCCAAGCGGTCTTATGGCGCTGCAGTCATGGAATGTGCGGCTGGTCCCGGCGGAGGTTCGAGTCCTCCCTCGGGCACGGGTATGTGTGTTTGTCCTGAGGATAATTTAGGTTAAGTAGTGTCTAAGCTTAGGGACCGAGGACCCCAGCAGATAAGTCACATAAGATTTTACACAAATTTGAACATTTTTGGACAGTTCTCTTCTCATTCGAGCTGTAAATGCAGCCACAAGAGAACTTGCCTTATATTGCATTAAAAATATTTTGTCGGTAATAAACAGAACATGCAGTGTTTTGACATCTGTGATTCGTTGGTAAGACGCCATCCCACGAAGTATTCGAGTAAAGAAACAGTAAGTCATCTGGTGAGGCTCCACCTCCACGCTGTGGCGGCAGCACCGGCGGCGCTGGCAGCGCCACGTGGAAGCTGCCGGCTGCCGATCGTCAATTCGTAATGCCTCGCGCGGCCGCCACGTGGCGCGGTCTGCGGTGGATTATTTACAGAGGTCGTGAAGCCGCCCCCATCCTATGGATGCACGTGTGCTGGCATCAGCTGGAGTCTTGCAGCAACGACCTGCTCTCCCAACAAGTTTACGCACTTCTCCAGTTTCCTCAAACGTTTGCGTGTTAAATAACAGCATCTTAATAAGGAATTGTGGTTCTCCCTTGAGCAAACACTGTTTTTCTAGTATTGCTCCTCATAAATACATTACTGGCCATTAAAATTGCTACAACACGAAGATGACATGCTACACACCCGAAATTTAACCGACGGGAAGATGCTGTGATATGCAAATGATTAGCTTTTCGGAGCATTCACACAATGTTGGCGCCGGTGGCCACACTTACAACGTGCTGACATGAGGAAAGTTTCCTACCGACTTCTCGTGCACAAACAGCAGTTGACCGGCGTTGCCTGGTGAAACGTTGTTGTGATGCCTCGTGTAAGGAGGAGAAATGCGTTGTAACCTCCCCGTCACTTATCGACCTCAGTGACAGTGAAAAATTAAACCGTGTGCACCAAATGGAAATTTGGGGAAAGCAATCGTCACCAAAGTTAATTTGTCTTTAAAGAGGGAGGAAAGGGTTACATCTAAATGAAAGGAAAAATGCAAATGAAATCAGTGGAAATTAATTTTGAGAAAAGGGTAAAATTAATAAAGAAAGTAAATGTGCGGTCGTTATTTTAACAATTAATTGGCGTTAATTAGATATTTGAGATTTGGGGAAAATTACGGTCGCCAGTCCTATGGACAACTACTATAATAACTCAAAATGAAAGATTAATGCACATATTATTAGCACTAAAAGCGTGGCAACTGAAGGTTGACACGTGTTGTGTGAAAACTGAATGTTTGCCAGAAGTAATAAATTTCGTTACACTCTGACTTAATTTAGAAAAGAATTAATAAAACCGGAAAATTGAAAGTTAATTTAGTGACTGACATTAATAGTCAACTTTGTTTCTAAAGCACTACGAAATTCAATAAAATAAGGTTAGTCTTGCGCTACATCAACACTCATTTCAAAACCTACTTGAATCTACGCAATTTAGAAATAAGAGATTTAACTTTGAACTTGAATTAAATGATTCTGAACAATTGACAATAGTAAAATTTAGTACGTACCAAGCTGAGCTGCAGTCTCAGGTAATCTAAAATACGGTAACAAAACTCGCACTCCTAATTTGTGCTTGTGTAATCTAAATATTGTAGCCAGCTATGAATACCTTAACTGAACTTCGAATTTAAAGCAGTGAAATGGAACGATATTACTTTAATACTATCGTTTGAATTTCAACGACACTCGGGTCCATTCCGGAAAAGGAAGGGACCCTGCTTGGTAATGCAATTGCGACAATGAGCAACAAATATTCGTGCTAAGTTGCGGTAATTATAGTTACGAAAATGGAACAGTTTGAAAAGCTGAGGTTTGCCATACAGTTCTAAAACTTTACGTGCTTCCAGTCTTCCTTGTTGGTTGATTGAAGGTTTGCAGTCGCCGATCAGGGTGGTGGCAACAGTCACTCATTGTCGGCCGTCGCTGTTGCAGAAGCTGGATGTTGGCGCGCTTTCTTCTCGACACGGTCTCCAGCCGAAACGGGCTCTTGACGTGTGCCAGCTAGCGCTCCCGTCCGCGACACCGTGTCAGAAACCATCATAGCAAGTCGAGCGCAATTACATGCTGCCAAACCCCGAAAGCGCGGCAACTCGCGGGAGCGTGACACAGCACACCTGCTCCACCGCCCTACTCCAGCCAGACTCCCCTCTGCCCGCGCTCCACGCGGCAGAGTTAACAATACCAAAGAGCCTAACCACTTTGGTTCTCCAAAAGACCTATCGATGTATTCGTTCGATAGCATAGTTTTCCCTAGGCAAGACCTAGGATTGGAAAAGGGCACAGGTCATCACCGTTTTCAAGAAGGGACGTCGAACAGATGTGAACAACTATAGACCTATTTCTCTAACGTCGATCAGTTGTAGAATTTTGGAACACGTATTACGTTCGAGTGTAATGACTTTTCTGGAGACTAGAAATCTACTCTGTAGGAATCAGCATGGGTTTCGAAAGAGACGGTCGCGTGAACCAAGCTCGCGCTATTCGTCCACGAGATTCAGAGGGCCATAGACACGGGTTCACAGGTAGATGCCGTGTTTCTTGACTTCCGCAAGGCGTTTGACACAGTTCCCCACAGTCGTTTAATGAACAAAGTAAGAGCATACGGACTATCAGACCAATTGTGTGATTGGATTGAGGAGTTGCTAGATAACAGAACGCAGCACGTCATTCTCAATGGAGAGAAGTCTTCCGAAGTAAGAGTGATTTCAGGTGTGCCGCAGGGGAGTGTCATAGGACCGTTGCTATTCACAATATACATAAATGACCTGGTGGATGACATCGGAAGTTCACTGAGGCTTTTTGCAGGTGATGCTGTGGTGTATCGAGAGGTTGCAACAATGAAAAATTGTACTGAAATGCAGGAGGATCTGCAGCGAATTGACGCATGGTGCAGGGAATGGCAATTGAATCTCAATGTAGACAAGTGTAATGTGCTGCGAATACATAGATATATAGATCCCTTATCATTTAGCTACAAAATACCAGGTCAGCAACTGGAAGCAGTTAATTCCATAAATTATCTGGGAGTACGCATTAGGAGTGATTTAAAATGGAATGATCATATTAAGTTGATCGTCGGAAAAGCAGATGCCAGACTGAGATTCATTGGAAGAATCCTAAGGAAATGCAATCCGAAAACAAAGGAAGTAGGTTACAGTACGCTTATTCGCCCACTGCTTGAATACTGCTCAACAGTGTGGGATCCGTACCAGATAGGGTTGATAGAAGAGATAGAGAAGATCCAACGGAGAGCACCGCGCTTCGTTACAGGATCATTTAGTAATCGCGAAAGCGTTACGCAGATGATAGATAAACTCTAGTGGAAGACTCTGCAGGAGACGCGCTCAGTCGCTCGGTACGGGCTTTTGTTAAAGTTTCGAGAACATACTGAAACGTCCCCTTTTAAAAATTGTACACGACTGTGCTTAAACTGACACACAATATTTTTTAGCCCAACGCAATCTGACTTTCAATAATCCCTACAAAAGAATGGCCCTGACTAACATTAACCTATATGTTTCACGAATCACTTACCTCACAAAAATCTAGGTTACTCTAACTACTGCAATACAGCGAGCGCCACTACTGACAGCTAAATAAAAGATTCAAACTACGGAAGGCACTAACTACTGATAGGCATAGTTAGCAAATGAAAGATTTTAATACGGAACAAACAATGTATTTACCTTAATAGTCATAATATATATAGCAGTTCATTACATCCAGTCTTACAAATTACAAAACTCCGCCATCTCTCTCCCCACGTCCACCACTGCTGGCGGCTCACCTCCAACTGCGCAACGCTACGCGCTGTTAGCATCCAGCTGCCGCTGCTCAACACTACAATGGCAAACAACAATGCAAACCAGCCACAGACTGCACATGGCACAGCCAGGGATTTTTATACAGAGCGCTACGTCGCGGCGGCGTTACCAATAAAAAAAACCTAAACAGCCTTCTTACAATACCTTCACCGAAGAGTCAAGCAGTGTATTGCTCCCTCCTACATATATCTCGCGAAGAGACCATGAGGATAAAATCAGAGAGATTAGAGTCCACACAGAAGCATACCGTCAATCCTTCTTTCCACGAACAATACGAGACTGGAATAGAAGGGAGAACCGATAGAGGTACTCAGGGTACCCTCCGCCACACACGGTCACGTGGCTTGCGGAGTATGGATGTAGATGTATATGTATATGAAGACCTAGCGTAAAAACACAAATAGAATTTACAAAACAAACCAGTTATACATCGACATAAATGCATAAATATATATAAACAAATAGTAAAACAATTACAACATATAAAGACACAGAAATATCTTTAAGTAAACAAAATTAGGAAAAAAATAGTACAATAGATGGAAATAGGAGGATATGCATTTCCGGCGTTACAGCGTACCATCACGTTTCCAACTTTGATATAGGTCGGATTGTAGCCTATCGCGATTGCAGTTTATCGTATCGCGACATTGCTGCTCGCGTTGGTCGACATCCAATGACTGTTAGCAGAATATGGAATCGGTGTGTTCAGGAGGGTAATACGGAACGCCGTGCTGGACCCCAACGGCCTCGGAGCACTAGCAGTCGAGATTGCGGGTTTCTTATCCACATGGCTGTAACGGATCGTGCAACCACGTCTCGATCCCTGAGTCAACAGATGTGGACGTTTGCAAGACAACAACCATCTGCACGAACAGTTCGACGACGTTTGCAGCAGCATGGACTATCAGCTCGGAGACCATGGCCGCGGTTACCCTTGACGCTGCATCACAGACAGGAGCACCTGCGATGGTGTACTCAACGACGAACCTGGGTGCACGAATGGCAAAACCTCGTTTTTTTCGGATGAATCCAGGTTATGTTTACAGCAGCATGATGGTCGTGTAAGGTGTCAGGCAAATCCAACACCTTACATGAAAACCCTGACATGATAAGCAAATCCAGTAGTATGTCACATAGCTCCGAATAAATCGTGACATTAAATTAACCAAAGTAATACGAGTAACGAGTGAGCAAATGGAATACCACTAACACAAGAATGCCTAAATGCATGTCGTACCTTCCCACCGTGAGCCAGACGCAGTTCCGAGGGGAGAAACGAGGACAGAAAGCGAGAGCAGAACCGTGTTAAGTTAGAAGGCCCTACGATAAGGGAGGGGCTGGACACCCACGCCGCCAGACTACCTGTACGACTACACAACCCGCACGTTTTAGCGTGAGACTGTTTCGTGTCTCAGATACGTCAAGGACAACCCCCAGCCCATGTTAAAAGCTAGAGCCCTCCAGAAAAGCAGTATAGATCTTACGATAACACAAAAAGGGCCACTACCACCCGCAAGTTTTAGCGTGAGACTTTTTCGCGTGTCTGTTACATTAGGACAATCCTCCAGCTCATGTTAAAAGATAGAGCCCTCCAGAAGAACAGTATAGATCTCACGATAACGCTAAAAGGACCACACCAGCTGCAGGTTTTAGCGTGAGACTTTTTAGCGTCTCTGTTACGTTGCAAACTTTAAAAAACATTGCCCCACCACGAAAAGTATAACGTTTCTCATTGGATAGACAGAATTTTTGTAGGCGGAGCTTAAGGTTAACATTGAGACCCTGATTGGTCAGATTAAAACACAGCCAGATAGTTTTTTTAAACCAACTTCGGTAAATTGTAGTAACGAGAAGTTAGAGTAGAGTTAGTGCCGAGACGGCGAGCTGGATGGCTGCTGCGCCGGCCGCTGCCGCCCAGACGCTGCTTAAACACCGACAAGGTAATGAACGCACGCGATGCCGCATTTTTGAGCGCATAAGGCTTCACTCAGAACTGCAGAAGTCTCATCTTTTAACCCCTTTTTGCGTAATACTAGTGTCGATCGTTAATTAAAACTCATGGTGTTCACATTTGCCACTTGAAGAACAGATCTGAAACGCGATGATTTTTTCTTTTATATAGTTATTGAGAAGCCACATCAGCCACTGTAATTTACGACAAATTAAATAAGTAATTAAAGATAATTGAGGGTCACTGTAGACCATTTTGATAGTTTTCTCTTTTGTGAAACTTAAATTAAACTTAGATTATAGATGTGATATGGCATAGGTCATCCTTCGATCGATTGTAGAACTTGGAAACCCATTCAGGAAATATTCGTTCACATTTTTGTTGAACGCAGTTGGTTTTTACCATCCTGTATTAAAACATTTCCTTTTATCAATAGTGCAATTTATAAACGATGTTTTGTGAGTAGAATAAAATTTCCAATGGTAAACTTAATTGGTTTTTAGACGTTATTTTACCAGCTAACTAAAAATAGGAAAGCCTTGAACCCTTTTTACTAAATTTAGTTAGTATTAAGATTCTTTTACAGGGAGTGCAGTGGAGCTGACGCTGAGATCATTTCGTATTTGGTTATATCATCGCTAGTCTCACTGAACTCTTCTGAATTCTACATGTCATGTGTGGTCTGGCGTCTCCTTACCAGCAACAGGTCCCAGGTTCAAACTAGTTAATTCCCTAAAAAACACGCTCAGAGCGTCGTTGCGCGAAAGTGGTAGGGAGACACGATATAGAACAAACAGACACCACCATAAATGTTTAGAGTCGCATACGTGTTCGGCGACATCGCGGTGAACGCACATTGGAAGTGTGTACTCGTCATCGCCATTCTGGCGTATCGCCCGGCGTGATGGTATGGGGTGCCATTGGTTACACGTCTCGGCCACCTCTTGTTCGCGTTGACAGCACTTTGAACAGTGGACGTTAGATTTCAGTTGTGTTACGACCCGTGGCTCTAGCATTCATTCGATCCCTGCGAAATCCTACATTTCAGCAGGATAATACACGACCGCATGTTGCAGGTTCTGTACGGGCCTTTCTGGATACAGAAAATGCTCGACTGCTGCCCTGGCCAGCACATTCTCTAGATCTCTCACCAATTGAAAACGTCTGGTCAATGGTGGCCGAGCAACTGGCTCATCAAAATACGCCAGTCACTACTCGTGATGAACTGTGGTATCTGTTGAAGCTACGTGGGCAGTTGTACCTGTACACGCCATCGAAACTCTGTTTGACTCAATGCCCAGGCGTATCAAGGCCGTTATTGCGGCCAGAGGTGGTTGTTCTGGGTACTGATTTCTCAGGATCTATGCACCCAAATTGCGTGACAATGTAGTCACATGTCAGTTCTAGTATAATATATTTGTCCATTGAATACCCGTTTATCATCTGCATTTATTCTTGGTGTAGCAATTTTAATGACCAGTAGTGTATTTCGGAGAAGTTTCTGCATCTTCAGTGGTTTTATTTAGTATCTTATTATTCCATATTGGTGACAAGTATGTTTGATATATCTACGCAGGTACAATTATTGCCTTCGAGTATGTCATTCTTGTAGATCTCGCGTTTTCGTGTTTCTACAGAGTTTTTGAGTGAAGCTTCCTCACACGCACTGTTTGTGTGAAATAGCGACCATCACACAAACAGTGAAACAGAGTGTGTTAGGAAGCTTCACTCAAACACCCACCGGAAGCACGAAAACTCGAGCTCTACCAAAAATGACATACTGGAAGGCAATAATTGTAACTGTGCTACAAACACCAGACAGACTTGTCCCCAGTATGTAATAATAATATAATTAATAATATAATTTACACAATTACAGTTGCTGGTGACTTCAATCTTCGATATGTTGGCGAAAATACACGTTTAAAGTCATTAGTAGGTACAAAACAACGTCAAAAATCTTTCTGGATGCGTCCTCATCAAATTATTTTGAACAACTAGTTCAGGAGCCCATTCGAAGTGTAAACGGCTGTGAAAATATACTTGACCTCTTAGCCACAAATAATCGTGAGTAAATAGGGAGCATCATGACAGGCACAGGGATTACTGACCACAAGGTTGTTGGAGCTAGAATGAAACCGACCAAAAATAAACTCAAAATACTTCTATTTAAAAAAAGGCGGATTAACATTCGCTTAATGCATTCCTATGACACTCACCACTCCTTCCAATCTACAATGTGGTTTAAACCCAGAGAAATAGCAGTTGAGAGACATACAGTCACCAAATAAATTAAAAAGAGATGGTACTGATAGCCCTTGGTACACAAAACAGGTCAGAGCGCTGTTGCACAAGCATCTAATAAAGCATGACAAATTTCAAAGAATTCAACCCTTCTCACTCCCACCCCGCCTACCCCTGCCCAAGATGGCAAATTTTTACAAAAGTTCGAAAGTTAGTGGGAACTTCAATGCAAGAAGCTTTTAATAGTTTCCACAACGAAACTGCCTCGAAGTCTGGCAGAAAATCCAAAGAGACACAATCAATACCTTCACTGCGCGATAACAATGGTGATGTCACTGACGACAGTGTCACTAAAGCAGAGTTAGTAAATATGGTTTTCCGAAACTCCTTCACCAAAGAAGACGAAGTACTCCAAAATTCTATTCAAGAACAACTGACAACGTGAGTCACTTAGAAGTAGAGATCCTCATTGTAGCGAAGTGGCTTATATCACTAAAGAAAGGCAAGGCCTCTGGTCCAGATTGTATACCAGTGAGGTTCCTTTCACAATATGCTGGTGCAATAGCTCCGAAACATCAGTGCCTAAAGACAGGATAGTTGCACAAGTCACACCAATTTCCATGAAGAAAAGGGATAATTCGTTGAATTACAGATCCGCACCGTTAACGTCGATTTGCAGTAGGACTTTGGAACATGTAGTGTGTTCGAACATTATGAATTACGTAGAAAAAATCGATTTATTGACAAACAGCCAACACGGATTGAGAAAATATCGTTCTTGTGCAGATCTTTATGGATGCTATTGACAGGGAATGCCAAAATGATTTCATATTTCTAGACTTGCAGAAAGTTTTTGACACCGTTCCTCACAAGCGACCTCTAATCAAATTGCGTGCCTGTTGAGTATCGTCTCAGATGTGCGGCTGGTCTCGAGATTTCCTATGTTAAAGGTCACAGTTCATAGTAGTTGATGGAACGTCATCAAGTAAAATAGAAGCAATAACTGGCGTTCCGCAAGGAGGTCTTAAGGGCCTCTGCTGTTCCTGATCTACATAAAGAATTTCTGAGGCAATCTGAATAGCCCTCTTAGATTTCTTGTCATTTGCATTATAAAAGTTATATTCTCCTCAATTAAGCCAAACAGTTTATATAGAACCATTTTAACAATTGTTAAGAATTCAATTTTTTGTGAGGTTGGGGAAAATTTTATTTATTATGTTCTTTACCTCATTTCAAACAGCGTTAACAACTGCATACCAATAAGAATGCAATAATAAGTAGTCTTTGCCGTTAGATTTAGAAGCATCTGACCCATCTTAAAATTCAAGGCAGTTGGTTACTTTGTACTGTTAATGAACTAAATAAATGAAATAAATATTTCCAAGTGATGCTGTCATTTACCGTCTTATAAAGTCAACAGATGATCAAAATAAATTGCAAAATGATTCAGAGAAGATATCTGCGTAGTGCGAAAAGTGGCAATTGACTCTAAATCATGAAAAGTGTGAAGTCATCAAGTCAGTACGAAAACTAATCCGTTAAATTTCGGTTACACGATCAGTTACACAAATCTAAAGGCTGTAAATTCAAGTAAATAGTTAGGGACTACAATTACGAATAACTCAATCTGGAATGATCATATATATAACGATGTGGGTTATTGGCAGAACACTTAGAAAATTGAACAAGGCTACTAAAGAGTCTGCTTACACTACTCTTGTCCGCCCTCTTCGTTGCGGCAGAATATTCTCATGAAATTTGAATCACGAACTTTCTTCTCAGAGTATAAAAATGTTTTGTTGGCGCCCACCTACTTAGGAAGGAAAGATCATAGTAATAAAATAAGATAAATCTGAGTTCGGACGGAAATATCTAAGTGTTTGTAATTCTCGCACGCTGTTCGATAGTGGAACAGCAGAGAAATAGCTTGAAGGTGGTTCGATGAGCCCTTTAATCTACAGTTCATAACCAATAGATTGAGGTCAGAGTCCACATCTGCCCCTGGATATGTCTTAAAATTTAAAATCTGGTTCCTAAATCTCTGTCTTACCATTATATAATCTACCTGAAACCTTCTAGTATCTCCAGGATTCTTCCATGTATACAACCTTCTTTAATGATTCTTGGTTTCTTAGATTTGTCAATTGCAGGTGTCAATTTATGGCCACCACTCGCGTCGCTACATGTTGTAATGGTCAGGCTGTCCTTCGCTAAAGATGTACCTGTGACTGTTTCATTCTTTCAGGCAAGGGTTTTTTGAGGGAGCATTTTATAGTTTATCTCAGTACCGTTAATGTCGTCTCTGGTACCTTTTTCTGACACTCTTTTAATAATTTTGGAAAAATTCCCTACCTGCGTCATCATCATGAGCCGCAGAAAGTTTTGCAAGTGAAATAGCAACTTGCCTCACACCGTGACGATTTTTCAACCGGTGAGGCCAAACTCCGCTTGCATGTAATTCGTGACAGGAGTAGCGTCGATTGTTAACGCTGGCGCACTGCTCGGGGCGGAACGAACACCGATGGTCGGACACATGACGGGATAATCCGAGGAGTCGGTTAATCGAGCTTCTGCTGTACGTAGCTTTATCTGCCCACGTGAGCACTAGGCATAGTTCTGACTCCGTATCTTTTCTGTACGAGATTCAGATGAGATCAGGAATTTAGAAACTTCATCTCTGGACTATTGAAACTGTAAACAGATAAAAAATGGGGCTCACTTCGAAGAATACCTCCGTCCATCTTACAATCACACTCAAACTACTCACAACAAAGCACTTTCCAGACACTGGTTCGTTGGAGAACGTGGATATTATCGACCCACTCCCAGAGAATGAGATCTGCCCCGATATATACGCAACCTGCCAACTATAACTCTTCACATATCCCACTCCACATCCCTCTTCCTATCCACCTCTCCCTGTCCCGTCCCCTCTTGATATGATGGCCCTGCCCACCGACTAGACTCCTTCTCTCCTACTATTTTCGCAATATCCACCCCAACATCTACCTTCATCTCCATTGTTTCGCACCTTCCAGACCTCTACATCTTTCTGCCCAAAACCCTCAACGCTAAGGAACACGCTTTCTCCTCCCCAAATACTTTTCCCCCCGGTGCAGATCATTCAGCTATTAAGTGAAAGTGCAGTGCCATTTCTTAAACGAGTGCCATCTTCCTGTGAAGTGTGTTTAAATATACACAATTTTTTTTAACTTTTAGTCATTGGATTTTAATTTCTTGAAAACGATAACAGTGTTATGGATTTTATGTAAACCCCAACCAAATGCAATCTTTTTATAGTTTTTAAAAACAACTGTAGATTTCTTGCCTCTTATTAATATTTTTTACTCTTGGTTATACTTTTTTACAAGCTCTTTCCTCAGCAGTGGGATGTTGTACCACTAATAGTCAATTCTCCACCCATACGCGAAAAACGGTGGAAACATCAACATTTTTAGGTCTCCATATTGATGAGAATTTAACCTGGAAAAATCACACTTTGGAACTCCTAAAACAACTTAGTAGAACCACATTTTCATTTGGAGTCATTGTAAACCTTGGGGATAGACAAATCAGCAAGTGATATATTTTGTATATCTACATTCAGCAATGCCATACGTAATACTGTTCTGAGGCAACTCATCTTTAAGAAAGAAACTCTTTATTGGTCAAAAACGTAATGTCAGTGCAATATATGGTGCTCATCCATAGTCATCCCGTAGAGATCTATTTCAAAATTTGGGCTTCCCATTATATTTATTCTTTCATGAAGTTTATTGTAAATAATCCATTGCAGTTCAAAAGTAACAAAGATGTACGTACATAATTACAATTCGAGACGAACAAATGACAGTGATTAATCCACATTAACGTTGCCTTTAGCACAAAAAGGGATGCACAATGCTGCGACCAAAATTTTTGATCACTTATGCAGGGATATAAAATGTCTGACAGACAGCAAAGTAAAACTTGAAAGCAAACTGAAAATGTGTCTCCTCGACTTTTCCTTCTGTTGTATAATGTGTAAAAGCTGCTAGGTGGAAATTACTGGCTCACAGCTGTATGGCTGAGAGAGAAAAAAAAAAAGATTTTCATTATGAAACAATATTTACAAACTACGATTTGATGCGAATGAGAAATTACTGGTTCCATACCGTTATGATTTATAGCTGACTACTCCAGAGGGGGCGCGCGGGGTAGCCGTGCTGTCTAGGGCTCTTCGCCACGGTCCGCGCGGCATCACCCGTCGGAGGTTCGAGTCCTCCCTCGGGCATGGGTGTGTGTGTGCCGTCCTTAGGATAATTTGGGTTAAGTAGTGCGTAAGCCTAGGGACCAATGACCTCAGCAATTAGGTCCCATAGGAACTTACCCATTAACATTAACCAACAAAGAAAATAAGTCAAGTACTACGATCTGTGAAGGATAAACGCCCTCCTCTGTCGACATGTGGTGTGTATAAAATTCCATGTACCTGTGGGAAAGTTTATATTGGTACTACCAAAAGAAGCGTAAATACGCGACTGAAAGAGCATAAAAGTCTTTGTCGACTTGGAAAAATAGAAAAATCAGCTGTAGCGGAGCATGCTCTTCAACCAGGAAACCACCAAGTGAAGTTTTCGGATACCGAAGTTTTATCTACAACGTTAAATTACTATCCACAGAGAAGGTATTGAAATTTATAAACATCACGATAATTTTAATAGGAAAGAGGAGGCTATGAAACTCAGCGATATATGGACAGTGGCTCTACAAAATTGCTAACAATTTTTATCTTGACAAGGTGGTAATCGATAGTCAACCTTATCTTTGCTATGGATTATCACTGCTCATCACGTGTCACCTGAACCACGCCCCCCTTTCTCACAATATATAAGTCGCTCTCAGACATCCGACCAGTCAGTCGGCAAGACTCAGCGCAGCAGCGCCTCTGAGGAAGTCCAGTGCAGTCCTGGACGAAACGTAAGGAGCAGAAAAAGTTCTTGGACCACGACCTCACATCCCGGAAAGTATATCAACAGACATTAACATTATCTTCAGAAGGAACTGTAACGGTGGTGAGCAGGACTAGCGCCGAATTCATTGATTTCGGTGCAGTATCAAAGACACACGGCAAAATTCACCGATTTCGACATAAAATCAAGTAACTGCTATATACAGGGTGGTCCATTGTTCGTGACCGGACCAAATATCTCACGAAATAAGCATCAAACGAAAAAACTACAAAGAACAAAACTTGTCTAGCTTGAAGGGGGAAACCAGATGGTGCTTTCGTTGGCCCCCCTAGATGGCACTGCCATATGTCAAACGGATATCAACTGCGTATTTTTAAAATACGAACCCCCATTTTTTATTACATATGCGTGTAGTACGTAAAGAAATATGAATGTTTTAGTTGGACCACTTTTTTCACTTTGTGATAGATGGCGCTGTAATAGTCACAAACGTATAAGTACTTGGTATCACGTAACATTCCGCCAGTGCGGACGGTATTTGCTTCGTTATACATTACCCGCACGTTCACCGAAATTTCTTCTGTGGGGAAAGTTGAAGATATTTGCTAACGTGATCCGCCGACAACGCCTGACAACATGCGACAGCGCATTGTCAATGCATGTGCGAACATTACGGAAAGCGAACTACTCTCTGTTGAGAGGAATGTCGTTATACGTATTGTCAAATGGATTGAGTTTGACGGAAATCATTTTGAGCATGTATTGTTTAATGTGGTATTTACAGGTAATCAAGCTGTAACAGCATGCGTTCTCAGAAATGATAAGTTCACAAAGGTACATGTATGACATTGGCACAACCGAAATAAAATGTTCAAACGTACCTGCGTTCTGTATTTTAATTTAAAAAACCTACCTGTTACCAGCTGTTGGCCTAAAATTGTGAGCCATATGTTTGTGACTATTACAGCTCCATCTATCACAAAGCGAAAAAAGTGGTCCAACTAAAACATTCATATTTCTTTACGTACTACACGAAAATGTATTTTTTGAAAAAAAGCAGTTGTTATCTGTTTGACCTATAGCTGTGCCATCTAGCGGGCCAACCATAGCGCCATCTGGTTTCCCCCTTCAAGCTAGACGAGTTTCGTTCTAACTGCCAGCAAATAGAAGTAAGCTCCAGGCCAGTCACTTACGGGCATGAAAAGCTTCCGCAAATCAGAAGCTTCCGATCGACACTGTGAGCTGCCATATGTCCTGGTACACGCTGTCTGTCTCAGCCCACACCGCGCTGGCTGGACCAAATGACGTATACCTCAGGATTTAAGTGTGTTTCTTGTATTTTCAAGTTTCCCCGCCATTTTACCTTAGATCACATGGGCGGTGACTGCAGCGCCATTTTAAATACAATGCTAGCGGTGAGAATCTGAACCACTATTCTGAAATTTGTGTTTGGGAGCCGAATCGGACCCTTCCCATCAAAATCATATGTCCCTCAAATTCTTGAACGTCATACACTTCATCTCGTTAGGCGCAACCGTTTAACTTCCCCATGTGGATTCTCTACCATCTCATCAAATACGCACCCCTCCTTGCCTGCATCAAAGACCTCCGCATATCCTACACTATCCGCAAATTATATCCAATATCCCTACTGCTTGCTCCTGTGATCATCAGTCCCGGTATGCTGCTGTGACTTTAAAGACACATCCTACTGTTCGTACACCTACACACACTCCACAGCCTACCCTGGTGCAATTTCAACTGACTCCCTCTCCCAGACAATGAGGCCTCCGCCAATATCTATCCGACCCATCCCACCATATCAGGGATCCCCTTCGTTCTTTCCTATTCACATCCCGTCCCCTGCCCACCAATCAGAAACTTCCTAATACAGGCTCAATAGCTACCTTCACTCTATAGTTTTCCTGCCTTACAGACCCCTATACACTGAGATGACAAAATTCATGCGATACCCCTTAACATCGTGTCGGACCTCCTTTTGCCCGGCGTAGTGCAGTGTCACGACGTGACATGGACTCAACAAGTCGCTGGAAGTCTATTGCAGAAACAAGGAGCCATGGTGCCTCTGTAGTCGTCCATAATCTCGATCGTGTTGCCGGCGCAGGATTTTGTGCACGAACTGACCTCTCGATTACGTCCCTTGAACATTCTATGGGATTCATGTCATGCGATCTGGGTGGCTATTGTCCAGATTGTTCGTCAAAACAAATCGCGAACAATTGTGGCCCACTGAAATAGCGCATTGCCATTCATAGAAATTCTTCAAACCAATCGTGTTCAGCTGTGGCGCAGTGATGATGGCGCATTTTCATTCATAAAAGTTTCGTCATTGTTTGGGAACATGAAGTCCACGAATGCCTGAAGATAGTCAATGATCGGTTCAGTTGGACCAGAGGACCCAATCCATGCCACGTAAGCACAGCGCACACCATTATGGAGCCACCACCAGTTTTCTCAGTGCCTTGTACACAGCTTGGGTCCACTGCTCTGCGACGCAGTCGAACCCTACCATCAACTCTTACCAACTAACACCGTACTCATATGACCAGGCCACGGTTTTCCAGTCGTCTATGGTCGAAACAATATCGTCACGAGCTTATTAGAATCGCTACAGGCGATGTAGTGCTGTTAGCAAAGGCACTTGCTTCGGTCGTTTGCTGCCATAGCCCATCAACGACAAGTTTCGCCGCAGTGTCCTAACCGATACGTTCGTCGTATGTCCCACATTGTTTTCTGCGGTTATTTCACAAAGTGTTGCTTCTCCGTTAGCAGTTACAACACTACGCCAACGCCGCTCTCTCAGTTGTTAAGTTAAAGCTGCTCTGTTCGTACTGAGAGGAAATGCCTGAAATTTGCTATTCTCGCCGTACTCTTGAAACTTAGGATCTCGGAATATTGAATTCCCTAACGATTTCTGAAATGGAATTTCCACCACATGCGTCTAGCTACAACTACCATTCTGCGTTCAATGTCTCTTAATTCCCGTCATGCGGCCATAATGGCATCGGAAACCCCTTCATATGAAAAAAAAAAAAAAAGGTTCAAATGGCTCTGAGCACTATGTGACTTAACTTCTGAGGTCATCAGTCGTCTAGAACTTAGAACTAATTAAACCTAACTAACCTAAGGACATCACACACATCCATGCCCGAGGAAGGATTCGAACGTGCGACCGTAGCGGTCGCTCGGTTCCAGACTGTAGCGCCTAGAACCGCACGGCCACTCCGGCCGGCTTTTCATATGAATCACCTGAGTACAAATGTCAACTCCGCCAATGCACTGCCCTTTTGCACCTTGTGTACTCAATACTACCGCCATCTATGTACGCATATCGCTGTCACAAGACTTCTGTCAGCTCAATTTATAATATCTAACCACAACCTCCAACGCATTCTCTCCTAGCCAAATCCTTTTCACCAATTGCAGATCCTTCAGAAGTAATACTGTAGTGCTGCTTCTTAAAGGAAAGTTACCTCTCTGCAATACATATTTAAATGAATATATTTTGTGTTTTTTCTAAGTTTTAGTCCTTTGATTTTAACCCCCAAAAAAGTCAGCAGTCCTACGTTTTTTAAGCAAACGACGAAATTCAATCCTTTTCGTAGTTTTAAAGCTCCACTTAAAATTTCCGCCTCTTAATAATATTTGGTTTTTTTTTTTGTCTGTGTTATAATTTTGTTAAAACTCTTGGCTGAAGACCGACTGTTGTATCGTTTGCAGCTCTTGCCCCATCCCGATGAGATTTCAATAAAGAAAAAGAAAAAAACGAATCACTAATAAGCGACGAGAGGGCTGAAGGCTGTTGCTCTGTCAGTGGTGGGGCGGACCCAACCCACTGGCGGGGTGCCTCCAGTGAGTGGTCGTCGGAGCTCGCAGCCTCACCTTTCCAGTGGTGGCAGTGGCGCAGATGACTCGGCTGCACTTGCCACGTTGTGAGGCCAGGGGGCCCTCCATGATGTTGCGTTTGTTTAAAGGCGCAGTTTTACTGCACTATCCTAACAACGGCGATGTCTGCTTAAACATTAATTACGACCATAGCACTAGTGGTCTTGTTGTTGTGGTCTTCAGTCCTGAGACTGGTTTGATGCAGCTCTCCATGCTACTCTCTCCTGTGCAAGCTTCTTCATCTCCCAGTACTTACTGCAACCTACATCTTTCTGAATCTGCTAAGTGTATTCATCTCTTGGTTTCCCTATACGATTTTTACCCTCCACGCTGCCCTCCAATACTAAATTGGTAATCTCTTGATGCCTCAGAACATGTCCTACCAGCCGATCCCTTCTTCTAGTCAAGTTGTGCCACAAACTTCTCTTCTCTCCAATTATATTCAATACCTCCTCATTAGTTATATGATCCACCCATCTAATCTTCAGCATTCTTCTGTAGCACCACATTTCGAGAGCTTCTATTCTCTTCTTGTCCAAACTAGTTATCGTCCATGTTTCACTTCTATACATGGCTACACTGCATACAAATACTTTCAGAAACTACTTCCTGACATTTAAATCTATACTCGATGTTAACAAATTTCTCTTCTTCATAAATGCTTTCCTTGCCATTGCCAGTCTACATTTTATATCCTCTCTACTTCGACCATCATCAGTTATTTTGCTCCCCAAACAGCAAAAATCACTTACTATTTTAAGTGTCTCATTTCCTAATCTAATTCCCTCAGCATCACCCGACTTAATTCGACTACATTCCATTATCCTCGTTTTGTTTTTGTTGATGTTCATCTTATACCCTCCTTTCATGACACTGTCCATTCCATTCAACTGCTCTTCCAAGTCCTTTGCTGTCTCTGACAGAATTACAATGTCATCGGCGAACCTCAAAGTTTTTATTTCTTCTCCATGGATTTTAATACCTACTCCGAAGTTTTCGTTTGTTTCCTTCACTGCTAGCTTAGTATACAGATTGAATAATATCGGGGAACTTCAGTTTTTAATTTGTTTGAAAATACGAGGGTTGGAACTTGAATAGTGGCAACTATTTATTCACAACCTATACAAGAGAGTTACATGTTTGCACCTGTTACTGTCCTTCAAAGTAGTCATCAGCGTTGTGTAGAACCTGTTGCCAGCGATGTGGAAGGCTAAGTATACCGTTAGCAGAGCCTGTTCTGTTGACGGTGCGAATGGAGCGATCTAAAATTATGGTGATTCTTGTGTACGACTGTAATGGTTTTATCTTAACGCATTACGTTCCTCCACGGCAGAATGTCAAAACATAGTATTACTATTCGTTTTTGGAGCATCACCTGCGACCAGCTTTGCGAAAGAAGCGGCAACACTTTCTGCTCAACCCACCCATCATTTTGCACGACAATGCGTGGGCGCATACAGCGGAAGCTGTGGCTGCTCTGTTCGGTCGATGGGACTGGAAAGTACTGTTACCATCCGCCATACTCCCCGGACTTAAACCCTTGTGGCTTTGATTTCAGCCCGAAGATGAAGGAACCACTTCGTGGCATTCGCTTCAGAATAGTTCCGGAGATTCGACTGGTAGTAGACCGCTCCATTCGCTCCGTCAACAGAACAGGCTCTGCTAACGGTATACTACGCCTTCCACATCGCTGGCAACGGGTTCTACACAATGCTGGTGACTACTTTGAAGGCCAGTTACAGGTGCAAACATGTAACTCTTTTGTATCGGTTGTGAATAAATAGTTGCACTGTTTAAGTTCCAATCCTCGTAAAGCACTACGGGTTTCAAACTTAGCACAAGTGAACTGTAACATCATGAAAAACAGATGAAGTTTGAGTTGCCCGCTATTTTACATTTAGGATAGGATTCTGAACTTACGAGGAGAACACGGAAAATGCCATAACCCTATTTCCCAGAAACGTCTCTCAGTGGGAGTCAAAATTAGCAAACACGTGTCTCCTATTATCCTTAGATCCCCGACCGTTTCCGAGAAAACTCAAAGTTCTCGACAAACTTTAGGATCTTTTTAACACGCGGTAATCTCAGCCGAAATGGTGGCACAATATCTAGGATCACTGTCTGTCACTTTTTCGCCTCGTGTTCGAAACGTGATTATTGTTTTAATTTATTTTATTTTTCCATTTATCTACCCATGTCTGTGGCAGAATAGTTTTCTTCTTTTCCCGTTTGTCACGTTAGAGTATACAAGGGTGTTATATTAATTTTAAATTGCAACTGGTCTTCACGATAAGTTTCATACCCTGGTATTTGCAGGGGTTACAATTTTCTTACATTTTCATATTCTTATATTTCATTCTTATTTCAGTTCTTATATTTTATTCTTATATTTATTCTTCAGTGATGTTTATTGCATTCCCTTGGATGATCCGATCATAGAAACACTTGAAACATAGAAATTCCGAACACCATGAGCGAAGGCAATTTTGACACAGTGACATTTGCTCGTACGAATCTTATTCCAGAAAGAAACGTCTTTAGCATTGGCGACGATCTCACGTGTTGGCAATAATTTCGTGGCAAACCACGCATAAGGAATCGCTTTACCGAAAACTGGAGCTTGCAATCGACTATGAATCGAGGAACACTACAGGAATTTCACTGCATTCAATTTAAAATAATTTTATCATTCATTAATTATTCTTTTTTCTTTTAAATCATTCACCAAACATACAATTAGTAGAGGAAGAACAACATTATGTCAATAAACAGTGGACACCACTCCTGTAGTAATCTTCTACAGACATGGGTAGATAAACGGGAAACAAAAGAATAAATAAATAAAAATAACAATCGGGTTTTGAACACAGGGCACAGAAATGTAGAGCTGTGACATTACCAACTGCGGCACCATTTCGATTGAACTGCAGACTCTTTGAAAGACACATAAAGTCCCTCGATGAGCTTGACCATAGTTTTCTCAGAAACAATCGAGCACCTACAAATAAGCTGAGACACTTGTCTGCTTCCACTAAGCAAAGTTACTAGGATATCGACTCATGGCACTTGCTGTGGTCACCTCTTCATGTATATTAAATCCTACAACATTGCAAGCTGAGCCAGTATCTCATGGTCCAACACCCTAGATTCTGCTGTCACAGGGCTGGAGAAATCTGGCAACTATTCTAGCCGTACCAGTATCCCTGTGTCTGCCATCTAGAATTTTGCCATCATAGAGCTGAGAGAAATCTGTACACCGTGAAAGTTCGGCCAATATTTACTAGTTCTCGATCTTATTTTCTGATGTCAAAGGACTGGGGAAATCTGACAAACCTGCAGATAGTGCCTGTGTCCTGGGTCCACCATCTTGGATCCAGACATAAAAGGGCTGTGGAAAATTTGACAACCATCCAGGCTGGCCTGCTATCCCTGTGTTCGCTATCTCGGATCACCATTTTGCCTTTTTTAATTTCACACCAACAGAACATTGCCCCATCTTGTTTTTTTTTTTTTTAATTTCTCGCCGATTTACAAGTAGCAGAGCTGTTCTACTTTCATCGTGATGTCAGAGGCGCAGGGAAAACCCTCTAGCACAAAAGGGCTATTTTGGAATTCCTGCCCATTTTTGAATGTCCTGCCATTTTATACACAGACATATCTCAGAAGTTGGGGGGGGGGGGGCGAAGGAGGGGTGCAGAAATCTGGCAACAGCACTCATCATCATAGGGGATGGGGAGGGGGAGGTGGGAAATATGGCAACCGTGCAGAGTTGGTCAGAACCTCCTTAGCCACACTAATCACACGTTTGTTATTTCTGATTAAATCTTTATTAAATCATGTGACATTCTGAGAATTCAAAAATAGCTGGAGGATAAATTGAGGTGGTAGGATAAAATTGCATAATTTATTGTTTTTTATACATATTTTCCGAATAACGCATGGTTTCCAGCAAGAAAATACACTTCTGAGTGGGACAGTTGATGAGTTATGTATTTTCTATAACCTTCATATTTATAAAATGAAAAAAAATGTAAGATCCATTCTTTCAATAGGCTTATCGCTTCAATTGGTCTGAGAATTGTTTCGAATACTGATTCTGAACAGATTAGCTGGGAAACTACCGTAACAGAATCTAATTCCTGTCAGACTTGTTTCAGTATGTTTGCTGTTCTTTGTCCAATTTGTCGCTTAATAATTCAGATTCTAAATACCTTACCTCCCAATTTCAAGTTGCAATAAATTGCTTCTATCTTTCTCAAATGGGAGTTGTTTGACGTTTCAAAAGGAATTCCGATTTCTAATTGCTGACCACTTGTGCATTTATGAATTATTCTACCGTTGTAAGTTGTGAAGATGCTAGTTTTCGATACATACTGAGGCAGTTGTTTGGGTGTAAGGAATCGAATTTTTGCAGCATTTCAAACACTTTTGTTCCAACTCTTGGAAGTTTCTTAGAAGTAGCCATCGGGTGAAAACTTCATTGGAATTAATAATGGCAATCCATTAGTTCTGTACTAAAGAGTTTTGTAGTGCTGGTATGCACCACTACAAGAAATATTTTTAGTTATCCGAATTGGGACCTACCTCGTTTGAACAGTGTCTTTCTCGAAACAATCAGACAGAAGTTTTACTACCGATCGAAGTATGAAGTTCAACGAGTACTAGACTGAGCTTTCCACCAATTACCAGCTATTTTTACCTTAACGATTTGTTTACTATACATTCATTGTGACTGCTCTATGTGGTACACAAATCAGAAATCTCGTCCAAGAATTTTACTTTCTCCCTGACTGGGAATCACTTGTCTCCTAGACGTATATAATGTTCTGAATGTGGTATGAAAAGGACTTTTAAATGAAATTTTCATCATCGCTAAGAATATCCTTTGGTGTTGTTGTTGTCGCCTTCGGTCCAGAGAGAGGTTTGATGCGGATCTCCACGGTACTGTATACTGTGCAAGCCTCCTCATCTTCGAATAGCTGCCGGAACCAATGTTCACTAGAACCTGCTTACATCCTTTGGTAAATCCGATAAATTTCTACAAAATAGTGAGATATTTCGTTAAGTGGCACGGCTGGGGCTCTTCCTCAAATGTTTCAACAGACAAAATGTGCACTTAGTTTGGAGCTGGAATCTTAAATTTAATTTAAATTCATTGTTTACCCACTTCAGGTTTCGTGAGACAACATGAGCCTAATCTCCTTACTCATGGATCGAATCACCACACAAATGGCACAAAGTTGATAAAACAACTTTAAAAGATAAAAAAGAGAATATAAAAAAAACAAAAAGACGATTTGCAATAATATACGGGGTGTGCAAATACGTAAGATAGCAAAAACGTTCCAGTAAACGTTTGTCCGAAAGTGAACCATTTTGTAGATAACTGCGAATGAATGGTTGCAAGCTGCCACTGAGATAATTACTTAGTCAGTACAAATGTACGTGAAATGTAAACTGAAAGGTGCTGCATACCAAAGGACTACCAGTACATTTTGCTGCTGACGTATGACAACACTAACGCGCCAATATCGATAGAGTGAGCGAGGCCTGTACCTTGGCCTACATGATTATCTGATCTGAGTCCAGACTGCTGCAATCTCGGTATTATATAATAAATATTGAATCATTGTTACTAACAACGTATTCTAGGAAGAGCAAATGTAATACTGTTCCTTTACAAGAGCTGTAGCGCTTAAACTAACTTCTTATACCTATCATAAGGCGTTGTGACTAATCTATGTTTTATGCCACTATCCAAAGCAAAAATAGATTATTGGATGAGGAAGTTGACGCAATAAAAAAAATCAATTTAATGCAGTACTTTTACTCAAAAACGGAGATTTTCTGCTTTAAGATATAAGCAGAACGGCAGAAATTACATAATAGCTGTGTTTCTAGAAGTAGTACCTCATTCGAGTGTTTCAGGCAATTTCAGTGGGGTGAAAGCCTCAGTCCACTTACATCCGCATTTGACCTGCTTCGTTAGTCCGCTTTCAATACAAATAACAGAAAATTACTGGCAGAGAATAGAATCGACGTGTGGTGTTAGCGTAGCACGGTTCGCTGTGTGGCGACTGCCTCACCCTAATGCCCCCCCACCCCGTGCTGTATTGACTTTGTAATCGAAACTGCTGCGCGAAGCTGTGAAGCGGCCGCCGCCACCGCCACTTCCCTGATTGCCAAACCAAACAAGCACTGGAAGGGGGGAGGGGGGGAGGGGGGGAGGGGAGGAGGGGGGGTGGGGGGAGGGGGCGGAGCCGGCGCTGGACTGCCCCGTGTAATGTCTCCTGGGCACTGGCTCTGTCCTCTCCTGCTAGCCGTACGCTCGATTCTCGCTTGTTTACAGTGAAGTAGGAGTAGTTGAAAAATATTCCTTATCACACTAAACCAGAGTAATTTTCCCAAGTATGGTAAGGTTGCTCAAGTATTACTCCTTAAGGCAGACTTGCTGTATCTACATCTACATCTACATGATTACTGTGCAATTCACATTTAAGTGCCTGGCAGAGGGTTCATCGAACCACAATCGTACTATCTCGCTGCCATTTCACTCCCGATCAGCGCGCGGGAAAAACGAACACCTAAACCTTTCTGTTCGAGCTTTGATTTCTCTTACTTTATTTTGATGATCATTCCTACCTATGTAGGGTGGGCTCAACAAAATATTTTCGCATTCGGAAGACAAAGTTGGTGACTGAAATTTCGTAAATAGATCTCGGCGCGACGAAAAACGTCTTTGCTTTAACGACTTCCATCCCAACTCGAATATCATATCTGCACACTCTCTCCCCTATTACGTGATAATACAAAACGAGCTGCGCTTTTTTGCACCCTTTCGATGTCCTTCGTCAATCCCACCTGGTAAGGATCCCACACCGCGCAGCTATATTCTAACAGAGGACGAACGAGTGTAGTGTAAACTGTCTCTTTAGTGGGCTTGTTGCATCTTCTAAGTGTCCTGCCTTCCCCACAATATGATCTATGTGGTCTTTCCAACTGAAGTTGTTCGTAATTTTTACACCCAGGTACTTAGTTGAATTGACAGCCTTGAGAATTGTACTATTCATCGAGTAATCGAATTCCAACGGATTTCTTTTTGAACTCATGTGGATCACCTCACACTTTTCGTTATTTAGCGTCAACTGCCACCTGCCACACCATACAGCAATCTTTTCTAAATCGCTTCGCAACTGATACTTATCTTCGGATGACCTTACTATACGGTAAATTACAGCATCATCTGCGAACAACCTAAGAGAACTGCCCAGATTGTCACCCGGGTAATTTATATCACACAATCTGTTTTGCGCCCGCTGAATTCTGTTTTTTAAGCTATCAAAATACTTTTGTTAAAATGAGTTTTCAAATATTTTTAAATCGTAGCTTACCTGATTTCCTTATCCGTACCCCTTATAGCCTGAGTCGTACTTAGGATAAGCTGTCAACGTCGACATAATAAATCCACGGAATAATGTAATAAAACGCCACAATAACAAACTGCAAACTAGAAAGTAAGGTTACCTCCGTAGTTACACGTAATGAAATTACACACCGGAAACAAATATAAATTCTTAACAAATTAAAATCCTTAAACTGGCGTTCGAAAATCGGTTGGTACGAAGGCAGACACCACAGAAATATTTCTTAACTTTACCTTCCACGCCAGCGGATAGGTCATGTACCAAACATTTAGTTTCTATACGCTGAATCCCTCTCGATCTTCCTTAAATAGTTGACGTAACCATTTCACCCAGTCCTCAATTTTCTAATTCTTGTCAAAATTTTGATCTATCTGTCTCTTTGCCATGCGCTTTTGTACAGGATTCTTCTTTTTATTTGCCTTTTTTCTTTGGCTTTTATTTCCTTTCTGTGACAACTTGACGTTAATTGCATTTATAGTTTGGGTCTTTTCGTATTTTTCTTGATAAATTTTGTTATACATGAGATAAATGAAGACTTGAAGTAAGACTTTATTTGCTGATGGTAATTTTATTAGCTGTTCCATATCCTTTTCGGTTCGACATTCTCGAGATACCGTAAGGATCTAGACTGATCATTAAATGGTGTTGCAAATTTAGGCGGCTTTCCAGCTTTTCACATTGTTGCTTTAGGTCCATCAGCCAGTTCTCCGTCTGACTGATCAACAAGACGTACAGTCGTAGCTAAAAAGTCCTGTTCTTTGACGACTTTTCTATCACACAGCCACAAGCCTGTTACCTGAGAGTCTTTTACTGCTGTGTCCTTAAAAGCTGATCTGGGGTGTGCATTACCCAGGAGTTCTGCAGTGTTACCTTGTTTCATGACACTGCTAGGACCTGGACGCAGCCATGAAGTTGCCTCTTCGTTTTAGCTGGTTTTTCAAGTTCTAAAGGAAGATCTGTCCAATGGCAGTGTGCGATTAGTCGTATGAGCAAGAAATGATAGGATTATAACATAATCTCAAGCCAGCTGAACTGCCTTTAAATTTTAGGTGTGTGTGATGTGTCTACCCAGTAAAAGCAAAATTTGTTTCTGGTACCTTTTTTCTACTTTTGTACGTTTTATGAAATGTCCTAGCGGTTGGACAAACAGTTTTGTTGTTATCCAACAATTTGTCAAGCATCCATGTGCTGTGTTTGGCGGAGTTCCACCTTTTAAGACATCGTTCAGTATGCTGTGCTTAAATGTTAACATTGGAATGTATGACTTCGACTACTGCATTCATTGCACATACACATGTCGTCATAAGACCCCTTTCTCCGCTTGTGATTGCTCCCACTTGGTGTGTCCCTTTTCGGGAAATTGCTTTAGACGTTTTGTGAACTGTGGATAACATGGTTTCATCCACGTTACATATCTGCTTAGCAGAAAACTCATGTTCGTCTAGAATTTCCCCATATTTATCAAAAAAACTCATTAACACGCTTTTTAATAAACCCTTTGTATTGTGCCATCGATATTGCTTCGGGAATTTCCAAGGACAAAGTGGAATGATCTTCCATAAACCTGTAATACCATTTATTACCGAATATCTGTTTTTTTCTTTACTGAAACGAGGTGGTAGCTGATATTTCTCAGCAACTTGGTAGTCAGATTTATTTAATTCGTTAATAGTTACTCTGTAAATTATCTATGCGCTATGTTAATTCATCTTCCATCTCTACTGCCATATCATTACGTCTTCCAGATTTCGATATTTTATTTAATTGCTTCAAATGACGACGCAGTGCAGACTTTTGATATATCGTTGCGTCTTCTACTTGCTTCATTAAATCCAATTTCACCATTCCGCTTCGCCCGTATCCTCTTGGTTCCACTTATTGTACGCTCTCTTCGTAATGTTGGTGATATTGAAACACACAATTTTTAATTGGTACTTAATTTCCATCAACGCGGAAGTCGTACCGGTACAAATAACGAATTCTCCACAGGTACGACGTAGGCAGTGCGAACTCTATGGATTCTAACCAGAACAACAGATATAACCTCAAAGTTTTGTGCAGTTTGATTATGCTCAAATAAACGGCAAAGTACCACGAAAATATCCATAACAGAAAATAACTACCTTATTATGTTTTTCTCTGAAATTGCTTACAAATGAGTGAGTAAATGTAATAGAAACAGTCAAACAAACTTACCCGTTAATTCTTTTTCTGCTACGACAGCCAGCGTATAGCTGAGTTGTTTTTGCTTACTCGCACGACTGTTCATTTCAGTTTTATATCATTTTATGTCCCAGTTTGTAAATATGGAATAGAATATTACTGGAGTGCGACTTGGGCTGTAGTACGATTGACGCAACTTTACCCTTTGTGATACGCTCTAAGAGTTTCTTTGCTCATGCAAGGATACTTGATGGGGAGTGTCCATCCTAAGTAGGAGCAGAAGGACTCTGAAACCGTGTGAAACTGTTCGCTGACTAAGGTATAGGGAACTATCGTTGGATAGGAAGATGTGTGTTTCCGCCCCGGACTTGACAGCCGCCTGGATTGCGTTAGAATGTCAGTCCACAAGGTTGTTGAGGTACGTCGCATCGAGGTTAAGCCAAACGCTGAGGAGCTGATCGCTCAATTTCACCGAACTGCGGGATCCTAATGTCGGCGTTTTACCCGCTGCTTCATGTCCCACATATTTTCCATCAGGTTCAATTCAGGTGATTTTCCAGCCCATTCTAAATATAGAGGTCTAATAGGTAACCAGTCACATATTCTTCCAGCCCGATGAACTTTGCTGTTGACGTCTTTATGCAAGTGTGAGCAATGGCCTCTTGCGAGATGACCGACCACAAATGTTCATTTCATGTAGTTCGCGTCGAAAGTTCTCTCGCTAACGGGTGAGAAGGGACCTTCATTGACTGCCTGCAACAATTCCTGTCGAGTTTGGAAGCGACTTTGACTCGCAAGCCATGAAACGCGTCTCCGGTCCTTCTCGCTCAAGACTTTTTCCAACTACAATTCTAACGTCGTGTTTCGTGGCCACTTGCGTTACATCAGTGCTTGCAGACACGTTGAACAGACCGTCGCGAAACACAAACAAATCCAGCAACTACACACACCATATGGCCATGGTTACGGTCAAACACCCTTGCTCCTTTTTGCCACTCTGTCACGTTCTAGTATTTACGCACATTTCGTACAATGTCCGCGTGAAACATCAATGTCTAACTGATCATCATTACCTTATGCTCACGTAGAGGCAGGACGGAAGTGGCTGAGCACATGACTCAGTCGCTGTTCCATCTGTAAAGGCTTAATGATTCATCTATGCGCACACACTGGGCTAACTAACTTTTGTGCGGTAATCTTACTTTTTTACATAGATCTACAGATAGGAGATCCTCGAGGACGCAGAACATGCCATAGTGACAAAAAAACGTAGCACATACTAAACATTTGATATGCTAACGATGCTTCCACAGATCCAGAGTGAAATGGGTGTGAACTTACAATTAATCAAAACCCTAAACATTTTATCGTAAAGGTAATATCATACTCGTCATAAACGTACGAGGGTTGGAACTTAAATAGTGGCAACTATTAATTCACAACCGATACAAAAGAGTTACATGTTTGGACCTGCTACTGTCCTTCAAAGTAGTCACCAGCGTTGTGTACAACCGGTTGCCAGCGATGCGGAAGGCTTAGTATACCGTTAGCAGAGCCTGTTCTGTTGACGGTGCGAATGGAGCGATCTAAAATTATGGTGATTCTCGTGTACGACTGTAATGGTTTTATCTTAACGCATTACGTTCCTCCACGGCAGAATGTCAAAACATAGTATTACTATTCGTTTTTGGAGCATCACCTGCGACCAGCTTTGCGAAAGAAGCGGCGACACTTTCTGCTCAACCCACCCATCATTTTGCACGACAATGCGTGGGCGCATACAGTGGAAGCTGTGGCTGCTCTGTTCGGTCGATGGGGCTGGGAAGTACTGTTACCATCCGCCATACTCCCCAGACTTAAACCCTTGTGGCTTTGATTTCAGCCCGAAGATGAAGGAACCACTTCGTGGCATTCGCTTCAGAACTGTTCCAGAGATTCGACAGGCAGTAGACCGCTCCATTCGCTCCATCAGCAGAACAGGCTCTGCTAACGGTATACTACGCCTTCCACATCTCTGGCAACAGGTTCAACACAACGCTTGTGACTACTTTGAAGGACAGCAGCAGGTGCAAACATGTAACTCTTTTGTATCGGTTGTGAATAAATAGTTGCCACTATTCAAGTTCCAATCCTCGTATAAATGTGGATACACTAAAGTGTATAAGATAATTCTTAGGCTGTTTTCTCCACAGATCGTCATACAGAACACAGTTTAGAACAATTAACTTACGCATATTGCATTACTGCACCGAAGATGTGCTAGATGTCTGATTTTACATAACATTCAAGTTATTTGAGATTAATAAAACTATGACCATCAGTTGGTTCCAGTAAGAAGTTCGTCTGTAATATATCGACTCCTCAACTCATAAATGAGGTGTGTAACAGCCGTAAGAACAGGACAGAGCCATGTGTGTAACTGAATCATTGCTTATGTGGAGTGCGTGTGATGAGGCCACATTGCAATTTAAAACCTCTGTACTCATTACTATTTAGTGTATTTATTTATAACGACACTACTTTCAAATGTCTCGCCCCCTGCAGCTATAAATAATAATTAGTGCATCGATTTAGAATGGATAGGAGAAATACACCAAAAAGAAGCCGCCAGCACAGGTTCGATGTCTGCATCCATAAGTGGAGGAATAACAGGGATACATGAAGACTACCTACTGGTTCTGAGCACTGGAGCTCTATCCGCACGTTCTCTACCTGTTAAAGCCGACCTGCCATTATCTGGGCTGCAGTCATTCTTACGTTGCACCCCAAGCTGTGTAGCATAGATACTGTCTGCATTAACCCAACACAACTAGCGAAGAGCGTTGTACACAATAAAACAAATAACACGCAACGCTGTCAAAAACACACTAAATTGTTGAGACCCTACGTTGTCCCATTCGTTTGGGGTGCAGTAGTAACAAGACACGTGTAAAGATATGACTGCCATGCACCACAATTCTCAGGGCCTTCACGATAGCCGCTAATTCCTATTGACAAGAAACACTTAAATTAACTCTATAACGACTCTCACCTGATATCAAAAAAATACTACTGTCACGCTGAACTTTGAAAAGGAAACATCAGGCTAGTTCTGTATCTGCTGGGCAACTACGCACTCCACGGTCCAAGACAGTAAAAACGGATACACACACTCGACCGAAATGGTTTACTACTGGATTATAAACGTCATCCTACATCCCATCACCAAGATGAAAGCTGACTTAACAACGCTATATAAGCTTCTTTCATGTAAGCTATCAACATCTAATGCTGTAGGTATTGTCACAGTCAAAAATATCACTCGAAACATCAGTTAAAATCACTTACTACGCTTTGCCAACGTAAGATGAACTGCCAAAAGGCTTATTGCGTCAGTGAACTGGAACTGCCATCAGGTACACGTACGTTGTCAACATCCAGAACATTCTGCCTCCAATAAAGACCTGGGACCCTTATACGTCACTTTTTATCCGTTTGTGACGTGAGTCGTCACTTTCCCTAAGATATAGAATTTTGATACGATAATGCTACACGCCAGTTCTCATAGTAACAACTCTCTAGTAACACTGCTTGAATCAAATTTACAATTGCGCACAAGTTTTGCTCCAGCACCCTTGAGAGTGTGAGTTGTCTCCAGTGACCTGTTGTTGCTAAGGAGTGTCTGCTCCAGTACGTTTCGTTTTTTTCCGGTAATATCCCAGCACTACGACTCCAGAACCCTCCTAAGCTTCGCTCCTTCGCCGCTATGAGTGGCTTCCATGTTTACCGGATTTCCAGCATTCCTCAGCACTACAATGGTCGGATCCGGCCGTCACGCACTACAAAGAATTCTGATGGGCACGATTTGTGAAAAATCAAGCATCTAGCGATCTAAAGGTCGGATTAAGGTGCGATTTCCACCGATCAACGTTATGTTAAACGCTGCACGTACTGAGGATACAGGTATGTTCCACTATTATCTCTTCTCTTACTCTACTGACAAGGTTACTTAACTTTAGCGTCAGTGAGATAAATAACTGCCACGTCTCAAGGTGCACAAGTGAATTTGTCAGAGCCACCTGTGTGCCAATTACAGGAACTCTGCAGATGACTGAAGCTAGGCAGAAAAATTTGTGTTCAGATGTAAAGGGCAGCAGTCAGTCGCAGAAATCCGTAATTAATTGCAGATCTAAAAGTCGACTGTAACATAGTCATCATCGATGCAACGAGCCCGGGAAGTTGAAATCTCGATCTGCAATAAATTACGGGTTTTTGTGATTGACTACTGTCATCCCTTACATTTGAATATTCAACGGTACCCAATGGATTCCAATTTACTTGCGTTCTTTATTAACGTATCAAGTTAAACAGCCTCCAGAAATGACATATTTATGTATATGCACAAATAATTATTCTACGTTTTGTGGCAGTAAAATGTTAGGTCAGTACTTACATTTTGCATACTGTTCTGAGAAAGTTGCCCATCACAGAGGACAGTTTTCATCCTTTACTATTTTTCGCTTTTTGTAACTCGCGAGCACATTTAACATATTCGGTGCCCCGTAATCGATGTCTGAAGTGAGGACAGTTTGTGGCTAGTTGTGAAGGGAAATCAAGGTCTCGTTCTTTTGAGAGCAGAACGTCGATCAATGAGGGCCTTATGCAGTCCCGTGCCAGAATCCATGGACAGTTTGTAAATAGGATAAAGGTAAACAGGAGAGACCTGCTCTTGTTTCTTATTCAGGGCTGGTTGCATAGCTCTGCGTGTGCAGCCCTATGCTGACACGTTCTTAGTGGATGAGATCGATGTGCATACTCAGTATCGATTCGCGTGGGCCAAAAATCGATTTCTTTGAAGCACATGCAAATCGAAAGCAAGCTAAATGCTCTGCCGGAAAGGAAAAATGTAACACCCACAAGCACGAGGTCATTTTATTGACAAGTGACGTCACTGGTAGTTCATCATTGAACGAGTACATCATAACAAATCCGCACCAAATGAAACGCACGTCACATTAAAGAGTGCCCAAACATTTGGATCAATGTATAGTTTATCTCCATCTGGCAGAAACGTAGGCATGTACTCTCGCATACGACGATCATAAATCTGCCGAATGGCATCCTGCGATAAACTGTCCCAAGCACCTTCTGTTCCAGTGCGGGAATGGTTCGTGGAGGCACCAGAAAACGAATAAGTTCCCGCTTCACCATGTCCCACACGTGTTCGATTCGCCAGGGATCTGGTGATCTTGCCGGCCAGGGTAGTTGTTGTACACCACGAAGAGAACATTAATTCATAGCAGCCGGATGTGGAATTGAATTGTCCTCCTGGAAAAGCACATCATCTTCCTGTCGAAAAACTGGTAGTAAACAACTTGCGCAATTTAATGGTCACTGGTAGAAATGCCAGATGTGCCCGCGAATTGTAAGTGATGGTCCTTCACACCATGAAGCGTGGTACAGGAGCTGTGTGTCGTGGAAACTGCAGTTCGGAATAGGCCGCCGTGTACGTGTACGTCCATCACTTGATCCAGTCAGAACCTACACTCATCACTGAACACAACAGAGAGCCATGCCGCTCTCCAGCCGACTCTTTCAAGACACCAGAGCAGTTGTGCTTGGTGGTGTCGTGGAGTGGCTGGTAGCTCGCCCAGAGGCACACGCGACCTTTATCCTACTGCAAGAAGAAGGTTTCCAATGGACCCTGATGACACGGCAGGTGCGACTTGTACTCGGGTTTCGTCCCCGGATGACGTTCGGCCACCGCTGCTCGCACTATGCTTCGATCTCGACGTCCGTCTGCACTGCACAGAACCTGGTCCAGAGGTGTGGGAGTGTTCCACAGACCACTACTGAAAGCAACGACACACTACCAATACACTGTGCCCAACATGGGCAGCAGTCCGATGATACGTCCATCCAGCTTCATGCAGGCCCACAACGTGACCCCATTCAAATGACTAAAGCTGTTCAACAGGACTAAGTACTCGTCTGCGGGATATTGTTGTACCCTAGTATGGATGTTCCAAACACTGTTCACCTCTAAACTCACACAGTTACTGGCTCCAGAGTGAAACCAGAGGGCGCCATCTGACTGCCTATGACAATCGCAAATGGATCACTAACATTACAAGCTCTCGCTACCCATACATCATACCATGGAATCACTGAACCCTTGAGGATGTTGCATTTTTCTGGCAGTGTGAATCACGCATTTAGCTATTGTCGATAATTTGGTAGCTTTCTTGAACAATTTGTGGGTAATTTCTTTGTAATGTGATAGTAAAGAATGCCACGTGGTTCACGTATGCATAATTATGTTTTTCCTTCCACTATGAGTTGTTTCTGGAGTTGAAAAAGATCATTAACTTGAATATAATCTCTCTGAGTTTGTGTACATTTCCTGGCCGCTGTTTAGTTGGTAGTTGAAGCATTAGGATTCTAAGCAGCATGGCATGCGTTCGTACAGTTTGCAGTCAAGCTGCAGCAGAGGTTCTACAATGATCGTCTGCCTTCAGCAATCATGTTCAGTCATACGAGCTGCTTTCCCAATCAGCATTTATTTCTTCAGCAGAACTATTAGTTCAACTTTTTCTGCATGATCTTTTACCTGCAAATATAAAAGTACTCTGTATTAAACATACATAAAGGGAAGGAAGTAAAAGCTGCGGCGAAAGGAAGAGGGAGGGAGAGAGGGAGAGAGAGAGAGAGAGAGAGATAGATAGATAGAGAGAGAGAGAGAATTCTGATGTCGTGATAAATTTAATACAGTAACTGACAAACTAGGATTTGATTCCTGTGACAGAAATTAACAACCTGTTCACAAGTTATTTCTGTCACACTGAAAGAAAGTTATAAGTTTCCATATCCCGGTTCGATTAACGAGGATAACACCTTGACAGAAAGTGAAGCCGGCCGCGGTGGTCTCGCATTTCTAGGCGCTCAGTCAGGAACCGCGCGACTGCTACGGTCGCAGGTTCGAATCCTGCCTCGGGCATGGATGTGTGTGCTATCCTTTGGTTAGTTAGGTTTAAGTAGTTCTAAGTTCTAGGGGACTGATGACCACAGATGTTAAGTCCCATAGTGCTCAGAGCCATTTGAACCATTTGAACAGAAAGTGAAAGTGTAGTTATATACTTGATTTGAAAAGTAAGTGTTCTTAAATATTTACACTACTTTTACTCACTTAACAATATGTTGCATTGTGGTTCTTCTCTGCTGAAGGTATATTGTGTGGAAATCATTGTGCCAAAGTAAACCTTGTAACGACAGAATTGGTTTTAATAATAAGTTTTCATTTCGTGTATTGAGATATTACTCTACATAGAAGGTAGGCAAATATGCCGACTATGGTATTAGATTTAGTGACTGTTTAAGAAATTTACCAAACCGCTCAGATGCGAATGATATTTGGTCCATACAAATTTATTGCAGGGTGCTACACTTTTTATCACTGCTTTATAGTAATTTCTACTATCATGAGAAAATGTGCACTTTGTTTTTAATGATATTACAGTTTAACATCAATACACAGTTCCAAACCTTTCAAATCCCTAACCATTAGGCTAAACGCAATTTGTTAATATCACTGGTAGATTTATTTTTAAAATGGCTACATTTCAGTTAACAAATGAAAACTGGAAAGCTTTCTCTTGCATTCTGAGGAAGTTCCATGTGCGCAATTCAAGTTCAAAGAGTAATATTCAGGTGACCAGTTAGTCACAGTGATCTATTTGTTTTTGTTACAAATTAACTTCGGCAACAACTATAACAACAAATTATTTGCACGGAGTAGATACTATTACAAATCGAAATATTTCGTCACCAATAAATTCTTAACCTCTTTTTAAACTGTTTTCATTAGTAGCTATACGTATTATGGCACCTGATAACTTACTGAAAATTTATGTTCCTGAACAATGGATATTTTTCTGGACTAAAGTAAGTGATTTAAATTCTTTATGTAGATCATTCTTATTTGTGGCTCAGATTCCACGCAGTGATCTTGATTTATAAATGATTTATATTATTTATGATAAATTTTATTAAAGAATAAACATAGTGGGAAGATTTAATTAGTATTCACAGTTCCTTTAACAGACCTCTGCATGTCGTTCTTGAAACCGCAAACAAACAGATGTATTACCCGCATTTTGACTCAGAAAACTTTAGTTTGGGTTATTTATGTGCCCCAAAATATGATTCCATACGACTGAGAATAACGGTAAGCAATGCAGAACTCCTTAGTGTTGGCGTGATGAATGGCAACTCTCATAAGAAGAAAATAACTGGAATATAATATCAACAACACGGAGAGAGAACTTGAAAACGTACAGTTACGCTATTTATAAATGAGGAAACAGGGTATACGATAATTTTATAAATCATTTATTTATTGCTATTTCTCACAGTTTTGCTTCCACCATTACCTCGTCTCCTACCTTCCAACCTCCACAGAAGCGTTCCTGTGAAACTTGCAAGACTAGCATTCCTGGAAGAAAGAATATTGCCAAGACCTGGCTTAGCCATAGCCTGTGGGATGTTTCAAATCAGCGCACACTCCACTGCAGAGTGAAAATTTCTTTCTCAAACATTCCACAGGCTGTGGCAAAGTCATTTCCCCACAATATCCACTCTTCCAGGAGGGCTAGTCGTTCAACTTTCACAAATTCAAATGGCTCCAAGCCCTATGGGACTTAACATCTGAGGTCATCGGTCCCCTAGACTTAGAACTACTTAAACTTAAATAACCTAAGGACATCACACACATCCATGCCCGAGGCAGGATTCGAACCTGCGACCGTAGCAGCAGTGGTGTTCCGGACTGAAGCGCCTAGAACCGCTCGTCCACAGTGGCCGGCGCACAGCGCGAAGAGGTATTTTATAATATGCAGTGTTGGTGCAAGCTCTCATGTCCATAACCTAGACTACCCTCTGCAAAAATGTCACAATGTGCGCCGAAATATTTTTTTTTCTCATCGACGAACACACCTGGATAGCTTCATACATTATTTCTTTTTATTGAAATGCCATGCTACCTAACAGCATGGCTTTTGGTTACAGCGAGGCTACCTGTAAACCGCGGGTAAGTAACTTTTTCAGCTATTCGTAATTTATTGTCCACAAACCATTGTTTCATCTGCGTGAAAGTCTAATTTGCTCTCTCCGCTCTGGAGTCAGCAGACACTACAAAAAGAAAACGTAACCATTTCAGAAATCTGTTTTGTCGACTGAATTAACTCCATTTAATAAACCAAAGATAGGTTCTATCGTTTGGTCGCAGAATACATGTACGCAGATTACTCCTAAAAACAACATTTTGTGCGTGTCTTGATTACCTTAAGCTTACGCCGTAAAGTTAGAGATTTAATTGTTCTGCCTCTTACGACGATCCATCCACGTGACAAAACGCTATCAACTGAGTGTGATGTAAATTAATATTCAGTGCAAATACGTTTTTGCGGATATCTCCCCTGTATTATCACAGTCTGTATGAAACTGTCCCTCTGTTACCACAGATTGCAAGTAACTGCTTCTGTGTTCCCATAGATTGCATGTAAGTGTCTACTTGTAGTGGAACAGAAGGACGTGTGAGGGCGTATTTGTGCCAGGCTGCATCGAACCAAAATACTGAACTCCTGAAGTGCCTTCAAGTGATGATCTCGTCCCTGCAGACAAGCAGCACTTAGTTGATGCGTCTGTTGTTCTTTCAGTGACGCTGTAAATTAATTACTAGTCAACTAGCTAAGGCTCACTACGCTATTAAATCAAAATACAAAGTTTATCGAGATTCCAATGGCTTTTTTAATGACACTTTCATCAGGGTGAGCCACAAACTAATCAAAAAAGTAATAGTTCATACACAGAGTTCAGGAAAATACTTGTCGTACGTTTTAAACATTGTAGGAATTGCGGTCACAAATTAAATTACACTTCTTAAGCTCTATTCCTGCCTACCTTGCTCGCAGAGTCATGACTTCTGATGCGCATCGACATCTATTCGAACTATATGACGTGTAGGTATCACGGAGCCATTGTAGTGACTGGACTGTGGAACAGCACTACCAAATTACAGTACAATGTACATTAACATTCATTTATTGCAACATAGACAAAAAATAACACCCAATTTAAGTTGGGCATTAAAGTGGATCTTTCCAGGATGAGACCACTACGCAATATAGTCACTTTCCAGAAGTAAGCGCCTACCAGAATTAAGTCTGTTACTGACGTCGCTGAGAGCTAATAGCTGCGGCGGCTGCTATCCTCGTGGACTGCGTACTGTAGACTGCTCACTCCTCATTGACAATTCCTATCTTCAGGCTGCTGCTAGCACTCCTACTTCGTACGTAACACTCACAGACTGGCTACGAACTGCAGCTAACTCATTGGGACACAAGTCAAATAGCGGCGCGAATTGACACTAGGAATCCGCGCGATTGGGTATTGGCGTTGCGCGATAAAGCATGTCCCATTCGTTGGCTCGCCAGACGTGGCGATGTTGTCCCTCCTCCGGACTGGTGAATGTGATGAGGTATGCAAAGCACGCGGCCCCCATTGGTGGCAACTGTGGAAGACCGCTGAAGTACAAGCAGCGCTGGCTTTGCCTTGATGTGGGCAAAGCCTGCAAGCCGGCATGATGGATGAGCAGGCTTCTCGTCAGGGGTAGTGGCGTGGGACACAACACTGTCATGTATGGCACCTCGTCTAGAATTTATTGTACAGCCCTTGTCTAGAAATGCACTGGACAGCCCGAATCATTTTGCTGGGCGTATATTCAGAGGGAATCTGAAGACACATGAAAGGAATTGTCTGCACTACGTTATTCAAATGTTATTAAAATATATATTAAAATTAAATCTGATCTGAACAGAGATTAGCTTGACATCTCGTAAAATCGGGTGTACTGCCGGTGGTCCGCGTCTTCCCAACACGATATTTCGACGTCGTAACTCGGCGTCTTCATCAGGTGTTCCCTGAGACTGGTTGGCGAGCTGACCTCGTCCCATATTTATGCCAGGGCGGTGTGTGGCGCTCCCTATGCCGTCCGCGCCGGCTTTGGCCATTTCTGTCGGTGGTATCAGTCTCTAGGCGCTTCCTCTTCGGTCCGCGCCCGTTGCGGCTCTCTTCTGAGGTATCGGACGTCCCAAGGCGTTCCCTATTGGGTCCGCGCCCGATAGGCGCTATCCTAGCACTATCATGGCTCTGCTGAAGCTCCTTATGCTGTCCGACCGCGGCGAGTTTCTCTCGTGGCCGAGCCATTGTCCTGGCCTTCTGAACCCGGTATGCGCCTGTGAGGTGCGCTTCCTGTGGCATCCGGCTGTTGTTGGAGCTGCATATTATGATGGCCATCCTCCAAGGAGCTTGCTGCCGCCTGGTGTCGCGTATGCCTTTCTGTCCCGTTACTTATACCCTTAGACGTCTGTAGTTCATTCCTGGAGGATGGAACTTCCGTTGTTTCTGTAGTAGTTCCAAAGCAGGATTCCACGCAGTACTAAGCTGATATCATTAATGACACTAGCCCAGAATCGGGGGGTCTGAGCCAGGATCCTAGTTGTGCTCAAGGTCAAGGCAATGTTCTGCTATTGCAGATTTAGTTACCTGTCGTAACCTGGTGTGTCTCTGGTGTTCTTTACATCTTATTTCAACTGTTCTTGTGGTTTGACCGATGTAAGCCATCCCGCATTCACACGGTATATGGTAGACACCAGGTTTCCTTAACCCCAAATCATCCTTGACAGTTCCAAGGAGCGTCCTGATCTTGTTAGGTGGGCAGAACACACTCTTGATATAGTGTTTCTTCAGGATTCTGCTGATCTTGACAGATATAGGCCCCGCATATGGTAGAAAGGCTACTTTCCTGGTCTCTTCTTCCTGCTCCTCTTCTGTTGCCTCAGGTCGTCTGGTGGGACGGAGCGCTTTGCGGATGTCCCTGGTGGAGTATCCATTGTCTGTGAACACTCTTTGTAGATGTTCTAATTCCGCTGTCAGGCTGTCTGTGTCAGAGAGTGTTTTGGCTCGGTGCACGAGTGTTCTCAGCACTCCATGCTTCTGTGCTGGGTGATGGCAGCTGTCAGCCTGTAGATATAAGTCAGTGTGTGTTGGGTTTCTGTACACACTGTGGCCTAAGGTGCCGTCTGCCTTCCTCTTTACCAGGACATCGAGGAATGGGAGCTGACCATCACTCTCTAGTTCCATGGTGAACTTGATGTTGGGTGTCTTGTGCTCAGATGGTCCAGGAACTTATCCAGTCTTCTCTTGCCATGTGGCCAGATGACGAATGTATCATCAACGTATCTGAAGAAACACGTCGGCTGGTAGGCAGCAGTTGTAAGTGCCTCATCCTCGAATTTCTCCATAAACAGATTCATCACTACCGGAGATAAGGGGCTGCCCATGGCCACTCCCTCAGTCTGCTCATAGAATTGGCCTCCACAAAGGAAGTACGTCGATGTCAAAATATGCTTGAAGAGATCCAGCAAGGCTCCGTCAAATTTCTCACTAATAATATCGAGTGTGTCCTGAAGTGGTACCCTGGTGAACAGAGACACCACATCAAAACTGACCATGATGTCTGTGTCCGAGATCCGTAGGTTGTTGAGACGTTCCACAAAGTCCGAGGAGTTGCCGACCACCGGCAGTACACCCGATTTTACGAGATATCAACAAATCGCCGGGAAAGTCTTAGAAATTACAGAGATTAGCTTATTATGGGAGGGTTTTACTTATGATTACTAACGAAATATGAATCACACTTTAACAAAGATTAATGAATGAAAATGTACTTTTGGCTGGGTGGCCCTGCAACATGCTGTCGTGCATTATCCTGTTGAAATGTAGGGTTTCGCAGGGATCAAATGGAGGGTAGAGCCACTGGTCGTAAAACATCTGAAATGTAACGTCCACTGTTCAAAGTGCCGTCAGTGCGAACAAGAGGTGACCGAGACGTGTAACCAATGGCACCCCATACCATCAAACCAGGTGATACGCCAGTATGGCGATGACGAATACACGCTTCCAATGTGCGTTCACCGCGACGTCGCCAAACACGGATGCGACCATCATGATGCTATAAACAGAACCCATCTGTTGACTGAGGGATCGAGACGTGGCTGCACGATCCGTTACAGCCATGGGGATAAGATGCCTGTCATCTCGACTGCTAGTGATACGAGGCCGTTGGGATCCAGCACGGCGTTCCGTATTACCCTTCTGAAACCACCGCTTCCATATTCTGCTAACAGTCATTGGATCTCGACCAACGCGAGCAGCAATGTCGGGATACGATAAACCGCAATCGCGATAGACTACAATCCGACCTTTATCAAAGTCGGAAACGTTATGGTACGCATTTCTCCTCCTTACACGAGGCATCACAACAACGTTTCACCAGGCAACGCCCGTCAACTGCAATTTGTGTATGAGAAATCGGCTGAAAACTTTCCTCATGTCAGCAGGTTGTAGGTGTCGCCACCGGTGCCAACCTTGTGTGAATGCTCTGAAAAGCTAATCATTTTCATATCATAGTATCTTCTTCCTGCCGGTTAAATTTCGCGTGTGTAGCACGTCATCCTCGTGATGTAGCAATGTTAATGGCCAGTAGTGTATATTTTCTCTCAACTAAGAAGTGAAGTGTGGGGCTTACTTTTCTGGCTCCCATGAGATGTTACGGTCTGCAAAGTCTTCAAAGGTATTGTACAGTGATTCAGAAATCCAGAGAACTTTGTAGAATGAAGGCTTTCACGACCGGGTGACATGGCTGTTGCAGTCCTGGACGAAACGTAAGGAGCAGAAAAGTTCTTGGACCACGACCTCACATCCCGGAAAGTACATCAACAGCCAGAGAACTTTATAAACTTGTGTACATTGCAGAATACTATTTAAGGTGTTCGAAAACTATTCGTTCAAATTGATACTAAAGGTAGAGAACATCAAAACAAACTCATTTAGTTATGGTATATATAGTTCCCGGTGGCAATTCCTGATGCTACGGACGATTTACACGGAAGGTAGTTTAGCATGATAATGAAAGCAGTAACATTCACAGAAAGCGCACGAAAGCGCCCCCATTTGCCTGTTTGCACGGACTACATCGTCTGAGCAGCGATTGTCGTATTGTTCGAAATTAATGGCATGCCTCCAATGGTACCAGCAACGACGCCAATTCTAGCGACGAGGTGTTCTTCAGTTTCCACAACGGTTTCATACTCCATATGTTTCATATGTCCACAGAGCAATAAATCGAGACACATGAAGTCAGATGATTTGTGTGGCCACGTCACGTGGCCACCTCGGCCGATCCATCGATTCCGAAAGGTTGCTCTCAGACGATTCCTCACGGCAATGCTGAAATGGGCTGGTGTCCCATAGTACTGGAAGTAAATGCTTTGTCTAAATTCAGGGGTACATCCTCTAACAGTTTTAAGAACTTATGTTGCACGAAGATGCGATTTATCCGTCTATTGAGTTGGAATGTAAGAATGTATGGTCCATTCAACCTATCACCAAGAATGCTGTCTCAGATATTAACCTCTATGTACTTGGAGAAATGCATGATACACACTGTGCTACCTTAGAATATATTTATTCACTACCGGTTTTGAGCATGGACAATATTCACAATGCTTGCACGAAAATAGAAATAAGAGTGAAGACTGTGATATCAACACAAATTACATTTTTATCAGAATTGCTACTCGGAAAAATTAAATGTACTTTCGAAAAATTCCTATTGTGACAACTTCACATGTCACACATGCTACTTAAACAGAAAAGTATACTCCATTATTGACATGAAAACGTTAAAATCATACTTAACGCCATATTACCGGCTCAAGCAAACAGAAAACACTGAAGACAAGAGAACATGTAACAGCGGTAAATACACAGCACCATTGCTCGGGCACAACAACACCGAGTGGGTCAACACACAAGTGTTGATCAAAGAAGGTACAAGCCAAGTTCAAACACTAGATCAAAGAACAAGTTCACAATCACAGAGAGATACATATGCACCCACATTACAATAAACCAAATACAATTAAAGAAGATACAAATGTGAAAAACTATATTTTTCTTCAGTACATTGTCTTTTCTTTTTCATCTTTTTTTAAAAAATAATTGGTTTCCTTATAATAAGGATTATTTTCCTATTTTATTCTTCGCTTCTATTCAATACAATATTATATATTGTCACATGATACTATTACAATGTTACATGATACAATGTCACACGATAAAACAAACCAACAATTTAGAGAAAACCACCAGATACAAAAACGTACGAGCATGTATACTATAATATGGAATACAACAGTCACGTGATATTGTAACATGGTACTACAACTCCACTTGATAAAAACGAACTGGCCATTTGGTAAGAATTACATCATATGGAAATGTACATAGTTATGTGATACTGAATAGTTATATTAGGCAATCCATCCCTATCATGACTCATTTAGACTGGCAGTAGCAAAACAACTCAAACTCAAAATCATATCAGAAGTCTGATGATACAAATAGTGTAACCAAATGAAGAACAGCATTCTGTATACAGTATTATGTAATACAGTAATCGTATGATACTATTAAAAAATCCAGTTATGTTACAATATGTTTAGAAATCAACGATTTGGTGAGAACACCAAATAAAAAATTAGCATATACATGCAATGCTGAAACATTATAAGACGCAAGACCACTAAAAACAGAGAACATAAAAACCAAACAACAACCTAAGCAATCCCAAAGTCAAGTCCATATCAGACGTTCAGGGATAAACACAGTGTAAACAACTGGGGCAACCAAGACTACAATCACTTGTAATAGTGTCATACAAAACTGTAATTATTCATATTATTACATCATGTATGACCTACTGTTCATCACTAACCAATTTTATTAAACTAATTTACCAGTAATTTGAACCTGGTATATGCCTAATAGACCTTATATTATCCGCCAGCATCGTTATCATATCCAAACGACCCAACTGTGAAATTATTCCTACTTCATATAACTCTAAGAGTTTAAAAAGAAGGGGAAGGGGTCAGAGATATCAGTAGAGTATACTCTATATCTCCATGGCCTATCCCACAGCATATATATTACTTAATATTTATATTATGTGTGTGGATACATTATTTTTGTAGGAGGTTCATAACGGCTAATTCAAGATACATATTAAAAGTAGCTAAACATTTCTTCATCATGGCATTGTAAAATTGTAAAAAGGGTGGTAGAGATGTGAGACGTATAAAACCCATGTATCAAAGGCGTCAGAAACAGAATATATCATTGGGGGTGGGGGGATGTCTATGTCTATGGTTTGAGACGTTAAGAACACAACTAGGAACTATCGTTTAACCACATTAAGTAACTTAAAAACACTGTATACAGATAGGTAATCATTACACTCTGGTGTCCAAAATCAAAGCAACAAATGGAATTTTGAAAGGTTGCGTTTATTTTGCCGCAAAACGGTATAAACAGAGGATAGTAAAGTAGAAACAATGCAATTCAGAACGTAAACAACTGCAACACGCATAGCGGTAGACAAAATTGTTCTTCTTTTTTTCCAACTTTGTACACTCATTCCGACAACTGGTTAATGTGCTCAATATGGGGGGTGACCACCTGTGGCAGCAATACAGGCCTGACAGCGAGGATGAATACTGTGAATGGTGTCATCAATTTCTTTTTGAGGCAATAACGCCCATTCTTCCTATAGATCTGCTCGCAGTCTTGGAGAGTGATTAGTGGATGCTGATGAGATGCAAGCCATCTCCCTAGTGCGTCCCAGATATGCTCTATGGGATTCAAATCGGGAGAGCAAGCAGGCCACACCATGTGTGCAGTATCTTCCGTTTCCCAGAAAACATCAACCACCAGTGCTCTATAAGGTCGAGCATTATCTTCCATCAATACGAAGTCTGGGACCACTGCATCCCGCTACAATCGCAAACGAGATATAAGAACATGTCACGATACCAGACAGCACTTAAACCTTCTCGAGTCACACGTACAGTTTCATGAATAGAGGTTAGATTGGCAAACATAATCCCTGCCCATATCATTAGGAATCCTCCACGATCTCGGTCTCTTTCCACAATGCCTGGGACCTGAAATTGTGTTCTACGTTCCCTACAGATGCGGATCCATCGAGAATCACTCTACAGGCTAAATCGGGACTCATCTGAGGATACAACATTGGCCCACTGTTCGACTGGACAGGTGGAATGTTGGTGACTCCACTCAACACGTTCCCTTCTCTGAAGACGCGTCAGAGGTATACAGTAGGTCTCCGGCAGTAAAGGCCACCCTGTCGAAACTTCTGGGCACCGTTTGCCTCGATACAACACGTCCAGTCGATGCTGCGAGCTCACATGCTAGTTTTTAAGCAGTACTAAGGCGGTACTGTCGTGCCCTTACAGCCAATGACGGTCCTCTCTTCTGAAGCCACACGTGGTCAGGCCTGCCTTGGTCTTCGGGATCCGGTTTTGGTCTCTATAAACTGACGCCACATCCGAGAATCAACAGAGCGATTCACACTAAGCCATCGGACCACATCAGTTTGTGACTGCTTCCGTTATTTCTACATTTGGAAATTTGTGGTAAGTTCCTATGGGACCGAACTGCTAAGGTCATCGGTACATAGGAATACACACTACTTAATCTAACTTAAACTACCTTACGCTAACGACAACACACACACCCATGCCCAAGGGAGAACTCGAACCTCCGATGGGGGAGCCGCGCGAACCGTGGCAAGGCGCCCAAAACCGCAGGGCTACCACGAGTGGCCTCCGTTCTTTCTATGGCCTTCCACCACAGAGAGTCTCGTGTACTTGAACCGTGTATTTTGGGTATGCCCACGCTATAATTAGTTATGGCATATCCTTCTGGGGATCAACAGAGCAGAACAGTCAAACAACGTTTAAGTTGCAAAAAAGGGCCGAAAAGTAGCAATAGATCCCACCTCATAGAGTTATTCAAAGCTCTGGGTATATTGACAGTTCCGTGTGAATACATTTTGCAGACAGTAATATACATAAAAATACACATTGACCATTTTCCGATAAACAGTTCCAAACATACTCATGAAACCAGACACACACAACACTTACACCTCTATCGAGAAAACAAATCAAAAACTCGAAGTAGCATGTTATATAATGTAATTAAATTGTACAACAATCTTCCACAAGGGATCAAAGACATAAGCGAAATAGATAACTTCAGGAAATGACTAAAAAAATATATCTTGGAAAAGTGTTTTTGTACTGTCAAGGATTACTTGGAAAAACGTAAATATAATATATATATAAAAATTATCACTTGTGTTATTAAGTAGTTTAACAGTGTATATTTATGTTACAATAGTCATGAATTACGATTTTGATAATTATAAATTTCTGTACCTATCGTATATACTTATGTTGACAACATAAATATCCTGATTGTCGACGAATAGATAAATAAATAAAATAAATGAATATTCTCTGTGCCTTACTTCACCATCTGCAACTCAGTACACAGTGATTGTGGGTGTGGGACTAGCCGGCAAACTACCTCGTCTTAAAGGTGCCCTGACATCATCAATGGCATGGTTGTCCATTGACTGGATTGCCATCTTCCATGCAGAAAAAGGCTGTATGGATATCTGGTTGACAGCTTGTATGATTATATCGTGAATTAGACACAGGACGGGGAAACAACCGTTTGTTGCTTTAATTTTGGACACCAGTCCAATTTTGCCAATTGAAACACCATAAAAAAACGTTGGATGACAACAATAAAATACATATCATTAATATGAGGTACTACTTACATTACTCATTAATAGCTATTTATGCAAAGATACACTGCCCAAACTATTTTGATCAAAACATACATAGAGGATGAAAGAGTGGGAGGGGGGAATGTAAATTGAAATTAAACTTATATTTGCGTCAATGTCTTACCCTAGCCAGTCATAAGTAAACTTTTGAATAAATCGAATCAGTTTGTTAATTAAGAAATCAAGTTTCTAACAGGTTCATGTTACCACCTTTATCTACTCTGTTTAATAATGCTATTTGCTCTGCATTGTTCCCAAAAGTGTGTTTGTTTTCTCTCAAGTGGGTGCCTGTTATCTGTTGGAAATGATACAATTATATTTATTCTTTTAAAAAACTGTTTAATATTCTCAGAGACCCAACCAAAATAAGGATGAACTGCATATTTTGGGTTTGCTTCTCATTTGCTTTTCCCAAGGTAATTTCAAAGTAATCAGTCTTTCCCTTCTCTTTTAATTTGTTATTGTATAAGCTCATTACAGTCTGTGGATCAAATTCAGTTCTATCAAGTATATATTTCAATGTGATATGTCCTTTTCCAAATTTGTGTTCTGATAGAATAACCTAATCATCCTGTAGAGCACTGAATGGAAAAAAGCATGCTTGTACTTTTCTGGGTAACAAGAGTTATTAATGATATCATCTGTAGTAGTGGGCTTTTTGTAAATACTGAAGTTATGTTCAGCCCCATTTTTTTCCACCCTAAGGTCCAAAATATTTATTCCCCGACTTTGTTCAGTTTCTACAGCGTACTTTAGGAAGAGGTGCTTGACATCCAATAATTGATGTAATGTATGTCCATCATTCGTGTCACTATCTATCAAAATGATGGTGTCATCTACATAATTTAGATAGTAAATTATTTTTTAACAGCTTCAGAACTGATATTGAAAATGTTATATCCAGTATTGTCAAGGAAGATATTGACAAAGGTGCTGGTAAGACAACACCCCAATGGTAAGGCCATTAGGCTGTTCAAAGAAATTTGCATTAAAACAGAAATAACTATGTGATAGCACTAGGAACAACAGTTCAATTAATTCCATAATCTGGGGAACATCAGATTTTTTATGTCGCAGAAGGTTTTGCATTAGTAGCTCAATGGACTCATCTAGTGGGATATTTGTGTATAGATTCACAACACCAAAATAAAACAAGGTGGCACTCTCAGGCATATGGATCTCAATCAGATATCTAACAATTCTTTTTTACTCTTGATTGTACATTCCTCATAGTTATTATTAATGATGTAGTTGAGCTTATGACAAAATAAATAACCTGGACTGTTGCTATAATTGAAAATCCATCTGAATGGTATTCGACTCTTGCACATTGTCTGTTGGGTCCTAGGTCTAGGTGACTTTGGGTTCATTAGAGTTATATTCTGTTTTTGAAGATCATGGAGTAAGATTGAACCATACCTACTTTATCTTTCAGGGCTTTTTGGAAAGAGTCAATGGGATCCTATTCTAATGGAGTGATGTTATTAGAATGCCAATGTTCGCTAATGTACTCATTAACATATAAAACAACGAAGGAATTACTTTTGTCTGCTTTTACCACTAAGGCCTGTGCTTCGACAAAGTTTTTGTTAACAATTTTTACAGTATGATATTCAGACTTATTGAGTTGATTTCTTTTATTCTCATGGATATATTGTTTGATAAGTTTAGCTACCTTACAGGACAAGAAGTTTTTCTTTACCACTGTACCTCCAGCCTGATCAATTCAAATTTTTGTCCTTGGAATGAATCTTTAAATGTTTTGATCACTGATTGATAGATATATGTTATATTTTAAAACCTTTTCTAACATTTTTACCTCTACATCAGAGAAAACAGTATTTGTAAGGTGTACTACTGTGTCATAAAATTCAAATTATGATTCAGTATTAGTGTATGAACACTGTCTAAGAAACAAATTTTCAATTGTCTTTTTATGTCTATCACTCACAACTTGTATCTCTAATTTAGTATACTCATCAACAACTTCAAACGATGACTGGTGATGTGCATCGTTTATCACTTTATCTAATAACAGATGAAGCATGTACACCTTCTTCATTTAACTATTCTTTCAACCACTTCCTTTCAGAACACTCTTTCACCTTCTTAGATACAACATATCTTACCTTTATTTTTACATAAGCGAAAGTAGGTGTCATATTTGCTGCAAGACACTGTTTGTTAAAGCTAACTGCAGCCTTACACTTCATTAGTTTCACAATTGTAGCTGTGTTGTTATTGCCTGTTGTGCTGTATCGTGTGACTATTATATTAGTACGGAAAAATCTTCTGCGACATAAAGAATTAGATGTTCCCCAGATTATGGAATCAACTGAATTGTTGTCCCTAGTGCTATCCCATAGTTGCTTCTGCTTTAACGCGAAATTCTTTAAAAAGCCTAATGGCCTTGCCATAGTGTGTTGTTTTGTCAGCGCCCATTCCAATATCTTCCTTCACAATACTGAATATAAAATTTTAAATATCAGTTCTGAAGTTGTTAAAAAAATAATTTACTATTACAGACATGCAGATGACAGTATCATTTAGATAGATGGTAGCACCAGTGATGTACATACATTACATCAATTATTTGATGGTATGCACCTCTTCCTAAAATTCACTGTAGAAACTGAAAAAAATAGGGGAATAAATATCTTAGACCTTAGTGGTGGAAAAATATGATGGTGGACATCACACCAATATTTACCTGCTGCAGATAATATACTATATGACCCTGAGACAACAAGTAAAAAAGTGTATTCACCACCGCCATCATCGGCAAAGTGATGCGAATTTTACGGGACTGCCGTTGTGCGGTTCTAGCAACTGATGTCCGTACATGGCAAACCGTTACACGAGTGTATTACCGCAATCTTCGCATACAGCTACTTGGGTCTGTCAAGGCGAAGCCTTGCGGGAAGCTGTTGGAGTGTTTTGCTCCACAGCAACGCCACAGATCATTAAGGAGAGAACACCAGGACACAGTGACACATGCAGCTCCTTGGGGCTATCAGAATTTGAATTCTCTCGCCCTCTGCCCTCTCCCCTATATTGTCCTGACATGACACCCAGTGTTTTCTTCCGCTTTCTTCGGGTGAAGAAATTACTGATTGTGAATTCTTCCGCTTTCTTCGGGTGAAGAAATTACTGATCGGTAGGCATTTCTAGAACGTTGAAGAGTGATTTTCGAGGCGGAACGTTTCCAGAATCTAGTCAGTCTTCTACAACGAAGGCCTCCGGCAAGGCACCCATCCTTGCGAAAAATGTGCCACTTTGAACGGTGAATATTTAGCGAATGACTAACACCATTAAGTTACAAGGTCGCAGCTTGGCTTTTTCGAAGTAATAAAGCTTCGTGACTACTCCAAGTAGTAGTTTCCATACACATGGCTATTGATAACACTTGAAAGGCCTTATCTTGACACTGTCATGACTACTCCTGTTGATTTTTCTTCTGCAGCGGTCATTAAACTTTGCTGCTCTGTCGTTCCTATCCATTCATTTTCTTTACTTCTCTCTTGACATTATTGCTGAAAGCTTGTGTTTTGATAGTCATGTAATTTAGATGGATAAAGATAAATATAACCCGCTTTAAAACATCTGATGAGATCCAAGTGAATCAGGGAAGTAATAGGGGTGGGGTTGGGGGTATACAAGGATGTACTTGACTCCTCGCACTTCTTAATACACACAGTAGTTGACAAAGGAAGTGAAGCAGCCCGAAGACATGTTTGGATATCACTTTAACTTCGTAAATGGACGCACCGTCGGAGGGTAATTGAAAAGATTAGAGTTGCAACTCGCTATGAGAGGTAGAACTGCCACGAGAGTAGCTCTATTCATGGTTGGTCGTTGGTCGTTTGGGGAAGGAGACCAGACAGCGAGGTCATCGGTCTCGTTGGAGTAGGGAAGGATGGGGAATGAAGGCGGCCGTGCCCTTTCAGAGGAACCATCCGGGCATTTGCCTGGAGAGATTTTGGAAAATCACGGAAAACCTAAATCAGGATGGCCGGACGCGGGATTGAACGCTCTATTCATGTTTGGTGTTGTTGCGAGGTCTGTTAATCTGTATAAGGGGCGTGAAATCGTCAAACGTTGATTGATTACGCTAAGACACATGCAGATGCTGCATAATGGTATGAGGCAGCTTTATCAGCATCTGAAAGGGCCTCATTGAAAGGGGCCTTATTGTTGGTCTCCAAATTGTGCAATATCTAGACTTGTGGGACTGGCGTGATGCCGTCTCCGGGAAGCACGGACCGCTTATGAATTTCGTCTCCACTGCTCTCGATGTCCATCGCCGACCGGTATAGCGGCGACCTGCGAGGACGTCTCATTGTTCCAATGTTTTGAAGAGGCAAAGCGGTGTTACTCCTGACCTCTTACTGTCAGGAGGTATAAGGTGTGATTCTACGTTAAGGCAGGTAGTGACTGAAATCTGGTGTCACTAATAGTCTGCGTGGTCACGTGTCATCTCTCATAGAAAAGAATCATGATGTCATTTTTTAGCAGGACAATAATCCAGAGTGAGATTTTCACTCTGTAGCGGAGTGTGCACTGATATGAAACTTCCTGGGAGATTAAAACTGTATGCTGGATCGAGACTCGAACTCGGGACCGAGCTCGAATCTCGGTCTGGCACCCAGTTTTAATCTTCCAGGAAGTCTTATATCATAGCACACTCCGTTGCAGAGTGAAAATCTCATTCTAGAAACATCCCCAGGCTGTGGCTAAGCTATGTCTCCGCAATATCCTTTCTTTCAGGAGTCCTAGTCCGGCAAGGTTCGCAGGAGAGCTTCTGTGAAGTTTGGAAGGTAGGAGACGAGGTACTGGCGGAAGTTAAGCTGTGAGGACGGGGCGTGGGTTGTGCTTAGGTGCCTCGGCTGGTAGAGCACTTGCCCGCGAAAGGCAAGGTCCCGAGCTCGAGTCTCGGTCCGGCACACAGTTTTAATCTGCCAGGAAGTTTCAGGACAATACTGTCCACACATGGCGCATGCACTGTCTGTTTGATGTTGAGGTACTCCGGTGCCCAGAAAGATCCCCAGATCACTCCCCATTAGAAAAATTGTGGCAACACCTAGACCCAACCTTCCTAATATCGTGTAAGACCCCCGCGAGCATGCAGAAGTGCCGCAACACGACATGGCACGGACACGACTAATGTCTGGCGTAGCGCTAGAGGGAACTGACACCACGAATTCTGCCAGGCTGTCCATAAATCCGTAAGAGTACGTGGGGGTGGAGATCTCTTTTGAACAGCACGTTGCAAAGCATACCAGATATACTCAATAATGTTCAAATCTGGGGAGTTTCACGGCCAGAGGAAGTGTTTATACTCAGAAGAATGTTCCTGGAGGCACTCTTTAGCAATTCTGGAAGTGTGATATGCCGCATTGTCCTTCTGGAATTAACCAAGTCTGTCACAATGCACACTGGACAAGAATGGATTCAGGTGGTTATATAGGATGCTTATATATGTGGCATCTGTCAGAGTCGTATCTAGAAGTATCAGGGGTCCCATATCACTCCAACTCCACACACCTCACACCATTACAGAGCCTCCACCAGCTTGAACAGTCCCCTGCTGGCATGCATGGTCCATGGTTTCATCAGGTTGTCTGCATACCCATACACGTCCACCAGGTCGATACAATTTCAAACGGGACTCGTCCGACCAGGCAATATGTTTCCAATCATCACCAGTCCAATGTCGGTGTTGAAGGACCCTGGCGAGGAGTAAAGGTTTGCGTCGTGCAATCATCAGTGTACACGAGTGGTCCTTCACCTCCGAAAGCCCATATCGATGACGTTTCGTTAAATGGTTCGCACCCTGATACTTGTTGATGGCTCAGCATTGAAATCTGCAGCAATTTGCGAAAGCGTTGCACTTCTATCACGTTGAACGATTCTCTACAGTCGCTGTTGGCCCCGTTCTTGCAGTATCTTTATCCGGCCGGAGCGATATCAGAGATTTGATGTTTTACGGGATTTCTGACATTCACGGTACACTCGTGAAATAGTCGTATGGGTAAATTCCCATTTCATTGCTGCCTCAGAGGTGCTGTGTCTTATCGCTAGTGCGCCTACAGTAACACCACGTTCAAACTCGCTTAAATATTGATAACCTACTAATCCAGCAGCAGTAACCGATCTAACAACTGCGTCAGACACTTTTTGTCTTATATAAGCGTTGCCGATAAAAAAAAATGGCTCTGAGCACTATGGAACTTAACATCGATGGTCATCAGTCCCCAAGAACTTAGAACTACTTAAACCTAACTAACCTAAGGACATTACACAACACCCAGCCATCACGAGGCAGAGAAAATCCCTGACCCCGCCGGAAATCGAACCCGTGAACCCGGGCGTGGGAAGCGAGAACGCTACCGCACGACCACGAGATGCGGGCGCGTTGCCGATAGCAGCGCCGTATTTTACCTGTTTACATATCTCAAAATATCTTTGACGCTCCAACGTACGACATCAATGACTAGCTTGTCTCAAGATAGCATGTCACTGCTTTATGATATCCTTTCCAACCTAATTTGTCCTGGAATTCGAGCCAGAGAGGGTGCAAAGCCATACTGATAAGTGGCCTCTTGTTGCCAAGTAATTAGTAAATTTCACTACATTTTGTAATCACTGAAATAACATCACGTGCCTTCTCAACCCATGAAGTTTAACTTCGTTTCCTCCATCGACTTTTTGTCAGGGAGTGTATACTGATCACTTCTTGACAAGTGGAAGTTCTTTGTTCACTGTGATTTAAAAATACTGCACAAAACACAAATAAATTCTTGGTTTTCCGTTGACGAACAGATTATCACCATTTTCTTAGGGCCTTTGTCTCACTTCAATGCGGGGTCGGCGTTGTTACTATGGATTTCCGATGTTAGTGGCGAAGGGTGGCCGGATCTCCCCCCCCCCCCCCCCCCCCCTCCTGGGGTGGAATTTTTGTACCCTAGCTGTCTGCGTTTCGTGGAAGCCTTGAAATAGTGTGAAAGTTTTCCATTGTCTGCGAGGCGTGTAACTGAGGTGGGACGTGGGAACCAGCCCAGAATTCACCTAGAGGGATGTGGAAAACAACCTAAAAGCCACATCCGGGCTGGCCAGCACACCGGCCCTCGTCCTTCATTCGCCAGGCAAATTCGATCTGGGGCCGGCACGCCTATCCGAGTCTCAGAAGCAACGCATTAGTGACCTCGGCTAACCTGGCGGGTTCACTGGTGAAGAGATAATTCTACATAATGTTGAAAGTAAACCGCAAACCTGAACTTATTGTGACAAGAATATAAATGAATATCTATACTGTTGTTGTTGTGGTCTTCAGTACTGAGACTGGTTTGATGCATCTCTCCATGCTACTCTATCCTGTGCAAGCTTCTTCATCTCCCAGTACTTACTGCAACCTACATCCTTCTGAATCTGCTTAGTATATTCATCTCTTGGTCTCTCTCTACGATTTTTACCCACCACGCTGCCCTCCAATGCTAAATTTGTGATCCCTTGATGCCTCAGAACATGTCCTACCAACCGATCCCTTCTTCTAGTCAAGTTGTGCCACAAACTTCTCTTCTCCCCAATCCTATTCAATACCTCTTCATTAGTTATATGATCTACCCATCTAATCTTCAGCGTTCTTCTGTAGCACCACATTTCGAAAGCTTCTATTGTCTTCTTGTCTAAACTAGTTATCGTCCATGTTTCACTTCCATACATAGCTACACTCCATACAAATACTTTCAGAAACGACTTCCTGACATTCCTCTTTTCTCCGAAGGTCTCTTTGATTTTCCTGTACGCAGTATCTACACTCCTGGAAATTGAAATAAGAACACCGTGAATTCATTGTCCCAGGAAGGGGAAACTTTATTGACACATTCCTGGGGTCAGATACATCACATGATCACACTGACAGAACCACAGGCACATAGACACAGGCAACAGAGCATGCACAATGTCGGCACTAGTACAGTCTATATCCACCTTTCGCAGCAATGCAGGCTGCTATTCTCCCATGGAGACGATTGTAGAGATGCTGGATGTAGTCCTGTGGAACGGCTTGCCATGCCATTTCCACCTGGCGCCTCAGTTGGACCAGCGTTCGTGCTGGACGTGCAGACCGCGTGAGACGACGCTTCATCCAGTCCCAAACATGCTCAATGGGGGACAGATCCGCAGATCTTGCTGGCCAGGGTAGTTGACTTACACCTTCTAGAGCATGTTGGGTGGCACGGGATACATGCGGACGTGCATTGTCCTGTTGGAACAGCAAGTTCCCTTGCCGGTCTAGGAATGGTAGAACGATGGGTTCGATGACGGTTTGGATGTACCGTGCACTATTCAGTGTCCCCTCGACGATCACCAGAGGTGTACTGCCAGTGTAGGAGATCGCTCCCCACACCATGATGCTGGGTGTTGGCCCTGTGTGCCTCGGTCGTATGCAGTCCTGATTGTGGCGCTCACCTGCACGGCGCCAAACACGCATACGACCATCATTGGCACCAAGGCAGAAGCGACTCTCATCGCTGAAGACGACACGTCTCCATTCGTCCCTCCACTCACGCCTGTCGCGACACCACTGGAGGCGCGCTGCACGATGTTGGGGCGTGAGCGGAAGACGGCCTAACGGTGTGCGGGACCGTAGCCCAGCTTCATGGAGACGGTTGCGAATGGTCCTCGCCGATACCCCAGGAGCAACAGTGTCTCTAATTTGCTGGGAAGTGGCGGTGCGGTCCCCTACGGCACTGCGTAGGATCCTACGGTCTTGGCGCGCATCCGTGCGTCGCTGCGGTCCGGTCCCAGGTCGACGGGCGCGTGCACCTTCCGCCGACCACTGGCGACAACATCGATGTACTGTGGGGACCTCACGCCCCACGTGTTGAGCAATTCGGCAGTACGTCCACCCGGCCTCCCGCATGCCCACTATACGCTCTCGCTCAAAGTCCGTCAACTGCACATACGGTTCATGTCCACACTGTCGCGGCATGCTACCAGTGTTAAAGACTGCGATGGAGCTCCGTATGCCACGGCAAACTGGCTGACACTGACGGCGGCGGTGCACAAATGCTGCGCAGCTAGCGCCATTCGACGGCCAACACGGTGGTTCCTGGTCTGTCCGCTGTGCCGTGCGTGTGATCATTGCTTGTACAGCCCTCTCGCAGTGTCCGGAGCAAGTATGGTGGGTCTGACACACCGGTGTCAATGTCTTTTTTTTCCATTTCCAGGAGTGCATCTTACCCCTAGTGAGATAAGCCTCTACATCCTTACATTTGTCCTCTAGCCATCCCTGCTTAGCCATTTTGCACTTCCTGTCGATCTCATTTACAGACGTTTGTATTCCTTTTTGCCTGCTTCATTTACTGCATTTTTATACTTTCTCCTTTCATCAATTAAATTCAATATTTCGTCTGTTATCCAAGGATTTGTACTACCCCTCGTCTTTTTACCTACTTGATCCTCTGCTGCCTTCACTACTTCATCCCTCAGAGCTACCCATTCTTCTTCTACTGTATTTCTTTCCCCAATTCCTGTCAATTGTTCCCTTAGGCTCTCCCTGAAACTCTGCACAACCTGTGGTTTAATCAGTTTATCCAGGTCCCATCTCCTTAAATTCCCACCTTTTTGCAGTTTCTTCAGTTTTAATCTACAGTTCATAACCAATAGATTGTGGTCCGAGTCCACATCTGCCCCTGGAAATGTCTTACAATTTAAAACCTGGTTCCTAAATCTCTGTCTTACCATTATATAATCTACCTGATACCTTTTAGTATCTCCAGGATTCTTCCATGTATACAACCTGCTTTTATGATTCTTGCACGAAATGTTAGCTATGATTCAGTTATGGTCTGTGCAAAATTCTACCAGACGGCTTCCTCTTTCATTTCTTACCCCCAATGCATATTCACCTACTTTGTTTCCTTACCTCCCTTTTCCTACTACCGAATTCCAGTCACCCATGACTATTAAATTTTCGCCTCCCTTCACTACCTGAATAATTTCTTTTATCTCATGATACATTTCTTCAATTTCTTCATCATCTGCAGAGCTAGTTGGCATATAAACTTTTACAACCGTAGTAGGCGCGAGCTTCGTGTCTATCTTGGCCACAATAATGCATTCACTATGCTGTTTGTAGTAGCTTACCCGCAATCCTATTTTTTCATTCATTATTAAACCTACTCCTGCATTACCCCTATTTGATTTTGTATTTATAACCCTGTATACACCTGACCAAAAGTCTTGTTCCTGCTGCCACCGAACTTCACTAATCCCCACTATATCTAACTTTAACCTATTCATTTCCCTTTTTAAATTTTGTAACCTACCTACCCGATTAAGTGATCTGACATTCCACGCTCCGATCCGTAGAACGTCAGTTTTCTTTCTCCTGATTACGACGTCCTCCTGAGTAGTCCCCTCCCGGAGATCCGAATGGGGGACTATTTTACCTCCAGAATATTTTACCCGAGAGGACGCCATCATCATTTAACCATACAGTAAAGCTGCATGCCCTTGGTAAAAATTACGACTGTAGTGTCCCTTGATTTCAGCCGTTCGCAGTAGCAGCACAGCAAGACCATTTTGTTTATTGTTACAAGTCCAGATCAGTAAATCATCCAGACTGTTGCCCCTGCAACTACTGAAAAGGCTGCTGCCCCTCTTCAGGAACCACACGTTTGTCTGTCCTCTCAACAGATACCCCACCGTTGTGGTTGTACCAACGGTACGGCTATCTGTATCGCTGAGGCACGCAAGCCTCCCCACCAACGGCAAGGTCCATGGTTCATGGAGGGGGGGGGGAGGGCGGTTTTATACTGACAAGTCATTAGTAATAGCATTTAGAACAGTCAGTCATGATCAAAAGCTTGATTTATGACAAGATAGTAGAAGATGAAAAAGTTTTAATCGTCTTGGGTATCAATAGTTTATCTCGAAGATCAACACAAAGATAAAAAGCTTGTAAAATTCCAATGCAATTAGATCTGGATCGAAACAGAAAGACAGAGAAATAGATTCATGCATTTGAATAGAGTTTCCTATCAGCTGTGGAAGGATGTAGAAAATTACATAAAATGAAAGTCCGAGATATTAGAAAAGAGTTAAAAGTCGAATAAACGATATAATGGATGAATTAAAACAAATCAACTGAAGTACCACCCGGGAAGAATGCCAGTGCGGCGATTAGCATTACAAGTCGCGAAATGTGTATCATGCGGAACTAGAACTCTTGGAAGAACCAGTTAGAGACGGTGCGAATGAAACTGAGACACGAAGACGCGACAGATGTCACGCCTAATCCCTGAAAGTGAAGAAGATGGCTGTGTCCCAGTTTGGTTTTCACTACGTTGTTCCCTAATCAAGAGATTACCACTTTTTCTCGTCACGGCTTGCGACATACACAGCATCACTTATTATGTCCACTCCTCGTACAAAATAGGTATATTTTCCAAACTCAAACAAAATATGTTCAGGCGTACCAGTCAACAATTGCCTACCCGTCATCTTTCTAATTGTACGTAATATGTAGGATAAGTATCATCTGCAGTCCAACATTATACAATTAATTTTGTAAAATTTATATATTTTTGTTGTAGTGCTTCACGGATGATTGGGGAAATCCCGCTCATCCGCCTTGCTGTACTTCTCGCGTCCCAACAACGTTGCCATTCAGTAAGCATCCATTACGCTAGTGTTTCTTGTCAGCGATGTTCTGGTCAGTAACGTTTCGCGCTTCTGATAAAATGCTGGTACACACCCAAAGAGAAGCTCCTATGTACCATATTTCTATCTCGATTTGTTGTAGTAGTAACAGCACACTCCGCCAACTGCGTGGGTAAGTGAAGTAGTAATGGTGTGAGTGGCAGGAGGGTGCTAAACTTGGCGGAAGCCAATCTGCGTCTGGGAATTTCGTGTCCACTTGGGCGAAAAGTTGGCGTTCCCAGCTGGAAATGATACAAGATGGAGCCCCCAGGCGAGAGTGTGGGAGGGAGGCAAAAGAGATACGCAACGGCGGGACAGCCAATCACAACTGAACCCCAACCCCAAACACGTCAGCTGCATGTCAGCTACCGGTGGAGAGTGCAGAGCCGGGCCGTATTAAGGTCTCCATCCTTTTAGCTTTCCAGAAACGCGCCCTCGTCTTGCTGAGGGGATGTATATATTTGCTCCTCACGGCGGAATTGGATTCATCCAACAAGATTACCGGTGGCGAAATTCGGAAAATACGTCAGCAACACAGAACAGCCTGACTGCAAAATACAGAGTGGTAGATCTTGTAACTCCGGCATCCCTTACGGTGACAATAATCTGAGAGTTAAGAAAAATCCGGATGAGTGATTGTAGGATTCGCGCAAAGTTAATTACGTATGTAGATAGTCCATCAACCTCGGGAATCGAGAATTTCGACGATTTTTGCCTGTTAGTGACACAGATACTGGCAAGATATCAAAATCTATGACATTAATGGCTGTATCTTTCAAGTGCGTTGATGGAGAAGGGAACTGATACGTCAACCCGTTCCTGAGGAAAAGGGGTTTTAACAGACAGACAGGCAGTTAACAAATGGCAACAAAAAATATTTTTCCTTGTGTTATAATTGCAAATTAACAACTGTCGGACATTTTCCTTTACTTGTGCTGTGGAACCTTGCTTCTTGCCAAATTATGTGACTCAAGCTGAACGGGAAGAACCATATTAATGGGTGAATTTTCGAGCATTAAAATATGTGGCCGAATATTTTGATTGTTTTGACTTAGAACGCTAAATGTGTTACATCGTAAACATATCTTAGTAAGTGACATAAAATTCATTTTGATACGTCTCAACAGACGGACAGATAACAGATGGCAATATTTTTTTCTTCGTACGATATAACAACAAATTAAAATTTTCGCCATTTTCGCGTTTCCTCTTACTGTGAAACCTTGATTCTTGTCAAATTTCATGATTCTAGGCCAAGGGGCGGGGGGCGGGGGGGTATCGCATAGGTTTTGATGACTGAATTTCCGAGTATCAAAATATGTGACAGGAATTTCCGTAGCCGACCGCTGTGGCCGAGCGGTACTAGGTGCTTCAGTCCGGAACCGCGCGACTGCTACGGTCGCTGGTTCGAATCCTTCCTCGGGCATGGATGTGTGTGATGTCCTTAGGTTAGTTAGGTTTAAGTACACTACTGACCATTAAAAATGGAGATGATAAACGGGTATTCATTGGACAAATATATTATGCTAGAACTGACATGCGATTACATTTTCACGCAATTTGGGTGCATAGATCCTGAGAAATCAGTATCCAGAACAACCACCTCTGGCCGTAATAACGGCCTTGATACGCCTGGGCATCGAGCAAACAGAGCTTGGATGCCGTGTACAGGTACAGCTGCCCATGCAGCTTCAACACGATACCTCAGTTCATCAAGAGTAGTGTGACTGGCGTATTGTGACGAGCCAGTTGCTCGGCCTCCATTGACCAGGCGTTTTCAATTGGTGAGAGATCTAGAGAATGTGCTGGCCAGGGCAGCAGTCGAACATTTTCTGTATCTAGAACCTGTATCTAGGACCTGCAACATGGGGTCGTGCATTATCCAGCTGAAATATAAGGTTTCGCAGGGATCGAATGAAGGGAAGAGCCACGAGTCGTAACACATCTGAAATGTAACGTCCACTGTTCAGAGTGCCGTCAATGCGAAGAAGAGGTGGCCGAGACGTGTACCAATAGCACCCCACACCACCATGCTGGGTGATACGTCAATATGGTGATGTTGAATACACGCTTCCATTGTGCATTCACCGCCATGTCACCAGACACGGATGCGACCATCATGATGCTGTAAACAGGACCTGGATTCATCCGAAAAAATGACGTTTTGCCATTCGTGCACCCAGGTTCGTCGTTGAGTACACCATCGCAGGCGCTCCTGTCTGTGATGCAGCGTCAAGGGTAACCGCAGGCATGGTCTCCGAGCAAATAGTCCATGCTGTTGCAAACGTCGTCGAACTATTCGTGCAGGTGGCTGTTATCTTGCAAACGTCCCCATCTGTTGACTCAGGGATCGAGACGTGGCTGCACGATGCGTTACATCTATGCGGATAAGATGCCTGCCATCTCGACTGCTAGTGATACGAGGCCGTTGGGATCCAGCACGGCGTTCCGTTTACCCTACTGAACGCACCCACTCCATATTCTTCTAACAGTCATTGGATCTCGACCAACGCGAGCAGCAATGTCGCGATACGGTAAACCGCAATCGCGATAGGCTACAATCCGACCTTAACGCATTTCTCCTCCTTACACGAGGCAACACAACAACGTTTCACTAAAGAACGCCTGTCAACTGCTGGTCGTGTATGAGAATTCGGTTAGAACTTTCCTCGTGTCAGCACGTTGTAGGTGTCGCCACCGGCACCAAACATGTGTGAATGCTCTGAATAGCTAATCATTTGCACATTACACCATCTTCTTCCTGTCGGTTAAATTTCGCATCTGTCGCACGTCGTTTTCGTGGTGTAGCAATTTTTGACTGATGACCTCAGATGTCAAGTCCCATAGTGCTCAGAGTCATCTGAACCATTTGAAGTGTCGTATCTTTAGACTGCACTGACTTACAAGCTTACGTTTTTTACAATGCCATGGGACTAAAGATCTCAACATGCTTCATAAATTTCAACTTGGCAGTCAATCGGTTCCTAAGGAAAAATGGTCTTAAGAGACGGGTGGAAGGACAGTCAAACAACAAATGAAAAAAAATTTATTTTCGTGTAATGTAATTAGAGATTAACAATTTTCAGATTTTTTTCTTTGCTTGTACTGTGAAACCTTGTTTCCTGACAAATTTCATTAATCTAGGTCAACAGGAAATAGCCTACACGTTTCGATGAGTGAGTTTTCGAGTATCAAAATAAGTGAGAAAACAAGTCACATCTTTTGATTGCACTGACTTACAACCGTCAATTTTTTACACCACCGAGGGACTGTAGACCTTACCGATTGAGATACGGAACCCCAAACTGCCTAATTTCAGAGCAACCATTTCCTTCTGCATACCAGTCGAAGTTCAGTACGATGACTTCACGTCACGGAAGGAACTGGTCCAGGATTAGGTCTGCATGTTAATCAAAAATGGATGACACAAAAATAAGGCACAATTTTGATTAACTGCATTTTACCTCTTCTAATAGACAAATGATTTAGCGGTGTAATAAACAGCAAATAAAGTAATTTCGACATGTGTTTCCTTGGGTTTTGTTGACTGCCTTGTTATAGACGTGGTTCTCGAGCGAGACGTCGGTCAGTTGCTCCGATGAAATATTGTGCGAGATTTCACAACGACGTACTTTGTGTTTTCTAATAACTATTTCCACTCTTTACAATCGGTGACGATGTGTGGAAGGTGTGCCATGAGAATCAGGGAACAGTCCTGTTTTCCTTGCTGGAGTCTCTGTCGTACGGTTCCGACGTGATATCGTTAACGTGATACCCGGGAACAACATACGTCGATGCTATTTTTTCTGCAGATATCACGGGAGACGGAATGGGAATGCATTGGTCGAAGATCTTGCATCAACAGCGGCTGTCATGCTGCAATATGAATCGATCTAAACGCCTGCTGCTATTGAAAACCTGCAACACAGTACGGTTTGCTGGGATGCAGAATCGGGTGGCTACAGGCGCAGTTTTGGTTATTCGAGGAAAATTCTTAAGAACTGAGTTAAATTCGCTCAAAGGACATTAATGCAAACAATGGGCATGAAATCAATCAAAGGCAATGACAAGAAATAATATCAATGAAAAGCATTAGTAATGCTGAACCAGCAACATAATCTGCACCTCCTGCATACAGTTGTTGCTAGCGTTAACCAGTACGTTAACTATCCATGGACTACATACTGTATATGGATTAGCTAAAATACTAACGCAAGAAACAAATATGGACAGTACCAGTGTAAATCTCTGCACATTGTTCTCTACTGCTAGAGGAGAAACTGGTTCTTAAAGGATACTCTTACGCTCAGCATGTATTGCTCGATACCTAATATTGTGCAGTAATATTGACAGCTAAGTAGGGTGTTGACGCCTTGCGCAATATCCTGAAGGAGACTGCAGAGCTTTAAAAATATTGACACCAGCTCAGTGTGTTGCTTAGTATATTGTATCGTCTAAATGTAGATTGGGCAATAAACGGCTGTTCTTGCCGAGGTCGAGAGAAATTGAATTCTCTCCGTACGAATTTCCACAAAGAACTGAAAAAAGTAAATGACAAAAGGTCAAGCAGTGTGTTGGAGAATGAAAATTAAATAACCATGAAATACTCTGAGATACCTAATGCATGACTGATTACGAAACGCCTCACACCTCATTATTGACAACAGCAGAGGAAACTGAAGAGCTTGGTGTCATGAAATTTTTATTTTACTTGTAGCAATTTTCAAAATTGGCATACAAGATGCCTCACTACGGACATGAGATAATATAAGCTAGCAATCAGTAATCAGTAAATAATCGTTTTATTTCGTTTATAGCTGTTGTTATAGTAGAGAAATACATAGAAAATAGCACATATGCACGATAAATTATACTGTTCATTAGTTTAAATTGTAAAAAAATTAGCTGTTGTCGTTTACGAATCTGTGCTGCAATGAATAGGCCCTTGGTTCCGGAAAATGTTTACTGGAAACTTTTCAAACTTATTTCGTCCGTTTTACGATAAAGCAACTCAGTCGCAATACGTACAACAGCATCATCACCAAGCGCCGACACGTTCGCTACGAAGGCAGTGTTCTAAACTGATGTGTCCCTGGCATAAGTAATGCGCAATAATATTATGCCGTTCTTGGCCTCCCACTCTTGAGCAATACATTGACACAATATTACTATGTAATAAGTAATGAGCGTGTGAGGGCCGGCCGCTGTGGCCGAACGGTTCTAGGCGCTACGTTCTGGAACCGCGCGACCACTACCGTAGCAGGTTCGAATCCTGCCTCGGTCATGAATGTGTGTGATATCCTTAGGTTAGTTAGCTTTAAGCAGTTCTAAGTTCTAGGGGACAGATGACCTCAGAAGTTAAGTCCCATAGTGCTCAGAGCCATTTGAACCACATTTTTTAGCGTGTGAGGGCGCTTTTAGTCATCCTATACGGCACTTGTTTTTCCAGGAAAGGCGGCTTATCCCACCATGAGTGCTGCTCACTTTGCAGTTGACAGACAGACTATACCTAGCCATATTTACTGTCCAGTTCTCTTAAGTGAGAAGACAAAAGTCCGACAAACTGCAAGGACAGTACAGAGCTGCACCGCACCCACGTAACAAGAGAGGTTCAAAGTGGCCTCCATGGGATACCATGCCCGTGTTCACACGTCTCATCAGGATTGTCGCATTCTTTCGAGCGTTCGGCCTCTCTCCGAGCAGCGTCACAGGCGTCGTGAACACGCAGGAACTGGTTCAGCACACACTTGCATACACAACTCTTTTCAGATGAGCCAAGAGGTAAAAACCCAGGAGGCTGAAGTCTAGTGATCTAGCAGGCCATGCTACATGGCTTCCGCGTCCTGACCAGTGTCTGGGAAAGATGTTGTTGAGGTATCGGCGAACTGTAATGGGGAAGTGCGGTGGTGCTCTGTCATGCAGATACTACATGACACGTATTGCCAAAGCAACATTTTCAAGCAACCCAGGCAGAGTATTCTGCAAAAAGCCCAGGTACGTTCCTCAGTCGAGGCCTTGCGGAATGATAACCGCTCCAACTCTGTGGATACCAAGAATTCCTGCCCACACATTGGTCCTGAACCGATACTGATAAACAATCCAACGATTCCCCAAGGACTGTCTTTAACCCACAGATGACGATGTTGCAGACTGATGATGCCAGTTCCGGTAAAAGTTGCTTCGTCGGCAAAGAGGACTGATGTTAGAAATCCCCTAATTGTGCTGATCTGGAGAAAAATCCATTGCCAAATTCCTTCCTGTAGAGGGAAATCCGCTTCTGATAATCCTTGCGCTCATTGCAGGTGATAAGGTTCAAATGGCTCTGAGCACTATGGGACTTAACATCTGTAGTCATCAGGCCCCTAGAACATAGGACTACTTAAACCTAAGTAACGTAAGGACATCACACACATCCATGCCCGAGGCAGGATTCGAATCTGCGACCGTAGCGGTTACGCAGTTCCAGACTGAAGCGCCTAGAACCGCACGGCCACACAGGCCGGTAGCAGGTGATAAGGTAGTAGCAGTTGTCATGTGGGATACACATAATCGTATTTTGGCTTACACTACGTTGGCGGGTCACTAGCCTGGAACTTATACTAAAGTTCATCTCAATACCCTGTAAAACCCGATCCTCCAGATCTGGTGTAAGCACAGTCTCCCTTTCGTGTTCGCTTGTCTGAAAGGGCCCACGATCACACAAACTCCCAAAAGGGGCTTGAAATGTTGTGTGATGTGGTTGTTGTCTGTGAGGGCACTTGTTTTGTTATAGTCGTGCTGCGTCTCGACCGTTTCCATTTGCTTGGCCGTACTCAAGAGCAATGTCGTGTTGTTCCCTGCATGAATACCGGACCATTTTGCTGTTTATACACTACTGGCCATTAAAATTGGTACACCAAGAAGAAATGCAGGTGATAAACGGGTATTCATTGGACAAATATATTATACTAGAACTGACATGTGATTACATTTTCACGCAACTTGGGTGCATAGATCCTGAGAAATCAGTACCCAGAACAACCACCTCTGGCAATACTAACGGTCGTGATACGCCTGAGCATTGAGTCAAACAGAGCTTGGTTGGCGTGTAGAGGTACAGCTGCCCATGCAGCTTCAACACTATACCACAGTACATCAAGAGTAGTGACTGGCGTATTGTGACGAGCTAGTTGCTCGGCCAACATTGATCAGACGTTTTCAGTTGGTGAGAGATCTGGAGAATGTTCTGGCCAGGGCAGCAGCCGAACATTTTATGTATCTAGAAAGTTCCGTATAGGAACTGCAACATGCGCTCGTGCATTATCCTGCTGAAATGTAGGTTTTCGCAGGGATCGTTCAAATGGCTCTGAGCACTATGGGACTTAACATGTTAGGTCCTCAGTGTGGTGTCACCGCCAGACACCACACTTGCTAGGTGGTAGCCTTTAAATCGGCCGCGGTCCGGTAGTATACGTGGGACCCGCGTGTCACTTCTATCAGTGATTGCAGACCGAGCGCTGCCACACGGCAGGTCTAGAGAGACTTCCTAGCACTCGCCCAGTTGTACAGCCGACTTTCCTAGCGATGGTTCACTGAATAAGTACGCTCTCATTTGCCGAGACGATGGTTAGCATTGCCTTCAGCTACGTCCTTTGCTACTACCTAGCAAGGCGCCGTTATCAGTTACTATTGATACTGTGAATCATGTAACGTCAAGAGCGACGTTCGTCATTAATGGATTAAAGTTAAGTATTCCACCAGCTACGTCCGTTGTTTCTAAATTCTAATTTCCTTGTCCTGTTCCAGACCTCAAGCCAACCTGCGTGAGCTAAATCGTGTGCCTTTCGGCCTCCTCTAGTAACACTGTGTTGGCTCTCCTGCCAACCACAATATTCAGTCCCCTAGAACTTAGAACTATTTAAACCTAACTAACCTAAGGACATTACAGACATCCATGCCCGAGGCAGGATTCGATGAAGGGTAGAGCCACGGGTCGTAACACGTCTGAAATGTAGCGTCCACTGTTCAAAGTGCCGTCAATGCGAACAAGAAGTGACTGAGATGTGTAACAAATGGCACCCCATACCATCACGCCGGGTGATACGCCAGTATGGCGATGACGAATACACGTTTCCAACGTGCGTTCAGCTCGATGTCACCAAACACGGATGCGACCATCATGATGCTGTAAACAGAAACTGGATTTATCCGAAAAAATGATGTTTTGCCATTCGTGCACCCAGGTTCGTCGTTGAGTACACCACCGCAGGTGCTCCTGTCTGTGATGCAGCGTCAAGGGTAACCGCAGCCACGGTCTCAGAGCTGATAGTCCATGCTGCAGCAAACGTCGTCGATCTGTTCGTGCAGGTGGTTGTTGTCTTGCAAACGGCCCCATCTGTTGACTCAGCGATGGAGACGTTGCTGCACGATCCGTTACAGCCATGCGGATAAGATGCCTGCCATCTTGACTGCTAGTGACACGAGGCCGTTGGGGTCCAGCAAGGCGTTCCGTATTCCCCTTCTGAACCCACCGATATTTTGCTAACAGTCATTGGACCTCTACCAACGCGAGCAGCAATGTTGCGATACGATAAACCGCAATCACGATAGGCTACAATACGACCTTTATCAAAGTCGCAAACGTGATGGTACGTATTTCTCCTCCTTACACGAGGCATCACAACAACGTTACACCAGTCAACGACGGTCATCTGCTGTTTGTGTATGAGTAATCGGTTGGAAACTTTCCTCATGGCAGCACGTTGTAGGTGTCGCAACCGGCGCCAACCTTGTGTGAATGCTCTGAAAAGCTAATCTTTTGAATACCACAGCATCTTCTTCCTGTCGCTTAAATTTCGCGGCTGTATCACGTCATCTTCGTGGTGTAGTAATTTTAATGGCCAGTAGTGTAGTAGGGCCCGTCAATCACGCAGCCTGTAACCGACAAGTAACACACAGCACGTGGTTAGAGGAACTGTCATTTGTCAGTGCCACCTACAGTGGCAGTGGTTGCATCTCTGGACACATGTCCATAGGACCGTTTTTTCCTCCATTTCCAGCGAGGAATCCGTCGCTGCACTTTATCGGTTTCATTAATGTTCACCCTGTGTAGTGGAGTTATTTTCAGATTATTGTGTGTATTTGTTTACAGTTATTTTATCCGACAAAGCTCAACATCTGGAGCTCTCAAGTGAATCACACAGTCCCGTTATCCTGAATAAGAGCCATAATTTTCTAACCTTGCAGTACAGAGCTAGCACGCTCTTTGTCGCAGTCTCGCATTGCCAGTACTGGAGATCCGCAAGACAAAAGGAGCTGCGTGCAGCGTCTGTGTGTGTGCTGCGTGTCCGCCCGCTCTCTTGGCGCCCCTGCACGTACAAGTAGAGCTGCAGAGCGGAAACCCGACACTCGCCCTCGCCCCTGTAGCCAGCAAGAGGCGGTCGCGAGGGCACGCACAGTGCACGGCGCTGAGCCAGCGCCGGCGACGGCGCCTCGCGTCGCCAGCAGGGGAAGTCCGCCCCGCGACTGTGCCGCAAGTGTTCATTAGCCGTGCTCTCACGCAGGGCTGTGTGGCGTGCGGAGCTCCTCGAGTCTTCCTCTGGGGGGACTCTTACTGCCGCTCGTGGCCCACATTTAATAAATGGCAGCTGCGGCAGGGAGGGCAGTCAGACGCACGCCACTCTCCTGGGGATATGTGAGGCTGTACTTCAGCAACGCAGTGTCCAAGTCGGCTGCTTGCGACTTTACACACCTCTGCAAATTACGAGAGGCGTCCAATAACTGATGCAGCGCTTTTCTTTCAGGTTTCCAACACGCCATATTATTCTCCACTTTCTTTGCTACAAAATCCTATTTTTCACGTAATATTTACATCTACATCTACATTTATATTCAGCAAGCCACCCAACGGTGTCTGGCGGAGGGCACTTTACGTGCCACTGTCTTTACCTCCCTTTCCTGTTCCAGTCGCCTATGGTTCCCGGGAAGAACGACTGCCGGAAAGCCTCCGTGCGCGCTCCAATCTCTCTAATTTTACATTTGTGAACTCCTCGGGAGGTATAAGTAGGGGGAAGCAATATATTCGATGCCTCATCCAGAAACGCACCCTCTCGAAACCTGGACAGCAAGCTACACAGCGATGCAGAGCGCCTCTCTTGCAGAGTCTGCCACTTGAGTTTGCTAAACATCTCCGTAACGCTATCACGCTTACCAAATAACCCTGTGACGAAGCGCGCCGCTCTTCTTTGGATCTTCTCTATCTCCTCTGTCAACACGATCTGGTACGGATCCCACACTGATGAACAATAATCAAGTATAGGTTGAACGAGTGTTTTGTACCCACCTCCTTTGTTAATCGACTATCCCAATGAATATCAACCTGGCACCCGCCTTACCAACAATTAATTTTATATGATCATTCCACTTCAAATCGTTCCGTACGCATCCTCCCAGATATTTTACAGAAGTAACTGCTACCAGTGTTTGTTCCACTATCATATAATCATAGAATAAGGGATCCTTCTTTCTATGTATTCGCAGTGCATTACATTGTCTACGTTAAGGGTCAGTTGCCACTCCCTGCACCAAGTGCCTATCCGCTGCAGATCTTCCTGCATTTCGCTACAATTTTCTAATGCTGCAACTTCTCTGTATACTACAGCATCATCCGTGAAAAGCCGCATGGAACTATTTTTCAAGTAATCTCAGTTCAGACCATTCTGGGAGGGTCTGTATGCCCAGGTGATACCATTCTGCTGGTAGCTGCAGACTGCATCCTTCATTGGGTCAGACAGATGGAAGTTGGAAGGTACGAGATCCAAGCTGTGTGGTGGTTGAGGAAGAACAGTCCAATGAAGTTATGTCAGCTGCTTTGCGGTGCGCAGGCTTGTGTGAGGCCTTTCGTTGACACGAAGAAGGCGAACTTCATTTGCATTTTTGTGGTGACTTCCACGGTAAAGGCGTTTTTTTCAGTTTCCTGAGGGTAGCATGGGTCTGTACAACCGGCTGGCAAGGGAAAGATAGGACATGTTTACACCACCTCGTTGCAATCATGACAGACGCCTCGCCGGACGACTCACCGAACTTTTGTTCACTGCCCGTTCTCCGAGCACATTCTGCGAGCGAGTATGAATATTTGCAATGTTTCGGGTTCCCTCCAAAGAAAACTCAGTGACAGCTTTCTACTCTACTGGCCATTAAAATTGCTACACCACAAAGATGACGTGCTAAAGACGCGAAATTTAACCGACAGGAAGAAGATGCTGTGATATGCAAATGATTAGCTTTTCAGAGCGTTCACACAAGGTTGGCGCCGGTGGCGACATTTACAACTTGCTGACATGAGGAAAGTTTCCAACCGATTTCTCATACATAAACAGCAGATGACCGGCGTTGCCTGGTGAAACTTTGTTGTGATGCCTCGTGTAAGGAGGAGAAATACGTACCATCACGTTTCCGACTTTGATAAAGGTCGGATTGTAGCCTATCACGATTGCGGTCTATCGTATCGCGACATTGCTGCTCCCATTGGTCGAGAATCAATGTCTGTTAGCAGAATATCGAATCGGTGGGTTCAGGAGGGTAATACGGAACGCCGTGCTGAATCCCAACGGCCTCGTATCACTAGCAGTCGAGATGACAGGCATCTTATCAGCAGCCACGTCTCAATCCTTGAGTCAACAGAAGGGGACGTTTGCAAGACAACAGCCATCTACACTAACAGTTCGACGACGTTTGGAGCAGCATGGAGTATCAGCTCGGAGACCATGGCTGCGGTTTCCCTTGACGCTTCATCACAGACAGGAGCGCCTGAGATGGTGTACTCAACGACGAACCTCATTTTTTCGGATGAATCCAGGTTCTGTTTACAGCATCATGATGGTCGCATCCGTGTTTGGCGACATCGTGATGAACGCGCATTGGAAGCGTGTATTCGTCATCGCCATACTGGCGTATCACCCGGCGTGATGGTATGGGGTGCCATTGGTTACACGGCTCGGTCAGTTCTTGTTCGCATTGACGGCACTTTGAACAGTGGACGTTATTACGGCCGGAGGTGGTTGTTCTGGGTACAGATTTCTCAGGATCTATCCACCCAAATTGCGTGAAAATGTAATCACATGACTGCTACGGTCGCAGATTCGAGTCCTGCCTCGAGCATGGGTGTGTGTTATGTCCTTAGGTTAGTTACGTTTAAGTAGTTCTAAGTTCTAGGGGACTGATGACCTTAAATGTCAAGTCCCATAGTGCTCAGAGCCATATGAACCATTTGAACCATGTAATCACATGTCAGTTCTAGTATAATATATTTGTCCAATGAATACCCGTTTATCATCTGCATTTCTTCTTGGTGTAGCAATTTTAAAGGCCAGTAATGTATTTGGAACGCATCTCCGTTTCAGGCGCCATTTTGAAGGATACGTATAGCGCCGCCACTAGTAGGAACTTCATGAAACTAAAGGGCTTGAAGTGGGAATCCTCCATGATGCCCCGCAACAAATTCCGCATTTTTCAGCCGAAACTGGTCGAAAACAAATGTGCTGCAGAACTTATTGAACACCTCTCGTATTTGGATTACTACTTCGCAATTATTTAGCTGACGTGAAACTTGACCGCCTTCAAATGTATCGAATGTTTAAGTAACTTTCAGGAATGCAGCCGGCTAACGTCTATTACAAGTTTCGTTATTTCGACAGGTGAACAACCCGTTATTTTCAAGGTACAAATGAAACGGGAGAGTGCTGTGCGTGGCAACTTAAATCCTCGGTGGGCGAGGCTACACCGACAAGGAACAAAGGATGGTGTAAGCAGAAAGACAAGACGCACCATATGCAACTAGTGACACCGCCGAATCTAAGATGTAAATGTAAGACGTTTTCGATAGTGAAATATTAATCAACAAAACGTGAGCAAGTAACGCTGACTATGTCCTTTTGTTGTCGCGAGTGTGAGAGCACAATTTCGGGCACGCTTTAAGCAACCACCCCTCCTTATCTACATTTATAAGGTCCATTGAAAGTTTAATGTCAAAAGCTTCCTTAGTAACCCTATCCTGCATTGTGACAAAAAATTAATTTCACCATTTTTCCTTGCTATGTTAAAGAGTTTACCAAGATTCAACTGTAGTGGATAGATGTAATGACTTTAGAAAGTTTCCTACTATGTAGTGCAAATGATGCTTAAAAACTCGGGGTAAATAAGGGATAGTGGTAAAAGTTGTGAAATAAAATGTTATTAGCCGTTGCCGCAACTAATTATAAGGAAGTACATTAATACGTTCAAAAATATAATAAATTATTGCTGAACACGGGCCCTGTAGTTCATCAACGCTACTCTTTCTGCGTGACCTTAAATCGCACCCGAAATGCTCTCGTCTTTTTGCAAACGTAAAATCTAACAGAACTGCGTGTGTGTCATCAAACCAGGTGTATGGAGATATAAAACCGGCCATAAGGCCGAAAACACTGGTGGGTTTTAGAATTTTCAGGGCAGTCATGAGATTCGTAACCAGGCTTGCACACCCAAAACGAGTCGCAATTACTTTCCCAACACCCCATACAGTTGGTTACATTTTGAGTAAGTGCAGTTACCTCTTTACAGGTACTAAGGATCTCTGTAATTTACCCAGGCTGGTCTTTACACGTTTAAATAAACTTTTCGAACTTGAAAGGCGTAAAAAGACTTCGTAAAGACCCTTTGTCGAATTTATTTTGGTCCAACTCTACCCTCACCTTAGTGCTACGTCCATATACGGTGCGTCTAACCACATTGCTTTATCTATTTTCTGGTTTTTGAGCTCCGTGGCTTTGCATTATGATATTTTAAGAAATACAGCAAGTAGCAACTTTATTATGTATTTCTATTTTTGTCAGTACGAGTTTCGGGCTTTCACCAATGTTCTCTTGCTGTAACAAATATTTAATCTTCTGCTAATAGTGCTTTCAGCGATGTAATAACTAAAGATGAAATACGTGTTACGCCAATTGAAGATGCATAAAAGCACGAAACGCGTATTGGCATAAATAAAAATGCGTAAAAAGGGGCTCGTTGCTGTACTTCTCATAATCACCACATTAGATTTCAGCATTACGGGTCGGTTATAAGTGAGCTGCTGAAGATAACAGAACATAGTGTCAATGCCGTGTTAATCAGGGAACAAAATGTGAAGAATGGTTGGTTCAAATGGTTCAAATGGCTCTGAGCACTATGCGACTTAACTTCTGAGGTCATCAGTCGCCTAGAACTTAGAACTAATTAAACCTAACAAACCTAAGGACATTACACACATCCATACTCGAGGCAGGACTCGAACCTGCGACCGTAGCAGTCGCTCGGTTCCAGACTGTAGCGCCAAGAACCGCACGGCCACTCCGACCGGACTGAAGAATGGTGAACTTCTGAACCTCAGCATGCATAGGGACAATTGTAGAGCACTAGAAACTCGCGGCAGCAATATTGTTCTCAACGGCACTTCTCTCATCTCCAAAGGCACACAACTATGCTACGAACATGCCGTGCCGGTAGAGATATATGCAGTACAATTAAGTAGACTATCACTGGCTTATACACTGAAGAGCCAAAGAAATTGGTACACCTGCCTAATATCGTGAACCTAACGAGCACGCAGAACTGCCGCAGCACGACGTGGCATGGACTCGACTAATGTTTGAAGTAGTACTGGAGGGAATTGACGCCATCAATCCTGCAGGGCTGTCCATAAATCCGCGAGTTTTCTAGGGTGTGGAGACCTCTTCTGAACAGCACGATGCAAGGCATCCCAGATATGCTCAATAACCTTCATGTCTCGGGAGTTTGGTGGCCAGTGGAAGTGTTTAAACTAAGAAGAGTGTTCCTGGAGCCACTCTGCAGCAATTCTGGATGTGTGAGATGTCGCATTATCATGCTGGAATCCCCCAAGTCTGTTGAAAGGCACAAAGCGCATGAATGGATCAGATGATCAGAAAGGCACCTTACGTAGGTGTCACCTGTCAGAGTCGTACCTAGACGTATCAGGGGTCCCATATCACTCCAACTGCACTCGGCCCAAACAATTGCAGTGCTTCCACCAGATTGAACAGTCCATGGGTTCTGAGGTTTCCCCCATACCCGTACACGTCCGTCCGCTCGATCAAATTTGAGACGCAACATGTTTCCAATCATCAAACTCCAATGTCGGTGATGATGGGCCCAGATGAGGCGTAAAGCTTTGTGTCATGCAGTCATCAAAGGTACACGAGTGGACCTTCGGCTCCGAAAGCCCACATCGACGATATTTCGTTGGATGGTTCTCAGTCTGACACTTGTTGAAGGCCCAACATTGAAATCTGCAGCAAATGCGGAAGTGTTGCACTTCTGTCATGTTGAACGATTCTCTTCAGTCGATGTTGGTTCCGTTCTTGCAGGGTCTTTTTCCGGCATCAGCGGTGTCGGAGATTTGATGTTTTACTGGATTTCCGATATTCACAGAACACTCGTGAAATGATCGTCTGGGAAAATCCCTACTTCATCGCTACCTCGGAGATGCTGTGTCCCATCGCTCTTGCGCCGACTATAACACCCCGTTTAAACTTACTCAGATCTTGATAAACTGCCATTGTTGCAGCAGTATATCTCCATCTACATCTACATCCATACTCCGCAAGCCACCTGACGGTGTGTGGAGGAGGGTACCTTAAGTACCTCTATCGGTTCTCCCTTCTATTCCAGTCTCGTATTGTTCATGGAAAGAAGGATTGTCGGTATGCCTCTGTGTGGGTTCTAATCTATCTGATTTTATCCTCATGGTCTCTTCGCGAGATATACGTAGGAGGGAGCAATTTACTGCTTGACTCCTCGGCGAAGGTTTGTTCTCGAAACTTCAACAAAAGCCCGTACCGAGCTACTGAGCGTCTCTCCTGCAGAGTCTTCCACTGGAGTTTATCTATCATCTCCGTAACGCTTTCGCGATTACTAAATGATTCTGCAACGAAGCGCGCTGCTCTCCGTTGGATCTTCTCTATCTCTTCTTTCAACCCTATCTGGTACGGATCCCACACTGCTGAGCAGTATTCAAGCAGTGGGCGAACAGGCGTACTGTAACCTACTTCCTTTGTTTTCGGATTGCATTTCCTTAGGATTCTTCCAATGAATCTCAGTCTGGCATCTGCTTTACCGACGATCAACTTTATATGATCATTCCATTTTAAATCACTCCTAATGCGTACTCCCAGATAATTTATGGAATTAACTGCTTCCAGTTGCTGACCTGCTATCTTGTAGCTAAATGATAAGGGATCTATCTTTCTATGTATTCGCAGCACATTACACTTGTCTACATTGAGATTCAATTGCCATTCCCTGCACCATGCGACAATTCGCTGCAGATCCTCCTGCATTTCAGTACAATTTTTCATTGTTGCAACCTCTCGATACACCACAGCATCATCTGCAAAAAGCCTCAGTGAACTTCCGATGTCATCCACCAGGTCATTTATGTATATTGTGAATAGCAACGGTCCTATGACACTCCCCTGCGGCACACATGAAATCACTTCGGAAGACTTCTCTCCACTGAGAATGACATGCTGCGTTCTGTTATCTAGTAACTCCTCAATCCAATCACACAATTGGTCTGATAGTCCGTATGCTCTTACTTTGTTCATTAAACGACTGTGGGGAACTGTGTCAAACGCCTTGCGGAAGTCAAGGAACACGGCATCTACCTGTGAACCCGTGTCTATGGCCCTCTGAGTCTTGTGGACGATTAGCGCGAGCTGGGTTTCACACGGCCGTCTTTTTCGAAACCCATGCTGATCCCTACAGAATAGATTTCTAGTCTCCAGGAAAGTCATTTTACTCGAACATAATAAGTGTTCAAAAATTCTACAACTGATCGACGTTAGAGATATAGATCTATAGTTCTGCACATCTGTTCGACGTCCCTTCTTGAAAACGGGGATGACCTGTGCCCTTTTCCAATCCTTTGGAACGCTACGCTCTTCTAGAGACCTACGGTACACCGCTGAAAGAAGAGGGGCAAGTTCCTTCGTGTACTCAGTGTAAAATCGAACTGGTATCCCATCAGGTCCAGCGGCCGTTCCTCTTTTGAGCGAATTTAATTGTTTCTCTATCGCTCTGTCGTCTATTTTGATATCTAACATTTTGTCATCTGTGCGACAAACTAGAGAAGTAACTACAGTGCAGTCTTCCTCTGTGAAACAGCTTTGGAAAAAGGCATTTAGTATTTCGGCCTTTAGTCTGCCATCCTGTTTCAGCACCATTTTGGTCACAGAGTGTCTGGACATTCTGTTTGATCCACTTACCGCTTTGACATAAGACCAAAATTTATTAGGATTTTCTGCCAAGTCAGTACATAGAACTTTACTTTCAAATTCATTGAACGCCTCTCGCAACCGATCTAATAATTGTGCCAGACACATATTGTCTTATATGCGCATAGTCGATCGCAGCGCCATATCCTGCCTGTTTCTGTATTTGAATGAGCATGCCTTTACCAGTTTCTTTGGAGCCTCATTGTATATCTCCAGTACTGTCATATGAATCACCAATACCTTGACAAACTAAGGGCTGAAATAATGCACGGTCGTGATGAATACCACGTAATAGCGGACGATAGGAAAGCAAGGGTACTGATTTGATATTATAGAACGTTATCCTAGCGGGTTGTAATGGTACAAGGTATGACACCAAAACTGGATCTGATTGTGAAACTTCCTGGCAGATTCAATTGTGTGACGGGCCGAGACTCGAACTCGGGACCATTGCCTTTCCGGGCAAGTGCTCTAGTGTGTAATCGTCGTTAACGTTGTGAGCAGACTCATTCAACACAGACGAGAGAGCACAGCTGATCACTGTTTACTATTAAAGCCAAAGGTGTGCATAGAGATCTCCATACATCGACAGTAACTGTCATCTTATAATTACTGAACTGTATGTCATCTGCTACGATAAGTCACGTGACAATCACTACTGGTGTTCTATACGATGCATTTAATAGCAATCTGCGCGTTACTGTCACAGTTGCGGTGACAGAAGATAAATCGTTACTGTATGGTGGAAACAATATACATACGAATGTGTCGTTTCACAGTAATGCATATGAGTACGTGTAAGCCATTACTTCCACGCGTTGTGTTTTCTGTCACCGCAACTGCGATTGTAACAAGCGCAAACTGCTATTAGCTGCAACACATGGAACACCTGTTATGACTGTCACATGTACTATAGTAACAGACGACACACAGCTTAGTAATTGTAAGACACTAGTCACTATCGATGTACACCTCGGCTCTGCAGTAAAGAACTGTTCAATAGCCTCTGTGTGGTATCAGTTTGCTTACAGCGTTAATGACGACTGCAGTTTTAAAATGAACTTGGAAAGATCACATAATAATGTTGCGGGTAGAGTAAAACTAGACTGTCATTTATTAGAAAGTGCAACAGGTGTACTAGAGAGATCTCTTATACCACGCTCGTCCTTCCTCTTCAAGAGTACTGTTGTGTGTTGCCGGATCCGCATCAAAGGGAATTGATGGAAGACATCGAAAAAGTCCAAAGAAGGCCAGCTCGTTTTCTGTTATCGCGAAATTGGGAGAAAATGACAAGGATTTGATACGTTGGATGGCAATCATTAAAGCGTAGGCGCTTTTCGTTGCGGCAGCATCTTCTCATGAAATTTCAATCACCAACTTTCTGCTCCGTTTGGGAAAATATTCTGTTCGCGCCCACTTTCATAGAAAGAAATGAGCATCATAATGAATTAAGAAACATCAGAGCTCGCACAGAAAGATTTGAGGGCTCGTTTTCCCCGCACGCCGCTAGGTAGTGGAACGGTAGAGAAAAGACTTGAAGGTGGTTCGATGAACCCGCTGCCAGGCACTTAATTTTTAACTGCACAGTAATCATGTAGGTTTAGTTGAAGTAGATGTAGATCTGTGAGTTCGCTACCTAGCACATTTTGTACAGACTGACGATGAAATGTGTATTAAGATGTGATAACAGGAAACTCTGAACAAATGTGAATCACTTGCCTCTTTATGACTTGTTACATATGGTTTTTATAATGACTCATGGTACAGCTTTCTTTTCAGCTTGTAGTTCGTGGTTTTTTCACCCGACGAAACGATTTAATATTTCGCGTAACATGATGCTTTGAATACTTTTATATGAGAGCGTGACATGTCATTACGTATGTGTTGTTGTTAACATTAACTTCAGTTACTAGAATTGTATCAGTTTAACCTGTAATGTTATTAATGTATTATTTTTTATGGTATAGAAGAACCTCTTGACGGTCTGACGACTGAAGCTGGTTGTGTTAATAAAGTAATTTGCCAACAGCTCGAAGGGGTAATATGACATTTTTCTAAAATACACCGAGGAGCCAAAGAAACTAGTACAACCACCTAACATCGTATGGGGCCCCCGCAAGCACGCTGAAGTGCTGCAACACGACGTCCCATGGACCCGACTAATGTCTGAAGTAGTGCTGGAGGGAACTGACACCATAAATCCTGCAAGGCTGACCATGAATCAGTAAGACTATAAGGAAGTGGGAATCTCTCCTGAGCTGCAAGTTGCAAGGCATCCCACATATGCTGAATAATGCTCATGTCTGGGGCGTTTGGCGGCCAGCGGAAGTGCTTAAATTGGGAAGAGTGTTCCTGGAGCCACTCTGTAGCATCGACTACTGGAATTGTCGGAATTCACAACGGACATGAATGGATGCAGGTGATGAGACAGGATGCTTACGTACGTATCACCTGTCAGAGTCGTATCTAGACGCATAGTCCCATAGACGCCAACTGCACGTGTACCACACCATTACCTAACCTCCACCAGCGTGAACAGTGCCCTGCTGACAGACAGGGTCCATGGATTCATGAGTTGCCTCCATACCCGTACGCGTCCATCCGCTAGATGCAATTTGAAGCGAGATTTGTCCGAGCGATCAACATCTTTCCAGCTATCAACATCACAATGCCGGTGTTGACAGGCCCAGGCGAGGCGTAAAACTTAGTTGTGTCGTACAATCATCAAGGGTACACGAGTGGGCCTTCGGCTCCGCAAGCCCATATCGATGATGTTTCGTTGAATGGCTCGCAAGCTGACACTCTTTGACGGCCCTGCGTTGAAATATGCAGCAATTTACGGAAGGGTTGCTCATCTGTCACAATGAACGATTCTCTTCAGTCGTCCTTGGTTCCGTTCTTGCAGGATCTTTTTCCGGCCGCAGCGATGTCGGAGATGTGATGTTTTAGCGGCTTCCTGATATTCACGGTACACTTGTGAAATGGTCTGGCGGGAAAATCCCAACTTCACCGTTATCTCGGATATACTGTGTCCCATCGCTCGTGCGCCGACTATAACACCACGTTCAAACTCTCATGAATCTTGATAACCTGCCATTATAGCAGCAGTAACCGATCTAACAACTGTGCCAGATACTTGTTGCTGTATATAGGCGTTGCCCTCCGCAGCGCCGTATTCTGCCTGTTTGCATATCTCTGTATTTCAATACGCATGCCTCTACCAGTTTCTTTGGCGCATCATTGTATAAGAACTGTGGGCACCTGAAAATACACTACTGGCCATTAAAATTGGTACACCAAGAATAAATACAGATGATAAACGGGTATTCATTGGACAAATATATTATACTAGAACTGACATGTGATTACATTTTCACGCAATTTGAGTTCATAGATCCTGAGAAATCAGTACCCAGAACAACCACCTCTGGCCGTAATAACGGCCTTGATACGCCCGGGCACTGCGTCAATCAGAGCTTGGATGGCGTGTACAGATACAGCTGCCCATGCAGCTTCAACACGATACCACAGTTCATCAAGAGTAGTGACTGGCGTATTGTGACGAGCCAGTTGCTCGGCCACCATTGATCAGACGTTTTCAATTGGTGAGAGATCTGGCCAGGGCAACAGTCGAACATTTTCTGTATCCCGAAAGACCCATACAGGACCTGCAACATGCGGTCGTGCATTATCCTGCGGAAATGTAGGGTTTCGCAGGGATCGAATGAAGGGTAGAGCCACGGGTCGTAACACATCTGAAATGTAACGTCCACTATTCAGAGTGCTGTCAATGCGAACAAGAAGTGACCGAGACGTGTTACCAGTGGCACCCCATACCATCACGCCGCGATGTCGCCAAACACGGATGCGACCATCATGATGCTGTAAACAGAACCTGGATTCATCCGGAAAAATGACGTTTTGCTAATCGTGCACCCAGGTTCGTCGTTGAGTACACCATCGCAGGCGCTCCTGTCTGCGATCCAGCGTCGAGGTTAACCACAGCCATGGTCTCCGAGCTGATAGTCCATGCTGCTGTAAACGTCGTCGAACTGTTCGTGCAGATCCCCACCTGTTGACTCAGGGATCGAGACGTGGCTGCACGATCCGTTACAACCATGCGGATAAGATGCCTGTCATATCGACCGCTAGTGATACGAGGCCGTTGGGATCCAGCACGGCGTTCCGTATTACCCTCCTGAACCCACCGATTCCATATACTGCTAACAGTCATTGGATCTCGACCAACGCGAGCAGCAATATCGCGATACGATAAATCGCAGTCGCGATAGGCTACAATCCGACCTTTATCAAAGTCGGAAACGTAATGGTACGAGTTTTCTTACTCGAGGCACCACAACAACGTTTCACCAGGTAACGCCAGTCAACTTCTGTTTGTGTATGAGAAATCGGTTGGAAACTTACCTCATGTCAGCACGTTTTAGGTGTCGCCACCAGCGCCAACCTTGTGTGAATGCTGTGAAAAGCCAATCATTTGCATATCACAGCATCTTCTTGCTGTCGGTTAAATTTCGCGTCTGTAGCACGTCATCTTCGTGATGTAGCAATTTTAATGGCCAGCAGAGTATATGAACTTACGTACTCCGAAATATCAGGGTAATTCACGCAAATGGCAGAAAACCTCTCCGTCGGGTGATTGAATAAGCGCACGATGTATCACGCTTTACTTTTTGTTTGAATTAATGCCTCGGTCTCGTCGATAAACTTTCCCTTAGGCCAGTTTGTTGTTTCATTCGTGGATAATTTTTATTCGAGGGCGGCGGTGTATCCTGACAACCTCGAACGCGTTTCCTACAGGAACGCAAACGTCTTTGTCTTATTCTGTCCCGTAATAACCGCGGCCGATGTGCCACGCCGCAGAGTGTTCCCATTCTGTGGAGAAGCGAGCGGAGACGCAATTATCGCAGCGCCGCCGACGGAAGCTGTAAGGACGCGCAGTCCGGCCCGCTGGAGCGCTAAAGCGCCTCGCGCGCCTAACCAGATTCCAGGTCCATTCCGGCCCCTCTGCCCTTAATTAGTTTGCAGCTGCGGAAGGCCACTGCACCCCACACGGCTAGAGAACGCTATTCTGTTCTGCCGTCAGCGACACGGCGGCTGCAACCGGAAGCGGAAGCCCCGGCCTGTAGCAGCGTCTAGGGAAGCACCCCTTGTGGGCACCTCCTAGCAAAGTTGATAAGGCAGCCGCTGTAAATTAAACCTGCAACAGTTGAAAATACTCTACTGACCATAGAAATAGAAACACCACAACACGTCAGGCATCAAACCACAAATTAGCACTAAGCGCACTACGGTGAGGTGACAAAAGTCATGGGATTTCTCCTAATATCGTGTCTGACCACCTTTTGCCAGGCCTAGTGGAAAAACTCGAGGTGGTATGCACTCAGTAAGTCTTTAGAAGTCTGCTTCAGAAATATTGGGCTCTGAGCACTATGGGACTTAACATCTGAGGTCATCAGTCCCCAGAACTACTTAAGCCTTACCAACCTAAGGACATCACACACATCCATGCCCGAGGCAGGATTCGAACCTGCGGCCGTAGCGGTCTTCGGTTCCAGACTGTAGCGCCTAGAACCGCTCGGACACTCCGGCCGGCCCGGCTCTAATTCCGAATGTATTGCGGGTGCATGATTTTGTGCACGAACCGACCTCTCGATTATGTCCCGTTGATATTCGACTGGATTTAAGCCGGGCGATCTGGGTCGCTATATCGTTCGCTTGAAATGTTGAGAATATTCTGATATGGCGCAGTGTAATTCATAAAAATTCCACGAATGACTGCAAATGGTCTCCAAGTGGCCGAACATAACCATTTACAATCAATGATCGGTTCATTTGGACCGGATGTCTCAGTACATTCCATCTACCCTGTAAACCAGAGGTGTACACATTCCGCTTTTAACCTGCCCATGCTTGCTCGTAGAGATGTAATACGCTATCGTACTTTTCAGTTTAGTGAAGTTGTAGGTGGTAGTAGTTCCTGCGCAAGCTTTGTTTATACATACTCGTGGTCGCAGGAAGGTAGATGAGGATGAGGCAAATTGCAGGACATTATCAGCAGAACGGGCAGGCTCCGTTACTCCCATCTAAGCCAAGCTATACCCAATCCAAGCAAGCTGAAGAACTCTTGCTTGCCTGTCCGTCTTTCCTGTGTGCTACACTACGTAGCAGTTTATTCTGAAGGCTTTCTCTCTAGTGTCGTCAGTAGGGTTCGGACGTTTCTTACCCGAGTGTTGCAAGACGAGGCTCAATATATTGTATATACTCATTTTGGAACGTTGTAGTCCAGAAAGTTATGGATTTTCTTTTATTTTTTTTCTTTTCGGCGTATTTCGGGTTTATTTCTTTCTTTCGATATGAATTGTTTCCTCTGCAACTTCATCTTCTTTCGACTAGTACTGTCTATTACCAATTCTAAAAATCATCAGGTCACCTCAAATACATGTATTCTGTAGTAAGAAGAACCATCCCTTAAAATCGAGATCCTTTGCACTTGAGAATATGAATATATCTATTACACTTCAACGCCAACTGAAACAAGGTTTTTGATGTTTGGTTTCTGTAACCGTAGTGTGTTTTTAGCGAAATATGAACCCAGTTATAATAATTGTAATTAATTTTTCCAGGATGTGTTTTGCGGTTCGCTGAATTCTTTTTAATTGACCAAGCTAGTTCACTTTAAATGCGAACAATTTAGGTTAGGCTTTACCGTGACTGTTATTGACATTAAATGAAACAACAAGTTTACTGTTACCAGTTACTATTTATTTATCTCCATGATGCGTTTCAAATGTTTTAAACCTCCATCATCAGGTAGGTAGGGTTGGGTTGTTTGGGGGAAGAGACCAAACAGCGAGGTCATCAGTCTCATCGGATTAGGGAAGGACGGGGAAGGAAATCGGCCGTGCCCTTTCAAAGGAACCATCCCGGCATTTGCCTGGAGCGATTTAGGGAAATCACAGAAAGCGTAAATCGGGATGGCCGGACGCGGGATTGGACCGTCGTCCTCCTGAATGCGAGTCCAGCATCATCAGGTGGATTTATATTTGTTAGTATGTCATTTGTGTGTGTGTTGTGCTACGATTTATTGAGGAACTTTCGGCACTGTCTACTGAAGAAACAAAACACTACTTCAGAACATGGTTTTGGCTTTCTTTTGACAAAAATTAAAGGGCAAATATATTCTTTGCACTTTGTGATAACGTTTTCTCTTCTGCTATACGATCATTGCAACCAGTAGTTTCCAGACGCCATATTTGTTATAGAATATGACAGTATACGTGTGATGTGTTACGACAGTGAAAGGAACCTGTGACCACTGGAGGTAATCCATTTTACTTATTTTATGTCTACCGTTAGATATACGTTTAATTGTTTGTCAAAAGAAACCCAAAACCATGTTCTGAAATAGTGTTTTGTTTCTTCAGTAGATAGTGCTGCAAGTTCCTGAAAAAAATCGTAACACAACACACACATAAATGTCATACCAACAAATGTAAAACCACCTGAAGACAGTTCAGTCAAAATTCCCCAAATGCATTTTAGCAAACACGAAGATCGTTTTTCTTATTACGTTAATTTAGAAAGTGCGTGTCTGAAAAACGAAAATTTTCTTTCATAGTAACATTTCTCCGCACTATGTTACATACCGCAGCCATATATTTTTCGTATTTCAATCAAAGTTTTCCCAAACTTTAGGAAGCCTATAACTGCTAAATGACCTCAAGTCCTTAGGACACATTTCCACACACTTGTCAGCAGCTAAGTCTTCGTCCTCTTAAAAAAATGATAAAAAATTAAGAAACTGGAGTGACTAAACTGCTGGACAAATTTACAAACATGTCGTAACATTCTAGAGGCTTCCGAATGAGTGTTTATTAACTTTTTTACACATTTTGCATTGCAAGACAACTGTTAGTTTATTTGAAGCTGCCTCATAAACTCACGAAAACTTTTCCCATGTTGGACATAGGCTCTGTTTCCTGAGTAGTATATATTCCTCAATGTTTAATTGGCCCTCAGTCTCCTTTAAGTATTGTTCATCCATTTTGCTGCTCCCATCGTTAAGATAGCTGAGCAGACACATGCCTGGCTGTTCTGTAGCCAAGTAGGATTGACAGCGCAATGTGTTGCCAGGTGGAGCAGGCTGAACGGGTCCCGTAAAGCTTGCTAGGCTTGCGGTAACCCAGGCTGACCCCCTTTAAACACTGCGCTTCAGTACACAGGTATTCTTGTGCTTTCGTTGCAGCAGGCTGAGCTGCTTTAATGGTTGCAGGCAGGCTGGAAGGAGGATTTGTCCATCTCTGATGTAAACACAGCCCACGCCATTAAGAAGCCACCACGAGCTTGCACAGTGCCTTGTTGACAATTTGGGTGCATGGATTCGTAGAAGCTGCACCACGCCTGAACTCTACCATCAGCCCTTACCACCTAACATTGGGACTGATTTGACCATAGCACGGTTTTCCAGGCATGTAGGGTCCAACCGATAGGGTAACGAACCCCGGAGATGTACTGCAGGCGATGTCGTGCTGTTAGTATTCGCGTCGATCGTTTGTGGACATAAGCCAACAACGCCAAATTTTCGTAGCACTGTCCTAACGGATACGTTCGTCGAACGTCCCACATTGATTTCTGCTGTTATTTCGAGCAGTGTTGCTTGTCCATTATTAGTGACAACTCCACGCAAACGCCGCTGCTCTTGGTCGTTAAGTAGAGGCTGCGTTGCTTGAGGTGAGAGGCAATACCTGAAATGTGGTATTCTCGGCTTACACTTTACATTGAGGATCTCGGAATATTGAATTCCCTAACTATTTCCGAAACGGAATGTCTCGGGCGTGTAGCTCCATCCACCATTCCCCGTACAAAGTTTATTAATTCCAGTCGTGCTGCCAAGATCACGTCGCAAAGCTCTTCGTTTGAAACACCCGAGTATAAATGACAGCTACGCCTATGTATCGCCCTTTTGTACATTGTGTAACGATACTATGGCCATCTGTATATGTGCATGTCACTGCCCCTTGACTTTTGTTGCCTCACTATACTTTGCTTTTTCTAGGATGATAAAGGTATATGTACTTGATGTATCGTTTTAAACCACTCTCTATTTCTCTCTCCCGCCTCCCTCTCTCCCTCTCTCTGACCCCTCTCTCCCTCCCTCCCCCTCCCTCTCTATCTCCTCCTCCCTCTCTCTCTCCTCCTCCCTCTCTCTCCCTCTCCCTCTGTTTCTCTCTCCCTCCTCCCTCTCTATCCCCCTCCATCTCTCTCCCCCCTCTCTCTTTCTCTCCCCCTCCCTTTTTCTCTCCACCTCCCTATATGATTCCCCCTCCATCTCTCACTTTCCCTCCCTTTCTCACTACCCCCACCCTCTCTTGGTCCCGTCCCTTTCTCACTCCCCCTCCCTTTCTCACTGTCCCTCCCTCTCTTACTCCCCCTCCCTCCCTCCCCTCCCTCTCTCACTAACCCCTCCCTCTCTCATTTCTCTCTCCCCCTCCTTCTCTCTCTCCATCCCTTTTCTCTTACCCCTCTTTCTGTCTCCCCCCTCTTTCTGTCTCTCTGACTCCCTCTCTTTCTGTCTCTCTGTCTCCCCCTCTGTCTGTCTCTCTTCCTCTCTCTCTGTCTCTCCCCTCTTTCTCCCTCTGCCCCCCCTCTTTCTCTCTCTCTCTCCCTCTTCTTTCTCTCCCCCTCTCCCCTCCATCGCTCTCTCTCTCAGTGTCTCTCTCTCTCACAGGTTGAGAGGGCATGTGATGTTACTTTAGTCTTTACAAAATCGACTCAAATTTACAATGTACATGGCGTATGAGTGCCCTAATCAGTAAGACGTTGGACTCGTTCTGGTCTGGATGCATCTGCAGGGAAGAGCGTCACAGAGTCATTGGATACTCTCCCGAGACAATCTGGCCCACAACTTTGTAACTGGTCCATGACATACTCCATGATATACTGGTACTGGGGCGGGATTGACGTCCGAGCTGGTCCCACACTTATTACATTGGGCAGAGATCTGGATATCTGATCACTACCAGCTGTGACCCGAAGTCATACCCAATGGCTCCTCAGGAGTAAGACCGTTGTGGCTCTCCAAAATACTGGAAGAATGCGACCTCTCCCCCTGTCATCGACATTCTTGTTGATGTCATCATCCGAGGCAGTGCAGAACCGCGATACAGCACTCAACACAATGCGTCGGTGGTAGATGCTTCCTGCTCAGGAAACCATTCACAACGCAGCCGTTTGTGTTGTGGTGTTAACGGAACACACACCCTAAACCGGGTGCGGCTGGTCCGACCAATGCTGTGAGACGATACAGAATATTGTAGGGAGTCCACTACGTGCTCTCGGGTGATAGACTCAAACTTGCTTGGAGCACGATATCGCGACCCTCCCTTGTGGTCTTCAGGCGTGTTCGACCGGAATCTTGAGGACAAGTATGTCTGCTCTCAGGTTCAAATGCAGTCTAACATTGGCCCTACAATTCTGCATATTGCACGATTCCACCAGCCAGCCAAATGGAGACTCACAATGCGCCTGTCAAAAACTGTCAGGTGCTGATCACGCTGTCTCACACTAACATGCTGCATCTCAGCACGCTTGACAGTGATTACACAGCGACTAACGCTGTTCACCCGCCTTACGTACTCTACCCCGACCGATAACAACACTAAACACGAACAACACTAATGCAACTTCCTGGCAGATTAAAACTGTGTGCCCGACCGAGACTCGAACTCGGGACCTTTGCCTTTCGCGGGCAAGTGCTCTACCAACTGAGCTACCAAAGCACGACTCACGTCCGGTACTCACAGCTTTACTTCTGCCAGTATCCGTCTCCTACCTTCCAAACTTTACAGAAGCTCTTCGCAGAAGAGGTTGCACTGATATCCGCCCATGTCTTCTTAGTGCTTCAGTTTTTTGTCGGAGAGTGTATATAAAAGTCATCGACACACAAGCTTCACAGCGCTTGTGTTCAGTTTTCCTTGCCATATTCGTTAGAGTAATTGTTTAACAAATCTCTAGCCCTGGAAAACGGGAGTTAAGTCAGTTGCAGTAAATGCTTTCGCAACTGTAAGTTTAGAACTTCACGAGCTAGTTCGCTGGATGTACCTTTAACACGTTATACACATTTTATATTTGATTAAAAGTGACAATGGCCGCTTGTATACTACGATAATATCTACAGCTTGCCTTTGCGCTTGCCAAACCCTGCTTTGGCCAGCAAGGTTGTTCGATTTCTTTCCTACTTGAAAACGTTTGGAGCATTACGTGCAGGATCCTGCAACCATCTCGTGGTTTTGACGATCCAACGCGCCAGCTGGTCAGAATTTGGCACGAGATCCCTCAGGAAGACACGCAACAACTCTGTCAATTAATGCCAGAGGTGGGCCAAAGCATCACTAAATTGCTCAATTTGTGAAGCTCGTTCTCTCGAATAAATCATCTAATTTGTCTGAATTGTAATCATTTATTTGTTAGTACATGTACATCATATTGTAACAATACGAGCCAAGATAGATGTAACTGAACTTGAATAGCGTATTTGCCTCTATTGGTTACGGTAGAGTGCTCGATTTTTCGGTCCTGTCTGTATATTTATATATAATATTGCATGAATAAAGGCTGGGCGTGTGTAAAGCTATCATTAAAAACGCACGCCGCGCGATTTGTTACGATTTGGTCGGTCATAATAATAATAATAATAACATGCTTTTGAATGCAATTAAAATATAACGGCGATACCTGTTTAGTGTTATTGGGAATAATATGTAGTAAAGAAATGAGTAAGGTAGCCGATCCAATAAGAAGAGGTAAAATTGGGCATATTGAGATGTTTTGCTTTATATCGACGAAGCCGATGATATGGCGTCATTTTTTCGTTTACTCTTAGAAATAAACAAGTAAAGAATTGCTAATTGTGCGTTGTGAAAAAATATAGGGGCGAGTTTTAAATAACTACGGTATACGATCAGAGTAACAAAAGGACATTTAGTTACACGAAATCGCGGACAGCGAAGTGTGGTCACTAAATTGACAGGGCGGTCAATTCCGGAATAAATCTATACGCACCTCTCGAGGGACGCGGAATTGAGACCGTTTTTTTTAAAGTTATATCGTGGAGAGCGGGCTCCAATTTATGAAAAGGAAAAACAAAACGTTAACTTTTACGCAAACTCTTCATAACAGCGGATCGGAGAGAAAAGTGTGTAATTCCCTTACGCCAACAAACATTCGCGGAGGGCGGTGGCTAAACCAGAAGAGTCAGTAACAAAATACTGTATCATTATCATTGACTGTTGGTGTCGAGCAACCAAATCTGTTCGTCAAAGGGTTTCGATGGAACTTGGGAGTTAGGGTTCAGGCACTGGCATATACTCCACATCAGGGTGTGAATGAGTGGTGAATGCGAAATAAAACTGTGAACAAAGCTACGTCAAATAAAACAGAAGAAACAAGAGAGTTTGGTCGCATCTGCTATTACTCCATAAACTTTAAATTTCTTATCGTTGTACGAAGCTTTTATAGACGATCTTTATGACAATTTGCTTCGAATGGATCTCGTTACGAGATAAGTTTTGGGGACCTGGTCAAGAGGGGGTAGTTCGTAGATCCTATCTACTGCAGCTATTCTGGAATCAGGTGCTACCGTGACCGTTGTGTGTTGTCAATGACTTAGGTTACCATAGCTCATGCTCTAAGATCGACGCGCCTTTCCACTTGGTATAACGGTGCCTCACAGCAACAACGACAACGCCGACGACGAAGGAAGATACGGTAGAATATCTACCGATTTCCGTCCCCTTGGGGTAATTCCTTCGTAGTGCGTCGTTTTCTTTGTCTTAAGTGCACGTTACCTGTTAGTTGTTTTTCAATTGCCAACTACTTAGATCTCACTGAATATTTTACACAAAACACTATTGACATAGATTTACTACGAGATATTTTCATATTATGTTCTGTAAATACACTCCTGGAAATTGAAATAAGAACACCGTGAATTCATTGTCCCAGGAAGGGGAAACTTTATTGACACATTCCTGGGGTCAGATACATCACGTGATCACACTGACAGAACCACAGGCACATAGACACAGGCAACAGAGCATGCACAATGTCGGCACTAGTACAGTGTATTTCCACCTTTCGCAGCAATGCAGGCTGCTATTCTCCCATGGAGACGATCGTAGAGATGCTGGATGTAGTCCTGTGGAGCGGCTTGCCATGCCATTTCCCCCTGGCGCCTCAGTTGGACCAGCGTTCGTGCTGGACGTGCAGACCGCGTGAGACGACGCTTCATCCAGTCCCAAACATTCTCAATGGGGGACAGATCCGGAGATCTTGCTGGCCAGGGTAGTTGACTTACACCTTCTAGAGCACGTTGGGTGGCACGGGATACATGCGGACGTGCATTGTCCTGTTGGAACAGCAAGTTCCCTTGTCGGTCTAGGAATGGTAGAACGATGGGTTCGATGACGGTTTGGATGTACCGTGCACTATTCAGTGTCCCCTCGACGATCACCAGAGGTGTACGGCCAGTGTAGGAGATCGCTCCCCACACCATGATGCCGGGTGTTGGCCCTGTGTGCCTCGGTCGTATGCAGTCCTGATTGTGGCGCTCACCTGCACGGCGCCAAACACGCATACGACCATCATTTGCACCAAGGCAGAAGCGACTCTCATCGCTGAAGACGACACGTCTCCATTCGTCCCTCCATTCACGCCTGTCGCGACACCACTGGAGGCGGGCTGCACGATGTTGGGGCGTGAGCGGAAGACGGCCTAACGGTGTGCGGGACCGTAGCCCAGCTTCATGGTGACGGTTGCGAATGGTCCTCGCCGATACCCCAGGAGCAACAGTGTCCCTAATTTGCTGGGAAGTGGCGGTGCGGTCCCCTACGGCACTGCGTAGGATCCTACGGTCTTGGCGTGCATCCGTGCGTCCCTGCGGTCCGTTCCCAGGTCGACGGGCACGTGCACCTTCCGCCGACCACTGGCGACAACATCGATGTACTGTGGAGACCTCATGCCCAACGTCTTGAGCAATTCGGCGGTACGTCCACAAGGCCTCCCGCATGCCCACTATACGCCCTCGCTCAAAGTCCGTCAACTGCACATACGGTTCACGTCCACGCTGTCGCGGCATGCTACCAGTGTTAAAGACTGCGATGGAGTTCCGTAAGCCACGGCAAACTGGCTGACACTGACGGCGGCGGTGCACAAATGCTGCCCAGTTATTGCCATTCGACGGCCAACACCACGGTTCCTGGTGTGTCCGCTGTGCCGTGAATGTGATCATTGCTTGTACAGCCCTCTCGCAGTGTCCGGAGCAAGTATGGTGGGTCTGACACACCGGTGTCAATGTGTTCTTTTTTCCATTTCCAGGAGTGTATTTTGTATAGTCAGAAATCACTTTGTGTAAATCATCCTTTGTTTAAAAAATCCACAGTAGGATCATCAGCCTATTGGGATGTGATTAGTTTTATCTAATTGTTTTGTTGTACGCCAACGATTATCCTAGAATTCCATCCACAAACTGAATCGTCAGTGTAAATATTGAACAGAGTAGGTGATAAACTTTTGCCTTGTCTCACTCCTTTATTTTCTTATTCCGGTCTGTATATATGCGATCGCTATCTAAGATTACTGATATTTCTTTAAATAGACATTTGATGGCTGTGTAGACGCCTGGTGTGGATGACCTGTGCAGCGGCAGTGTTGCGTTGAGGCGAAGGCCGGAGAAACGTCATTATTAGTCACAAATTTGGTTGAAGAACAAACTACAACGCTCTTAGCCATGCTTCGCAGCGACATCGCCATCCAGTGCGTGTGCCGAAGATAGTGAGCGGAACGCGCCGATGCAGTAGGCTGCCGCAGTCTGCTGCCTGCTTGGCAGCAGCGCTGAAGTGCCGAGACCGTGGAACGCGTGTGCCATCTTGGCGGAGCGTTGCAGCATGGGGAAGAATGCAACGGAAGAGCACAGCCCCACTGTGCTCCTTGTACATGATAACGCTCAGCAGGAGTGCCCGCCCTTGTGAGTGAAGGCACACAGCGACAGTATGTCTGCAGGGGCGGAGATGGTCAGGTGACAGCACCGCTCTGGTTTTGAATAGCCGCCCTCCAGGACAGAAGACTCGCAGCTGCTGGAAGTACGCCTGCAGGTGACCCACTGGCTGGAAGGAGCTAAGTCCACAGCATCGGACTTGGAGTCAGCAGTAAGTCTGCTGTTAGTGGAGATTGCATCTTAAAAGCAAGAAAAGTCCACAGTGCACTCATGACGATGACGTACAAGAAGCCGAGGACTTTGAAACAAACATCCTGGTTCGTGTTCACGGTAATCTGAGCGAGAGAGCTCCAATCACTGTAAGAAAAGCAAACCGAAACCATCAAAAAACCACCTCTGGGCTGAATTTCACGTTCCACAAACGCATTATTGTGCTGTCAATGCAATTGACACATTGCATCATCGGAAAAGAGGCAAAACATTGACTCGGTCAGAGAACACTATAGACCTTCAGTCAGCTGCTGACAGGTTTCTGTGGTGTAGGGCTAAATGAAGAGGTGTAGCTTTATGTATCATGGTAATGCCCTATTGCGAGGTACCCAATTCCAAATTTCCATTACATGCAGTTTCCTTCGCAACGTTCGCCAAGAAACTGATTGGACTTACATTTAGTGAGGACAGCGATTCCTGTTGGGTCTGAAACCAATTGTCATTGACAAGCCTTGGTCTCCCTCTACAATTTGTATCCCTCCACATTTCCCTCCATCACCAAATTAAAATATCCTTAATGCTCCACGACGTGTTTTTATCAGTTGACCCTTTCTTTTAGGGAACTTACGCCATACATTTCTCTTCTCCTCATTTAAATTAGTTATCAGATCTACCCGTCCGATTCTCAACATTTTTCTGTAGCCCCATCTTATATGGACGTTGCCTTTAAAATAGACTGTAAAACGAAGGCGAAATTAAACTAATAGAAGAGTAATAAAGTGTAGTCAGATTAAGTTAGGTTGTGCAGGAGAATTAGATCAGGGAATGAGAATCTGAAAGTGGTAGATGACAGCTTCCATTTCGGCAACAAAATAGCTGGTGATGATAAAGATAACGAGAATAGATTGGCAGCAGCAAGAAAAGCTTTTCTGAAGAAAGGAGAAATAAGTTATCACCAAACATAAATTTAGGTGACAATAATTCTTTTCTGAAATTGTCTACGTTCTAGGAAGGTACGAGGTAAAACGTAGACGATAAGCAGGTGAGACGTAAAGGGGCAACAGGATTTGAAACGTAGTGTTACAATGGGATGTTTTAGAAGAGATTGGTAATATGCAGGAAGCTGAGAGCGGTATGGGCTGGATGGAGGATTGGGTCAGAGCGATGGAGAATCATGAACACGACCAAAGATATCTGTGTTTATTACGGCGATATAGTTTGCCGTGGGACTCTCCAGGAAAGATGGAGCTATACGGAGTGCCCGTCTCATGGTCAGAGGAGTAGGTGTCTAAAGTTATTCGAAAGAAACAGTAACATTTCAGGGGCGAATGCGGAATAATAGACAGACAGAGGCGGGACATCTGCTCTGTAGCTAAACTAAACCGCAGGAGAGGTAGAGGTAGATGGCCTAAGCTTCTCCTACGCTTCTACGTCTACATCTACATTTATACTCCGCAAGCCACCCAACGGTGTGTGGCGGAGGGCACTTAATGTGCCACTGTCATTACCTCCCTTGTCTGTTCCAGTCGCGTATGGTTCGCGGGAAGAACGACTGTCTGAAAGCCTCCGTGCGCGCTCGAATCTCTCTAACTTTACATTCGTGATCTCCACGGGAGGTATAAGTAGGGGGAAGCAATATATTCGATACCTCATCCAGAAACGCACCCTCTCGAAACTGGCGAGCAAGCTACACCGCGATGCAGAGCGCCTCTCTTGCAGTCTGCCACTTGAGTTTGCTAAACATCTCCGTAACGCTATCACGGTTGCCAAATAACACTGTGACGAAACGCGCCGCTCTTCTTTGGATCTTCTCTATGTCCTCCGTCAACCCGATCTGGTACGGATCCTGATTGGTTATTAAAATAACGTTGTGTCAAGTTGCGTAGAGACTCTGTACTGCCCTTAGGCTTTGGCCCATAAAAGCAGCATCTGTGTTGTGGCACGCGTACCCAACTAGAACGATTGGATGTGGGAACAAAGTCTTAACGAGAAGCTAAATATAATTAAAAAATACTGACCTGTAGGGGTGAATAAATTGTATCTATGATGAAGTACAGAGTGGAGCAGAGGAAACGCTGGTACGAGAACAAGCAGTGACGAGAGGGGGTATTGACCTTGAATGAATGCTGACAGACTGCCCATACAATGCAGTTTCAATCGCTAAAGGGTGGTCGAGCATCGGGTGTTCCTTGTTGAGCAGTGCTTTAGAAACAATGATTCCGTAGTCACAGTGCAACGTCTTTTTCGTCAAAATTGTAGAGTTGGACGCCGAGGTGCAGTGCCTGATCGAAATACTGTACTCCGATGGTTTACAGCGTTTAGAAGTACTGGATCTGTGATGAAAAAGAAACCACCTGGTTTTCGACGTTCAGTTCGTACTCCTGAAAATGTAGACCGAGTGAGAACGGCAGTTCTTGATAGTGCGAAACGATCGGTTAGACGATAGGCTGTAGCGCTGGGTATGTCACGTCGTTCGCTTCACCGCTTCTTACATGATGGTCTTAAGTTCACCCGTACAAGATAATGATCGTGCAGCAGCTTAACGAAGGGGATTTTGTGCAGCGCAGAGAGTTTTGTCGCGTAATGGACGAAATTTTTATGGAAGATGCAGTTGCTACAGTCATCATGAGTGATGACGCACATTTTCATGTAGACGGTAACGTCAATGTTCAAAAATGTCTGCACCGGGAGGCGGAGTATCCACGTGAAATACACCAAAGATCTCTCCACCGGTTAAAAGTAACAGTGTGGTGCTGAATTTCAAAGATGGGGATTGTTGGACCCTATTTTTTTGAAGAGGAAGGAACTGCATTTACTGTGACATCAGCGCGCTACGTTAAAATGTTAAACAACTTTCTTCGTACAGAACTCGAAAGGCGTCAAGTGACCATGAGCGAGATATGGTGTCAGTAGGACGGTGCCACAGCTCACACGGCGAGAGCATCAATGGAAGTGTTTCGACAAATGTTCCCAGGACATGTTATTTCGAGATATGGTGATGTTTACTGGCCCCCTCGCTCGCCCGATTAGTCGATATGCGACTTCTTCTTGTGGGGATATTTAAAATAAAAAGTTTACATGAAAAAGCCTTTCACAATCGATGACCTGAAGAATTCCATTCGTCAGGAAATTGAAGCTGTGCCGAATGAAATGTTGGAGAGACCCATGCGTAACTTTTAGGAGAGGATCCAAATTTGTATCCTGCAAGAAGGGCGTCGTGTCTAAGACATTATTTTTACAACCTAATTAAAGTATATATATTTCAAAACTGTATTAAAAAATCTATCACTTAAAGCTTGTTTTTATTATTTTTATCAAACCGTGTCATTCAATAGTGAAAAACATGCGTTTCCTCTGCTCCACCCTGTATATACAGGGTGGTCCATTGATCGTGACCGGACCAAATATCTCACGAAATAAGCATCAAACGAAAAAACTACAAAGAACGAAACTTGTCTAGCTTGAAGGGGGAAATCAGATGGCGCTATGGTTGGCCCGCTAGATGGTGCTGCCATAGGTCAAACGGATATCAACAGCGTCTTTTTAAATAGGAACCACTATCAATAGACCACCCTGTATAAACACGATAAAAGGACACAGTCGTTTTCTCATGTTAGCCTGCTCATATAATTTTAACAACAAAATAATACGCCACTGGCAGATAAAGTGTGACTTCTTAAGGAGTGGTTGACGAAATTCTCTTTTCACGAAATGCAGAGGGTCTTCGCTCTGATTTCTAAAAAACTGGGACCTGTCGTTTGGCTGTTGGTCACTTAACTTCGACTGTTGGGTTGTGGCTCTTGGTAATTCAACTGCGGGACATTCTCCGGGTATATGGGATGGTAGACTCGGAAGGCAACTCTTCACAACAGTCGAGACTGGTGGACTCCAGTGTTCGACTCCACAGCACTGCACACCTGCAGTAGGTGAGCATTTGATGGCAGCCGGTCACAGCATTAGCAGCCTGCTTACTTTACATCGACGAGTATGGTGGGAGTAACTTGCAGCACCGGCACGTTAGAAATCACGGAACCTAGAGACTCAACATTATTTACGGTTCAGTCTCCCCACATTTAACAGTACAGCCACAGTTGCATGGATAACTCCAGCTCCCCTTTCAAGCGATACAGTCACTGTTACTGATGCTTAGGCAGACTGCGGTAAATGCGTTAGGTAAGGGAGATGATGTTTAACATTCCCCCTCTCCCATCAAATAACTTTGCCTACTGTTAATTAGATTATCTCAGTTCCATTCTTTCAGTGCTTCATTGTGCGTCAAGCAATTTAATGGCATGTCTTTTCCCATATTTTGTGCATATAAACTTCTGGAATAAATTCAGTCGCACAAATCATGATTTTGATTAGTTACCAATGCCATCGTTTTCCCATAAAAGAATTGTGTACACACTATCTTAAGCCTCACTTCTAAGACTGAAAACTTCTAAAGCGTTAATTCAATCCGTTCTGCACAAAATATCCTGCACTGATTTTTAACAGTAAGCTTGTCTCGCAGTTAATTCTGACACAGATTCCACGTGCAGGGAGTTTCACAGAATATATAACGAAATTAAACAGAGTAGTAACAAATTTTGTTCGTTTGTAAAATTCACCAATAAATATAAATTAATTAACAGACAGTTTGCATAGTAAGAGGCCTAGTATTCTATTATTTGGAAGGAATTAGTTTATTTAATTTGAATGCAGGCACTAAACAAATACTGAAAGAAATTTGCTTATACTTCTATATTACTGTGTGTTGATGGCTGTTTGTTAAATATTTCATCGTTATTTCAAAACTTTATCTTACACAATGAGTTTCAATAGTTTGATAGTTTTATCTTTCTGGTCTGATTAATTCATCTAAAACCAAATTTGGGAACGTAAAGGTCAGTGTGCTGCAACGTCTTCGTATTGTCGTGCTCAATGTTATTTCCATGTTACAGTAGTCACAGAACGTTGTATCGTATTAAGATAGATGTTCCGAAGCTATTGAGCACATTGATTCAGGCATTTAAATTTCAGTAATTGCAGCGAATATTTGCATTAGCTGGCATAATAGAAAATTATGTAATCGATTTGTACACGAAATTGTAGATTACGTACTCTGCTTCTGTAATTAGTCGATTGTCCAACTGGACTGATGACTGTACTATTTTAAAACTATCCAAGTTCATTTCAAGCAGTTAAATTATTCAACCAGTGTAAATATTTATTTGTTTGAAAGATCAGTACCAAATTGAATTCTTTTATACTTTAGTAATTCTATACTAAAAATTTTGTTGTTGAGTGAGTTGTAATTGACATTCTCGGCAGTGCGTGGTTTCTATTTGGCAGTATTCAGACGGATGACATTGTTCCCGAAATTCTTAGGTTCGCAATCACTTGGTCAACTCATTTAAATGATCAGAGTGTGGGGTACGTAAAAAGCCCGACGAGAGGACTTTTGTAGAAAGGTGTCAGCGTCACTTCACTCACTATAGAAACATAAATAAGTATTTCCTTTCGAGTTTAAAAAGAAGCTCGTAGAGACACTAATACTTCCCATTATTGACTATGGTGATGCCATTTTCCAAGGACTTTCGTACGAAAACTCAAACAGGCTGGGACAGGCGACGAATGCTCGTCTACTTTATGTTTGTGACGTATGCTTTTCCGAACTATTTACACTAGCCTATGAACAATATCATGGCTACGTGCCGGTAGGTGTAGAGACTATTATAGTCTGTGTTAGCTCTAACGTCTTCTTAACCATTGCACTCCATCATATTTGTCTTCAACTCTTACTTTACTACCTGAATAGCACTGCAGTAGTACCCATTCTAAATGGTTCAAATGGATCTGAGAACTATGGGACTTAACATCTGTGGTCATCAGTCCCCTAGAACTTAGAACTACTTAAACCTAACTAACCTAAGGACATCACACACATCCATGCCCAAGGCAGGATTCGAGCCTGCGAGCGTATCAGTCGCACGGTACCCATTCTAACAAAGTAAAATTCTTTCTGTACCATCGCATAGTACTGGCATATTCTCTAAAACATTTTCTGTGCCAGGAACCCGACTTTCGAAAAATCATCCTCAAAATACCGGAGAACTTAAATCCTTTCCAAAAACTAAAAAGAAATCTATCACAATATATCTATCAAGGCTTCATATTTGGTTATCTATACCATTCTAATTTTCCTTTACTGTTATTATTATAATTATATTATTATTATCATGGGTGTCAGCTATTATTATTATTGGGGAAGTTTTGCAATATCTTTGGTACGTGTTGCTCCTAGTCAGATGTAAGAGGGCGCCTTGAGGTCCTAATAACCAATTAATAAATAAATGACCTTAGAAAACTACCGCGGATGCCTATAGAAGAGAACCGTGATGTAGGAAAACCCGAAGCAGCCTGCAAGATAGAGGACTTCAAATCACCGATTGTAACCACGGCTGTCACGATCTCGACTCAAAATGGAAAACGTCCTCGTGGCTGTTGATAGATGGATGAAACGCTGGCTGGGTCTTATCATACAAAGTTGTTATGAACTTTCCAAACTGAACTGGAACAGGTGTGCACCTCCTTATTCGTAGACAGCAGAGATGGTCAAAATACTCGAGGTCGGCTTGGAAACAGTTCCCTCTCAACATTTTCTCGACTTGCCTCCTGTTGCACTTTACTGTTTTTCTCAAATACGAAGCTTCTGTCTCCACCTTAAACCACTAATTGGTAGAAGTTGGAAGCAAATTTCTTTTCCTGAGGAGTTAAATGAATTTGAATAAACTAAACTGCATGCACTGTGAATCATTCTGAAGTATGGGGCAGAGGCTACTAGTTATCGTACTGTGACGCCGGAAATGCATATCCTCCTATTTCCATCTATTGTACTGCAATTTTTTTTCCTTATTTTGTTACCTGATGATATAACATTTCTGTGTCTTTATAGTATATTGTTATTGTTCTACTATATATATATATAATTGGTTTGTTTTGGAAATATTATGTGTATTTTTACGCTGGGTCTTGCCTAGGGAAAACTATGCTATCGAACGATTACATCGATAGATCGTATGGAGAATATAAGTGTTTAGGATCTTTGGTAGTGTTAACTCTGCCGCGTGGAGCGCGGGCAGAGCAGAGTCTGGCTAGAGGACGCTCCCGCGAGTTGCCGCGCTTTCGGGGTTTGGCAGCATGTAATTGTGCTCGACTTGCTATGTTAGTTTCTGACATGGTGTCGTGGACGGGAGCGTTCTCTGGCACACAAGAGCCCGTTTCGGCTGGAGACCGTGTCGAGAAGAAGGCGCGCCAACATCCAGCTTCTGCAACAGCTACCGCCGACAATGAGTGACTGTAGCCACCTCCTCGATCGACGACTTCAAACCTTCAAGCAACCAACAAGGAAGGCTGGTAGTACATAAAGTTTTAGAACTGTATGGCACACCTCAGCTTTTCAAACTGTTCCATTTTCGTAACTATAAGTACAGCAACGTAGCATGAACCTTTGTTGCTCATTGTCCCAATTGCATTACCAAGCAGGGTCCCTTCCTTTTCCGGAATGAACCCGAGTGTCGTTGAAATTCAAACGCCAGCATTAAAGTAATATCATTCGATTTCACTGCTTTAATTTCAAAGTTCAGTTAAGGTATTCATAGCTGGCTACAGTATTTAGATTACACAAGCACAAATTAAGAGTGCGAGTTTTGTTACCGTATTTTAGCTTACCTGTGACTGCAGCTCAGCTTGGTACGTACTAAATTTTACTATTGTTCATAGTTCAGAATCATTTAATTCAAGTTCAAAGTTAAATCTCTTATTTCTAAATTGCGGAGATTCAAGTAGCTATGAAATGATTGTTGAGGTAGCCCAAGACTAACCTTATTTTCCGGTTTTATTAATTCTTTTGCTAAATTAAGTAAGAGTTTAGCGAAATTTATTACTTCTGGCAAACATTCAGTTTTCACACAACACGTGTCAACCTTCAGTTGTCACACTTCTAGTGCCAATTATATGTGCAATAATCTTTCTTTTTCAGTTATTACAGTAGTTGTCCATAGGACTGGCGACCGTAATTTTCCCCAAGTCTCAAATATCTCATTAACGCCAATTAATTGTTAACGTAAAGACCGCACATTTACTTTCTTTATTAACTTTACCCCTTTTCAAAATTAATTTCCACCAGTTTCATTTGCATTTTTCCTTTCATTTAGAGGTAACCCTTTCCTCCCTCTTTACCGACAAATTAACTTCGGTGACGATTGCTTTTCCTAAATTTCCATTAGGTACACGCGGTTTAATTTTTCACTGTCATTAAGGTCGATAAGTGAGGAGGAGGTTACAGTACCGGTTTTAATGTTTTTTCCTCGTGCATTCATGGATGGATCATGATAAGAATGACGGGCTAGAACGCTTCTGTGCGAGCTCCTAACTGTGTAATTTTATCTGCACGAGATAGGTATGTGAAATCTCCCCGAACCATGGACCTTGCCGTGAAGGAACGGCTTGCTTGCCTCAACGACTCAGTTAGCCGTAACCCAGGTGCAACGACGTTGTGAAAGGATATCCGTGGAGAGTCCAGATTGCCCGCATCTCGTGGTCGTGCGGTAGCGTTCTCGCTTCCCACGCCCGGGTTCCCGGGTTCGATTCCCGGCGGGGTCAGGGATTTTCTCTGCCTCGTGATGGCTGAGTGTTGTGCGCTGTCCTTAGGTTAGTTAGGTTTAAGTAGTTCTAAGTTCTGGGGGACTGATGACCATAGATGTTAAGTCCCATAGTGCTCAGAGCCATTTTTTTGAGAGTCCAGATTAACATACGGTTCCTAAAAAGTGGCAGCAGAAGGCTTTTCGGTAACTGCAGAGGCAACGGCCTGGATGAGTGCATGATCTGACCGTTTAACATTAGTCAGCATCGCCTTGCTGTTGGTACTGCGGATGGCTCAAAGCAACGGAAAACTACAACTGATGTACTTCTAGTGCAAGGTTTAATGCGTATGGAATACTCTTGGACAAAGTACTCCGGATAAAGAATATTCCCCCGTTCCAAATACTAACAAGGCTGTTGTCATCAGAAAAAAAAAACTGGCTTCTGTGGGTCAAGGCGTGGAATATCAGAACCCTTAATCGGGTAGGTAAGTTACATCGGAAATTAGTGAATTACAGTGTCTGGAAGAAGAAGATTACTGGTCACGTGGCAGAGTTGTCAACTTTTCAACACACAATCAAGTACGGATAATGCACGAATAGGTCTAACAATTAATAGGAAAATACAGTGTGACGAATAGTTCATCATTGTAGGTGTATCCGATAACAAACGCCAACCAAAGGGAACGCACGTCACAGTAGTTGGTACCCAAACAGTCGCATCATGCATCAATACAGACTGCACCCCCCCCCCTCCCCCTCACTGGTGGCAAAACAGGCGTGTATTCTCGCATGCAAACGATCATAAAGGTGCCGAATGGCATCATGCGATAGATTGTCCCAAGAGTCTTGCATATTTTGTTGCAATTAGGCAATGGTTCTCGCTGACTCTGAAGAACGAGTAAGTTCCCACTTCACTACTCCGTCACATGTACGAGTGGCGACAGATGTGGTGACATTGCTGGCCAGTGCAGTTTCTGTACATCATGAAGAGCACGTTCCGTCACAACAGCCATACGTAGACGTACATTGTCCTGCACATCAACTTCCTGTAGAAGAAATGGCAGCAGCACGGCTATAACAACCTGTGACATGTACCGGGCAGTGGTTACTTTACCCTGCAGAAACACCAAATGCGATAGCGATTTCCAGCTGATAGCCCCCAACACAATGAAGCCTGCGGTGGTATCCGTGTATTGTGGGCGAATGCACTCTCGAATAGACCGTTCGCTAGGGGTATATGCAGTACACGTGTACCTCCATCACTCACATACCGACAGAACCTACTCTCATCACTGAAGACAAAAGAGCACTATTCCACTCTCCAGTGGCGTCTTTCATGACACCAGAGTAGCCATGCTTGGCAGTGTCATGCTGTCAGCGGCAGCCTCGCCAGAGGCACACGTGATCTTACGATTTGTCCTGGCACAATCAGATCGTTCCCAATGGTCCCTGATAACACCGCAGGTGCGACATTTCCCCGGATTCCTTCCCTGGATGGCCGGCCGTTGTGGCCGAGCGCTTCTAGGCGCTTCAGTCTGGAACCGCGCGACTGCTGCGGTCGCAGGTTCGTATACTGCCTCGGGCATGGATGATGTGATGTCCTTCGGTTAGTTAGGTTTCAGTAGGTCTAAGTTCTAGGTGACTGATGACCTCAGATGTTACGTCCCATAATGCTCAGAGCCTTTTGAACCTTCCCTGGATGAAGTTAGCTTGGCCGCTGCTACTCGCAAAATGCTTATGTCTTCATACGTCCAGAACCTGGTCTACGGTTGTGGGAATGTTCCATAAACCACTGCTGAAGGTAATGACACACCATCGATACGTTGTGCCCAACATGAGCAGTAGCCCACCGATAAGTCCATTCAGCTTCGTGCAGGAGCACAATGCGACCCCATTCAAATGGCTAGAGTTTTTCAGCGAAAGTACGTACTCGTCGGCGGTACGTGGTAGTTCCCTAAACTGAATGTTGCAAACTCTGTTCTCTTCTAAACTCAACACAGTTACTGCCTACATAGTCAAAGCAGAGGACGCATAGGCAGGCCTCATTAGGGTCATCTGATCGTCGATAACGGTGACAAGTGAATCACTAACGCTGTGCACATTTCGTACCCTAGAGCCACTGAACACAGTCCTTGGAGTCAGAGTGACCTACAATGAACAGCACAGTGAACGCATCGCTGTAGCAAAGATAAAAGCAATGACCCTCCGAATTAGTGCAAATAACGTATAATTGGTTCCAAAAACGTATGATGATATAAAAGTACTTGTTCACTACTTTAAAGGAGCCAAAAACTTAATTGACGGGGAGCAGCCTTTTCAGTAGTTGCAGGGGCAACAGTCTGGATGGTTAACTGATCTGGCCCTGTAACACTAACCAAGACGGCCTTGCTGTGCTGATACTGCGAACGGCTGAAAGAAAGGGGAAATTACAGCCGTAATTTTTTCCGAGGGCATGCAGCTTTACTGTATGGTTAAATGATGATGGCGTCCTCTTGGGTAAAATATTCCGGAGGTAAAATAGTCCCCCATTCGGATCTCCGGGCGGGGACTACTCAAGAGGATGTCGTTATCAGGAGAAAGAAAACTGGTGTTCTACGGATCGGAGCGTGGAATGTCAGGTCCCTTAATTGGACAGGAAGGTTAGAAAATTTAAAAAGGGAAATGGATAAGTTAAGAGAAATTTGTTAATATCGAGTATAGTGTCAGGAAGTCGTTTCTGAAAGTATTTGTATGGAGTATAGCCATGTATGGAAGTGAAACGTGGACGATAAATAGTTGAGACAAGAAGAGAATAGAAGCTTTCGAAATATGGTGCTACAGAAGAATGCTGAAGATTAGGTGGGTAGATCAAATAACTAATGAGGAGGTATTGAATAGAATGGGGAGAAGAGATGTTTGTGGCACAACTTGACTAGAAGAAGGGGTCGGTTGGTAGGACATGTTCTGAGGCAACAAGGGGTCACCAATTTAGTATTGGAAGGCAGCGTGGAGGGTAAAAATCGTAGAGGGAGACCAAGAGATGAATACACTAAGCAGATTCAGAAGGATGTAGGCTGCAGTACGTACTGGGAGATGAAGCAGCTTCCACAGGATAGAGTAGCATGGAGAGCTGCATCAAACCTGTCTTAGGACTGAAGACAACAACAACAACAACAACAACAACAATAACAAAATTGACCTCCAATTACGAAGCAACTGAAGGTAATAAAGATCAGTTTCTATCCAATGGCAAACTCATTTCCTTTGACATACACTCCTAGAAATTGAAATAAGAACACCGTGAATTCATTGTCCCAGGAAGGGGAAACTTTATTGACACATTCCTGGGGTCAGATACAGCACATGATCACACTGACAGAGCCACAGGCACATAGACACAGGCAACAGAGCATGCACAATTTCGGCACTAGTACAGTGTATATCCGCCTTTAGCAGCAATGCAGGCTGCTATTCTCCCATGGAGACGATCGTAGAGATGCTGGATGTAGTCCTGTGGAACGGCTTGCCATAACATTTCCACCTGGCGCCTCAGTTGGACCAGCGTTCGTGCTGGACGTGCAGACCGCGTGAGACGACGCTTCATCCAGTCCCAAACATGCTCAATGGGGGACTGATCCGGTGATCTTGCTGGCCAGGGTAGTTGACTTACACCTTCTAGAGCACGTTGGGTGGCACGGGATACATGCGGACGTGCATTGTCCTGTTGGAACAGCAAGTTCCCTTGCCGGTCTAGGAATGGTAGAACGTTGGGTTCGATGACGGTTTCGATGTACCGTGCACTATTCAGTGTCCCCTCAACGATCACCAGAGGTGTACGGCCAGTGTAGGAGATCGCTCCCCACACCATGATGCCGGGTGTTGGCCCTGTGTACCTCGGTCGTATGCAGTCCTGATTGTGGCGCTCACCTGCACGGCGCCAAACACGCATACGACCATCATTGGCACCAAGGCAGAAGCGACTCTCATCGCTGAAGACGACACGTCTCCATTCGTCCCTCCATTCACGCCTGTCGCGACACCACTGGAGGCGGGCTGCACGATGTTGGGGCGTGAGCGGAAGACGGCCTAACGGTGTGCGGGACCGTAGCCCAGCTTCATGGAGACGGTTGCGAATGGTCCTCGCCGATACCCCAGGAGCAACAGTGTCCCTAATTTGCTGGGAAGTGGCGGTGCGGTCCCCTACGGCACTGCGTACGATCCTACGGTCTTGGCGTGCATCCGTGCGTCGCTGCGGTCCGGTCCCAGGTCGACGGACACGTGCACCTTCCGCCGACCACTGGCGACAACATCGATGTACTGTGGAGACCTCACGACCCACGTGCTGAGCAATTCGGCGGTATGTCCACCCGGCCTCCTGCATCCCCACTATACGCCCCCGCTCAAAGTCCGTCAACTGCACATACGGTTCACGTCCACGCTGTCGCGGCATGCTACCAGTGTTAAAGACTGCGATGGAGCTCCGTATGCCACGGCAAACTGGCTGACACTGACGACGGCGGTGCACAAATGCTGCGCAGGTAGCGCCATTCGACGGCCAACACCGCGGTTCCTGGTGTGTCCGCTGTGCCGTGCGTGTGATCATTGCTTGTACAGCCCTCTCGCAGTGTCCGGAGCAAGTATAGTGGGTCTGACACACCGATGTCAATGTGTTCTTTTTTCCATTTCTAGGAGTGTATTAAACGCATACATCAGCACATGCATCAAAGAATCCGTTGATATAATCAAACAAAATTTATTAAAATGTCAGTCTATGTCCACAGCCAAAATAGATGAACTAGTAGAATTGCCTGAGCTCGTTCTCTCCCACAGCTATTTCACATTCACTGGCAGAATGTAGACACAGGATGTAGACCTAGCAATGGGAAGTCCTCTCAGCGAAATCATTGCAAGAATTTTCATTAATCGCTTTGAAAATAAAATTCTGAACAACAAGGAAATAATCTTGCAGAAAACTGCGCACTGCTGCATAAATGTAGACGACACATTCATTCTGTATAATGATACCAAGGAAGAAACATGAACTCTGTTAAACATGTTCAGTAACTTACACCGTAACATCCATTTCATACAGAACACCAGAAAGCTATCAAAATAATTTTTTTAACACGACCATTACCGACACGAAGTAGATCCTGAACATCAACGTACGCACAAAACCAACAAAGACACTGTCAGTAATAAAAGTTTCACACACCCAAACTCATATGAACATGCTGCATTCAGATCCTTTTTAAAAAGAGCACGATAATTCTCACTTAATGCTACTGACTATGAGACTGAAATGTTGTTGTTGTTGTTGTTGTTGTTGTTGTTGTGGTCTTCAGTCCTGAGACCGGTTTGATGCAGCTATCCATGGTACTCTATCCCGTGCAAGCTTCTTCATCTCCCAGTACCTACCGCAACCTACATCCTTCTAAGTCTGCTTAGTGTATTCATCTCTTGGTCTCCCTCTACGATTTTTACCCTCCACGCTACCCTCCAATACTAAATTGGTGATCCCCTGACGCCTCAGAACATGACCTACCAACCGATCCCTTCTTCTAGTCAAGTTGTGCCACAAACTTCTCTTCTCCCCAATCCTATTCAATAATTCCTCATTAGTTAAGTGATCTACCCATCTAATCTTCAGCATTCTTCTGTAGCACCACATTTCAAAAGCTTCTATTCTCTTCTTGTCCAAACTATTTATCGTCCATGTTTCATTTCCATACATGGCTACACTCCATACAAATACTTTCAAAAATGACTTCCTGACACTTAAATCTACATTAGATGTTAACAAATTCCTCTTCTTCTGAAACGCTTTCCTTACCATTGCCAGTCTACATTTTATATCCTCTCTACTTCGACCATCATCAGTTATTTTGCTCCCCTAATAGCAAAATTCTTTTACTACTTTAAGTGTATCATTTCCTAATCTAATTCCCTCAGCATCACCCGACTTGATTCGACTACATTCCATTATCCTCGTTTTGCTTTTGTTCATGTTCATCTTATATCCTCCTTTCAAAACACTGTCCATTCCATTCAACTGCCCTTCCAAGTCCTTTGCTGTCTCTGACAGAGTTACAATGTCATCGGCTAACCTCAAAGTTTTTATTTATTCTCCATGGATTTTAATACCACCTAAAAATTTTACTTTTGTTTCCTTCACTGCTTGCTCAATATACAGATTGAATAACATCGGGGAGAGACTACAATCCTGTCTCACTCCCTTCCCAACCACTGCTTCCTTTTCATACCCCTCGACCCTTGTAACTGCCATCTGGTTTCGAGAGACGGAAATAAGCACTATCAAATACACTGCACATAGCAGTGGCTATCATGCACATGAGACACGCCCACTTTCACAACGTAAAACTGAAAAAAAGCAAACATGGCTACTCCCGTGCATCATACAAAAACCTAAGTACACAACGATACCATATGTAGGAGTCATCTCAGAGTAAACAGCCAAGCTGTTTAAAAACACACTCTTGCCACCACCAACAACGTAAGAAAGAAACTGGTCCATGACATCATACACCCTACAGAGAATCTGAGCAAATCTGGAATATTAAAATTACATGTACCCATTGCAACAAAAACTACGTTGGCCAAAAGGGAACAAATTTTAAAACGAGCTTTGAAGAACACATTGACTTTTTCAGATTCGATAAAGCTAATAAGTCAGTTATAGCAAAACATCTGCCCCCCCCCCTCCCCCATGAACCATGGATACAGATAGCCGTACCGTAGGTGCAACCACAACGGAGGGGTATCTGTTGAGAGGCCAGACAAACGTGTGGTTCCTGAAGCCGGGCAGCAGCCTTTTCAGTAGTTGCAGGGGCAACAGTCTGGACTAGGGCCGGCCAAACGCTGCACAGTGTGCAGACGTGCGGAAGTGCTGCACATGTAAGCACGTGTGCGACAGCGAGCGCAGCGACATCTGTTATTAGACATGTGTCCTAAATGAACGGCGGCTGTTCCAATTCCCTGTTTACGTGGTACAAGCAAGAGCGCAATATACCTCTCGTTTACCCCTGGTGACCGTAACCTTAACAGAGAAGTACTGAGAAATGGCAGGTACTGTGAAAAAGCAAAGGTCAGGAGATCTATGTTCTCAGTCGTTTAAAAATGACTGGGAACTGCAATTCTTTTTTGTAGCCGTTGATGAAAACTCACAGTGTTTCCTGTGCCGCCTAATAATAGGCGGCCAGCGTAAGTTTTCAATTGAAAGACACTACAATACCTATCACAAAGACGAGTGTTGTGTACTCAACAGTAAAGAACGGCAAGCAAAATTAAATGTCCTTAAGAAAATGGATGAGACACATCAATTCGATTTTACTGTACGTCAAAGTAACTGAACTTTTTGAAATCTTTGTTTCTTGTGTTACATCTACGTCTGTTTTACTGTACGCTGTACAATGTATTGTTTTCAATTTTCCAGAATGGCAACCACACTAAATCTTCACTGCGATTAAGTTTTAAAATCGCATTAACAATTGCACAATCTGGGAAACCTTTTTCTGAAGTGGAGTTTATGAAAGGGTGTCTGATTGATGTGGCAGAACTTGTATGTACCAAGAACGATAGCAGGTTTCAAGAAATTAGGCTATCCAAACAAACAGTGGCAAGACGTATCAGCGCTATGGCCGGCGATGTGCGCAGGCAGCTAATAAATAAGGCTAAAGACTTTGTTGCTTTCTCTGTTGCGCTCGATGAAGCAACAGATCTTACAGATACAGCCCAGGTTGTGATATACATACGAGGTGTCGATAACGCACTTTGTGTATCACAGGACGTTTTGGACCTAGTACTTCTGAAAGGGACTACTACAGGTGCGGACTTACTCCAAGCTGTTGAGCAAGCGATTGATGGTGTCGGCATGGACTGGAATCGGTTAGTGTCAGTGACCACAGGTGGAGCACCATCAATACAAGGCCATCAGTGAGGACTCACAGCACGGATGCGCAAAAAGCTAGGGCGCACAGACGAGACATTGTATGGAATTCACAGCATTCTGCATCGAGAGGCGCTTTGTGCAAAATCAGTAACGTCATGCAAATTTTTGCGCGTACTGTAAACTATCAGAAGACACTTGGGCTTAAGCATCGCCATTTTCGGCGGTTCTTGAAGGAATTAGGAGCGGAGTACGGCGACATACCTTACTATACCGAAGTACGCTGGCTCAGTCGAGGTAAAATGCTGAAAATATTTTTTTTATTTACGTTTGGTCACAGTAACAATTTTGCATGAGAAGGGAAAAAGTGAACCTATGTTGGAAGACCCTTAGCCGGCCGGTGTGGCCGTGCGGTTCTAGGCGCTTCAGTCTGGAACCGCGTGACAGCTACGGTCGCATGTTCGAATCCTGCCTCGGGCATGGATGTGTGTGTTGTCCTTAGGTTAGTTAGGTTTAAGTAGTTCTAAGTTCTAGGGGTCTGATGACCACAGATGTTAAGTCCCATAGTGCTCAGAGCCCCCTTTTGGAAGACCCTTCGTGGATATCAGACCTTGCATTTCTCGTGGACATTACGTCTCACATGAACAGTCTGAACGTCAGTTTACAAGGTGAAAATAAGCTTGCGCTTTGGGAGAGCCCTCTATTGACAGAAAACACTGCATATTTCCCGACTCTTGGAATGGTCCCTGAAAGTGCTAGATTTCAAGAATATGTGTCAATAACTGTAAAAATTAAGGAACAATTTCGAGCACGATTTGCAGATGTTACGTGTTTGTCTCCTGTCATTCGACTCTTTGCTTCACCGTTCTCGTCGTCAGTTGAAGATGCTCCGAATGATCTACAGATGGAACTGATCGACCTACAGTGCAATACAAGACTGAAGGACACGTTCCTTGCAGTGCCAAGTATAAAGGAATTCTACGAAAATTTTTCACAACAAAAGTTTCCACGCCTGCACCGACAAGCCGTGAGAATTATGTCCATGTTCGGATCGACATATGTTTGAGAAAGATTTTTCTCGCTGTTGAAAATGAATAAATCAAGGTTTCGATCAAGCATAAGTGATGAAAATCTTCGAAACTGCTTGCGTTTGTCAATGAGCCGTGCTTTTGTGCCCGATATTAACTATATAATTTCTCATGTCCAGTGATAAACGTGTTTGGATTTATTCCTTTCATAATTAAAAATGATTGTTTGCTAACTGTGAATTATTGCCTTATTCTGCTCCATGTTACATTATTATCAGCAAAATTCGTCATTAAACCGATTGTTCCAATGTATACTTACATTTAGGGTTTTTTTTAATGTGTGAAGGGCTACGGTCAGCTGAAGTCGATAAAAGATAACATTCATCTAATTGTCGGTTATTATGTAGATTTCAGACAGAACTGATGAAAGATATAGCAATAACGATATTGAAATAACAGGTGATCATCGAGAGGTCTGCGGTTATGATTCTGTTCAGAGGTCAGTGAGACAGAAATTATGTGGGTGTAACTGAGTGCACCGAGAATTAGTTATAGGAACCCTTCCATTAGTTTAATGTTATTTGAAATCATGAATAAGATTCGTTGGAAGTCGCTAAGTGCTCTCTTTCTTAAATACTAGATCAAAAAGATTGCTCGTATTTACAAGCCGTCAGTCAAGAGGTCTTAATAAAAACCCACGGTTGTTAACTGTATTACTTGTCTTACTGGGTTAAACTGTTAACATAAAAGTAGACGTCTCAATGAGTAGACTGTGACAGTATGTTAAATGTTTAATACACGAAATACCTTCCCATGGTTGGCTTGCAAGCTGTGGAAATAGCACTAGAATGTGCCGGTACAGAGTACCCAGCAAGTGGATAAAGAGACATCTGTGCGTAGAAACATGCACTACATGAACGCTGACGGCTGCGGCATGCACGCTGTGACCCGGAAGTTGCACATGTGCAGGAGCACCGCACGCGTGCAGGATTTCTGGCCGGCTCTGATCTGGACGATTGACTGATCTGGCCTTGTAACACTAACCAAAACGGCCTTGCTCTGCTGTTTAAAAACACACGTAGCGGGATCGCTCTTGCCACCACCAAAAACGTAAGAAAGAAACTGGTCTATGATATCATACAACCTAGAGAGAACTGAGCAAATCTGGAATATTAAAATTACATGCACCCATTGCAACAAAAACTGCGAACGGCTGAAAGCAAGGGGAAACTACAGCCGCAATTTTTCCCTAGGGCACGTAGCTTTACTGTATGGTTAAATGATGATGGCGTCCTCTTGGGTAAAATATTCCGGGGATAAAATAGTCCCCCATTCGGATCTACGGGCGCGAACTACTCAGGAAAACTTCATTAACAGGAGAAAAAAAACTGGCGTTCTACGGATCGTAGCGTGGAATGTCAGATCCCTTAATCGGGCAGGTAGGTTAGAAAATTTAAAAAGGGAAATAGGTTAAAGTTAGATATAGTGGGAATTAGTGAAGTTCGGTGGCAGGAGGAACAAGACTTCTGGTCAGGTGAATACAGGATTATAGATAAAAAATCAAATAGGGGCAATGCAGGACTAGGTTTAATAATGAATAAAAAATAGGGGTGCGGATCAGCTATTACGAACAGCATAGTGAATGCATTATTGTAGCCAAGATAGACACGAAGCCCACGCCTACCGCAGTAGTCCAAGTTTATATGCCAGTCAACTCCGCAGATGACGACGAGATGTATGATGCGATAAAAGAAATTATTCAGATATTGCAGGGAGATGAAAATTTAATAGCCATGGGGGACTGGAGTTCGACAGTAGGAAAGGGAACGGAAGGAAACGTAGTAGGTGAATATGGAATAGGGGTAACGAATGAAAGACGAAGCCGCCTAGTAGAATTTTGCACAGAACATAACTTAATCATAGCTAACACTTGGTTTAAGAATAATGAAAGAAGGTTGTATACATCGAAGAGGCCTAGAGAAACTGGAAGGTTTCAGATAGGTTACATAATGGTAAGACAGAGATTTAGGGACCAGGTTTTAAATTGTAAGACATTTCCAGGGGGAGATGGGGTCTCTGACCACAATCTATTGAATATAAAGTGTAGATCAAAACTGAAGAAACTGCAAAAAGGTGGGAATTTAAGGAGATGGCACCTGGATAAACTGAAAGAACCAGAGGTTGTACAGAGTTTCAGGGAGATCATAAGGGAACAATTGACAGGAATGGGGGAAAGAAATACAGTAGAAGAAGAATGGGTAGCTCTGAGGGATGAAGTAGTGAAGGCAGCAGAGGATCAAGTAGGTAAAAAGACGAGGGCTAGTAGAAACCCTTGGGTAACAGAAGAAATATTGAATTTAATTGATGAAAGGAGAAAATATAAAAATGCAGTAAATGAAGCAGGCAAAAAGGAATACAAACGTCTCAAAAATGATATCGACAGGAAGTGCAAAATGGCTAAGCAGGGATAGCTAGAGGACAAATGTAAGGATGTAGAAGCTTATCTCACTAGGGGTAAGATAGATACTGCCTACAGGAAAATTAAAGAGACCTTTGGAGAAAGGAGAACCACTTGCATGAATATCAAGAGCTTCGATGGAAACCCAGTTCTAAGCGAAGAAGGGAATGCAGAAAGGTGGAAGGAGTAAATAGAGGGTCTATACAAGGGCGATGTACTTGAGGACAATTATGGAAATGGAAGAGGATGTAGATGAAGATGAAATGGGAGATATGATATTGCGTGAAGAGTTTGACAGAGCACTGAAAGACCTGAGTCGAAACAAGGACCCCGGAATAGACAACATTCCATTAGAGCTACTGACAACCTTGGGAGAGCCGGTCCTGACAAAACTCTACCATCTGTTGAGCAAGATGTATGAGACAGGCGAAATACCCTCAGACTTCAAGAAGAATATAATAATTCCAATACCAAAGAAAGCAGGTGTCCCCAGATGTGAAAATTACCGAACTATCAGTTTAATAAGCCATGGTTGCAAAATACTAACTGGTAGAAGCCGACCTCGGGAAAGATCAGTTTGGGTTTCGTAGAAATATTGGAACATGTGAGGCAATACTGACCCTACGACTTATCTTAGAAGATAGATTAAGGGAAGGCAAACCTACGTTTCTAGCATTTGTAGACTTAGAGAAAGCTTTTGACGAACTTGACTGGAATACTCCTTCAAATTCTGAATGTGGCAATGGGTAAAATACAGGCAGCGAAAGGTTATTTGCAGTTTGTACAGAAACCAGATGGCAGTTATAAGAGTCGAGGGACATGAAAGGGAAGCAGTGGTTGGGAAGGGAGTGAGACAGGGTTGTAGCCTCTCCCCGATGTTACTCAATCTGTATATTGAACAAGCAGTAAACGAAATAAAACAAAAATTCGGAGTAGGAATTAAAATCCATGGAGAAGAAATAAAAACTTTGAGGTTCGCCGATGACATTGTAATTCTGTCAGAGATAGCAAAGAATCTGGAAGAGCAACTAAACGGAATAGACAGTGTGTTGAAAGGAGGATATAAGATGAACGTCAACAAAAGCAAAACGAGGATAATGGAATCTAGTCGAATTAAGTCGAGTGATGCTGAGGGAATTAGATTAGGTTATGAGACACTTAAAATAGTAAATGAGTTTTGCTATTTGGGAAGCAAAATAACTGACGACAGTCGAAGTAAGAGGATATAAAATGTAGACTGGCAATGGCAAGGAAAGCGTTTCTGAAGAACAGCAATTTGTTAACATCGAGTATTGATTTAAGCATCAGAAAGTCGTTTCTGAATGTATTTATATGGAGTGTAGCCACGTATGGAAGTGAAACATGGAAGATAATTAGTTTAGATAAGAAGAAAATAGCAGGTTTCGAAATGTGGTGCTACAGAAGAATGCTGAAGATCAGATGGGTAAATCACATAACTAATGAGGAAGTATTGAATGGAATTGGGGGGAAGAGAAATTTTTGGCACAACTTGACTAGAAGAAGGGACCGGTTGGAAGGACATGTTCTGAGGCATCAAGGGCTCTCCAATTTAGTACTGGAGGGCAGCGTGGAGGGTAAAAATCGTAGAGGGAGACCAAGAGATGAATACACTAAGCAGATTCAGAAGGATATAGGTTGCAGTAGGTACTGGGTAGATGAAGAAGCTTGCATAGGATAGAGTACCATGGAGAGCTGCATCAAACCAGTCTCAGGACTGAAGACTACAACAGCAATATAGCAAGAAACATATAAAAGAAACAGGACACAGTGTTGCGATCTCAAATTACTGTATACTTTGGAAAAGAGCAGGAGACTGAACATCTTGGAAGAAATGGTAATATTCTTCCATGGCCATTCGCCGAAAAACAAAGTTCCTAAACGAAACGATATAGTTAAAAAAAATCGCACTTCTCTACGAATTTCAATTATTATTAAGACTGCAAATGAGTATAGATTCCAGAAACATCTTTGTAATTCTTAAAATAAAATGTTTTATTCTGCAATTGGTATTATAAATTGTCGCAGCCACTCATCTTGTAATATGTTGCGCCAACCAGCATCAGTGAGACGACAGCAAGACATGCAGAAGACATTGCCACTGAGAACACCAGGTTCGACATATCGACAGTCAAAGCAAAACTAGCTTTGTTATCGACCGCCATCTTGTTTTCTGCACTGCTGATTTGTCTTGTGCTATCAAGTTTTAAAGTTACCCTTGTGAAGTTCATTACCAGTGGAGAAGAAGTGCAAGGGAACCATGGAAGTACCGATAATTCAGAACATCACAAGGAGACTGCGACGCCATAAGAACAAAGTGAGTGAATGTTTTATAAAAAATTTCATGTGAACGGCAAACAAATATACAAAGTGACATCGTCTTTTACTATCTTATACTTCTCTCTCTCCACAAGATAATCACAGCAGTAATGTAAGAAACTTTAATATCTGTATACACGTATGTTAAATGTTTTTGTAACGCCACTATAGCCTGGTGATCACCTCGAAACATGTCGCTAAGTAAATCATATAGTAATAACAAATTTTGCTACTGGTAGCGGTATTTGAAAACTTTTTTATATTATTATGTGTGCCCCGACCGAGACTTGTACCCGGGATCTACTGCTTACATGACAGACATTCTATCCATCTGAGCCACCGAGGACACAGATGAATAGCTCGAGTGCAGGGACTTATACCTTGCACGCTTCCCGTGAGACTCCCATTCCCAACTGTCCACATCGAGGTATATCAACAACACCTGTCGGCAGCTGAGGGTTTCAGTTAGTCAACATTTGTTCCAGGTAAAAGCTGCACATTCATCAACAGTATTCTGTTCTTTCGAGAACAGTTACTGTCTTCATATATATTTTTTATATTAATTGTCACTGTGAAATGGTAGGCGATGGTAAGAAACGTATGGGAAGGAAATATAGTAGATCATGGACTGCGGGGAAGGAATGAAAGTTTAAGGTGCCTGGTAGAATTTGGAGTAAAGCCCAATTTAATTATTCCATGCTTGGTTTCAGGATCCTGAAAGAAGTTTTCGGGTAAATTATGCAGGCTGAGGAGCTAAGACAGGCCATCCCTAATACAAATGCACAGTCAGTAAGGGAGAGATGATAAAAATTCATTGGGAAAGGATGCGGAGTGTTTAGAGATGATGGGAAGGTGGAAACTGTTGTTTCAGTCAAGATGGTAGGGTAGTACAGTGGGCTGATTGGATTCAAGTTAATGGGAGATGTGGAACAGTTGAAGGTTTTCTACTGTAAGTAAGCCGTTTAGGTTTTTTTATTGGTATCGCCGCCGCCACGTAGCGCTCTGTATAAAAATCACTGGCTGTGCCGTGCGCAGTCTGTGTTTAGTTTGCATTGTTGTCTGCCATTGTAGTGTTGAGCAGCGGCAGCTGGATGCTAACAGCGCGTAGCGTTGCGCAGTTGGAGGTGAGCCGCCAGCAGTGGTGGACGTGGGGAGAGAGATGGCGGAGTTTTGAAATTTGTAAGAATTGATGTCATGAACTGATATATATATTATGACTATAAAGGTAAATACATTGTTTGTTCCCTATTAAAATCTTTCATTTGCTAACTGTGCCTATCAGTAGTTAGTGACTTCCGTAGTTTGAATCTTTTAGTTAGCTGGCAGTAGTGGCGCTTGCTGTATTGCAGTAGTCCGAGTAACGAAGATTTTTGTGAGGTAAGTGATTTGTGAAACATATAGGTTAATGTTAGTCAGGGCCATTCTTTTGTAGGGATTATTAAAAGTCAGATTGGGTTGCGCTAAAAACTATTGTGTGTCAGTTTAAGCACAGTCGTGTATAAATAGTTCTAAAGGGACGTTACATATGTCGACCCTTAGCCAAGGATACCTCACTGGAATGTTCTGATTTTTTCTTGTAGTTTGTGTAGTTAGTGTAGCCTTTGTTTATTGCTAGCGCGTAATCATAGAGAGAATTTCCTTTGTAGTTGCAGTCTTTCATTGTTGTACAGTAAAACAGTTGTGGCACGCATATACCAAGTATTTCGCAGCTTCGCTTGCAATTAACTAGATATTATTTTCAGTGCTATGTTAATGTGGTACAGCTCGTGTCTGGGTATCAGAATCCGGAATGCTAAGTGGAGTGTAGGTCATTAATAGATTTGGCGGAAGTGGTATAATAAGCGAAACGATCATTTATTCTACAGACTGCTGTGTATCGTGTAAATTCCGAAACTATCAGTGGGTTGACACACTGTTCTAAACAGAGAGTGGAATGCGTATTTGCTTGCTGCGCAAACGACGGTAGTGGCCGATATCCGCTACTCTAAATAACCTTCAGCATTCTCTCGTCGCCATGGCAAAAAGGAGCTGCTTGATCTTTGAGCACGATAACGTCCGTACGCTCTCCGTCCGTGCGTGGCGCCCCGCTGAATCATCGCACTGATTGCTTAGGCACCCATATTTGTAGGGATAATTACGATGATACTTGGCTAAGTAATGGACTGTGGACATGACTCCAGCTGCTGCATACTACAACGCAGCCGTTACGTACGTCCATGTGGTCTGCTCTCGTATAAAATTGTCGTTATTCTTCCATTAAGAAATATTTTTCTCCTCGTATCCATTCCCGTGGGTAAGACAGCTGCGCAACAGGCAGACGTAGGAATCTTGTGTAACATTATCTACATCTGGTGCTGCAGGATGTTGGACCTAACCACAACAGTTATAACAGACAACAGTGAACATCTGAGGGTGCTGCAGAGTGCTACAGCTTCATTATTTATAATTAAGGTGAAACATACAGTATAAAAAATAATTTTTTACAAATACAAATTAACCATTCCGATAGGCTTGGTGAACATGTTGCACATTACTTTCACTGAAATTCCGAAAAGTACCTTCGAATAGGTTTCAGCTTTTCGTCGTTTGTTTCACTCTTATAATCTTGTATACCACAAATGAAAGCCGAGACATCCCAGTATAGTAGTTTATTGCTACGGCGGCCTTTCCTACACCATTTGCATATCACCTGCAACGTCTATAATAATTGCAGCGCACTACCATCAGTATTCCCTGAAAGACGTTTCATCACGTATGCAAACGATCTTATCTAACTTTGAAGCAAGTATTACTGCAAAGGAAAAATCAACATTGGCTACAATCGACAGAATGTAATGTAGAACCTCTTTGTCTAGGACATTTGAAAGCACAGGCTTTTTTTTCTCCAAATAAAATCAAATTTAAATGTTATGCTCAATTTTGTACCAAAGATAATTCCGTCATGAGAGTAAGTAATTACATTGTATAAATGTATTTGATGCTGTGGAACTTCTTCTGTTTTCAATCTCTAAACTCGCAGCTGGGAGAGCAAACGCGTGCAAAATAAGCCTAAAGATTCAAGTGTTCAGAGTGATACGTATGCTTAAGACATAGTGCCACTGTGCAAGTGCGTGGAAACGCACTTAATGACAACGTAAATTAATAAATACTTCACCTATTTTGTTCTGTTCCGTTAAACCAGAATTTAGGAAGCTGTATTTATTCGATAATACACTTAGTTCCCCAGTCCCTAGTGACAATAAATGCCTGGAAGCATATATTTAAAAACGTTTCCACTGATACACCAAATTCGCGAAATGTAAACATGCTTATTCAATGTTGAGAAAAATGTAAGCTTCAGACGGACAAAACGTCTCGATTAAAGAATATTGTTGAAGAAACTCTACAGATTTGTCGTAGAAAATGAGCATCGATGTAAGTCATAGACGTATGTTTCAAGCAATAACTTATAGGAGCATGATCGAATATGCTGAATTTGACAGTACCGTTCGGAACTGACTTCGAAATGATGTGGAATGGTAGACTGACAGTTTGATAAGAGAGACAATAAAACTGCGAAAATACATACGTTGAGAAGTTATCACATGTCATTATCTAAGATGAGAGATGGCACGGCAAGTAAGAACATAGAGGAACTTCTAGAACTCTAAGATTTTTTTAAAATTTTTGTATAGTTTGAGAGATGAATGAAAAACAAAGGTAGGTAATAGTGAAAAAATGAGAATCCTATGCGGCTGCAGATATGGGGTAAACTGCCAGTCGAGGAATGAAGAAATCAGACATCTGAAGATAATGGTGTTTTGGTAGAAATGTTAAAGCAATAACAAAATAGCACTAAAGAAATGTGCAAAATTATTTACAGATTGTTTATGTAGAAACACCATTCCCTCAAGTGAAACAATACTTTAATTATTCTGTGTCAAAATAAATGATACATGTTGTTTGTTGTTGTTGTTGTCTTCAGTCCTGAGACTGGTTTGATGCAGCTTTCCATGCTACTCTATCCTGTGCAAGCTGCTTCATCTCCCAGTACCTACTGCAATCTACATCCTTCTGAATTTGCTTAGTGTACTCATCTCTCGGTCTCCCTCTACGGTTTTTACCCTCCACGCTGCCCTCCAATGCTAAATTTGTGATCCCTTGATGCCTCAAAGCATGTCATACCAACCGATCCCTTCTTCTAGTCAAGTAGTGCCACAAACTTCTCTTCTCCCCAATCCTATTCAATACCTCCTCATTAGTTACGTGCTCTATCCACCTTATCTTCAGTATTCTTCTGTAGCACCACATTTCGAAAGCTTCTATTCTCTTCTTGTCCAAACTAGTTATCGTCCATGTTTCACTTCCATACATGGCTACACTCCAAACAAATACTTTCAGAAACGACTTCCTGATACATAAATCTATATTCGATGTTAACAAATTTCTCTTCTTCAGAAACGCTTTCCTTGCCATTGCCAGTCTACATTTTATATCCTCTCTACTTCGACCATCATCAGTTATTTTACTTCCTAAATAGCAAAACTCCTTTACTACTTTAAGTGTCTCATTTCCTAATCTAATTCCCTCAGCATCACCCGAGTTAACTCGTCTACATTCCATTATCCTCGTTTGCTTTTGTTCATGTTCATATGATATCCTCCTTTCAACACACTGTCCATTGCGTTCAACTGCTCTTCCAAGTCCTTTGCCGTTTCTGACAGAATTACAATGTCATCGGCGAACCTCAAAGTTTTTACTTCGTCTCCATGAATTTTAATACCTACTCCAAATTTTTCTTTTGTTTCCTTTACTGCTTGCTCAATATACAGATTGAATAACATCGGGGAGAGGCTACAACCCTGTCTCACTCCTTTACCAACCACTGCTTCCCTTTCATGCCCCTCGACTCTTATTACTGCCATCTGGTTTCTGTACAAATAATAAATAGCCTTTCGCTCCCTGTATTTTACCCCTGCCACCTTTAGAATTTGAAAAAGAGTATTCCAGTCAACATTGTCAAAAGCTTTCTCTAAGTCTACAAATGCTAGAAACGTAGGTTTGCCTTTTCTTAATCTTTCTTCTAAGATAAGTCGTAAGGTCAGTATTGCCTCACCGTAAAACACTAATTTCCCATCATCTTCCACTCTGGAATGTACAACATACTCACTACATTTATCTCCAGTTGAGTAGAAAAAAGACATGAAATTTTAACCTGGAAACGAGCAATGCATAAGTAGAAGTGGGTGTAACACAGAGGGCAATTTTCAGGACCTGAACATGCCTGATCGAAATTACAGAATAGCCTAAAGAGAATGAATGACTACTTAGACTTCCATAGATACTGAGATCGCTTTTGACTCGGTTTCGGCTAAATTTGTGGTACTGACAGTCTGTGTGAGAAGTGAGACTGTTTCATTCTGTGTTGGTATGATGAAGAATATGTTCAGAAATACTGCATCTTTCATTAAAATTTATCACGATAGTGGCAAATTTGAGAATGGTAAGAGGGTTTACGCAAGGAGGTATCATATCACCAAAACTACTCTCTGTGATCCAAGGGGAAATTACTGGGTCCTTAAATTAGGAAGAGAAAGAGGAGTACAAGCTAATGGTGCAGACTTACATCAATTTCGTTTTTCAGTGACATCATATGGTTAGTTTGAAGACAGATGAACTACAATAATGGCTGGAAGGACTTAGGTCCCAGCAGAACAAATTTCAATGTAGGCCTGGAAGCGAGTTAGAATAAGACAATGAACAATACACAGTGAACATTTCGGAAAGGTATTACAGATTCACAATGAACTAAAGTTGCTAAGTGTTGTATTTACTATTTTACAGGAACAACTGGATACACAGTAAAAGAAGGAAATATAGGAGTAAAAATTGTCTCGAGTGTTTTCATAAAAGTAAGTAGGGGTTTTCAAAACTAAACCTGAAAGCGAACTCTCACTATCACTGTATTACCAATTTTGACTAATAGCGACGACAGATGCACATTCCACAAGCAACCATTAAACAGTTGATGTTTCAGCGAACACTGACAAAATTTGAATTACTAGGAGCCAGGAAAATAAACTAATGGATGAGTGAACAGACTGAAGTGGAAGGTGATGGAAATTAAATGGTGGAAGATAGTGGAGGGGAGAAACAACTCATTTGTTGAGTTGCAAGACCCAAGAAGAGACTAAGACGAGAAGCTACTGCAAGATGAATGGGTGGCGTTAGAAAACATGTAAAACAACATGGATGCCTGGAGCTGAAGACTGTAATGCACAGAAGTGTCTGGATCAGGTGTTTATACAGTAGCAGTTGTCAAAAGGGTGATGGTGACAATGTCAAAAATATGTTGCCAGTAACTATATTCAGAATTACCATGCGTCCAATATCATGATGTTCTAGAGTAAAAGAGCAAATACGATGTTGAAAAATTTCTGCCATTCGTGTTATTTTTGACGTGATAAGGTACGCATGTCCGGGACCTTTATCAAAGTCGGAAACGTGATGGCACACATTTCTCCTCCTTACTCGAGGCATCACAACAACGTTTCACCAGGCAACGCCGGCCAACTGATGTTTGTGTACCAGAAACCGGTTGGAAACTTTCCTCATGTCAGCTCGTTGTAGGTGTCGCCACCGGCGCCAACCTTGCCATCTTCTTCCTGTCGGTTAAATTTCGCGTCTGTAGCACGTCATCTTCGTGGTGTAACAATTTTAATGGCCAGTAGTGTAGGCCTACGCATATTATGAAAAGTTTGTAGTGTGGGTCGTAGTCGTTGGTCTATTTATGTGTGGTTCTGTACGAAATGTAACTAGCAGACAGTTTTTGACAGTGGTAGGAGAGCGATACCTTTTTTCATTCTCGAGGAAAGTCTTGAGACACATTGGAGTTTGCTTGTGACGAGGTTGCCAGGTATGCATCAAATGCAAGGCTATTTGGGTTTTTCTTATCAAGGGCTTCTTCCATTTCTTCAAAAATATTTTCTACCCCTACGCATAGTTCACCACCCACTGTTACACCACCGATGGTATATGAACTCACTCCAAATCCAGCAACGTTTCTTCTGAATACCTTTCAAACTGAACTACGTACTGCTCTGCGACAATGAACAGCACTGCCCTCGCTTTATCAGTCTGCAGCAGTCATTTATGTACGTATCACACTGATTATAGTACCATACTACCTGTTCTTACATAGAAAGCTTTTTATGGTGGTATTTTTAACGTCATTCCCACACTTTCACCGACTTACCTTAAGTAGCTTCTCAGCAGGAGAAATAGGAAGTAGAAAATGTGTCCTGCTTTATTAGAGTGGCTCATAGTAGTTGTTCCAAAAAGTGGATGTTTTTGTGGAATTTTTGTTTGTGGTGGGAGAGTTAACGAAAAAGTACCGCTGAACAATGTTTTATGTTTATAGCGTTGTACAGGTACAAATGGTTCAAATGGCTCTGAGCACTATGGGACTTGACATCTACGGTCATCAGTCTCCTAGAACTTAGAACTACTTAAACCTAACTAAACTAACATAAGGACATCACACAACACCCAGCCATCACGAGGCAGAGAAATTCCCTGACCCCACCGGGAATCGAACCCGAGAACCCGGGCGTGGGAAGCGAGAACGCTACCGCACGACCACGAGATGCAGGCCGGTGTACAGGTACATCCAGTACTTCTTTTTCTTTTTCAGTTTCTTGCGCTGTAAATAATAAGCCACAACAACGCCCCCTCAGGTGAGCTCGTATTTGCAACTGAAACAGAAACGTAATTCGTGCTGTCGTGTTGTTTGTCGGACGGCGAGTCGCATCCCGAATTGTATCATATGTCGTATCATCCACTTGGGAGCACTAGTGTCTCACCAATAAGCTTCGCATCGCGCGATCTTCATTGCAGCGTATGGTATCGCCTATCGTATCGCCACTCCTAAGTGATATTACGATATTACTTACCACAGCAAGACAAATATCATTAAGTTATTCGTTCCCCGAATCTAATAAGGGTTACAGCAAATTAGATTACAATGTCGTTTGTGGAGCGACACAAAACTTACTTAAAAGAAAGGAGAACGACGAACAATCTGCACCGACGCCATGAACTTCAAACGAATTATCGACGTCAGACGGAGTGGCACTGACAAATGAAAGACGGCCACGTCACGATCAAGACGAAGAAAGGCTTGGAGAACAAACGAACTCGTTCTAAAGCGCGTTTCAAAGTGACTTTCATCGATAACGAGCCTGTCCTGAGTTTGTCACGCCAAAACCCCTCTTGCTGACTACACAGATGACCACAACTTTCTTTTATTTTCTTCGATTTTAGTGAACCAAATGAAGGGAGTGGATAAATAATATACGTTTTTCAACAAACGTCTGCTCGTGGAGTTTTTTTCAAAGTTGCTAAATTTTCATCTGCCAAATTACTTCGGAAGTAGCTCGCGCAGCAAAGATATTAGAAGAAGATAACCAAAGAGTGTTAAATGACAGTCGAGCAAAGAAAATGAATCAAAAACAATGACATTCGCATCTCGAACTTATTAGTGGTCTCTGCGCGCACAGATTGTCGACCTTGGAGTGAAGACGTCAAACAGTTGATATTCTGCGATTAATGAGCTTCCGTAAAACAATACTCGAACCGAAAGAAAGAAAATTATTCGCGCACAATGGCAATAATAGAGAATTGTTTTATTTACAGTGGCAAGAAAGCTAAACCGGATTGTGAAAGCGGCAATGCGGTGCCGAAGATGAAGCGGGATCGCTGGAGAAGATCTATCCGTATCACAAAACGCGGTAAGCGGGTGTACCTACTATTAATACCTTGACTTGATTGCTTGGCCTCTAATTTTGTTGTTTTTTCTGTTTGTTGTGTGCTGTCTCTTCTGTAGACATGATCATAGTAGCTGAGTTTATCGAACACCCAAATTTATATTCATTCATAAACGATACACCATTCTCCTAGAGATCAGTCAGGCGCTTTTCAGTTTTCATGTGGAAGGTTACTTCAGTAGATTTCTGGAACAGTTTTCAATTTTGTTTTTACGTATAACAATCATAGATTTAAAAAATTTTCATCCAAATTTTGTTTACAAAAATAAAATGGTACTTATCGTTACTTTTGGCTCGTTCTGTCAAAGTGTGTGTTTTGTATCGCGTGCTCAAAAATGTAAAAGCCATTTGAGTTTCAATTACGGAAATTCGTGTCGAAATTATTAGTTTCCCTGCTTTCTTAGATTCTGTTTTGTATGTATTACGTAATGTGAACATTTCACTGATGATCCGATTGTCAATTAAGAAGATGACATTACTAAGAAAATTATGGAATGATTGTATACACCACCTTACATGTATTTCATTACAAATCTAGGCGCATTAAATAACGAGTTTTCAAAACTAAATGAACTGTAGCGCTGCAGTGACACGTTCAGTACCTCTCATAACTGAATTTCATTTTCGAATTTATAATACATATTACAAATGTAAAACTTGGCTTCTCGTATTCGTGGGATTACAGGAGGTTTTATGGAAATTATTTGACCATTTTCTTTGAAAGTGATTTACGTATGCAGAAATGAAACTTGGCAGGTTGTGTCGCCTACATGACTTCATGGATTCAGTATTTAACAAGGTCGATCTGCAATTTTACTTTTCGTCACGACACTGGTAATCGTATTGATGTTATGTATGCCTTTCATTGTACTCTTCGTGATATATTGCATGTTCCGTGGATCATATTTACGACCACCCTTTATAACATGGAACGTGTTAGTAGGTTTATAATTAAGACACATTTTCTATGTGAAAAAGAGGCTAAATCCTGATCATTTTTAATTTTAATCGTAATGTACGATACAATTTAATAAATATTGCCGAAGTTTATGCAGATAATACCTAGTTAAGAGATTTATCACTGAAGTGGAAAGAGTTACCAACGAAATATGATTCCTATTCGTGTATATTATTTTCATTATCTGACAGCTATTAAACCCACGCAGAAAACTGTCATATATTTTTACGCCTACCTAAGCACTTTGCTCCTTTCTGTGTAAAAGTAAGGTTAACATGTGTTTAGTGGAGACTAATTTCAGTCCCAGTGTTACAATTATTTTCAGAGCCTGACAGGTTTTTAACAAGAAACTTCACAAGGGCGTGCATGTATCGTGAAGCTCTTGTTAGTATACCTCTTCTTTCAATACATGAGGTTCCAGGATAACACGAGATACTCCTCACAGTAAATTTTCGTGTAATGTATACTTTGTATCCGTATTTGGAATTGCCCCAGGAAATCAGTCCATACGACATGAATGAATGGAAATAGCAAAACCTGTTTTGTTTTGATATTATCACCAAAACCAACAATTACACGCACTGCGATTGAGGACGAACACGTCCGTTTGAGAAAATATACATAAGTGATTTCCAATTTAAGTTTTAATCAATAGGCACACCTAGGAACACTGAATATTCTGTTTTAAATGTTTTCTTCCATCTATGTTCCGTTGCTGCTGAAGATGACGTAAATGAAAATTTAATAAACTTCATTTGTTGTGCATTATTTTTACTGCATTAAGTGACTGGCTATTTATCTAGTATCTAGAACCAATCACTATAGCTGATATGTAATCTGACAATTATTTAAAATATATTTCATATAGAATGGAAATTATATATTTTAAGTACTGTAACATCCAAATAGCAGAAGCTAACAAACGGTTGCATTTGTTTTCATGCATCATTGTAAGTTAACGAAGTGCTTTGTGTTAGATCGCACACTTAAATTTGCCACCGTCTCGTGGGTGTGAGTAACAATGTTCCATAATACGTATAGCGCGAACATTTAGTTAAGACCTTAATCTACGAAGAAAAGTTTTAAAAATACGGTTAGTATTTGAACAGCAAGGATTTTTGTGACTCGTGAGATAAGTGTGAGAAAGCGTCTGCACAATAAGCTGTTGCATTACAATTAATTATATAGTCTTTCACTGTAAACAGTCTTAAAGTAGTCTCTATTCCTACTATAATCTAGACCCTTTCATTGTAACGGCTACATAAATCGGAAATGTTTCAGGGTTTAAATTTATAAAGTGAATATTTATATCCTTGCTGCGGATGATGGCCACAGAAACAAACTTCTTACGTGTATGTAATTTGGTTGAAATCACAAGCGAATTTATATAGGTCTCGTGTCTCAAGACAGTGGTAGTGGTTTAGCGTTATCCGCGTGCACACATCTATTCACATACTATCTACCGAAAACCTTACAGAAATGTTTTACAAAGCATTGTATCTATATATCCACAAGTGTACAACGCCATCCTTCCTGGTTTCTTAGTTGTAAATACGTCAGATGCTCACGAAAACTCCCAGCTTTCATACAGTTCCCTCACTACAGCCAGCATTTCCAAATCTTAACCAATAGAATATCATCTAAATTCAATCACTAATTTTTAATTTGTTCTTCACTCATAACCTAAAGTCAAGAAAGAAATTTATTGTGACATAACCACAAACATTCATACCTAACTTAAACTGAATTTAGCGCTGTACCAATAGTTGATGAATCTATAAACCCTGTTCTGAATAGCCGTTTCGATTTGTGAGTGGTTGTTCAAGACGTTCATAAAGAGTAAGGTCTATTTATCCCTCCTATGAACAAATGAATATTCAGTCTCAATATTCATTTCTGCAGCTAGGACCTCGAGAAGCCCAGTACACTTTTAAAATACCTCAACCGATCTGGCTCTTGTTAGGATTTTGGCAAGTTCATTCCAAACACAGATAACTTACTTATTCTGAAAACAAGCACCATATTTTAATTTCCACATCTTTTTTGCGAGAATGTCGCTCCATTTAAAGACGGAGGAATGAAATAAAAATGTGCTACCCGATATTAAACATTTTCATCCATAACATCACAAAAATTAGCTACGATTTCAGTTGGTTCCCATGTCTAACGACGAACTCCCTGAATTCTAGTCTTCCACAATGTATCATTTAACGATCTTGATGTAAACCTATTAACATTTTTTATGTGGCACCTGAACAGGTATGCTAAAAAAATAACTGTAAGCATTCGCTAATCGTAAGGAAGTGAAATGTTTGATCTTCGACTTTCACATAAATATTTACAACTAAATTTCCTGAATAGAATACACAAGATACTAGAAAGATTCTGGGATTAATATTTCAAATTTGTTTCTATAAGCCATTACGTTTACCGCACGTGCGACCGCTAAAAATACACGTGCGCACTCGTAGGTGTCACGCACGTATAACTGATGGCATGACAATGGATCATTTGGAATGTAATTATATGGTCCTTTCTATGTATTATCTGAAACTGGAAATAAGTCTGTAAAATATCTCGAATTCAGAGATCAGTGTTTTTTATATTTACGAATGTAATCGCAAACAAGATTTGTCTGTGTGGCCTATATCGGGAGTATAATCAAAGATCACTGAAATATATTTTATTTTCTTCAAAAACTCCGTGCTACATTTGCTGACTTATTTAACATGGCAACATTAGTGTCATCAGACGCCCTCTTACATCTAATGAGGTATTCTACATATTTTGCATCACCTTCACTACGATGGAGCTGTTATAAGTTACATCTAATACACAACATAACACAACATTTATAAACTACTATAGTGCAAACAGTCAATTGCTAAAACAGATGCGGTCTAACGTTGTGAACAAGCAGTTAATAATGTCACATGTTCATTTATCAGCCCAGGAATTTGTGATGATAGTGGAATGCTGTAAGAGAATTTAGTCAAATTTAACTAACGTATCTGTAAGTCATGAGGGGGATCAAGACACAGTATCTTTTCACGAGCGCACAGGCATCTCCTGTGGAGGGAGAACCCAGTTAACTACCCTGCTTGTGGCATACCATCACCGAAGCGCCACACGTTAACGGATCACAGTCCGGATTCACACAAAAGGGAAGCACTTTTTCTAAATAAAACTTTGTCCAGTGTTTTAAATAACAATGAAGCGAATATGAAAAATGTTTTTAGATTTTGTATGTTCTCCAGGCTCTTACTGAAAAAATTATTTTATTGTGACACAGTGGCTAGTTCGTCCTTTTTTTTAAGTTGGTGATCAAATCAGCCAGGAGTCAAAGCATTGCAATTTTGACTGAGCGTCCATTTCCCTTTTAATTCATAAGTATTTTTCATCTGAGAATCAGGTCTTTACTCAAGCAGTTTTAACATCCATATATAGAACCGCTAGACCATTTTTACGTGTTCTCACAGTTCCTTACTCTTTGTTTATATTGATAGTCAGCCAGCTACATGTACCAGAAAAAAAGTCGAAAAATTTTTTAAGATAGTTCGTGTTTTATTTAGTATATTTTGCGATAAGTAAATTACAATTTTATCACAACGTAAAGAAAGAGCATGAACGTGTATACAAACATGACACCCAAATGAATTATTTTTATTATTCCCTTCTGTTTAGTGATAAGCAGCCGTTGTGTGTGTTGTCATATCCAGAAAGTCTTTAGCACGTGTCCATTGTCCATTGTTCCAATTAGATTGCACAAGAGGAAAGACATCGTTCGTTTCACTAAGAGTTTAGTTCAGTTTCTGTAGCGAAACTAATCACCATGCCGGCGAGCGCCATAAAACAATCATTTTCACTTAATCACTGTCCTCAAAGAAAACGTACAACTGCAACGATTCTTCCGACACTGGATCGCCTTCGCCGTCTTCAAGAGTGAAAGTACCATGTTGTTTTATTTTTACTATGTTCTAAATGTACATACAACTGTTCTGAAGGAAGAAGTTTTAATCACTGCAGCTTTCGACATTCCAATATGTTCTGCTATTACTTCATGAGAACCTAAATGCCAACATTCATTTGTTTTGAAATAAAAGTTTGCAACGTGCTATACCATTTTGAAGAGGAGATCAACGGTCATTCAAATCTATCTGATCAAAAGTATCTGGACACTTATTAGTGGACATTAACATGGGATGTGTTCAAGCTTCGTCTTTATGACGTCTTGAACTCTGCTGGGGACACATGTAAGGATGTGTGAATATCTGTAGAACAAAGGCACTCCACTTCCCTCAAGAGCCGAAATCAGAGAAGGCAATGGCGGATGCTGGGATCTGGAGCGACGTCTACGTTCTAACTTATTCGAAAGGCGTTCCATTTAGTTCAGGTTCAGACTCTGGGCAAGCCAATCCATTCCACAAATGTTATTGTCCACAAACCTTCGCCTCACAGATGACGTTTATGACAGAGTGCACCGTCAAGCTGACACGATCACCCTATCCGAACTGATCGTCTACTGTAAGCAGTGCACAATGCTATAAAATTACACATCCTTCAGCATTTAGTGTTTTCTTAACCGCAATAAACGGACCACGTGAAGAACACCCCCATACCGTAGCACCATCTCCTCCGTACTTCACTGTTGACACTACACGCGATGGCAGGCACTGTTCTCCAGGTGTTCACCAACTGAAACTCTTCATCGGATTGCCGTAGGGTATAGCGCGATTCATCACTCCAAATAATTAGTTTTCAGTCATCCAGCAATCGTGCTACTTGACAGAACATCTTGTTTATTTTGAAGGTTAGTAAAAATTTTTTAAAATGAGAGAAACTTATTTTATTCAGAGATTACTTCCGTTTTAAACTAATAACGTTTAAATCATAACAAAATGTAAAAAAATACTATCGCCAAAAGTCGATAAAACATGCCTTATTACTAACTCTTTTTCGCGGGGTGCTTGTTCACTTCTCACGCAACATCAGCATTCTGACGAACAAAGCTTGGGAAACCTTGCTTTAAGACTGAAGAAGACCAATGTTTAGTATATGGTACACACAAACGAAGGACTATTCTTTTGCTAATATATTCATTCTGGATTTTGACGTAATAGTGGCCACATTACATTTCATGTATATTTACAGTTAAGATTAATTTAAATTTTACAGTTGTGTGTTTGTAGCGAAAGTATCTGTATGATTTTTTTCTTTTGAAACAGACTAAGAAATTTCTGAGAAATTAATTCAGGAGTCAGACTGAAAATGAAACAACTTCATTATTTTCATAACGACTTGTTTCCAAAATATATTATCCTCACATATGTTCAAAACCTTGTTTAAATGAAATAAAAGTTCTGTGAAATTCTATGGGATAATATTAGTTGACCTATAAAGTATGCACTATCAAAGATTTTTTTTAAACGCATCTCTCAGTTCAACATTTTTTTTTGTATAAATGAAAGCCTTTGCTTGAATTTCTATAGTAGGAAACAACTGGAAAGAAAAAAGATACGAATATACATTCGAGAACCAACAACTTATGCGGGAATCACCAACAAATGTGCTCACTCTGGGATTGAACGGGAGATAATAGTTTTGAGTGTGATACTGAAATATTCCGTGTTCGTTCTTGATAATACTGAGAACACTTTGGTACTGAGAATTTCACAGTTCACGATTCTCGGATTGTCCAGTACTAACTGTGAACACATACGAGTGATGCTGCAGCTGTGGCGCAGATGGTGTTCGTATTTCCTTTGCTGATGGCAGCACGCTATGTGCTGTTACAGTGGTGGCGAAGCCCGCGGCCAGCTTCTTCCTCTCCTGCTTCCTCTGGACACTGTTCGTCATAGTTCTGTCTGCCGCCACCATCGTACTGTTGGCGCTGCTGTCACCCTTCCCACTGCGGCCTTCATGTCTCATCCTCTGGTCAGTACTCTTACTTCCTGCGTACGTGTATACACACGTGCATAGTATATCAATTTGCGAATCTTTAATTTATTTACTGAATCACCTCAGCTCTAAATCTTAAATGAATCACGTAAACTCTAAATCTATATCTACACTAAGAATGAATCTGTAAAACTGTCGTGTCTATCGCTGTGTTTGAAGACGCTTCTCCAAAAGTACTACACGAATTTTCATGGTTTTCTCGTAGGTAACTCGACTATTGCTTGGGGCAGACGTAGGCTTTGTTCTAAAAAAATCGGATCACGGTAAAAGATACCGTAATTTAAAGTTTTACTAAAACCACCTTGTCTGTCTGCACAAGCTAATATACTAAACTACTAGACGAATTGCCATGGGGTTTTCGGAGGTAGTTTGAGTACAGTTTGGGTCACCGTGTAGGCTTTATTTCATCAAAATCCGATCACGAGAAAGAGGTATCGTAAGTTAAAGTTTCATCTAAAATCGTCGTATCTGTCTGTTTCTCTGTTTGAAGATGCCAGTCTCAAAAACGAAGATAGAAAAAGTATATGAGCATAAACAGATAATTCGGTATGTAAAGGGAGATGAAAATCCAGTAGTTATTAGGGACTGAAATGCGGCTGTACGGGAACGAATAGAAGAAAGGGTTGCTAGACAATATGGGCTTCGTACTAAGAATGAGAGAGGAGAAAGACTAATTGAGTTCTACAATAAATTTCAGCTAGTAATAGCGAATACTCTCTTCAAGAATCAGAAGACAGGGAGAAACAGGCCGAGAGATACGGGAAGATTTCATTTAGATTACATCACGGCCAGGCAGAGATTCCGAAATCAGATACTGGATTGTAAGGAGTACCCAGAGGCAGATGACAGTTTAGAAGTGCTGAAGAATAGGCTGCAGTTTAAGTGACAGCCAGAAAGAATCAATCCACAAAAAAGCGGGATACGGAAGTACTAAGGAATGAAGGGATACTTCAAGTTCTCCAAGGCTATAGATACTACGATAACGAATACATCAGTAAACAGTTCACTTGAAGAAGAATGGACATCTCTAAAAAGGGCAATCACAGACAAAAAAACATAGGTACAAAGAAGGAAACTGCGAAGAAACCATGGGTAACAGAAGAAATACTTCAGTTGATCGATGGGAGAAGGAAGTACAAAAATGTTCAGAGCAATAGATTCAGCCATCCAGAAATAAGTCACTTAAGAACGAAATAAAAAGAAAGTGCAGGGATCGAAGGTGAAAAGACTGCATGAAAGATGCGAAGAAATCGAGAAACAAATGATTGCCGGAAGGACTGGATCAGCATGCAGAAAAGTCAGAACAACTTACGCTGAAATTAAGAGCAAGGGAGGTAACATTAAGGGTGCAATGGGAATTCTACTGCTAAATGCAGATGAGAGAGCTGATGGGTAGATAGAGTACATTTGAAGGCCTCTACGAGGGAGAAGATTTGTTCGATGACGTGATACAAGAAGAAACAGGAGTCGTTATGGAAGAGACAGGGGATCCACTATTAGAGTCAGAATTTAAAAGAACTTTGGCAGGCTTCAGATCAAATAACGCAGAAGGGGTACATAACATTTCATCAGAATTTCTAAAATCATTGCCGCGCCTTGTCACGGTCCGCGCGGCTGCCCCCCTTCAGAGGTTCGAGTCCCTCGGGCATGGGCTTGTGTGTTGTCCTCGTAAGTTAGTTTAAGTTATATTAAGTAGTGCCTAAGCTTAGGGACTGATGACCTCAGCAGTTTAGTCCCATAAGATCTTACCACAAATTTGGGGGACGTGGCAACAAAACGGCTGTTCACGTTGGTGTGTAGAATGTATGAGGCTGTTGATAGAACATCAGACTTCCAGAAAAACATCATCCACACAATTCCGAAGATTGCAAGACATGACAAATGCGAGAATTATCGCACAATCATCTCAACAGCTCATACATCCAAGTTTCCGACAAGAACAATATATAGAAGAATGGAAAAGAAAACTGTGGATGTGTTAAATGAGATTATCTTGGTTTTAGGAAAGGCAAAGCCACCAGAGAGGCAATTCTGACATGTTGATAATGGAAGCCAGACTCAAGAAAAATCAACACACTTTCTTGTAATTTGTCGACCTGGAAAAACCGTTCGACAATGTAAAATGGTGCAAGATGTTCGACATTATGAGAAAAATAGGGGTAAGTTATAGGGAAAGACGAGTGATATACAATATGTACAGGGGTAAGTTATAGGAAAGGCGAGTGATATACAATATGTACAAGGGCCAAGATGGAACAATAAGAATGGGAGACCAAGAACGAACGGCTTGGATTAAAAAGGATATAAGGCAGGGATGTAGTCTTTCGCCTCTACTGTTCAATCTATATATCGAAGAATCAATGACGGAAATGAAAGGAAGTCTCAAGCGTGGAATCGAAATTGAATATAAAATGATGTTAATGATAAGATTCGCTGACGAAATTACTATCCTCAGGGAAAGCGAAGACAAATTACAGGATCTTTTGAATGGAATGAACTGTAAATGAGTCCAGAATATGGATTGAGAGAAAATCGAAGAAAGATGACAGTAATGAGAAGTCGCTGAAATGAGAACAGCGACAAACTAACCGTCAGGACTAGTGATCATGTAGAAGGTGAAGTAAGGATTTCTGCCTCCTAGGCAGGAAAATAACTCATGACGTACGGAGCAAGGAGGACATAAGAAGCAGACTAGCACTAGCAAAACGGGCATTTCTGGCCAAGAGAAGTCCACTAATATCAAACATAGGCCTTAATACGAGGAAGAAGTTTCTGAGAATGTGCGTTTGGAGCACATCACAGGACAACTGTTAAGACATCGGGGAATAACCTCTAGGTACTAGAGGGGGCTGTAGAGGGTAAAAACTCTAGAGAAAGACAGAGATTGGAATACAACCAGCAAATAATTGAGGACGTAGTGCTACTCCGAGATGAAGGGGTTGGCACAGGAGAGGAATTTGTAACGTGCCGCATCAGACCACTCAGAAGACCGATGACTCAAACAACAAAAGGCAGGGGTGGGGGGGAATTAAGGAACTCGAAACGAGCACTCGAATTGTTGGCACAGAGATGTCCTTGTGGATAGGCTCCGACGAATAGAACTATTCAGAAACAGTGTAAGATAAGAATTATTGGAAGGGCATTGCAATGCTACGTAGAGGAAGATCTTACGGGAACTGGCATTCGTAATACACATATTCGCTTCAGAGAAATTGCGAGAGCCCCTAGAATAAGCCACTCAAGTGTGAATGCATTTAACACGCAAGCAGCTTCCATCTGTATCATGTGCCGCTTCAACGGCAGATTAACCAGAGGGCTTGCGCAAGGCCCATGCAATTAGGTCACTCGGTTTTGAAGTGACATCAAGACAAAGAATTTGCTTTACCGAAGAAGGAGTCATTACAAATCATGGGAAGCTGAATGCAAAAAATATATGTCACTGCGCGACTGAGAACGGCATTATTGCTGTATGCACAACGATATCAAAAGAGTCTCATCTTTCTGTCCAAAGGTACTTATAGAACGACTGTCAACGTACTCACACAACACACCATTGGTTCCCAACCTTTCTCAAACCATTATCCCTAACTGCAATTTGATATTAGTTAGTAACCCCCCCCCCCCCCTCCCCCGAGTGTCATCATTATTAGCGCCTAAACGAATTTTAAAATAAAAAGTATTTTCTTTGAACACTTCAGTTTTTAAAGAGAGTCGCGAGTCGCCACAAACCATTCAGAAGCCCGAAGACAACAACTTTTTTTATGAAAGATAAATGATATTTCCTCAATTTAAGTATTTCATAAAACAACATGAAATCATGAGATAATTATTACTGCATATTTCTAGCATGTTTTTTTACAGAGTGATGAAGTAGTTCTCAGTGCCTCGCGAATGTCAGCTACAGCTCCCTTGTCAGAAAAGAAACGTAGTTATCCACATATAGGGTAGAGACAAATAACAAAACATGCTTCCATTCCACCACTCCTCTCCCTAGTGACATGTGCTTCACCCCCACCCTGGACCCGATTTGTTGTTGTTGTTGTTGTCTTCAGTCCTGAGACTGGTTTGATGCAGCTCTCCATGCTACTCTATCCTGTGCAAGCTGCTTCATCTCCCAGTACCTACTGCAACCTACATCCTTCTGAATCTGCTTAGTGTACTCATCTCTCGGTCTCCCTCTACGATTTTTACCCTCCACGCTGCCCTCCAATGCTAAATTTGTGATCCCTTGATGCCTCAAAACATGTCCTACCAACCGATCCCTTCTTCTAGTCAAGTTGTGCCACAAACTTCTCTTCTCCCCAATCCTATTCAATACCTCCTCATTAGTTACGTGCTCTATCCACCTTATCTTCAGTATTCTTCTGTAGCACCACATTTCGAAAGCTTCTATTCTCTTCTTGTCCAAACTAGTTATCGTCCATGTTTCACTTCCATACATGGCTACACTCCATACAAATACTTTCAGAAACGACTTCCTGATACATAAATCTATATTCGATGTTAACAAATTTCTCTTCTTCAGAAACGCTTTCCTTGCCATTGCCAGTCTACATTTTATATCCTCTCTACTTCGAGCATCATCAGTTATTTTACTTCCTAAATAGCAAAACTCCTTTACTACTTTAAGTGTCTCATTTCCTAATCTAATTCCCTCAGCATCACCCGATTTAATATGACTACATTCCATTATCCTCGTTTTGCTTTTGTTAATGTTCATCTTATATCCTCCTTTCAAGACACTGTCCATTCCGTTCAACTGCACTTCTAAGTCCTTTGCCGTCTCTGACAGAATTACAATGTCATCGGCGAACCTCAAAGTTTTTACTTCGTCTCCATGAATTTTAATACCTACTCCAAATTTTTCTTTTGTTTCCTTTACTGCTTGCTCAATATACAGATTGAATAACATCGGGGAGAGACTACAACCCTGTCTCACTCCTTTCCCAACCACTGCTTCCCTTTCATGCCCCTCGACTCTTATGACTGCCATCTGGTTTCTGTACAAATTATAAATAGCCTTTCGCTCCCTGTATCTTACCCCTGCCACCTTTAGAATTTGAAAAAGAGTATTCCAGTCAACATTGTCAAAAGCTTTCTCTAAGTCTACAAATGCTAGAAACGTAGGTTTGCCTTTTCTTAATCTTTCTTCTAAGATAAGTCGTAAGGTCAGTATTGCCTCACGTGTTCCAACATTGCGACGGAATCCAAACTGATCCTCCCCGAGGTCTGCATCTACCAGTTTTTCCATTCGTCTGTAAAGAATTCGCGTTAGTATTTTGCAGCCGTGGCTTATTAAACTGATAGTTCGGTAATTTTCACATCTGTCAGCACCTGCTTTCTTTGGGATTGGAATTATTATATTCTTCTTGAAGTCTGAGGGTATTTCGCCTGTCTCATACATCTTGCTCACCAGCTGGTAGAGTTTTGTCAGGACTGGTTGTCCCAAGGCTGTCAGTAGTTCTAATGGAATGTTGTCTACTCCGGGGGCCTTGTTTCGACTCAGGTCTTTCAGTGCTCTGTCAAACTCTTCACGCAGTATCGTATCTCCCATTTCATCTTCATCTACATCCTCTTCCATTTCCATAATATTGTCCTCAAGTACATCGCCCTTGTATAAACCTTCTATATACTCCTTCCACCTTTCTGCCTTCCCTTCTTTGCTTAGAACTGGGCTGCCATCTGAGCTCTTGATATTCATACACGTGGTTCTCTTCTCTCCAAAGGTCTCTTTAATTTTCCTGTAGGCAGTATCTATCTTACCCCTAGTGAGATAAGCTTCTACATCCTTACATTTGTCCTCTAGCCATCCCTGTTTAGCCATTTTGCACTTCCTGTCGATCTCATTTTTGAGACGTTTGTATTCCTTTTTGCCTGCTTCATTTACTGCATTTTTATATTTTCTCCTTTCATCAATTAAATTCAATATTTCTTCTGTTACCCAAGGATTTCTAGCAGCCCTCGTCTTTGTACCTACTTTATCCTCTGCTGCCTTCACTACTACATCCCTCAGAGCTACCCATTCTTCTTCTACTGTATTTCTTTCCCCTATTCCTGTCAATTGTTCCCTTATGCTCTCCCTGAAACTCTGTACAACCTCTGGTTCTTTCAGTTTATCCAGGTCCCATCTCCTTAATTTCCCACATTTTTGCAGTTTCTTCAGTTTTAATCTACAGGTCATAACCAATAGATTGTGGTCGGAGTCCACATCTGCCCCTGGAAATGTCTTACAACTTAAAACCTGGTTCCTAAATCTCTGTCTTACCATTATATAATCTATCTGATATCTTTTGGTATCTCCAGGGTTCTTCCACGTATACAACCTTCTTTCATGATTCTTAAACCAAGTGTTAGCTATGATTAAGTTGTGCTCTGTGCAAAATTCTACTAGGCGGCTTCCTCTTTCATTTCTTAGCCCCAATCCATATTCACCTACTATGTTTCCTTCTCTCCCTTTTCCTACACTCGAATTCCAGTCACCCATTACTATTAAATTTTCGTCTCCCTTCACTATCTGAATAATTTCTTTTATTTCATCACACATTTCTTCAATTTCTTCATCATCTGCAGAGCTAGTTGGCATATAAACTTGTACTACTGTAGTAGGTGTGGGCTTCGTATCTATCTTGGCCACAATAATGCGTTCACTATGCTGTTTGTAGTAGCTTACCCGCATTCCTATTTTCCTATTCATTATTAAACCTACTCCTGCATTACCCCTATTTGATTTTGTGTTTATAACCCTGTAGTCACCTGACCAGAAGTCTTGTTCCTCCTGCCACCGAACTTCACTAATTCCCACTATATCTAACTTTAACCTATCCATTTCCCTTTTTAAATTTTCTAACCTACCTGCCCGATTAAGGGATCTGACATTCCACGCTCCGATCCGTAGAACGCCAGTTTTCTTTCTCCTGATAACGACATCCTCCTGAGTAGTCCCCGCCCGGAGATCCGAATGGGGGACTATTTTACCTCCGGAATATTTTACCCAAGAGGATGCCATCATCATTTAATCATACAGTAAAGCTGCATGTCCTCGGGAAAAATTACGGCTGTAGTTTCCCCTTGCTTTCAGCCGTTCGCAGTACCAGCACAGCAAGGCCGTTTTGGTTAATGTTGCAAGGCCAGATCAGTCAATCATCCAGACTGTTGCCCCTGCAACTACTGAAAAGGCTGCTGCCCCTCTTCAGGAACCACACGTTTGTCTGGCCTCTCAACAGATACCCCTCCGTTGTGGTTGCACCTACGGTACGGCCATCTGTATCGCTGAGGCACGCAAGCCTCCCCACCAACGGCAAGGTCCATGGTTCATGGGGGGAGGGGACCCGATTTAAAACCAAACAAATTAGAATTATATGCACTATATGTTCAGTCTGTAAATCACTTGATTGCTGGACTCCTTATTTCTGAACTGGTAGAAACTGGAAGACTTCAGATTTCCAGTACTTTGTGTCTGACCACTGCCACTGATAATAATAATAATAAATAATACAAATTATGGATATAATATTACTGAAACATACCAACACAAAATCACACATTTGCTATACATGGATAATCTAAAACTACTGGCATCAACAAATCAACAACTCAACCAATTACTAACATAACAGACGTATTTAGCAATGATATAAATATGGCTTTTGGAACAGATAAATGTAAGAAAAATAGCATAGTCGAAGGGAAACACACTAAACAAGATTACATGTTGGATAACAACAAGGACTGCATAGAAGCAATGGATAAAACAGATGCCTATTAATATCTAGGATACAGACAAAAAAATAGTAATAGATAATACAAATATTAAAGAAGAACTAAAAGAAAAATATAGACGAAGACTAACAAAAATACTGAAAACAGAATTGACAGCAAGAAACAAGACAAAAACTATAAATACTTATGCTATACCAATATTGACCTCTTCATTTGGAGCAATGAAATGGAGTAACACAGAACTAGAAGCACTCAATACACTTACACAATAGCAATGCCACAAATATAGAATAAATCACATACATTCAGCAACAGAAAGATTCACATTAAGCACAAAGGAAGGAGGAAGGGGATTTATCCACATAAAAAAACCTACATTATGGACAGGTAGACAATTTAAGAAAATTCTTTCTAGAACGAGCAGAAACTAGCAAAATACACAAAGCAATCACTCGTATAAATACATCGGCTACACCATTGCAGTTTCCTAACCACTTCTACAACCATTTAGATCACATAACATCAACAGATACAAAGAAAGTAAATTGGAAAAAGAAAACACTACATGGCAAGTGTAACGTCCCCTATATGTAACGTCCCCTTTGAACAATTTATACACGACTGTGGTTAAACTGACACACAATAGTTTTTAGCGCAACGCAATCTGACTTTCAATAATCCCTATAAGAGAATGGCCCTGACTAACATTAACCTATATGTTTCACAAATCACTTACCTCACAAAAATCTTCATTACTCGAAGTACTGCAATAAGCGAGCGCCACTACTGCCAGCTAACTAAAAGATTCAAACTACAGAAGTCACTAACTACTGATCGGCACAGTTAGCAAATGAAAGATTTTAATACAGAACAAACAATGTATTTACCTTTATAGTCATAATATATATAGCAGTTCATGACACCAATTCTTACAAATTTCAAAACTCCGCCATCTCTCTCCCCACGTCCACCACTGCTGGCGGCTCACCTCCAACTGCGCAACGCTGCGCGCTGTAAGCATCCAGCTGCCTTTGCTCAACACTACAATGGCAGACAAATATCCAAACTAAACACACACTGCGCACAGCACAGCCAGTGATTTTTCATACCGAGCGCTAAGTGCCGTTACCAATAAGAAAACCTAAACAGCCTACTTACACAAGCACCTGTATCATCTAACACAGCCACACATCGATCAAGACGCATCCAACACATGGCTAAGAAAAGGCAATATATAAAGCGAGACGGAAGGATTCATGATTGCAATACAGGGTTAAACAATAAACACCAGATATTACAGTAAGCATATTATTAAAGATCTCAATACCACAACAGATAAATACAGACTTTGCAAACAACAAATAGAAACAGTAGATCACATCACAAGTGGATGTACAATACTAGCAAATACAGAATACACCAGAAGACATGACAATGTAGCAAAAATAGTACAACAACTTGCCATACAACATAAACTAATAAAACAACACGTTCCCACATACAAGTATGCACCACAAAATGTGTTGGAGAATGATGAATGCAAATTATACTGGAACAGAAGCATTATAACAGATAAAACAACACCACATAACAAACCTGACATCATACTCACCAATAAAAAGAAGAAATTAACACAACTAATCGAAATATCCATACCCAATACAACAAATATACAGAAGAAAACAGGAGAAAAAATTGAAAAATACATCCAATTGTCTGAGGAAGTCAAGGACATGTGGCATCAGGATAAAGTTGACATTGTACCAATTATACTATCACCTACAGGAGTCATACCACGCAATATCCACCAGTACATCAACGCAATACAGCTACATCCAAACGTATGTATACAACTACAGAAATCTATAATTATTGATACATGTTCAATTACCTGAAAGTTCTTAAATGCAATGTAACATATACCGTACAGTTAAAAGGTTGTCACGCTTGATAAATGTCCGTGTCACTTTCCATTTTGAACCAGACATAACGTCTGAGAAAGGAAAGAAATAATAATAATATGTAGGTTCTACAGCAGTGTAGTAACCATTACACAGATACTGTTATGTTGTACTGTCAGTTCTTTTATTGCTGCGAAGTGAATAATGAAGCTACTTCTTGTGTGTTGTGGGAACTACCTACAACTCTGGCAAGCTATTTTCATGATAAATTTAAATGCGTCGCATGTGAAGTATATTTCTCAACGTTAGATGCATGGTACATAGTATGTGTGTAATGGGTGGGCTGTATGAGAAAACTGTTGTTCGTTTCGCAAGCTGTTACCTCTACGAAACTCTGCCACGTTTTAATACTAGTGTGTGAAAAAAAATAATTATTGCTAATTTACCTAATCAGTATTACAATTTTGCGAAATAGTGATAACTGTAACAATCTTTTAAAAATAATTTAGTTTCATGACTTAAACACAATTTATCCTTTCACCGTCCAGTAGGTAATTACCCCCAGGCTGCGAACCACTGCTTTATACGGATGGCAACTGGAGCACATGATGACGCAACTAAAACGAAGTGGTAAAACTTATAACCAATTTATTTTGTGGTTATGAAAAAGTTTATTTAAATAACCGCTACCAGTCACAAAATTTGTTACTACTGTATTATTTATTGAGCAACAGTAGTAACAAATTTTGTGACTGGTAGCGGTTATTTAAATAAACTTTTTCATAATTTTTGATACAGTCACGGTCGAAATATAGTCATAATGGCTTTAAATTATTTTGTGGTTGTTTTGTTGTTGCTGTTGCTGCTGATGCGGTCCATATACAACGTTAAGTGTATATCTAAATTAGAACCTCATTAGCTCTTTTCTCATGTGAAATAATATAAGAATCTTTATGTCTCAATTTCTTATTTTGAAAATCCATTCAGTTTGTGATTTGACATTTGTTTTCAAGGCTTCAGCAGAAGCCGGAACATAACTAGTGACCCATCCACACGCGGCACGTCCTTTCTCTTCCTGCAGGTCAGTGCAGTCAAGTGTGCTCAGTTCCATTTCGGTTTAAACGTACTGTAAATTTACAACTAAATTCTCTCAGCTGCACCAGTCTCCACCCCCATCGCTCCTGATACAAGGATTTTGAGCGATAACTTCCGCGTAAGACATAAACCGGAATTATATCCAAAACACATGTGTTCCTCTGTTCTGAGTATTGTAAATTCTTCGAAAGTAGCTGCTGGATATCAGACAGTGAAATGTAGTCGAATTATTCTCTTTGAGATGTATGATACTAGTAGCAAATATAACTATAATACTCTCTGAAAAAGGGAATTGGATGCCGATACGTTTGTAATTAACTCAGTGGCTTCGTGTCCTTTAGTGAGAAATTCCTTACAATTTGTCTAGGTGAAAACAGAATTACCTGAGATGAACAGCTTAGCTAAATCACCCTGGATGTTATAAAAAGGGTGTGTTACTACAGCAGAATCTTGCACCGCAAAGAAGGAAGGAGTGGCCAAAGTCCTCTTTCTACATCACAAATGCACACCTGGATTAATACGGTCCTTTATTTACATGAATTGCAAACATTTATTTAACTTGACTAGAGTCCATGTTTTGTGGTACAAGCACACCAGGAATAGTCCTCTTGCTGACTGACGTAATGTCCAAATTTTACTATTACTAACATTAGTTTCTCACTGCTAGTAAAGTACAATTCTGGTTGAAGTAAACTAGTCCCGCTGTAGTCACTAATCATGTTGCTAAGTACTATCGTAGCCTGTGACGAACTAAATCTGCTCTGCGAGTAAAGTGACAGACGCCAAACTGGATGATTGAGTGAGGCCTTCTAGTCAGTGGCAGCGGTCTAAATACATGCTGGCGAGAGCGCGCTGGCGGCATGTTGCTTGTGGGTCTGTCTCTGGCCTCTCTCGTGATAGGCATGCTTGATCCAGCACCTATTAATCGGTCTTCGCGCTTCATCTTTGCCGACCGGTATACTGGCGACAGCTTACGCCACCCCAACTAGTGTATGGTACCCAATCGTGAGCGATTTCCTTGGAACACACAAACAGAGAAACATACACAAGTTTAATGTGACTTTTGAGATAGCTAGCCACTCCAAAAAGTGTTGACTTAAACTTTGTTACACAATGCAGTAGCATTGAAAAACAATAAAGTACGTCGCCTTGATCCTCACCATTAATACATAAATATAATTTTCTGTGTGGAAAGTGAATAGGTGGTTACCTGAAATGAGGCAGCCCATATGCTGCTGTTGATACGTTAGCATGTGATAATGAAACACCCTACACGCAGAATATGAAACGTCCCCTTAGAAAAATTATACAAGACTGTGCTTAAACTGAAACACAATATTTTTGGCGCAACGCAATCTGACTTCCAAAAATCCCTACGAAAGAATGGCCCTGACTAACATTAACCTATACGTTTCACTAATCACTTACCTCATAAAAATCTTCGTTACTCAAGCTACTGCAATACAGCGAGCGCCACTACTGCCAGCTAAATAAAAGATTCAAACTACTGAAGGCACTAACTACTGATAGGCATAGTTAGCAAATGAAAGATTTTAATACAGAACAAACAATGTATTTACCTTAATAGTCATAATATATATATCAGTTCATGACACCAATTCTTACAAATTTCAAAACTCCGCCATCTCTCTCCCCACGTCCACCACTGCTGGCGGCTCACCTCCAACTGAGCAACGCCACGCGCTGTTAGCATCCAGCTGCCGCTGCCCAACACTACAATGGCAGACAACAATGCAAACCAGCCACAGACTGCACACGGCACAGCCAGTGATTTTTCATACAGAGCGCTACATGGCGTTACCAATAAGAAAACCTAAACAGCCTACTTACATAGCCCCCATGCTCCCCACAAAAACAATTACAAATTGTTTTGGGGAGTGGTTAGTGCCTTCAGTAGTTTGAATCTTTTATTTAGCTGGCAGTAGTGGCGCTCGCTGTATTGCAGTAGCTTGAGTAACGAAGATTTTTGTGAGGTAAGTGATTTGTGAAACGTATAGGTTAATGTTAGTCAGGGCCATTCTTTCGTAGGGATTTTTGGAAGTCAGATTGCGCTGCGCCAAAAATATTGTGTTTCAGTTTAAGCACAGTCTTGTATAATTTTTCTAAGGGGACGTTTCAAATATTTGAAAAAAGATGAGCGAATCAAGTTCTTACAGGAAATAGTACTGGTCGAACCCAGAACAAAACTCATAATATATGTCCGCAAACAAATACTTGAGATATTTGTCATTTTGCTCTATGATAGCTTACACTACAGTATGTTCTCAGTGTTGTTGCTGCTCTATCTTATACATTCTTCAGCATGCGTTTACAAAGTATCACTAGCTCAAGCGAACATAGCTGGTTGACCTCGGATTTAGTCACATCCGTTTTGTAATGTGTCGACGTGGAAAAGCAGTTGACAATGTCAAATGGTGCAAGATCTTAGAAATACTCAAGAAAATAGGGGTAAGCTGTATGGAAAGACGGATACTATGCAAATTGTAGAAGAACCAAGAGGGAATAATAAGTGTAGAAGACCGAGAGTGAAGTGCTCGGATGAAACAGGGTGCAAGACAGGGATATAGTCTTTCACACCTAGTGTTCCCTTTTTACGTCAAAGAAGCAATGACGCAAATAAACGAACGATTCAGGTGTGGGATTAAAATTCAGGATGAAAGGATGTCGATGATAAGACTCGCAGTGAAATTGAGGAAGGATTACAGATTCTGTTTAATGTAATGAACAGTAATGAGAAGTAGCAGAAATGAGAATAGCGACAAACTGAACTTCAGGATTGGTGATCATGTAGTAGATGGAGTAAGGATTTCTGCCTGCTAGGCAGCAAAATAACTTATGGTGGGCGGAGCAAGGAGCACATAAAAAGCAGACTAGCACGGGAAAGAAGGACATTCATGGCCAAGAGAGTTACTAATAAAGGCCTTAATCTGAGGAAGAAACTTCTGAGTATTTACATATGCAGCAACATTGTAAGGTTTCCTACCATTATTTCGTTCCGTCAGGCCTTAATTTGAGTAAGAAATTTCTGAGAATTTACATTCGCAGCAACGTTGTAAGGTTTCCTAGAATTATTTCGTTCCCTCAGGCCACAAGCATTTACCATAATTCAGATAGTCAGGATTAATATGGTGCTGAAATGAAATATTGCTGTTTTCAGAATTAGTTTCCCTATAGAGACAACACCTGAATTCCGAGAATTAGCATACAGATCAAATTACACAAAAACAAACATGAAACAAAATACACGGTGACAGATGATGTTGATAGCTGGCTGGAAAATTTTTTCGAGATGCAAGATGGTGAAGCTAAAGCTATGCCTACCGCAAAGTAATAGCAACAAAGCTTTCTGACTATTTGAGTTATAGAGCCAGGTCGCGAACCGTGAGCTCTACCTCAATACGACATGGGTTGTTTGAAAGACATGGCTGCAGGTCGGTTGGACTCGCTGCAGTGAAGACTGAATCGTCATTGCTAATAGGCCCGAGCTGCCGGCTCACCACTGAACTGTCCTCCGGTTGCTGTGGATACTGGGCGTAGGTGCACAACTGCAAAGATGTGCAGAACATCACGACTGACGCGCCGAAAAACCAAGACTGTCTTCTGTGGAGGATTTCCTCCAGTTTGTCCAGGGTACAGCATACCTCAGCCGAACTGCCCAGGCCGTCCACAAAAATCTCTACTCTCTTCACTCCTCGTCGCCAAATCCACACGGAGTCGTCAAAAATTATCGCCTCCAACGGCTAAGCTGTTCGCACAAATTGCATCAATGTCGTACCCATAACACCACACCAGAACTCCCTCCTAGAAACGGCATAGCGGTATTCTTCCAATGGGGAAGTTTGCCGCCAAAATCTATGCTCTCCCCCCCCCACTAAACTTGGCGCCAGAGAAACGCGTGTGCATTCCACGGCTGTGGTGGACAGTGCTCTCCTCACAGAGCGATCATGAAGTTCGGCGCCCGCCTGTAGATGGCATACCCGAGGCGGACAATACATGACCGCAGTGCAAGCCACTGGCTGAAGACCGGGTCGCCCTCGTGGGCCTACTTCATGGAGAGATGCAACTGCCTGCGCTCACAAGCAAAGCAGTTGCACTTTCACGCAAGCCTAGAAGCTTTCCTAGAGGAGGGCCTATGGCTGTTTCTTTGACTTATGCCACCCTTCTCATATCTCCCTGCCGTTTTCGCCGATACAGAAAAAAATCTAGTGCCACAATTATTATTGTTAGCGGCAAACAAACTCGGTCATTCCCTCTAATACCTTAAGCATGATGGCTCGCTACATATACAGTTGAGATGACTGCAGTGTCTCTGTAGGAACTACTAATTAACACAGTGTCAAAAATAGCGTACCTAAAGGGTCGACAACTTTCAATGTTCGCTGAACGGTCGTTGAGGAGACACTGTTGGCAGGCCCTTGTTTCATCTGGGTGGTCAGTTGCTCAGATGTTGCATGTTTATTCGCCCATACACATCTCTCCAGCTGTCGTTCACCCCTGCCATCCAGACCTGTGGCACACCATAGTTGCCTTGGCACCAGTTTTGAATAGTGCCATTTTGCCATGCACAAGTATACTATAACCATGGCAGCACACGGGGCAGTTTACAGGCTTAGTCGTTTCAGAAATGCTCCCACCATTGTCCCAAAGACAGTGATCACGCCCACTGGGACGTCAGATAAGTCACTGTTTCCTCATTACTACTACGATTGCACTGTTGGCCACTTCCCCATGGCACGCTTTATATGCCCGTTATTGCTAGTGCTGCCGACTGCCATCTGTGAGTGATTATTGAACGTTGTGATCTAACATAGGCAATGGACACATTAATGTAAAAATGGTTCAAATGGCTCTAAGCACTATGGGACTTAACTTCTGAGATCATCAGTCCCCTAGAACTTAGAACTACTTAAACCTAACTAACCTAAGGAAATCACACACATCCATGCCCGAGGTAGGATTCGAACCTGCGACCGTAGCGGTCGTGCGGTTCCAGACTGTAGCGCCTAGAACCGCTCGGCCATTAATGTGACTAGACCGTTTATTTGAGATGGAATATGATTTTGACGAAGCCACTTGGGGCGCATAATGTACCTGTCGATTAATACAGTTGGCTAAACCGTAGAAGAGTACCATGTCTGCGATTTTCCAAGTGGAATAGTAGGACTATTTCACTGTTGATGTTCTACATTATACGGAATCAATTACATTGTTCTGATACCTGAACTACTTCAAAATTACTTGTACGAAATTATGTAGGACACAATTGTAACTGTCTGAAGGCAGCATCACAGTTAGACGATGAAGCACAGGATCAAGCAAATCCAATAAGAAAAAGAGTCTGCCTCTCTTACTACTGGCTGTTCTTGACGCAAGTGTAATGGTACATATTTCAACAAGTATTTATTTCTGGAGATACGTTTAGAGGATTCCTTTATCTAGTTTAGACCAGTACTATCTCCTACAAGACAAAGGAACAAGTTTTTAAACGTCTTATATATATTCTCTGTTCGCACTAGAGTTGAATTTTACCTAATGATCACAACGTACTTGTGATTATATCACCCGTTATAAAGCAAGTACTGGCTAGAGATGATCTAACTACTGTCATTACACGTCAAATCGCCTAATTTATGAACATTTTTCTGCTCGAAAGTCATAGAATTCGACGAAATTTTATGTGAACATTCGCATATGTCCTCGATGAACACTGATAAAGTTTGATCTTTGTCGGAGCAATACTAACCGAGATACAGTCACTCGTTTGACTCCGTGAGCGACTTTATGCAGAGCGAGCATGAATTTCTGGCGACTTTGAGCTGTTAAATTTTGAGCATTATTTTGTTGAAAGAAATTGAATTTGGCCTTCTTGCACAACTGGACGTGTTCTCTTAAGAATAATAATGAATAGAATTTTTCGTGATATATTCAACCAGAAAAGTTTAGACAAAGCAGCTCGAAAAAATCGACGCCCGAAAAAATGTCAACGTTTGGCTTCTTATATGTTAGGGACTAAAGGTATGACATATGTGAAACTTGGCATGAGGTAACCTAACAACGCAAGTGTCTCAAACATAGAGTCTCAAAGATAGAGATTCCAATACTGAATGAATTAGGGGCAGAGTTGAAAATATTATAAAAGGGACAAAAATGCGGTATCTTCTACCTGATTTTGCAAAAAAAAAAAAAACTATGTTCTATAAAGCTTTTCAAACTGGGCTCATTACCAACAATATGGGTTTAAAATCCTAAAACGCGGAATGACAAAAATATAGCTTTTTGATTCTTATTTCTCGCAGAGTAAACGCACGCAGAACAATAAATTTAATGCACAATTCATCGGTAGCTCAAGGATGTGAATTACAAAATTTTATTCACCTACTGTTTGCCATTAATCCACAATGACAATTTTTGTGAAGAACTGAAAACAGTGTATATTCGACACTTCTTTTTCAAATGCCGTTTTCTGTTAGAGCTTCAGAACCAGTGTTATCCGAAACAACGTGTCTTAAGCCCTCGCAAAACGGCAGCTTTAATTTCCAACATGAGCTAACAATGCTACATAAATTGAGGCAAACTAGTGGGAAACATAGCGCTGCGAATAAAGTATTAACTTTGGTGTCTTATATCTTGCTGATTAAAGGAATGATAAGCTTGAAACATTGGACACAACAACGTAATAACATAAGGTTTTCCCATAGAAACTATCACTCACGTATTTCTTTCTAAATTTCTACAAAATCAGTTCAGACTTTACTTTCGTTAAAATTACAAAAATAGATCACATGGAATTTACTTTTAGAAAATTTGGTTTCATAACTGATTTTAAACTAATCCCAGTTTGTAAGAGCATGTTTTCAAGCTTTCTGAAAATCACAGTGGCTTTTCCAGCGTGTGCTAATAATACCTGAAAATGACAGCAAATTAGAGGTAATGTATCACGGAAACAAACTAATAGTTCGTACATTGCAGCAACCTGTTGTCCTTGTTTCGTTACATGCGGTTTTATTTTTAAAGTGACAAGCAGTATCTCACTATACTGCGTTGGTGCATGGTGACTTTTTCGCTACCGGTTTAAGAACGCGAAGAGGCAACGCCATCGCCATAGGGGTCTCGACCGATAGCCTTGCAGTATCAGCCACGGGTGGGTTTCTTCATCCAGGTTCCCACGCCGCTGATGTGGTTTCTTAATTTAGGTTCTGAAGCCTTGTGGCGGTACCTGTTTGCCTACAAAGTCAACAAAGCCAAATCTTTAGGACTGTCTGTCATAGGTGGCAAGAAAACAGTAACATCAATTGCGATTTAAACTTCTCAACGCTGCCATGTTATTGACATTTCAGGGGAACAAATTCAAGCACCGATACGATTTATACATCCTCAAGATCCAGCTCATTCACTTTATTGGCTCGAAAGACTAGATGCTTGTTGAGTTCCAGAACAACACCTCATTTCCATGCTCTCTGTTCCTTCAATATCACCAGGTGGCTGACACTATCAATTTCCAGAAAATGAACAGCAGGAAGTCTCTAAAAAATTTCGAAAAATGTAAACTGCGATGTTGAGAAATTTAGAATAAAAATTGATATTACCTTTCGCTTGCCGCCAATGTGAGATACTCCAACAGATTTCAGAATCGGAAATAAAGTACTTAGCAAATGGCTTTGTAAACAACAGCTTTGGTACTTTAAATCAGAAAATAAGTTACAGGCTAGGGGGACCAGAATGAAGAAACCACCTTTGGCTGGTATTGCACAGCTGTCGGGCGTAACCGCAATGGCGACAGGGTTGCCGGTTCACGTCCTTGAACGGGTAGTGATAATGTCACCACGCACCAACGCAATATAGTGAGATATTACTTGTCAATTTGAAGATAAATACCACATGTATTGAAACACTGACAACAGGTTACTGCAATTTAGCCGTTTGCCATGGTACATTCCCTCAAATTTGTAATTATTTTCAGACATTGTGAGCACACATTGGAAACTCGAAAGTGATTTTCAGAAAGCTTGAAAGCATGCTCTTTCCAACTGTGATTAATTTGAAGTAAATATCACAAAAATCGTCATCTTTTCTATGAATCTGTATATTACTGGAAAACAGTAGGTGAATGAAATTTTGTGTTCCACACCCTTGTGTTACGGATCCACTGCGTATTAAGTTTCATGTTCAACGGGCGTTTACCCTGCGAGATATAAGAATCCGAAATTTACATTTTTTTCATGTCACATTTTTCGTGGCCAAAATTTGATTCAAATTACCTGTCTTTGTTAGCTCACGTTGTACAATTAAATACTCTTTTTTAGGCTGTTAAAGACATCATATTTCTAATAAGCCCAGTTTCAAAAGTTTTAAAGAACATAGTTTTTTGCAAACTCTGGTCACAAATACCGCGTTTTTTTACCTTTTTACAAAATCTCCCACTACGCACTTAATTTATTCAGCATTAGAGAGTGGTACATAAATGAAACCTTATATTTGAGACACTTCTGTTGTTAGGTTACTGCTTGCCAAGTTTCACGTTTATCATGCCTTGAGTCTCTGGATTAGAAGTCAAACTTCAAAATTTTTTCGGGAGCGGATTTTTTCGAGTGACTTTGTCTAACATTTTTGGCTGAATATATCTCGTAAAATTCTTTTCTTTATTATTGTTAAGAGAAAATGAGCAGTTGCGCAAGATGGGCAAATCTCATTTCTTCCAGCAACGTATTTCCCGAGATATAACAGCTCAAAGTCGCCAGAAATTTACGCTCGATCTGCGCGAAGTCGTGCATGGAGTCAAACGAGTGACTATATCTCGGCTAGTATTACTTCGACGAATGTAAACTTTATCAATGTTTATCGAGGACACGTGCGAATCTGCACATAAAATTTCGTCGAAATCGGCGACGTTCTAGGAGGGACACCTGATGAATTGACATGGGATGATCTACAAGCAGTAAAACGCAACAGAAATTCGAAATTACTGCTGCTGGATAATAAAAACGATGTATATCATAATTCAGCTGACATTTGTCAAACAGAAGACGTATTTATGTTGCAGGAAGACGCAGATACGTTCGTGCGACGAAGTGCGTAACGCACTGCTTGTCCGGCTGGAAGACTGGATGTCGTCCTTCTCCACGTGTAGCAATTGCTCCCGCTACCAGGTGATCACTCCTCCTCTGTAAAGGAGGGGCAGGGAGGGGTGGGCTGATTCCTAACTGTTTTCAACACAAACTGTAATCTCTGTGTGATGTTTACCTTGAAGCTCCCTGACAGATTAAAACACTGCGCTGCACCGAGAGTCGAACCCGAAGTCTTGCCTAAGGCAGGCAATGCTCTGACAGAATGAGCTATCCAGGGATGATCCACGACCCACCGTCAAAGTATAACTTCCGCCAGTGCCCACGCCTGCTTTCGAAATTTTACAAACATCGATTAGCACTACTGGCAGGAAGAATATCGCCGACAAGAGGCTTAGCCCGACCTACGGGACTGCTTCCAGAAATAATCTCATAGAGAGTTTTAAACCAGCGCACAGGCCACAGCTGAATGAAAAATTAATCCTGGATAATATTTGCCTTGTTAATCGATTTCTGGGTTGTCAGGTCCTCATCAGACAATCGTTGACTGTCGTTATCAAAAATGACAGCGTGTTTGTTTTACTAGTGTATTAGAGGAGAAGGGTGTGTTATAGTAGCTAAGAGGCAGAGAGCCTTACTATTTACTTTCTAGTTGAGAAAAAGCTATAATACTGGTTGGGGTTAAAACTCACTAAAAATTTCGTAAAACACTTTATAGTTGCCTTTAACTGTAACAGTTATGTATATGCGCTACTGCAGATTCGTCCGTGTTGACACTGTCAAGTGGTATAACTGTGCTGTAGCACATGTGAAAATCTAAAAATAGTCTGATGTGTATACCTGTCACCGTTGTATCAATACGCTGGTTTTTTTAACTTTGAAATCTTAACATGAATTCCATCATATCCCTATTTTTGTATACTGTTTATATAACAATTCATGTGGAGGTTGTAGACGAATAGATTTTGTGTGATTCGTGTTAAAAATGTTAATAATGTTAAGACGACCTATATGAACAGTATGTACGCAGAGTGATTTGATGGGATTCAAATTAAGGATGTCAAAAACATAAAAAGACCCAGCATACAGCTACGACGATGACATGTAAATGTATCAGACGTTTTCTAGATTTTAATATATGCTAAAACACAATTATGGCACTCGATGATGTCCACACTGCGGAATATGAAGAAGTGCAAATAAATAACTTAGTAAAAGGCGATTATGTTGTCTTTTACAGCACAGTACTAGTAGTGATTAAAAATGAAGAGAGATGAGTGTATTACTGCAAAATGGATTATTCATTATAATTACACTATAACTGATTACAATTTCGTAACAAAGGAATTACGTACTCTAATATAAGTTTTTAATAATAGACGTGTTCCTGTAAATACAAGTGAAGAATTACCTATAGACAGAACTACAAATAATTTGTAAATATGGTAAAACAGCAAGCTGTTTCACGATTTAGAATATATAGAGACCCAAAAGATGATAAATATAACACAAAGTGGACAAACAGGATAGGGCAGACTTTACTGAAAGTGTAGACAAGTTGTTTCAACACAATGGATGATGTATAGGCACGGGAAAGTACGAAAGTGAGTTTGATAGTTTAAAATAATGAATGGTCTGCCTACCTGATGTTCATTGGTCTCAAGGATCTTCAACAATTAAAACTTTCGTCCTCTGTTTAGTCAAATGAGGTACAAAAAACGTTGTGCAGTGCCATGGGTTCCAATCACTAAATACCGGAAATTTTAGAAACAGTGTTCTGTATTATTCAGTTACATTCATATTAAGCTACTCTTGCTGCCTTAGCTCTGTATGACCGATGAATGTAAAACTTATCACAGAGCGAATAAGTAATTTTATATTGTTGGCCGACAATTATTTCTTGCCTTAACTAGAGGTTCCAAAATATAATGAAATTTTAAAGTTTTAGACTGTGAGTATTTTAGCCACATTTTGTGATACGTATCGTAAGTATGATACATAACACCGTTTTCACCAGAAGGGAGAAATAACTGGACAGGGAATAGAGGAGGGAATATAAACTGCTGTTCATGTTGGCTGTACTTACTGGTGCGTGGTATGTCTCTATGTCTATGACCAGATCCATACTACATATTTTAGAAGTAACTATTTAAACTGTCAACAACAGCTTAGGTTTATTTAAGCAAGAGAAGAGATCGACTCAGTAAGCTGAAACTTGCTAACAACACGAAGAACTCATTACACAATTGACTGACGAATCCTGATCAAAGCCATGGCAGTGATTCACTGGTGATTATAGAAACTGTACACTTCGCTAGTATCGAGTATGGGTGTCGGAAGGTTTATTGCTTAAATATATGATAGCCCTACATTGTTGGAAGAAAGGACAAAAACCATCGTAACTAGGTTCGTTTTGGATGAATTTTGGAATCAACTGGCAGTTAAATGCAAAATAGTACAGATGAGAATCAGTTTATTTTTATAGTAATAGCTGTAATAATAAAACTGGAATCAGACGAAGGTAAGTTTTGAAGACATGGTGAATATTTCCGGCTGTTTGATTTGATCTTCCTGTGCAAGAAATGTTAGATGACGTTCTTGCCATGTGAGATAATACTCAATGCCTTCTGTGTCTCATATTAAATCATGAAATAAGCAAATACCTTTAACTTTGGCGTCGGCCCATTGGCGTGGCTAACAGTCTCTGTTTAGAAAATGTTACACGAAAGGCACGTTCAACGACGCTTGTGATAACCTACTGTAGAAGTATTCTTTGTCAGCATTTAATTCACGCCTTTCGTTCGGTTTTAACGAACTGCTTACAACTGCCTCCAGAATGAGATTTTCACTCTGCAGCGGAGTGTGCGCTGATATGAAACTTCCTGGCAGATTAAAACTGTGTGCCCGACCGAGACTCGAACTCGCGACCTTTGCCTTTGGCGGGCAAGTGCTCTACCATCTGAGCTACCGAAGCACGGCTCACGCCCGCTACTCACAGCTTTACTTCTGCCAGTATCTCGTCTCCTACCTTCCAAACTTTACAGAAGCTCTTCTGCGAACCTTGCAGAACTAGCACTCCTGAAAGAAAGATACCTTGGAGACATGTCTCCGTGCTATCCTTTCTTACAGCTGCTTTAGCTTCATAGTCTAGAACAACAAAATTAAGCCACCTCACAGTTGGACAGAGCACTGGCCTCAGGTATTCTGAGTCTTCTATTTCACAATTGCAGCAACAACACTGAAGACCGGAATGTTACACCATCATTATGGTTTACTACCACTAAAATTAATATTGACGAACTTATAATTACTATCAAGCACTCACTTTAGCACAACAGAACATTTTGTATGTAAATGTTGAAGGCAGAGCTAGAACAGGCAGGGCGAATGGTGCGAATGCGTTTTTCATCTACGCTTCGTAAATATTTATATAAATTCCACATACTAATGTAAACATCCACGGTTTTCTGAAATCTTCGACAATTTTCGTTATTTACAACGATAACCTTAATTACCTCGCCTTTTCCAAGCTTCGGAGCTCCAACATCAAACGAAAACGTTAGTTTCTAAACGATTGACCGAAAGACAGATATCTGAAAAAGTATGGAACTGACTGAAACACATACCTTTTTTTAACTGGTCACGTGTTAATAGTCAGGCAGTGTGGTTTTGAGCAATAGATCTTGATCATACATTGCTTTATTTTTCAGGAACCCCTGTACGAAATAAATCTAAAATTTCACGTTTTAGATTTAGGAATACCTTAGCTTCCATTCCAAATACAAAAAATATACTATTCGTTACTCAGTTCAATGCTGTTCTCACATCCTGTACGTTGGTAGAAACTTAGAGTCAGCCTTTGCTTTGGTCACTGTTCTCTTCGACGCTATTCTCTTTTACTGCAGCCCCAACGTAAACCTATCCTTAGGCACGGAGAAACCTTAAAAGTGTCGAACAGCAGAGGGCGAATACAGTTATAGATAAGATATAGAGAAAAAATAGTTGCTGCCGCTGCGCAAAACTGCCGAAATATCAGCGTTTGTGTCAAATGTATTAGGTGAGTAGAAGACTTAACTGCGAATGAGAAGACCGTTGTCTTCTAGGTGTACGTATTGCCTTTGGGGGCTCCAATATTTGCTTATACAGCGAAATGTGATTTGTTCTACTACTTGATCGGTGTTCATCGTTTCTACGAATATTATTATTATTATCATTATTATTATCGAATGTCCCCATGGGAGAACGATAAGCACATGATTTTCAATCTTTCTCAGGGTTCTTCTTTTTTCCACAATATTTCTTCATTTTCTTCCCAAAGGCCTTCTTTCTTTGTTCCGTCCACTTTCGTCGGTATGGTTTTGGTTCCGTCTCTGGAGTAAACTTCCACTTATCAGTATTTCTTCTGAATGTATCCATGTCTGATGTGTTTGTTGCGTCAATTTTTGCCTTTGTCAAATCCTTCTTAACTTCAATTACCCAGTGTATCAATGGTTTAAGTGATGTCCATATCGGAATAGACGTTTTGTTAGTCTCTTTCCAGATAATCTGTCCAGATGTCCATAGACCTTCATTCGTCTCTTTCTGATGTTAATTTTGATGCTTGACACTTTTTCTGTTGTCTCGCTGGTTTGCAGTTTTTGTCCATCTTGCGTGTATCGTAGTGCAGAGTTTATTAATTTCTTGTAAATCTAGCTTTTGATTCAATGAGAATGTTTTACTTGCATATGTGACTGTCGGTTTAATTACTGTGATGTAGTGTCTGATTTTAGTGCCTTTTGACAGGCATTTTTGTTATACAAATCTCAGACATGTCCTGACGCTTTCTTGATGTTCTGCAATCTGTTTTTCTGTGCAATTTTTTCAAGTCCTGTTGCATCAATAACTGCACCGAGATACTAAAAGTGTTTGACTGCTTATTTCAACATAATTTAAGTTTCGAAATATCTAATTTGGAAAACACAAATTCAATCTTCTCAAAGAAGATGTGCAGGCCAGCCTTCTGTGTACATTCTTTGAGCGTCTCGATTTGTTATACTGCTGTTTCTTCACTGTCGGCTAGAATCGATAAGTCGTCTTCAAACGCTCTTAATAGTTCGATTTACTTCCATAAATTTTGTTTTCTTAGTTCTATTTCCTATTCTTTCATTACTTTCTCTAAAGTTGTGTTGAATAATAGTGGCGAGAATGGTTCCGAAATTTCATCTATTAGGGCGAAAGCCTGCATGGTAATATTTGAAATTCTATGTCTAATTGTTGCTGTGTCCTCTTTAGGAGGCACGTGGATAAAATTTTCTAAGTAGCCGGCAAAAGTGAAATGCATCTGTAGATGTTTACATTAATCTCCCTCCATTTTTGTGCAATGGATGAATTAGTGCACATTTTCATTCCTCTGGAATATTTTCTGTCTGCCAAATTTCAAGGAATTTGAACCAAAGTTCTGCAGTAGTTGAGCTACAATTATATCTTCTCCAGATGACTGATTATTTTTGAGGTTTTTAATGAGAATACAAAATTCATCATGAGCTGGCTCTAGTGAAGTTTTATTTGTGTTCTGGTTGTAACCTGGGGAATCTCGTACATGGTTTCGAGCAATTTAGAACCTGTGATAAATATTTGGCAAATTCGTGGCAATTTTCTTTGTTAGTTAGTGTCAATTTTCCATTTTCTTTCCTGAAACAGAGGTTTCGTGGAGGGTATCCTTTCAGTTGATTTACAAACGTTTTGTAAACGTCGTGTGTTTCTTGGTTCCTCAAGTCTTCTTCAATTGAGTTTAGCTATTCATTGAGGTATTTTCTTTTAGTTTGTCTAAGTATTTTAGCTGCTTGTTTCCTGACTTCAAAAAATTTCTCTTGTGTGGTTTCTGATTTGCCACAATTGTAGTTTAAGAAGGCTCGTTGTCTCTCTTCTACTGCGTTATCACAATTTCATTTCCACCATGGGTGTTTGATTTTTTCTCTGATTAGATGAGTTCTCCTGCTTTCTGTATAATTTTCGTTTGGAAACCCCTCCAGTTGTTTGTAAGTTGTTTGTCTCATACTCCTGTAATTTTTTATTCTGGGATTTCTCAAATCAGACTTGGGAAGTAGTGGTGTTTTCTTTCTGCATTTCCTTTACGGTGTGAATTTCAGAAGTTCGTAACATGGTCTATTTGAAATTCATTTCGCTGAAGGATTGGGGATCGCCATGTTTTTTGTTTGTTAGGGTTCTTTCGAAGTGATGTTGACATGTTTTTTAGATTGTTTTGTTGGTACAACTCGATGATCCCGTCTGTGAATTTGTGTGCAGGGTAACTGCCGACTGTTTTTTCACGTTTCTCTTTGCAAATCTGTGCGTTGAAATCATCTAGAAAAATTTTGGGATCCACCTTAAGAATTTTTGACATTTAAATTTCAAGTTGTAAATGTTAGTAGGTGCGTGAACATTAATAATTGGATATGTTTTGTTGGTGTGCTTAATTTGCATGGTAATTAGTCTGTTGCTGATTGGTTTACATCTGTAACAGAGTCAAGGATGGCCACATTGTCCGCAGCTCGTGGTCGTGCGGTGGCGTTCTCGCTTCCCGCTTCCGGGTTCCCGGGTTCAATTCCCAGCAGGATCAGGGATTTTCTCTGCCTCGTGATTACTGGGTGTTGTGTGATGTCCTTAGGTTAGTTAGGTTTAAATAGCTCTAAGTTCTAGGGGACTGATGACCATAGATGTCAAGTCCCATAGTGCTCAGAGCCATTTGAACCAATTTTTTGATGGCCCAATTCACAAGGCCATGCCAAATACTGCAGCTCCTTTGCATATTCTATTGACTGTTTCGCCTTTAAATATACGGTAGTTTTTGTAGTCTGTTGATTCCGAATCGATGAATCTACTCTCTTGAAGTTAAAGGACTTGAATTTTCTGTCTGTTTGAGTTCTGTAGTAAGATTCTGCAATTTGAAGCTTATATAAGTGTTTGGATGTAAAAAGTGTGTTAACAATGCGCAAGTAGTAGCATTACTGCATTTACCAGGCATCCTAATATTTTAATAACCGTTTAAACTTTGTGTCGAATTGTTTGTGCTCTGTAGATTAGTTCAGACGTTCTTTGCACAACAGTTTTTAGCGTGGATAGGGACTGTGACTGCTGTGTAAGGATGCGGGCTGAGTTGGCATCCCTTCGCTCACGGCTTCAGGCAGCTTGAGGCTGTTGCCAATGGGCATCACTGTGGGGGTCCGGATGGGGGTTTGTCGGGGACGGCCAGCTCATCCCATGCATCCCCTGATCAGACTACGGCTGTGGCTTCCCGGGGTACTGCTCACATTGAGGCTAACCCCTCACCCGTGTTAGAGTGGGAGGTCGTCTCGAGGTGTGGCAGGGGGCGAAAGACATTCCAGAGGGCTGAACGAAAGGCCTCTCCACTTTTGTCTGATCAACCGGTTTCAGGCTCTGTCTCTGGCTGATACTGATCTTCGGCTGGACATGGCTGCTTGTCCTGTTCCAGAGGTTGCCCCTCAGTCTGCAAGATCCGGGTGGTCGCAGAGGGTGAGCTTACTGGTAGTTGGGAGCTCCAACGTCAGGCGCGTAATGGGGTCCCTTAGGGATATGGCAGCTAGAGAGGGGAAGAAAACCAATGTGCACTCCGTGTGCATACTGGGGGGAGTCATTCCTGATGTGGAAAGGGTCCTTCCGGATGCCATGAAGGTTACAGGAGGCACGCATCTGTAGGTGGGGCCTCAAGTTGGCACCAATGATGTGTGTCGCTATGGATCGGAGGAAATCCTCTCTGGCTTCCGGCGGCTATCTGATTTGGTGAAGACTGCCAGTCTCGCTAGCGGGATGAAAGCAGAGATCACCATCTGCAGCATCTTCGACAGGACTGACTGCGGACCTTTGGTGCAGAGCCGAATGGAGGGTCTGAATCAGAGGCTGAGACGGTTCTGCGACCGTGTGGACTGAAGATGTCTAGATTTGAGCCATAGGGTGGTGGCGTTTCGTGTTCCGCTGGATAGGTCAGGAGTCCACTACACACAGCAGGCGGCTACACGGGTAGCAGGGGTTGTGTGGCGTGGACTGGGCGGTTTTTTAAGTTAGAGGGCCTCGGGCAAGTACAGAAAGGACAACAGCCTCAGAGGGTGCGGGGCAAAGTCAGGACATGCGGGGACCAAGCAGCAATCGGTATTGTAATTGTAAACTGTCGAAGCTGCATCGGTAAAGTACCGGAATTTCAAGCATTGATAGAAAGCACCGAAGCTGAAATCGTCATAGGTACGGAAAGCTGGCTTAAGCCAGAGATAAGTTCTGCCGAAATTTTTACAAAGGCACAGGCGGTGTTTAGAAAGGATAGATTGCATGCAACCGTTGGTGGTGTGTTTGTCGCTATTAGTAGTAGTTTATCCTGTAGTGAAATAGAAGTGGATAGTTCCTGTGAATTATTATGGGTGGAGGTTACACTCAACAACCGATCTAGGTTAATAATTGCCTCCTTTTACCGACCTCCCGACTCAGCAGCATTAATGGCAGAACAACTGAGAGAAAATCTGGAATACATTTCACATAAATTTGCGCAGTATGTTATAATCTTAGGTGAAGATTTCAATTTACCAGATATAGACTGGGACACTCGGATGTTTAGGGCGGGTGGTAGGGACAGAGCATCAAGTGACATTATACTGAGTGCACTATCCGAAAATTACCTTGAGCAATTAAACAAAGAACCGACTCCCTACTGATAACAAACAGACACGAACTTTTCGACTCTGTAAGCGCAGAACAGGGAATCAGTGGTCATAGGGCCGTTGCAGCATCCCTGGATATGGAAGTAAATAGGAATATAAAAAAAGGGAGGAAGGTTTATCTGTTTAGCAAGAGTAATAGAGGGCAGATTTCAGACTATCTAACAGATCAAAACCAAAATTTCTGTTCAGACACTGACAATGTTGAGTGTTTATGGAAAAAGTTCAAGGCAATCGCAAAATGCGTTTTAGACAGGTATGTGTCGAGTAAAACTGTGAGGGACGGGAAAAACCCACCGTGGTTCAACAACAAAGTTAGGAAATTACTCCGAAAGCAAAGAGAGCTTCACTGCAAGTTTAAACGAAGCTAAAAAGTCTCAGGCAAACAGAAGCTAAACGATGTCAAAGTTAGCGTAAGGAAGGCTATGCGTGAAGCGTTCAGTGAATTCGAAAGTAAAATTCTATGTACCGACTTGACAGAAAATTCTAGGAAGTTCTGGTTTTACGCTAAATCAGTAATTGGCTCGAAACAGCATATCCAGCCACTCCGGGATGAAGATGGCATTGAAACAGAGGATGACACGCGTAAAGCTGAAATACTAAATTCCTTTTTCCAAAGCTGTTTCACAGAGGAAGACCGCACTGCAGTTCCTTCTCTAAATCCTCGCACAAACGAAAAAATGGCTGACATCGAAATAAGTGTCCAAGGAATAGAAAAGCAACTGGAATCACTCAACAGAGGAAAGTCCATTGGACCTGACGGGATACCAATTCGATTCTACACAGAGTACGCGAAAGAACTTACCCCCTTCTAACAGCCGTTTACCGCAAGTCTCTAGAGGAACGGAAGATTCCAAATGATTGGAAAGGAGCACAGGTAGCCCCAGTCTTCAAGAAGAGTCGTCAATCAGAAGCGCAAAACTATAGACCTATATCTCTGATGTCGATCTGTTGTAGAATTTTAGAATATGTTTTTTGCTCGCGTATCATGTCTTTTCTGGCAACCCAGAATCTACTCTAAACATGGATTCAGGAAACAGCGATCGTGAGAGACCCAACTCGGTTTATTAGTTCATGAGACCCAGAAAATATTAGATACAGGATCACAGGTAGATGCTATTTTCCTTGACTTCCGGAAGGCTTTCGATACAATTCCGCACTATCGCCTGATAAACAAAGTAAGAGCCTACGGAATATCAGACCGGCTGTGTTGCTGCATTGAAGAGTTTTTAGCAAACAGAACACAGCATGTTGTTCTCAATGGAGAGACGTCTACAGACGTTGAGGTCACCTATGGCGTGCCACAGGGGAGTGTTATGGGACCATTGCTTTTCACTATATCTATAAATGGCCTAGTAGATAGTGGTGGAAGTTCCATGCGGCTTTTAGCAGATGATGCTGTAGTATACAGAGAAGTTGCAGCATTAGAAAATTGCAGCGAAATGCAGGGAGATCTGCAACGGATAGGCACTTGGTACAGGGAGTGGCAACTGACCCTTAACATAGACAATGTAACGCACTGCGAATACATAGAATGAAGGATCCTTTATTGTATGATTATATGATAGCGGAACAAACACTGGTAGCAGTTACTTCTGTGAAATATCTGGGAGGATGCGTACGGAACGATTTTAAGTGGAATGATCATATAAAATTAATTACTGGTAAGGCGGCTACCAGGTTGAGATTCATTGGGAGAGTCCTTAGAAAATGTAGTCCATCAACAAAGGAGGTAGCTTACAAAACACTTGTTCGATCTACACTTCAGTATTGCTCACCAGTGTGGGATCCGTACCAGGTCGGTTTAACGGAGGATATAGAGAAGATCCAAAGAAGAGCGGTGCGTTTCGTCACAGGGTTATTTGCTAAGCGTGATAGTGTAACGGAAATGTTTAGCAAACTCAAGTGGCAGACTCTGCAAGAGAGGCGCTCTGCATCGCGGTGTAGCTTGCTGTCCAGGTTTTGAGAGGGTGCGTTTCTGGATGAGGTATCGAATATATTGCTTCCCCCTACTCATACCTCCCGAGGAGATCACGAATGTAAAATTAGAGAGATTCGAGCGTGCACGGAGGCTTTCCAGCAGGCATTTCATCCCGCGAACCATACGCGACTGGAACAGGAAAGGGAGGTAATGACAGTGGCACGTAATGTGCCCTCTGCCACACACCGATGGGTGGCTTGTGGAATATAAATGTAGATGTAGATGTAAAAGTGCCAATACATGTGTGAGATTTTCGCGGACATTTAGCAGACAACTCCAACTTTCTCTGTTGACTAGCCCAAGCTCCTTGAATGCGATAGCTTGGTTGTCGCCACAGGGCGAGTGAATTGACCACCTGGGGTAACGTCAATATTATTTGTACGAATCATTCTGCTTTTAATTAATTTCCAGCTAATGCGATTGTTATTATTATTATTGATAATGTTATTACATGATTGTATGGCCTCGTTGGACCACTTTAATCTATCATTTGCTGGTCATCATTTTTGATAAGTATATGTTTCGTTCCTTCCGAATGGTCCAATATATTTTCATTCTGACCTTTTTCGTTGTTCACCACAGTAAGTACCCTTTTTGCGTGTGTCGTATGTATATTTTTTATTTAAAACTTATTTCCATGTTTCTTCAGTTTCTTGAGATTTTGAGTTTTGTTTTGCAGATCATACAGTTTTTATCATATATAGACCACGTTAGTTTGTGAGCCTTTATCATGTTATTTGTTTTTTCTAGCCAAGTAGTATTTTCATTCAAGTTGTAGGTTACAATTTCTCCTAGATATTGAAACTGTTTCACTGTTTTTATTTTTCTGTTGTTTACATAGAATTTTGCATTTGTAGTTGGGCTGTTCGGATTCTTTAATGCTGCAGCTGCAGCCTATATAATTCTTGCCTGGCGTGTATATGCGTTGTGCATCGTAATTAATAGTCAAACTGACACATGTGAAATTACACGATAACAAGAGCAAAAACGTTCCAGTTAATATGGATCCGTAAACTCGACGTTTCTGAGAACCGCGAACGTGTTGTTACAAGCCGACAAGGACTTCAGTATCAAGTACACTGACGGACAAATTCGCAATACCAAAAAATAATTAATATAGAGTAATGAAATTTCGATAATACATTTGTGTAGGTAACATATTTAAGCTATTAACGTTGTAGGATCACATGTTAATATAAGAGCGAGATAAGTCATTCCAAATGTGAAATGCTGGTCATTAATTAATTAATTTATTTATTTACACGTTAGGTTCCGTAGCATCAAATTGAGGAGCAAATCTCCAAGGTATGGGACATGTCAGTACATGAAATTGCAACATAAATGTAATAATAGATAAAAATAAAATGTTTATTAACCCAAAACAAGTCAAGGGATAGGTTTGAGTAAACGCAATCAACAATATAACATAAGAATCAGCATAGTTTTTCATGGAACTTCTCAACATAATAGAAGTAGTGACCCATGAGGAAACTCTTCAGTTTTGATCTGAAAGCGCGTGGATTAGTGCTAAGATTTTTTAATTCCTGTGGTAGCTTATTGAAAATGGATGTAGCAGTATACTGCTCACCTTTCTGCTCTAGAGTTGAGAGAGTCTGATCTAAACGTAGGTTGGATTTCTGCCATGTATTAACTGAGTGAAAGCTGCTTTTTCTTGGGAGCGAGCTGATATTGTTAACAAAAAACGATAGTAAAGAATGTATATATTGAGAGGACAATGTGAAAATACCCAGACTATTGAACAAGGGTCGACAAGAGGTTCTTGAACTTACACTACTTATTGGCCAAACCACCCGATTCTGAGCCAAAAATATCGTTTCAGAATGGGAAGAGTTTCCCCAAAATATAATACCATACGACATAAGCGAATGAAAATGAGCAAAGTAGACTAATTTTCGTGTCGAACGATCACTTACTTCAAACACCGTTCGAATAGTAAAAATGGCAGCATTAAGTCTTTGAACAAGATCCTGAGCGTGGGTTTTCAATGACAGTTTACTTTCCATCTTGACACCTATAAATTTGAACTGTTCAGTTTCACTAATCATATGCCCACTCTGTGAAATTAAAACGGCGGTTTTTGTTGAATTTTGTGTTAGGAACTGTAAAAACTGGGTCTTACTGTGATTTATCGTTAGTTTATTTTCTACGAGCTATGAACTTATGTCATTGTTTGAAACCCAGCCAATGCTGCACACAACATCCTTTACTACCAAGCTAGTGTCATCAGCAAACAGAAATATTTTAGAGTTACCTGTAACACTAGAGGGTTTTTCATTTATTTAAGTAAGGAACAGGAGTGGCCCAAACAATGATCCCTGGGGCTTCTGTGAAGTTTGGAAAGTAGGAGACGAGGTACTGGTGGAAGTAAAGCTGTGAGGACGGGCCGTGAGTCGTGCTTGGGTAGCTCAGATGGTAGAGCACTTTCTTGTGAAAGGCAAAGGTCCCGAGTTAGAATCTCGGTCCGGCACACAGCTTTAATCTGCCCGGAAGTTTCATATCAGCACACACTCCGCTGTAGAGTGAAAATCTCATTCTGAATACAGATGTTGTCACACACAATGAAACATAAGGAAAGGATTTACTCGTTCGTGCTTTATTGATCTTTACTACAGATCTAGAATAGACATAACGGAAACCAAAAACAATATCACTGGCCATGGTAAACATAATTAATGCCTGTCCAAGGATCTAACACAGGGGTAAATGGTAGTTGTTCTTAGTTATGTCACTGATCATCTATATTATTTCCAGTCCACTTAATAACAGTGTAAAAAGCAATGAGTATAACGTTTGTTGCACCGTGGTCCGGCACATAACAATTACGAACAACGTGGGGTTCACGCTTGCGTATCGGGATGTGTAATAGCGGACGCGTTTCGTTTGTTTCAAGTGCCAACTTCGCTCTGCAACTTCTCGGGGTGTAACTGACGTACTGCGATGCAGCCAACGCCAGTCTTTTGATGAGTTTTCATGTTACTGATTGCGTAAGAAATATTACTGGCTGTCCATTTAAAAAAGAACATAAATTTTCTTACTGTTTAGAATGTCTCGTAGTATATACCTTCATGAGCTCCCCCCTTATATTCATACCCACGAAAGACATTTTTCAAAATCTGTTGTTTTTCCAGAGGTATTTGCGCTGAAACGTTTAAGCGGACCACCCTGTATATTATATATGTATGCTAGAGTTTCCCAAACTGTATTGCGCAGAACACTGGTGTTCCACGGGAAGATAATAAGTGCTCCGCAAAAACCTATTAATAATAGAGTTTTTTCCGCCATTTTTATGATAATAACTTTTCAAATTTTTTATTATTTCTGTTATTTGTTATGATTTCAACTTGATGTAATCACTAAACAAAACAAGTTTCATTTTTTAAAATTTTATTAATCTTCAAAATACGGCCTTCCATGAAAGTACCATAACTCTCAAAGCGTTCCGTTAGAGGAAAACTTTGGGAGCTCATACCTGCATATATAAACTTGGAGTTCCCTGCTCACTTCTGTCTGTATGTACGGGCTAATCTTAAGAACTACTGTAGAAATTTTCATCCTGTTTTGAATAATAGACTGATTCACAAGGAAGGAACATGTGTGTATTTACAGAAATTTCGTGGGAACTGCGAGAACTGTGATGCATTAAAGTTTGCCGCCGTTACGAAAGCGGTGGCAGTGCCAACCGCCGGAACTCCAGGTAGCAGCGAACCTTGAACAAAATCCGATGCAGACCCGTTGGTCCAACACGTGCCTCAAAACCAATAGTTTGCGTGATCGAACCCCTGTCGGACCACGGATTTTTCCTGTCTTTTAACCTGGCACTCACGTCTTAAAGATATCGACAATAGACAATGACGAAACAACATGCAGGGAAGAATGCATAGGACAAGGTTGATTTTAGTCCTAAAAGAGTGTAGAAGTAGCGTTGAAAATAATAAGTTATTAACGTCCTTGTTTCCGGCAGGTGGTGTCGGTGGAGCCGAACTCGCTGTGGCTGTGGCACAGATCGGAGTGGCGGTCTGCGGCTTACGAGGCGGACATCTCGCTGTTCTTCTCTCCCAGGCCCAACAACACCTGCCACGTCTTGGTGAGTAACGCCACGCCACACCATACGGTACCATCCATGCACTGCCCGGTGTACGAGCCAGCGTGCGGCTGAGTCTGTGAGCAGATGGCAGTCTACAGCTAGCAAAGGTTTCTCCTTATTTAAACAAACATCAAAAAATGGTTCAAATGTCTCTGAGCACTATGGGACTCAACTGCTGCGGTCATCAGTCCCCTAGAACTTAGAACTACTTAAACCTAACTAACCTAAGGACATCACACACATCCATGCCCGGGGCAGGATTCGAACCTGCGACCGTAGCAGTCGCACGGTTCCGGACTGCGCGCCTAGAACCGCGAGACCACCGCGGCCGGCAAAACAAACATCCAAACAAAAGTTTTGCATCACCCTGGTTCCCAGAACTCCTGAACATAGACGTTGACTGTGGATATTGTAGCACAGACACTCCCTTTGACTGTTCAGAGATGTCACTAAACTCGCCCAAAGATGTAAACAACCGTGCATGAGCAGCGCCTGTTAAACGGAGGGGGTCCGACAACCGATCAGTTCCAGTCATTCCACCGGGAAGGAGGTACGCGGCTGGTGTCTGTATTTCAACCATGCCTAGACGGTCAATACCGCGGTTGATAGCGTCCGCATTGTTACTTTGTGCCACGAAGAGCTCTGGACAAGGGAAGTGTCCAGGCGTTTCAGAGTGAACCAAAGCGATGTTGTTCTGACATGGAGGAGATACAGAGAGACAGGAACTGTCGATGGAATTCCCCGCTCAGGCTGCCCAAGGGCTGCTACCGCAGTGGATAGCCGCTACGTACGGATTGTGGCTCGGAGGAACCCTGACAGCAACGCCACCATGTTGAATAATGCTTTTCATGCAGCCACAGGACGTCATATTACTACTCAAACTGTGCGCAATAGGGTGCATGATGAGCAACTTAACTCCTGACATCCATGACGAGGTTCATCTTCGCATCCACGACACCATGCAGCGCGGTACAGATGGGCCCAACAACATGCGGAGTGGACCGCTCAGGATTGGCATCGCGTTTTCACCAATGAGTGTCGCATATGCCTTCAACCAGACAACAGTCGGAGACGTGTTTGGAGGCAAGCCGGTCAGAATGAACGCCTTAGACACACTGTCCAGCGAGTGCAGCAAGGTGGAGGTTCTCTGCTGTTTTGGGGTGGCATTACGTGGGGCCGACGTACAGCGCTGGTGGTCATGGGAGGCGCCGTAACGGCTGTACGATGCGTGAATGCCGTCCTCCGACCGACAGTGCAACCGTATCGGCAGCATATTGGCGAGGCATTCGTCTTCTTGGACGACAATTCGCGTCCCCATCGTGCACATCTTGTGAATGATTTCCTTCAGGATAACTAAAATGGTTCAAATGGCTCTGAGCACTATGGGACTCAACTGCTGTGGTCATTAGTCCCCTAGAACTTAGAACTACTTAAACCTAACTAACCTAAGGACATCACACACATCCATGCCCGAGGCAGGATTCGAACCTGCGACCGTAACAGTGGCACGGTTCCGGACTGCGCGCCTAGAACCGCGAGACCACCGCGGCCGGCTTCAGGATAACAAAATCGCTCGACTAGAGTGGCCAGCATATTTTCCAGACATGAACCCTATCGAACATGCCTGGGGTAGATTGACAAGGGCTGTTTACGGGTGATGTGACCCACAAACCGCTCTGAGGGATCTACGCCGATTCGCCGTTGAGAAGTGGGACAATCTGGATCAACAGTGCCTTGATGAACTTGTGGTTAGTATGCCACGACGAATACAGGCATGCATCAATTCAAGAGGATGTAGAGGTAACGGTGTGTACAGCAATCTGGACCACCGCCTCTGAAGCCCTCGCTGTATGGTCGTACAACATGCAATGTGTGGTTTTCATGAGCAATTAAAAGGGCGGTAATGATGTTTATATTGATCTTTATTCCAATTTTCTTTACAGGTTCCGGAACTCTCGGAACCGAGATGATGCAAAACTTTTTCTGATATGTGCTTTACCAGTTACTGTGACATAAAAAGAAACGATTACAAGTATTACAGAAGACTGCCCAATATAAGATTGTTTGGTCGAATAAGAAGCTAAGATGACCTGCAACAAGAGAAAAAAGTCAAAGGACATAGAGGGAATCGAAGTGATATAATGCTAGGTCTGTTTCTAGAAACTGAAGTTGATGGGTTGGTAAGAAGGAACGTAGGCTTTAACAGCATGTCAACGTGTATGACGTTTGCTGACAGAGCACGAACTGTAAATGGGAAAGGAAATAGACCATGTACTTCTGAAAGAAACACCCAAGCATTTGCCTTCAGCTGTTTAGGGAGTGCACGGAAAAGTCTAATCACGAAAGTCCTAAATCGGTATGGCTGGACGGTGATGCGAATCCATTGTCTTAACCACCGTGTTGACTCGGTAGCATGTGCATTGCTTGACAAAAGCCGTGTAGCATCCACGATGGGACGAATAAATGTAATGAAACGCCGGCCGGGGTGGCCGAGCGGTTCTAGGAGCTACAGTCTGGAACCGCGCGACCGCTACGGTCGCAGGTTCGAATCCAGCCTCGGGCATAGACGTGTGTGATGTCCATAGGTTAGTTACGTTTACGTAGTTCTGAGTTCTAGGGGACTGATGGCGTCAGAAGTCCCATAGTGCTCAAAGTCATTTGAACCATTTTTTATAATGAAACTTCACGGGTTGAGGGGGCATTTGATGTTATTTCAGTGACAAATCGAGTCCAATTTACAAAGAACTTGGCAGTAAAAGGCTACAGATCCCTCTGTCCTGGATCCAGGCACTGATTCGTTTGCGAAAGGCATCAAGAAGCCGTTGTATCCTGTCCGGGGGAAAGGTGGACCACAATTGCACGACTGTTGTGACTGGTCCTCGATATCTCGGATACTGGTACTGGGTCAGAGTCAACGTCCGAGGTTGTCCTTCACACGTTCCATTGGAAGCGGATCTGGGGATCTTGCTCACCACGTAAGTACCACAATATTACGTCGGCAGTTTACATGCACATGTGCTATGTGTAGTGAGCTTTTTTCTAAGGAAAAATGACAACACGATACTGCTGCATGAGAGGTGACACAGGAGGACGCAGGGATGTCAGTGATTATTCTTTGTGCCGTCAACATTCCCTCAAGTGCTAGCAGCCGTGACCTGAAGTTCAAATGGTTCAAATGGCTCTGAGCACTATGGGACTTAACTTCTGAGGTCATCAATCCCCTAGAACTTAGAACTACTTAAACCGAACTAACCTATGGACATCACATACACCCATGCCCGAGGCAGGATTCGAACCTGCTACCGTAGTGACCTGAAGTCATATCCGATGTCAACCATACACCATGGAACCAGGAGTAACACCGCTGCCACTCCAAAGCTTTGAAAGAATTGGTCCTCTCCTCTGCCTCGCCATACGATTGTCACCCATAGTAGTGGACCGAGATTTATCGCTGAACACAGTGCAGCGCCATTCATCAGCAGAACACGTCTTCCACTCACGGTAACACTCCAAACTTAACCCTTTGTGTTGTGGTAACGGAAGCCTACACATGCGACTGTCATTCCTTTTTGGAACTACTGCTACTCTCCGAAGAGTGGCGCAAGATGACACAGAATGTTGCAAGGAGTCTTATTGCTTGATCTAGGATGGCAGACGCAGATGTTTGGAGTTATAAGGTGCTTGGCGCTTGGTGATTCTTCCTATCGGTGGTCAGACGTGGTCGACTGAAACTTTGACGACGAGCATGCTTCCCCTCACGTCGCCATGCAGTCCAGTATCTAGTCGCTGTCATATCTGAACGACCCACAAAAGTATGGATATTTTACGACTGGAGAATCCGGCCAAATGGAGGCCCCTGCAAACTCTGTCATTAGCTGATAACGCTTCCTCGCACGTTACCGACATCTCCATGTCCTCCGCAGTGTTCACTCGTCATATGACGCTGCTCACGCCCCTTACGTACCCTAACAGGCCTGATAACATGTCTAAACACGGCCGATACCAATGCACTTGACGGCCGTGTTACTTGTCAGAGGGAATTACAAATCATTTACATACATACAGATTGTGTGCGCGTGTACCAAGCTACTCGGACATGCGATCGTGTCTTCTGGGTGTTTCACCTTTTTGTCAGGCAGTGTGTGTGTATATGTCAGATTGTCGGAGACGAAGAACGCAGCAGTTGCGGTCAACTGAAGAGGATAGCTGGAAAGCGCGTTCGAGTTTACTGCTCCAGCAATTATATGTAAGCATGGCAGACGCAGACTGTACCTTCCGCATCTGCCTACCTTCCCCAACTCGCATTCTATACCAACTCATCCACTTTCCGCTCTCCAGGTCAGTTTTTTATGGATTGTCGCATCTCCCCTGGGCACCACAGTCACCAGATCTCAATATTACTGAGACTTCTGTTCTACTTAGGAGAGACGGGCGTGTGATCGCAATCCATCATTGTTACCTGAACTTACCACTATTTTGCAGGAAGAATGATATAAGCTTTTCTTGAAGACCATACATGACCTGTATTTATCCATTCCGAGACGACTGGAAGTTATTTTGAATGCCAGTAGATTTCCTACAACGTAGTAGGCATGATAATGTGTTGTACTTTTGGTTTTTCCAGATTTTTGTCGGCTCCCCTGTATGTTTGTTATGCTCTGCTACTGTGCATTGTACAGGTAGATATAGTAAAGGATCCAAGGTCGAGGAGAGGAGATTCGTGGTAGTGATAAACATTTTTGTACAAGCGTTTATTTGTTTACATACATCTATTTCCAAATTTCGCAGCTAACTTTTCGGAGCGTAAAGTAGCGTGTAAAATACAACGTCTCGAAAATGCCAAATAATTCTGTAAATTACAAGCTACGTTTAACGTGACATACTTTTTACTTGCTTGTGTGAGAGCCTGCCTGTGTAACCTGTTTGGTAACGTCGCAGTCAAGTAAAGGCGTACATTTCCAGGTGACAGTATGTGCTGTCAAGAACAAACGCGATACGAGTCGTGAGTCCATAGACAGAACCGACAAAACAGAGCAAGCTGAGTAAAGGAAGACAGAGGGGAAAAACCAACCACTAAGATAGAAAAAAAATTGTTGTAGTTGCATTAAATCACCGAAAAACTTTTATTTTTGTTAGTATCTGAAAATGACACGTTTCGCTTGACCTTATTTTCATTTGTTTTGTGAAAACAATCCAAATCACTCGAACACGTTAGAGAATATCGTAAAAATAAATATTCAAAATATCAGAAAATGTTAGTACTTCATTCTCAAAAATACTCTCGAATTCTCAGGCATACTTTTAAGTACTCTTAAATCCACTTAATCATTCAACAATAACCTAATTTGAAAGAAAGTATTCTGTCACTCGTTTATTTCTTTACGGAACACGAAGAACATTCCAAAAAATTCGAGAACGCCCTGAAATAGTCGGGAACATTCCAAAACATTCATAAACGATAGTGGAAAACGTTAGAGAAAACACTGGAAATTCCGTTTGTTCGCCGCCAATGAAATACACTCTGCAAAAATTTATAAGATCTATTTGGCAATGAATGGTATAATTCCACTCTATGACAGACTGCTCCTTTAAACGAAAGTACAGGATTTAATTGATGTGCACTGGCCATGGAAGTAGCTCCTAATGATGTCATTTCAAAGCAAGCATTGTAATGCTCTCGTATTTTGTAGAAAATTGTTTGATTCCGGAGATTCTCCAATCATGTTGTAATTCTGGTAGAGCCACTTTATCTGATGTCAACCAAAGTTTTTCACTCACGTAACACATTACTGGTGTTTCTCAGCACTTAGTCCCGAAGCGGAGAAAATCTCCGACCCAGCCGGGAATCGATCTGGGGTTCCTTTGGCTAGTAATCCGGCAGGCTGATCTCGCAGCTACCGGGGCGTCTGTGTGTCAGCTTGCTGCAGTGTCTCACTCTACACTGTTCTCTAATTTAATCTCGTTGTTCATCTGTTTTCTCTCAACCGATTCATTCTCTTAGGCTATGAAACTAAACACGCTTCTGGCTCCTCATCTATTTCATTTCTTCACGGTTCTGTTTTCTTCTTTTCAGTTCACCACTGGCAAGATCTACTCTTCTTTTACACAACAACATCCTGTTAATTGTTAATGTCGATTAGCGCAGTAAAATTCCACGGAATACACTGTTCGTTAACTCAAGCAATTCAGTTTCACTTAAATTCGTTTCACTTTGTGTCATTTTCAGTTTTTATTGATCCACTGTAATCAATTTCCTAACATATAGTGGCACACGTGTCTCGCCATTGCCTGCATACAAGGTGACAATTACTGAACTACATGAAAAAAAACATAAATTAATTACAAACTACGGCGTGCACATACTTTATTCAACATGTAAACGTCACTACGGCCTATTTGGATTTAGGTTATGACATGTTCGATATTCCTGCCATCATTGGCGAGTAGCGAAATTCTGCACGACCTGATGAATCATCAGAACATCGATGCTGTTGGTTATGGTGTTACTGATGTATACCTTGTCTTTAATACAGCCCCACAAAAAGGAATCGGATGTGTTCAGATCCGGAGAATCGAGGCCCACGCCAGTGGCCTCTGGGTACCCCAGAGCCAGAATGCGGTTCCCAAAGCGCTCCTCCAGGACATCAAGTACACTCCTGCTTCGTCGTGGTCAAGCTCCGTCTTGCATGAACCATATCTTGCCGAAATCAGGGTCGCTTTGGATAATGGGAGTGAAAGCATCTTCCAAAATCTTCACGTATTGTTCGGTCGCCACCGTGCCATCAAGGAATATCGCACCAATTATTCCGTGACGTGACATTGCACACCACACAGTCACCCGTTGAGGGCGAAGAGACTTCTCGACCGCAAAATGCGGATTCTCAATCCCCCAGATGTACACACTCGCCCGTTGAGGGTGAAGAGACTTCTAGACCTCAAAATGCGGATTCTCAATCCCCCAAATGCGCCGATTATGCTTATTGACGAATCTCTCCAAGTGAAAGTGGGATTCGTGGCTAAAGCAAACCATGCGCATGCGCGTTCTAATACCCATCATGCCCCGCGGCCAACCGTACAGTTCGAACGCCCTAACGCAAACCGTTCACAAGTGCTAAAGACGCGAAATTTAACCGACAGGAAGAAGATGCTGTGATATGCAAATGATTAGCTTTTCAGAGCATTCACACAAGGTTGGCGCCGGTGGCGGCACCTACAACGTGCTGAGACGAGGAAAGTTTCCAACCGATTTCTCATACACAAACAGCAGTTGACTGGCGTTGCCTGGTGAAACGTTGTTGTGATGCCTCAAGTAAGGAGGAGAAACGCGTACCTTCACTTTTCCGACTTTGATAAAGGTAGGATTGTAGCCAATCGCAATTGCGGTTTATCGTATCACGACATACCTGTTCGCGTTGGTTGAGATCCAATGACTGTTAGCAGAATATGGAATCGGTGGGTTCAGGAGGGTAATACGGAACGCCGTGCTGAATCCCATCGGCCTCGTATCACTAGCAGTCGAGGTGACAGCCATCTTATCCACATAGCTGTAACGGATCGTGCAGCCACGTCTAGATCCCTTAGTCAACAGATGAGGACGTTTGCAAGACAACAACCATCTGCACGAACAGTTCGGCGACGTTTGCAGCAGCATGGACTATCAGCTCGGAGACCATGGCTGCATTTACCATTGACGCTGCATCACAGACAGGAGCGCCTGCGATGGTGTACTCAACGGCGAACCTGGGCGCACAAATGGCAAAACCTCATTTTTTCAGATAAATTGAGGTTATTTTTACAGTATCATGATGGTGGCATCCGTGTTTGGCGACATCGCGGTGAACGCATATTGGAAGCGTGTCTTCGTCATCGCGATACTGGCGTATCACCCGGCGTGATGATATGGGGTGCCGTTGGTTACACGTCTCGGTCACCTCTTGTTCGCATTGACGGCACTTTGAACAGTGGACGTTACATTTCAGGTGTGTTATGACCCGTGGCTCTACCCTTCATTCGATCCCTGCGATACCCTACATTTGAGTAGGATAATGCAAGACCGCATGTTGCAGGCCCTGTACGGCCTTTCTGGATACAGAAAATGTTCGACTGCTGCCCTGGCCAGCACATTCTTCAGATCTCTCACCAATTGAAAACGTCTGGTCTATGGTGGCCGAGCAACTGGCTCGTCACGATACGCCAGTCACTACTCTTGATGAACTGTGGTATCGTGTTGAAGCTGCATGGGCAGCTGTACCTGTACACGGCATCCAAGCTCTGTTTGCTCGATGCCCAGGCGTATCAAGACCGTTATTACGGCCAGAGGTGGTTGTTCTGGGTACTGATTTCTCAGGATCTATGCACCCAAATTGCGTGAAAATGTAATGACATGTCAGTTCTGGTATAATATATTTGTCCCATGAGTACCCGTTTATCATCTGCATTCCTTCTTGGAGTAGCTGTTTTAATGGGCAGTAGTGTAGTTTGATAATTGTGGGGCTGTACGTGGTGAAGGGCCGAGAAGCACTTGAGTGGTGGCTGTGTGTTGCAGGCGCAGTGCCGGTCTCGCGCCTGGTTGTGGCCGCTGGACGGCGGCGCCAGCTTCTGCGCGCTGACGCGCCTCGCGGCAGACTCCAGCTTCCTGGGCCCGCTGGCCACGCAGGCCACCGACGACCCCGTCTGCACGCAGTTCTCCTCGGCCGCCTGCCCGCGGCTCGCCGTCCCAGCGGTACGTCGCCAGCCACTTGTAAGGCGTTTTTCTCTTAACTTACAACATAATAAGTGATAGCAAACTTAATTTCGGCAGGTAAAAGCACACTTACTGCGGAGTTGTGAACATATTTTTGCTATCATGTAGCTGATGAATTTAAGTCAGCTTTAGACATATCAAAGTGTACAAATTTCAGTTTTGGGGGATTAGATGCAACATGTTGCGCATAATTGGGACTGCCGAAATGTGCATTTAAGTGAATTGACAACTCAAAAAAATGTTCAAATGTGTGTGAAATCTTATGTGACTTACCTCCTAAGGTCATCAGTCCCTAAGCTCACATACTACTTAACCTAAATTATCCTAGGGACGAACACACACACCCACGCCAAAGGGAGGACTCGAACTTCCGCCGGGGCCAGCCGCACTAAACAACTCAATTCGCCCTCTAAACGAGCTGCACACGAATCGTAAAGTTGCTTGTTTCAGGGAGTAACTAGCCTTCTCCATGCATATTTTGGAGGCAACTGGGGTTATTCGTTCGAGACGTAAACTCGGTTCCTTATATATATAAAAAAATGCAGTGTCATTCCATGATGAGGTTAAAAACTTTCGGGGATAATGGACAAGGTTAAATTTATCAGTTTAAGGTACGGGTACCTGATCTATATTATCGACATAAGGGGCAATCTGAGCAGCCGTCGTAGATTGTTTACAGATTATGCTGTCATTTACCGTCTTGCCAAGTCATCATATGACCAAAACGAATTGCAAAATGATTTAGATAAGATATCTGTATGGTGCGAAAAGTGGCAATTCACACTGAATAAGGAAAAGTGTGAAGTTATTCACATGAGCACTAAAAGAAATCAGCTACATTTCGATTACGCGATAAGTGACACAGATCTGTAGGCTATAAATTCAACTAAATATTTAGGGATTACAATTACAAATAACCTAAATTGGAACGATCACATAGATGATATTGTGGGTAGAGCAAACCAAAGACTGTGATTCATAGGCAGAACACTTACACTCCTGGAAATGGAAAAAAGAACACATTGACACCGATGTGTCAGACCCACCATACTTGCTCCGGACACTGCGAGAGGGCTGCACAAGCAATGATCACACGCACGGCACAGCGGACACACCAGAAACCGCGGTGTTGGCCGTCGAATGGCGCTAGCTGCGCAGCATTTGTGCACCGCCGCCGTCAGTGTCAGCCAGTTTTCCGTGGCATACGGAGCTCCATCGCAGTCTTTAACACTGGTAGCACGCCGCGACAGCGTGGACGTGAACCGTATGTGCAGTTGACGGACATTGAGCGAGGGCGTATAGTGGGCATGCGGGAGGCTGGGTGGACGTACCGCCGAATTGCTCAACACGTGGGGCGTGAGGTCTCCACAGTACATCGATGTTGTCGCCAGTGGTCGGCGGAAGGTGCACGTGCCCGTCGACCTGGGACCGGACCGCAGCGACGCACGGATGCACGCCAAGACCGTAGGATCCTACGCAGTGCCGCAGGGGACCGCACCGCCACTTCCCAGCAAATTAGGGACACTGTTGCTCCTGGGGTATCGGCGAGGACCATTCGCAACCGTCTCCATGAAGCTGGGCTACGGTCCCGCACACCGTTGGCCGTCTTCCGCTCACGCCCCAACATCGTGCAGCCCGCCTCCAGTGGTGTCGCGACAGGCGTGAATGGAGGGACGAATGGAGACGTGTCGTCTTCAGCGATGAGAGTCGCTTCTGCCTTGGTGCCAATGATGGTCGTATGCGTGTTTGGCGCCGTGCAGGTGAGCGCCACAATCAGGACTGCATACGACCGAGGCACACAGGGCTAACACCCCGCAACATGGTGTGAGGAGCGATCTCCTACACTGGCCGTACACCTCTGGTGATCGTCGAGGGGACACTGAATAGTGCACGGTACATCCACACCGTCATCGAACCCATCGTTCTACCATTCCTAGACCGGCAAGGGAACTTGCTGTTCCAACAGAACAATGCACGTCCGCATGTATCCCGTGCCACCCAACGTGCTCTAGAAGGTGTAAGTCAAATACCCTGGCCAGCAAGATCTCCGGATCTCTCCCCCATTGAGCATGTTTGGGACTGGATGAAGCGTCGTCTCAAGCGGTCTGCACGTCCAGCACGAACGCTGGTCCAACTGAGGCGCCAGGTGGAAATGGCATAGCAAGCTGTTCCACAGGACTACATCCAGCATCTCTACGATCGTCTCCATGGGAGAATAGCAGCCTGCATTGCTGCGAAAGGTGGATATACACTGTACTAGTGCCGACATTGTGCATGCTCTGTTGCCTGTGTCTATGTGCCTGTGGTTCTGTCAGTGTGATCATGTGATGTATCTGACCCCAGGAATGTGTCAATAAAGTTTCCCCTTCCTGGGACAATGAATTCACGGTGTTCTTATTTCAATTTCCAGGAGTGTAGAAGGTGTAACAGGTCTATTAAAGAGACTGCTTACACCACGCTTGTCCGCCCTATTTTGGAGTAGTGCTGTGCGTTGTGGGATCCGTATCAGGTGGGACTGAAGGGCAACTCGTATTGTTTTTCGCGTAATAGGGGAGATAGTGTCACAGACATGATACGTGAATTGGAGTGACAATCATTAAAACAAAGGCGTTTTTCTTTGCGACGGGATCTTATCGTGAAATTTCAATCACCAGCTTCCTCCTGCGATTGCGAAAACATTCTGTTGGCACCCACCTACATAGGGAAAAATGATCATCACGATAGAATAAGAGAAATCAGGGCTCGCACACAAAAATCTAAGTGCTCGATTCTCCCGCGTGCCGTTCGAGAGTGGAACGGTAGAGAGACAGCTTGAAGGTGGTTCATTATACCCTCTTCCAGGCACTTTACTGTGAATAGCAGAGTAATCACGTAGATGTAGATGTAGATGTCCGGGAACAGCTCAGTCGAAAGTTATAAGTGAAAATCTTTCGGATACCCCTGACAGTGGAATACATGCACCTGTACTGTTGTTGCTAAGACTGTAGAGCAGGCAGCTGTCAGAAGTGGTAATATGGACCAAAACAAGAAGAAATGTCTAGTAAACATGGGCTCTAAAACACATAACTTAAGGCCTATGAGCACTTGTTCTATAAAGGAGATTTGTTTCACAGTAGCGAAGATGAACAAGTTCTCATAGCTCCTCAAGTGCGTTTCACAGCTCTTCTTTAGCAGACTTTCTTTCTTGTCTTGGTCCATACTACCACCTCTGAAAGTTGCCTACCCTATAGCCTTAGCAACAACAGTTCTGGTATATGTATACCACTGTCAGAGGCATCACAAAGATTTTCGCTAATAACTTTCGACTCGATTCTTTGCAGAACAAAGTCTCTTATTTCAAGCTGATACATTTACTCTTCTCCATCACCCCTTAATGCTTGTAAGATCATCGCCGAATCACCGTGCGTTCCTTTCCTGTTCCACTCGCAAATCGAGTGAGGGAAAAACGACTATCGATATGCCTCCGTATGAGACCTAATTACTCCTATCTTATCTTCATGGTCCTTACGCGCATTGTATGTTGGCGGCAGTAGAAACGTTTACCAGTCACATTCAGACGCCGTGTTCGCTAAAATTTCCCAACAATCCCTCCAGGGATTCCCGTTTGAGTTCCGGAAGCATCTCCGTAACACTTACGTGCTGTTCTAACCTGCCATTAACAAATATAGCAGCCCGCCTCTGAATTGCTTCGATGTCTTCTTCAATTCGATCTGGTATGGCTCCAAAACACCGGAACAGTACTCAACAATAGGTCGTACTAGTGTCCTATATGCTGCTTCTTTGCAGGTAAACCACTTTTTTCTAAAATTCTCCCAATAAAGCGAAGTCGACAGTTCGTCTTCCCTACCAAAGTCCTCATATGCCCATTCCATTTCATATCACTTTGCAGGGGTGGCGCCCAGATCTTGACTGTTTCAAGTAGGACTCTAGTCATACTGTATCCGAACATTACGGATTTGTTCTTACTTTTCATCTGGGTTAACTTGCATTTTTCCACATTTAGAACTAGCTGTTATTCATCACACCAACTAGAAATTTTGTCTAAGGCGCCTTACATCTTCCTATAGCCACTCAACCTCGATACCTTACCGTACACCATAGCATCACCAGCAAATAACCGGAACTTGCTGCTTGCCCTGTCCGCCAAATCGTTAAAGTATATAGAGAACAACAGCGGTCATATCACACTTGCCTGGGTCACTCCTGACGATACCTTTGTCTCTGATGAACACTCGCCCTCGAAGAGAACATTCTGGGTTCTACTATTTAAGAAGTCTTCGAGCCACTCACATATCTGTAAACTTATTCCATACGCTCGTACCTTCGTTAACAGCCTGCAATAGGGCAACGTGTCAAATGCTTTCTGGAAATCTAGAAATATGGAACCTGCCTGTTGCCCTTCATCCATAGTTCCCAGCATATCATGTGAGACAAGGGCCATATCAGTTTCGCACGAGCAATGCTTTCTAAAACCATGCTTACTCGTGGACATAAGCTTCTTAGTCTCAATAAAGTTTATTATAATCGAACTGAGAATATGTTAAGATCAAATGGTTCAAATGGCTCTGAGCACTATGTGACTTAACATCTATGGTCATCAGTCCCCTAGGACTTAGAACTACTTAAACTTCACTAGCCTAAGGACAACACCCAGCCATCACGAGGCAGAGAAAATCCCTGACCACGCCGGGAATCGATCCCGGGAACCTGGGCGCGGGAAGCGAGAACGCTACCGCACAACCACGAGATGCGGACTATGTTAAGAATTCTGCAGCTAACAGGACGTAGGGATATTGGTCTGTAGTTTTTCAGGTCCGTTACTTTACCTTTCTACGGCATTCTAACCATCTTGCAGGAAACAGCTTGTTCAGTTACTGGTTCAAATGGCTCTGAGCACTATGGGACCTAACATCGGAGGTTATCAGTCCCCAAGAACTTAGTACTACTTAAACCTAACTAACCTAAGTACATCACACACATCCATGCCCGAGGCAGGATTCGAATCTGCGACCGTAGCAGTCGCGCGGTTCCGGAATGAAGCGCCCAGAATCGCTCTGTCACCGCGTCCGGCTGTTCAGTTACTGTTCACGAGCAGAATGAGCTGAGTCAACATCGTGCTGCATCTGCTGACATTTGCAAGGAGAGTACAGATACATTCGACAGTAAAAGTTTCATGCATCTCACTTCTCAGAGGACATAGGAAGCAACGTGGATCGGTGATTTCATCCTGAAGAATTCCACATCACATATTACTGGACCACCTCGTTTGTCGAGCGACGTGAAGTTTCAGTGGGCCAGTAACGCTTATTACGACTGTTCATTGTGCCATATTGTGTAAAGTCGATTCACCAGAGAACGCAACACTTTGTAACCCGTCCAGAGTGAAATTATTAACCGCTCTTCGCAGAACGTAATTTTCCAGTTGAATTCCAATTCTCTCGAGTGTTGGTGATAGGTCGTAGATGTGAAGCTCATCACCGTACACTATTTGCCACACCACACACCGATATCAGGCTGACAACAGTGAATTCGGCAATTTATTGTAAGCAGACATGCGGATCGTGGTATATTCCATCTAAAATGCTTCAATAACTTCACTATTTTGTGGTCTTCGTCTGTTGCTGCCGCACCTTGTCAAACTACTTGTTTGTCGAAACCGTCGTTCAGCACGTAAGAACGTAATCGCTAATGTAGCTTTTTGACCAGTATATCTCCTGGCATAAGCAATGGCTGCTTGATTGGTGGCGTGTCGGCATTCGATAAGGGTCAGCAGTCAGCAACGTGTCAACGCACACGTCAGATGTGTACGACATATTTATTCCTGGTCAATATCCGTGGCACAGCGAACCTATTGTGTTAAACCGAGCGTGACTTCAAACTGCGCATCGAGGAAGCTTCACACCAACTACTTCACATCTCGTCTGAAGGTCGTTTCGAAGGTGCGCATGCATGAAAACGGACACTCGTTTGAGGACCTCACTTAAATGGACATTTTGACTCCAGAACACCAATCTTAATACATCCCCAAAAACTGATCGTTTCCAGCTACCTTACTAAAATTAATAGAAATTTGATGTAAACTGATTTATACTTAGCACAAATACAGTAGCTACATGATAGAAAATTTTTTTTTCATTTAAAATATTATAGCTCGTTGCTGTGAATGTCTGGAAAATAACAAAATAAACACTATTCTTAACTACGGAGAAACAGTAACTTTTTTTGCATTTACCTTTCTAAATAAATATTCCTTTCACTAATTACTTTGTAAGTTACAGACAAAAAACGTCGTCTGAAACTCCCTGTGGATATTAGATAGTCGAAAGAGATAAAAGACTGCTGCAGAAAACTTCCGATTATTCAGGTGTGAATTATATGGCTCAGAATCTATGCATGAGGTAGTGGGGCGATTTTGAAAGAAATAAAAAGAAAGGAAACCAGAAGGATTTTGTTATAATTAGATCGAGTATTTTCGTTCAGAACACTAATCTGTAGTTGTGAAAAATTAGATGATGGAGATGGTTAAACACTGATACCTTCCAATAAGGATTCGAGAAATGTGTGCTCGGTAGAGTAAGAGAGTGAACACAAGGTTGTCGAGAAACCATTTAGCAGTTGCACCGAAGCAGTGAAACGTGTTCATCTGTTACTGGAGTATAAAAGAGAAAACTGGTTTGATTATACCGATGTTTTGACTCTCCAAAAAATGAGAACTGTGGTCGGAAAAAAGTGAATATATAACAGAATCGAAACGAAAATTGCATGACTGTTTCCCAAAAGCAACCTGACACCAACTGATGACAAATACAGTGAGTTGTAGCTGTAGTTTTGTAAATACGTTGTCAGTCCACCGAGTAACGGGAAACTAATGCGGTGGGTTTTCAAATGTGACATGCAGTATGCTATGTAAATACAACAAATAGCATTTTCCGGTAAAAAATGTGTATTTTGGCTTTTCTGTCTTTTTCGATTTTTCGTGCAATCTCGGGCCCACGTTAGATAGGATAATCGGGAATTTTTTTTGTCAAGTATCAGTTTTGCTACAATTTTGCAGCCTTGATACGTAAGAACAGTTTATAGCGGTTTGACGGTACTTAATAGTTAATATACTTTGTAGTACTTGCTTCTCTTTCATAATGCACTTCTTGCTTCGTTGCAGAATGCAGAATGTACTCGTTCACGATTGTATCTATAGAACACCTGTTTATGAACACGCAGACCTGAGACTACCACAGTGGAAAATAATATTCATTGCAATTCCATCGCCTTTGCCACAGGACGAATTGCCAGTGCGTCCGGATGATGTATTAGCCTGCTTACTGATCCCTGGTGAGACCTCAATATCTGTAGGGCTCATGCTGTGTCACCTGACAGATTTGCAGTCCTACCTCCTCTGTGTGTCGACGCTGCCCAGTGCTTATTCTTCTGGACTTAATAGGCACGGTGGACAAGATAGATGACACGACGACGGAAGAAATTTAGCATTTTATGTAAACACTAATTTATCTGATACGACCATTCTTCCCCGGAATAGGCAGCATTCCCTTCAAATGGCTCTGAGCACTATGGGACTTAACATCTTAGGTCATTAGTCCCCTAGAACTTAGAACTACTTAAACCTACCTAACCTAAAGACATCACACACATCCATGCCCGAGGCAGGATTCGAACCTGCGACAGTATCAGTCCCACGGTTCCGGACTGCAGCGCCTAGAACCGCGGCCGGCAGCATTCCCTCAAAAATATAAATATACTTGGGAGAGACGGCTGTGAGAAGACTATTCTACTTTGCATGTAAAATGTATCGGACAGGCGAAAAACCCTTAGATTTCAACAAGCATGTGAGTGATGGAAAAGACGCGCCATGGTTGAACAACCTCGTCAGAAAGCTGATACCAAAGCAAAGAGAGTTTCAATGCAAATTTAATCGTAGCCAAAGCCTCACAGTAGATCCCGGCAACTTGATAGATGCTGCCTGCCTTGCGTTCCGGCAGCCGTTCGATAGAGTTCCGCACAGCCACCTAATGAACAAAATTAGAAGGTACGAAACATCAGATCAATTGCGCAACAGGGTCGAAAACTTTCTAGCAAGCAGAACGTCATTCTGAACGGAGAGAAATCTTTAGTAACTTCGAACATGTCCGCCAGGAAGTGTTACAGCACCGTTACTTTTCAAAATATATATAAATGACCTATTAGATATAGTCAGAAGTTCCATTAAGCTTTTCGCGGGTGACGCTGTTGTACGCAGAGAAGTGGCAAGGCTAGAAAATTGTGGCGAAATGCAGAATGATCTGCTGAGTATCGACGCTTGTTGATGGGAGTGTCAACTGAATATCGACATAAAAAATTGTACCTTATCGTGACTACATTGGGAGAAAGACCCTTTATTGTACAATTACACAACTGGAAATCGGTCACTGGAAGCAGTTACTTTCATACTATATCTAGTGGTGTGCGTACAGAGAGATCTGAAGTGTAACGACCACACAAAATTAATCGCGGGTAAGGCAGATGTCGGACTGAGATTCGTTAGAATAATCCTCAGAAAGTTTCCGTTAGCAAAAGAAATAGCTTGTAAAACTGTTATTCCACCAATACTTGAATATTGCTCGTCAGTCTGGGATACATACAAGATAGGATTGGTATTTATTTACCTGCTATTTTCTTTTAACCTGTTTTCTATATAAAACAACAGATTGAATGTTGCACTTGAAATGGCATGAATATAGCGTATAATATTTTCAACATAATTTATAATATTTTTAACATAATTTAAAATGTGTTGCTAGTAGCCAAGTCTTACGCTGCTTAAGAGGGGAAAAATCGCCGTAGAATATAAAAAGAATAATAATAATAACAATAATAATAATAACTAAAAAAGTTGTACATACTTCCATTTGGTCATGCGGCTCACAGACATCTATTCACCTGGAATCCAAAAAGACACATGTTACTGTTTCGTTACACTATGCAGCATTCGTAAACCACAAATTTTGTAATTCGTAATTGTGGGTCACAATACTATACAACACTACACCACCCGGTACCACATTAGACAACACTTGGTATCAGAACCAAGCTGAATTTCTCATTTACCAGGATGGTGAGTCCCCGGGCTGAGGTGCAACTCAGGACTCATAGGGGATGCACTGCTGTTCCACCCAAGCTGTAGACATTGGGAGATGGCTGTCAGGGTCTAGGAAATCCTTCCTGATCCTCCCTGAGGCTCGCCTCTTCACTGCTTGCAGAAGGATGTTGTAGTGGGTTTGCTGTTGTGGTGCGTCTCGTTATCATGATGCATGGCCTCTTCTTGGAATTCTCTTAGCCATGTACGCTTGCGATTCGTAAGCTGATATTTTAGCTGTCAGCGAGTGCAGCTTATACCACAGTTCCTCGTTCTTTATTATGTTAGAAACTGTTCCATTTCCAAATAACTTCCTGTTCTGGTCTATCACATTGCCTAAAGCCACATTCCCACACGATGTGATCCGGCGTGCTGATTGCTTTTTATTTACAAGTGTGTGTGTGTGTGTGTGTGTGTGTGTGTGTGTGTGTGTGTGTGGTGCGCTGTCGTATTTTTTGTAAGTATCTGGGACCATGTCCCGACACGTAGTATGTAGCTCCTTTGATCAGAAGGAAGTATGACATTCTGAATTTTTCTTTTATGTAGGTACAAACTGGTAAGTTCTCCTCCATGTTTCTTCCTTGTCACAGATTTCTCGCCATTCTCTGAAATGCACTCTCTTATTTGTTTATTCGATACGGTTCTTATGTCTAGTACCTTCCTAACCCTATCGTATTAGCCCTTTACGAGCTAGTATTGTACATCTCTCTTTCTTACGGCTAGGGCCAGTTGTAGGAAACTAGGAAGCCTAATACATTCATCAGCGTCTCAGTCAGCGTTGTTCTATACGCGCCTGCCAGGCGCTGGAGTACTCTCCTGTGTACCTGCCGTAGAGCCTGTGCTGTCCTTACCTTTCTGGCTCTAAGAGCCCAAAGGTCGATTCGTAGTCCATAATAGTGAATAATATTGCGTTGTGGTACGTTCTTATTGCCCTTAGTGGCAGCTGAAAAATTTATTTGGCCAATTTTTGCAATTTTATTTCGGATTTTAATCTCTCTCGGTCAGACGATTTCTACATCTGCATGGAAGTTTTGCTTTTCGTCGATATTAACTCCAAGGTAACTATAAATTTATTCTATTTTCACAGGTTGATCGTTTAGTGTGATGTGGTATTTCTCGTTCTTGATTATGTTCCATTTAGTAACATATACACCGTTTTGTGTGCTGTTATCGTATGTTTTCTACGCACCAGTTACTTAGTCGTTCAAGAACTATATTCTCCTCTAATCTTGCCCTTAAGTCAATAGAGGCTGTAATTAGCAGATCGTCTGCACAGGCGATGCAACCTCTAGTGTTTGTTGCACTCCGAAGACGGTTCGGTAATGACTCCATGCCAACATCCCAGAACTCTGGACCACAAACAGAGCCCTGTGGGCAGCCTCCGATGATGTCTTTCACAAATTTCTTTTAGGGAAATTCTAATTGCACCTGTCTGTCTGTGCAAAAATTTGCAAACTGTTATAGAAAAACTTGGACAGTCCATTTGTTTCGTCTTTTCAACAGGGCAAGTCACCACAAAGTATCAAACGCCCCAGCAGTATCAATCATTGTGCCTATAACATACTTGTCGTCTGAGGTATTCACAATATTTATTGCGTGATTCATCGCATCCTCGGTGGATTAACCTTTCCTGAAAAGCGTATTGCATGGGGATCAAGCCTACTAACTGTCAGTGGTCCCTCAGGCGGCGGCACGGAAGCTTTTTCAGTACTTTGGTTAGAACATTTACCGAACAAATCGGCCCCTAAGATTTTGCTTCTCTCGGGTCTTTGTCTTCCCATTTTACAAAAATATAACGACATTCGAGATTTTCCATATTCAGTGCACCCGATCCCACAAAAGACATTCGATCAATAACAGTTATATAGGATACAGTTTGGTCCACTTACTGATGCAACACTTCTGCTAGTATTCTATCACGTCGCAGTACTGTCTTCTTCTTTAACTTCATTATTCTCAGCCTCACTTCCTCTGGGACAAATGGAAACACAACACTGTTATTCACGTGGCGCTCTGGTAATCCAGAGCGAAGATGCTGATACTTGCGTCTTCCATCGTTTTATCGTCCGGCAATAAAGTTCTGAGTAGGTACTGCACTGATGTTTCGCAGTCTGTCGTCATCGTGCCGTCGGATCGTCTCAGGATTCATAGTATAATGGGTGATAGAAACCTGTTTGTTCCAACTTTGCATGGAAAACCGCAAACATCTGTTACCATTTCGTCGTTGTTGCGCCGGGTTGTAGGTTATCCCCAATGTTGTTCAATCTGTACTTTGAGCAAACTGTGAAGGAACGCAAGAAGAAATTTGAACAGGAATTAAAATTTAGCGAGTGAAAATAAAAACTTGAAGGTTTACTAATGAAATTGTAATACTGTCAGAGAAAGGAAGAAATTTGGATGAACAGTTGAACGGAATGAATAGTGTCTACTTGAAATGAGATTATAAGATAAATATCAACAAAAGTAAAACGAGGATAATGGAATGTAGCCGAATTAATCAGGGAATGCCGAGTGAATTTAGAAATAAAGCAGTCGATGAGTTTTGCTATTTTGGCAGCAAAGTAACTGATGGTGACGACCGAAGTAGAAAGTATATAAATGGAAACCGGCAATAGTAAGAAAAGCGTTGTGGAAAAGAGAAGCTCTATTAACATCGAAAGTAAATTTAAATGTTAGGAGGTGTTTTCTGTTTGTATTTGTATGGCGTGTAGTCTTGTACAAAAGACAAACATGGACGATTAATAGTTCACGCAAGAAAAGAGAAGATTTTTTTAAAAAATATGATGCTTCCAAAAGTTGAAGAAGGTAGATCGAATAACTAATGGGGTACTGGTTTAAATTGGGAGAAAAAAGAAATGTGTGACACAGCTGCACTAATAGAAGATATCGATTGGTAGGACACCTCCTGAAGCATCAAAGGATCGTCAGTTTGATAACGGAAATAAGTGTGTGGGGTCAAAATTGTAGGGGGAGGCAAAGGCTTGACTGTATTATGCAGGTTCGAACTGATGTAGGTTTTGGTAGTTATGAAGAGATGCAGAGTTTTTCTGGGCGTAGTCTAGCGTGGAGAGCCGTATCAAACCAGTATTCGGTTTTCAGATCAGAACCACAATAACATTATGTCCTAAGTTCTTACAATATACTCATTTGGCCTGTCGAATATGGTACACGATCGGGAATGATCACAATGGATTGTAAGCTGTAAATTTGGAAATTTGTGGTGAGTACTATGGGACCAAACTGCTGAGGTCATCGGTCCCTAGGCGTACACACTACTGAATCTAACTTAAACTGACTTACGCTAAGGACAACACACACACCCATGCCCACGGGAGGACTAGAACATCCGACGGGGGGAGCCGCGGGAACCGTGGCAAGGCGCCGTAGACCGCACGGCTACCACGCATGGCTGTAAACTGTCAACTACTATCATAACGGTTACTTAAAAGAAAGCTTCTACCACGATGCTTCTAAAGAAGAGAGTTATTACGCATACGTCAGCTCGTTCTCTCACTGAGTTCCTGCGATGAGGATTTAGCTGGAAGAGTCATCAGTAAAACCGTGAGAAACGTAACTTTTGGGCAGTGTGCTCCAGCCTGAACACTGATTTCACTTTCTTTTCTTCTAGCCACCCACCTAACGAGCAATTATGGAAACAATGACCAATGAGAACACCAGTCTGTAGCAGTGAAGTCAAAAACTGTGACAGCCTCCAACGGCGATTAGCAGCTGCTTGAGACGGCAACAGCACACTGCGCCGTTATGACAAGGGCGTACTCCATTGGTCGACCGATAGCTTCGTTCTCTCCTCCTGACGTGTGAGTCGGGTTTATACAGTCTTCTAGGACCTTCGTTGAGTTTACAATCCTTTCTACGCTGTATTTTCCTGCACTTAATAAAGCGTATGACAAGTGCTCCTAGTGGAAGCGATCCATTTACAGCCGACACAGAAACTGATTTTTCAAGATTATAAAGCAGAAACAAAAAGAGTAGGCAGGATCGTTTCTCGTCATACGGTGGCCTCCTTCTCCCAAAGATTGTCTTGCCAGAAACACTGCACAATATCTTTCTCTACAACTTGCATTCCCTAGGCCTGGGCCTCCAAAAAACACTCATTGAAGGTAAGCTCGCCATCTTGGCCCTTTCTTCGCTCTGATGGCCGTGCCAAAGTGAAAAATCAAAGTTGGTCAATTAATTCACTCATAAACATCCCCCAAATTGGCCATCAAAACAGTCCTATACGCCAGAACCTCAATTAAATTTACAAAAGATTTCATATTTTAACACTCTATTTAGAAGTTACACTTATTCACGGTTTGAATAAAAATGTGGATGTTAGTGATATGACAAACAGATGTTCCTTTACATATACACTGAAGTGACAAAAATCATGGGATACCTCTTAATATCATGTCGGATCTCCTTTTATCCGCAGTACTGCAGCAACTCAACGTGACATGGATTCAAAAAGTCGTTGGAAGTCCCCTCCAGAAATATTGAGCCATGCTACCTCTATAGACGCCCATAATTACAAATGTGTGGCCAGTGCAGGATTTTGTGCATGAACTGACCTCTCGATTATGTTCTATAAATGTTCGATGGGATTCATGTCGGGCGATTTGGCTGGACAAATAAATTCGCTCGAATTATCCAGAATGTTCTTCCAACGAATTACGAGCGACTGTGGCCCTGTGAGATGGCGCATTGTCGTGCATAAAAATTCCATCATTGCTGGGTACAAGAAGCCCATGAATGGCTACAAATGGTTACCAAGTAGCCGAACATAACCGTTTCGAGTCAATGATCACTTTAGTTGGATCAAAGGACCCAGTGCAGTCCATATAAACACAGCCTACGCCATTATGGAGCCACCACCACCTTGCACAGAGCCTTCTTGACAGCTGGGGTCCACGGCTTCGTGGGATGTGCAACACTGTAGAACGCTTACCATCAGCTCTTACCAACTGAAATCGAGACTCATCTGGCCAGGCCGCGGTTTCTCAGTCGTGTAGTGTCCAGCCCTTATCGTCACGAGCCTAGGACAGGCGCTGCGGGCGAGGTTGTGCTGCTAGCAAAGACACTCTTGTCGGTCGTCCGCTGCCGTAGCCCATTAACGCCAAATTTCACTACACTCTCCTAATAGATACGTTCGTTGTACGCCCCACATTGATTATTTCTGCGTTTATTTCACACAGTGTTGCTTGTCTGTTAGCACAGACAACTGTATGCAAACGCCGCTGCTCTCGGTAGCTGATTGAGGCCGTCGACCAATGCGTTGTCCGTCGTGAGAGGCAATGCCCGACGTTTTGTATTCTCGGCACGCTCTTGACACGTGAATGTGGCAATATTGAATTCCCTAATCATCTCCAAAATAGAATGTACGATGCGCCTAGCTCCAACTACCGTTTCGCATTAAAAGCGATTTAATTCTCGTCGTGCGGTGATAAACACGTCCGAAACCTTTTCACATTAATCATCTGAGTATAAATGACAGATCGTCTGATACGCTGTCTCTTCATACCTTGTGTACACGGTACTACCTCCATATCTACGAGGGTTGGAACATTAATAGTGGCAACTATTTATTTACAGCTCGTTCAAAATAGATACGTGTTTCAATGTTTTACTGACCTTCAAAGTAGTCACCAGTATTGTGTACAACCCGTTGCCAGTGATGTGGAAGTCGTAGGACACTCTTAGCAGTGCCAGTTGTGTTGACAGTTCGTGCGGCGCTGTCTATTTCCCGACGAATTTGTAGCAGTTCTGAAGCGAATGCCATGAAGTGTTTCCTTCAGTTAAAAAATCGAGTTGAACTTACGAGGGCTTAAGGCAGGGGAGAGCTTAGCAGCCCCATCAGTCAAACAAATCAGTAACAGCTTGCACTATACTGCGAATAAATAGAAAGAAGGATCCTTTATTGTATGATTATATGATAGCGGAACAAACACTGGTAGCAGTTACTTCTGTAAAATATCTGGGAGTATGCGTGCGGAACGACTTGAAGTGGAATGGTCATATAAAATTAATTGTTGGTGAGGCGGGTACCAGGTTGAGATTAATAGGGAGAGTCCTTAGAAAATGTAGTCCATCAACAAGCAGGTGGCTTACAAAACACTCGTTCGACCTATACTTGAGTATTGCTCATCAGTGTGGGATCCGTACCAGATCGGGTTGACGAAGGAGATAGAGAAGATCCAAAGAAGAGCGGCGCGTTTCGTCACAGGGCTATTTGGTAACCCTGAGAGCGTTACGGAGATGTTTAGCAAACTCAAGTGGCAGACTCTGCAAGATAGGCGCTCTCTGCATCGCGGTGTAGCTTGCTCGCCAGGTTTCGAGAGGGTGCGTTTCTAGATGAGATATAGAATATATTGCTTCCCCCTACTTATACCTCCCGGGGAGATCACGAATGTAAAATTAGAGAGATTCGAGCGCTCACGGAGGCTTTCCGGCAGTCGTTCTTCCAGCGAACCATACGCGACTGGAACAGGAAAGGGAGGTAATGACAGTGGCACGTAAAGTGCCCTCCGCCACACATCGTTGGGTGGCTTGCGGAGTATAAATGTAGATGTAGATGTACGTGCTTGAGCATTGTCCTGCAAAATGATGGTCAGGTCCTGCAGATAGTGTCATCACTTTTGTCTCTATGCTGTTCATTTTTGGAACACAGCCTACGACCAGCTTTGAGACAGATGTGATGACACTTTCTGCAGGACCTGACAATCATTTTGCAGGACAATGCTCAAGCACGTACAGTGCAAGGTGTTAGTCATTTGTTTGACTGATGGGGCTGAAGTGCTATACCGTCTACTGCACTCCCCTGACTTAGAGCCCTCGTGAGTTGAACTCGATTTCTAAACTGAAGGAGCCTGCCGCTGTGGAACCGCACGATCGCTACGGTCGCAGGTTCGAATCCTGCTTCGGCATGGACGTGTGTGCTGTCCTTAGCTTAGTTAGGTTTAAGTAGTTCTAAGCCTAGGGGACTGATGACCTCAGGGGTTAAGTCCCATATTGCTTAGAGCCATTTGAATCATCTACACTGAAGGAAACACTTCACGGCATTCGCTTCAGAACTGCTACAAATTCGTCGGGCAATAGACCTAGCCGCCCGAACTGCCAACACAACTGGCACTGCTTAAGAGTGTCCTACGACTTCCACATCGCTGTCAACGGGTTATACACAATGTTGGTGGCTAGTCTGAAAGTCAGTAAAATTTTGAAACACGTACCTATTTTGTACTAGCTGTAAATAAATAGTTGCCACTATTAAAGTTCCAAACCTCGTATATGTACATGTTGCTATCCCGTGACTCGTCAACTCATTGTATGTTCGAGTGTGTTACACGTAAATGGCATTCAAACATGCGGTCGGGGGATCTGAATAAGATAAAGGTGATGATATTTTAGAGAAATGAGTAGTTCTACCTACGCACATTTACACTTAAGGGGGGTGGGATGTCAAACGGGCCGACCTCGAGAAGGAGAGGCACCACAGGACATTTTAATTTGCACTGTCTATACTTTTACAAATAAATTCATAAAACTTTGTCAGCATAACCAGGAAGGATTCAGGATTCACATTCACAGCAGTGGAAGTTCAAAAACAATAAATATTTTTTAAATGTGAAACTTCATGATTTTTCAATTATTGTTGGCTGCATTTGTTGCTATAGGTACACTTTTCTTCATAAGTAAGGGAGATTCTTCGATGAATTTTGCACAGCTTACAAACCATACTTACAGGTGTAGAAACTCTAGAATTTATTTCATCTATGGAAAAATGAATGGGCTGTTACATTTTAAACTTCGTGCTTAGAGAAAACTCGAATTTTATGGTTCATTATCTCAATTTTTACCACACAGTTTTTGACAGATTTGTGAAATTCTAGAGTTTCATACACCTGTAAGTATGGTTTGTATGCTGTGCAAAATACATCGAAGAATCTCTCTTAATTATGAATAAATGTGTACCTATAGCAACAAATGCAGCCAGTACCTAGTGAAAAAATGATGAAATTTCATATGTAAAGAAAATTTGTTTTGTTATGTTTTAGAACTTCCTCTGTAATGAGTGAGAATCCTGAATCCTTCCTGGTCATGCTGACAAAGTTTTATGAATTTATTTGTAAAAGTATAGACAGTGTAAATTAAAATGTCTTGAAGTGCCTCTCCTGCTCCAAGTTGGCCCGTTTCACGTTCTACCCCCTTAACTGGGAACATTTGCTAGAGTGTGAGTCTGTCAGGGAGCGCGGTTGACAGGAATCGCCACACGACCCCTCGCTGCTGACCGGCTTACTGGAGGTGGAGGCGCCGCGGGAGGAAGACTGGCTCCGAACCCAGGACCGCGCCGCCGCCAGCTGATGGCTGCCTCCCCGCGGCACATCCTACATGCAAATTTCCAGTGAAGCGGCCGTCGACCTCTTACCGTCGCGTGCCACTACGCACCGCAACAAACCGTCTCAAGAAGATGCAAGAAAAAACAACAGTTCAATAATAAAACAATCCTGACTTACCGTTGTGAGTGGTTGGTGCTTCGTAGTTCGACCAGTCAACCATAGCAGTGCACCAAGTCGCAAACGTCCACAGTATTTGTTGATAGTTATAGTATATTAAGTGTCCCTGTATATGCAGCTCACACTACTGTTGTGCTAGACGTTCTATTCTGATAAGCTACACTTCTAAATAAATTTATGTGGTACTATATTACACTGTCTTTGCTTTCTGCTACTGCTCCAAAACTTGTTTGGTGCCTGATTATATGAAACAAAAATCTCATATGCATCATGTTTAACATTCCTCCTTTTTTGTGTATTATGGTAGTATTCTTTCAAATCTGCTGCTTAAAATATTTTATTTTTTATGATCATGTAGCCTTTCTTTCTCTAGTTTCGGACACGAAATATTACAAACAAATTTACATCGTCGGCGATTGGAGTCTGGGATCAGAAATGTCAGTATGGATTAAACACACAGAAGACAATGAACAGATTTTAATGATTACCTTTAGTAAATTATCGCAGATATTCGAATGGTTATTAATAATTTTCTAAATGTTAGTATTACACATGCCGCCGTATTCACAATTATGCACGTAATGGCAGATTATAGTTTTCATTTATTAAATTATTGCTAATGGTGGATGAGTAGGCAATGTGTCCTATCTACTTGAGAAGCATACTAGAACTAATTTTCTTCATGGTCTCTGTCTTCGAATAAAAATCAAGAAAAGTAAGGCATCCACAGAGTAATATTATTATTATTAGAATGAGATTTTCACTTTGTAGCGGAGTGTGCGCTGATATGAAACTTCTTGTGAGATTAAAACTGTGTGCCGGACCGAGACTCGAACTCGGGATCTTTGCCTTTCGCGGGCAAGTGCTCTACCAACTTTATTATTATTATTTTTTTTTTTAATCTCATGTTGTTCGTTTTCGTTCGTTGTATCTGCTCGGAGCGGACGTCGAAAGGCACCCGTTTTAGTTCGTTGTTCATACTTTAACTCAGTTTACTTACTACAGAGGGCAGCTAGCCCTCTGACCGAACACGCTGAGCAACCGTGCCGGCATACCAACTGAGCTAACCAGGCACGACTCACGCCTCGTCCTCACAGCTTTACTTCTACCAGTATCTTGCCTCCTACCTTCCAAACTTTACAGAAGGTCTCCTGCGAACCTGCTCGCAAAGGTCCCGAGTTCGAGTCTCGGTCCAGCACACAGTTTTAATCTACCAGGAAGTTTCATTCTTATTATTCTCATCTGTAGCCTGCGTAATTGTAGGTTGTATTTATTCATTCCTAATACCTAAGGGAACGCAGAAAGGTGGAGAAGTACACTACTGGAAATTGAAATAAGAACACCGTGAATTCATTGTCCCAGGAAGGGGAAACTTTATTGACACATTCCTGGGGTCAGATACATCACATGATCACACTGACAGAACCACAGGCACATAAACACAGGCAACAGAGCATGCACAATGTCGGCACTAGTACAGTGTATATCCACCTTTCGCAGCAATGCAGGCTGCTATTCTCCCATGGAGACGATCGTAGAGATGCTGGATGTAGTCCTGTGGAACGGCTTGCCATAACATTTCCACCTGGCGCCTCAGTTGGACCAGCGTTCGTGCTGGACGTGCAGACCGCGTGAGACGACGCTTCATCCAGTCCAAAACATGCTCAATGGGGGACAGATCCGGAGATCTTGCTGGCCAGGGTAGTTGACTTACACCTTCTAGAGCACGTTGTGTGGCACGGGATACATGCGGACGTGCATTGTCCTGTTGGAACAGCAAGTTCCCTTGCCGGTCTAGGAATGGTAGAACGATGGGTTCAATGACGGTTTGGATGTACCGTGCACTATTCAGTGTCCCCTCGACGATCACCAGAGGTGTACGGCCAGTGTAGGAGATCGCTACCCACACCATGATGCCGGGTGTTGGCCCTGTGTGCCTCGGTCGTATGCAGTCCTGATTGTGGCGCTCACCTGCACGGCGCCAAACACGCATACGACCATCATTGGCACCAAGGCAGAAGCGACTCTCATCGCTGAAGACGACACGTCTCCATTCGTCCCTCCATTCACGCCTGTCGCGACACCACTGGAGGCGGGCTGCACGATGTTGGGGCGTGAGCGGAAGACGGCCTAACGGTGTGCGGGACCGTAGCCCAGCTTCATGGAGACGGTTGCGAATGGTCCTCGCCGATACCCCAGGAGAAACAGTGTCCCTAATTTGCTGGTAAGTGGCGGTGCGGTCCCCTACGGCACTGCGTATGATCCTACGGTCTTGGCGTGCATCCGTGCGTCGCTGCGGTCCGGTCCCAGGTCGACGGGCACGTGCACCTTCCGCCGACCACTGGCGACAACATCGATGTACTATGGAGACCACACGCCCCACGTGTTGAGCAATTCGGCGGTACGTCCACCCGGCCTCCTGCATGCCCACTATACGCCCTCGTTCAAAGTCTGTCAACTGCACATACGGTTCACGTCACGCTGTCACGGCATGCTACTAGTGTTAAAGACTGCGATGGAGCTCCGTATGCCACGGCAAACTGGCTGACACTGACGGCGGCGGTGCACAAATGCTGCGCAGCTAGCGCCATTCGACGGCCAACACCGCGGTTCCTGGTGAGTCCGCTGTGCCGTGAGTGTGATCATTGCTTGTACAGCCCTCTCGCAGTGTCCGGAGCAAGTATGGTGGGTCTGACACACCGGTGTCAATGTGTTCTTTTTTCCATTTCCAGGAGTGTATATAGAGGGTCTATACAACGGCGATGTACTTGAGGACAATATTATGGTATTGGAAGAGGATGCAGATGAAGATGAAATGGGAGATACGATACTGCGTGAAGAGTTTAACAGAGTATTGAAAGACCTAAGTCGAAACAAGGCCCCCGAAGTAGACAACATTCCATTAGAACTACTGACAGCGTTGGGAGAGCCATTCCTGACAAAAAATCTACCATCTGGTGAGCAAGATGTATGAGACAGGCGAAATACCCTCAGACTTCAAGAAGAATATAATAATTCCAATCACAAAGAAAGCAAATGCTGACAGATGTGAAAGTTGCCGAACTATCAGTTTAATAAGGCACAGCTGCAAAATACTAACGCGAATTCTTTACAGACGAATGGAAAAAGTGGTAGAAGCCGACCTCGGAGAAGATCAGTTTGGATTCCGCAGAAACATTGGAACACGTAAGGCAATACTGATCCTACGACTTATCTTAGAAGAAAGATTAAGAAAAGGTAAACTTACGTTTCTAGCATTTGTAGACTTAGAGAAAGCTTTTGACAATGTTGGCTGGAATACTCTCTTTCAAATTCTGAAGGTGACAGGGGTAAAATACAGGGAGCGAAAGGCTATTTACAATTTTTACAGAAACCAGATGGCAGGTATAAAAGTCGAGGGACATGAAAGGGAAGCAGTGGTTGGGAAAGGAGTGAGACAGGATTGTAGTCTCTCCCCGATGTTATTCAATCTGTATATTGAGCAAGCAGTAAAGGAAACAAAAGAAAAATTCGGAGTATATTTTAAAATTCATGGAGAAGAAATAAAAACTCTGAGGTTCGCCGATGACATTGTAATTCTGTCACAAACAGCAAAGGAGCAGTTGAACGGAATGGACAGCTCCTTGAAAGGAGGATATAAGATGAACGTCAACAAAAGCAAAACGAGGATAATGGAATGTAGTCGAATTAAGTCGGGTGATGCTGAGGGAATTAGATTAGGAAACGAGACACTTCAAGTAATAAAAGAGTTTTGCTATTTGGATAGCAAAATAACTGATGGTGGTCGAAGTAGAGAGGATATAAAATGTAGACTGGCAATGATAAGGAAAGCGTTTCTGAAGAAGAGACATTTGTTAACATGGAGTATAGATTTAAGTGTCAGGAAGTCGTTTCTGAAAGTATTTGTATGGAGTGGTGGCATGTATGGAAGTGAAAGATGGACTATAAATAGTTTGGGCAAGAAGAGAATAGAAGATCTCGAAATGTGGAGCTACAGAAGAATGCTGAAGATTAGATGGGTAGATCACATAACTAATGGTTCAAATGGCTCTGAGCACTATGGAACTTAACATCTGTGGTCATCAGTCTCCTAGAACTTAGAACTATTTAAACCTAACTAACCTAAGGACATCAAACACAACCATGCCCGAAGCAGGATTCGAACCTGCGACCGTAGCAGTCGCGCGGTTCCGGACTGAGCGCCTCGAACCGCGAGACCACCGCGGCCGGCACATAAGTAATGAGGAGGTATTGAATAGATTTGGGGAGAAGAGGAATTTGTGGCACAACTTGAGTAGAAGAAGGGATCGGTTGGTAGGACATGTTCTGAGACATCAAGGGATCACCAATTTAGTATTGGAAGGCAGAGTGGAGGGTATAAATCGTAGAGGTAGACCAAGATACGAATACATTAAACAGATTCATAAGGATGTAAGTTGCAGTAGGTACTGGGAGATGAAGCTTGCACAGGATAGAGTAGCATGGAGAGCTGCATTAAAACCAGTCTCAGGATTGAAGACCACAACAACAACAACCACCTTTCTTTAAATTGGTTTGGCCTCCTAAAGACCACAATAATAAATTTCTTTTCTCTTTGCTTTCTTTCCAGTTAGCTTTTTTTCATTCTTCGTCTTTATTTTTCTCTTATTTCTTTTGTTCATATTGAACCTGTCTTTTTCTTGTTTTCTCCTGGAATCAATTGAAATTTTTCACTTTTTCTCTGAACTTTTCTCTTTCTTTTATTTCTTCCTCCGTTATTTCAGTTTCTCTCAGGCGTACTTTAACTTCTGTAATCCATTTCATTGATATTTTTGGGTTTGTCAAAATATTTAGATATTCTTATTCTTGTCCTCTGTTCATTAAGCAGTTTTAGATGTCTGTAGAATACAACTATTCTCTTCCTCGTTGTGTCTGATATTGCTTCTGTTTCTTCGTAATTTCTTTATTACTTCTTAATTCCCATTTCCCATTTTCTGGCGTTTTCTTCGACGACAAGAGACAGTGCGGTGTTGGGTTACACGATTCACACGTCTCTTCAAGTTGTGCATTGCACGTGCGGTCGGTCTCTTCTTTGGTTTACCAGCTACGTTGCTCTCACCGTTTAATTCATCTCCGAAGACTGTATCAGGTTGAAGGGACTATTATTAACCAGCTCTATAGTCTTGAAATAAATTATGTACTCGTAGGATCTTGTCAATTCAACAATAATATATTTTCTACTCTAGTCCCAAAGTAACAATTAGTCTCTACAAACTTCAGCAACCCAACTGGTTCCAAGATAAATGTCAGAATCTACTAAACACTCATACAGTTACATATTTTCTGCCTCATACAGAGCCAAGACATAAAGTAAAGGTCTCTATATAATACATGCTTCATCTGTCTCTGTAACAATCCTCATGACACCACAAACCACGGAATCTCATCCAAAACGCTCTTTGACTTTTTGATATAACTTCCAAGGCGCTGCTGGTAACCACTCGTCGAGGCCGCTCGCCTGACGCATCTCCAGACTTCTCGTGACAGCTGTCCTTCCTGACATGTGTGGCGCAGTCAGTAAAAAGGCTCTCTCACCCTCATAATTAAAATAACTTTTCTAATTATTTTCTTTACTTCTTTTCTATTTCATCTTTAGTTTATCGCTATTTAACGAAATGAATTCAGAAGCATTAAGGCATTCTCGTTTAGTGACAGTGCTGTAGTGCCGAAGTTTTGCATTTATGGAAATAGATTTGTTGTTATACTGGTTACTTGTTAGTTGAAAAGTGACCTCTATTTTCATTGTCCTTGTTAAGTTAGCTTCTTTGTCCAAAGTATTTAGTTGTACTATTTATCTGAAAATTATTGTTTTAATTTGTAAGCCCATTAGTGGAAAACAGAGATCTTACCCATCCAACACTACTTCCATGTGTTCCAATGTATTTTACACGGAACAAACGTCTTCCTGACGAATACAAGGCATATGAAAAACAGCAGGTAACAGGAGAGGATAAAATACTGTAAATGTCACGCAGATGTCATTATGAACTGGGAAGATGATGTAGTTGAGAGAAACTAAGTAAATTCCGAAGGGTGCTTTTGTAAGTAGGATGTTTAGGTTTTTTTTTTTTTAATTGGTAACGCCGCCGCCACGTAGCGCTCTGTATGAAAATCACTGGCTGTGCCGTGTGCAGTCTGTGGCTGGTTGGCATTGTTGTAATACTCGCCATTGTAGTGTTGGGCAGCGGCAGCTGGATGCTAACAGCGCGTAGCGTTGCGCAGTTGGAGGTGAGCCGCCAGCAGCGGTGGACGTGGGGAGAGAGATGGCGGAGTTTTGAAATTTGTAAGAATTGTTGTCATGAAGTGAATATATATATATATATATATATATATATATATATATATATATATATATATATATATATATATATATATATTATGACTACAAAGGTAAATACATTGTTTGTTCTCTACTAAAATCTTTCATTTGCTAACTGTGCCTATCAGTAATTAGTGCCTTCTGTAGTTTGAATCTTTTATTTAGCTGGCAGTAGTGGCGCTCGCTGTATTGCAGTAGTTTGAGTAACGAAGATTTTTGTGAGGTAAGTGAATTGTGAAACGTGTAGGTTAATGTTAGTCAGGGCCATTCCTTTGTACGGATTACTGAAAGTCAGATTGCGTTGCGCTAAAAAAAAATATTGTGTGTCAGTTTAAGTACAGTCACGTATAATTTTTCAAAGGGGACGTTTCACTTTGAACACCACAGTATTTCAATAGGCGCGATCCTATTGGAGGTAGTATCCTAATTCCTTCCTCCGACTTTTGAACTGAATACCCAACCAGTTATAGGGGGATATAGACTCAGATCTACAGCACTACCAGATAATTTTCATCCTGTAGTGTTTTCTCTCCTCCCTCCCCCCCCCCCCCCCCCAACCCGCAGTCTCCAAAAGTTTCGAAGATTAACTCAGGTCTTAGCCAACTTAACTTTAGTATCCATTACATGCTTTTGGTTAATTATAACTCATAAGTGTAATTAGTTTACCTAAAACGCTGATAGTTACAAATACCTGTAAGATAAACCTTTGTTATCATGGTTAGTATGTAAACATATATCTGATTCTAACTTACTGATAATGTAGATGAAAAAGTCATGTATAGGTTTGGAGCATTTATACAGTTAATATCGAAAATACGTTAGCAACTTTTACTCTCTTTTAGTTTCACGGTAATTGTAATTATTGGCAAAATAATTGTTACTGATATAGAACACCAATTTTGGTGAGCTAGACAGCATCATTCAACAGAAACTATTGTTGTATCTGAAAGTCAGCTAAAATGAGTATTTCTTAACTATTCAGTTAATCAGTAATATAGATCTTTAATTTTAACTTAGGAAAATACAGCAACTTTAATTTCAATTATCGCAAAATTATAAGAGAGAGACTCCTGGGAGACATTTTAATCTGTCTGCAGTGAGTTTGAAAGGAGCAATATCTATGTCCTCCAATTCTGGAAATATATAGCAGACAAGTTAGCAAAAATCACAAGGCGTAAAATATGCTGATTTTCATCTAAATTTCGTATCGACGAGATCATTCTGTACTTTAGTGACTCTTTTAAATAACTGGCTGGTTAATGAATATGTAATTAATATCAGGGACTGTGCCAAACTTCAGTGACAACTCGGTCGAACAGTGAACTGTGTTATTTCTAAATTATACTTCCTGCGTTATTTTTGATACGACTATCCACTTGCAAGGACAGTGTTAAGGATTTGTGTGCCACAAGTGAACTTTGTGTCAATTCAGTATTACGCTAATGCACTCGTGCAATCTCATTACATTACTATCAACAGATTGTGGAACGTGGCTAACCATTTATCTGTGCATAAAACATGTGAGAGCCATCTGCTCAAAAACGGTAGGTTACTCAACATCAAAGTGCAATTACGAATAAAATCTTTGAACTGTAAACTTAGTGTGGACCACATCATTAAAACAGCCTACTTTAGACAACCACTATTCAGTAAGATGGTTTGCTGCGGCCACCACTATTTCATCTCCTGTGCCAACGTTTTCACCTCAAAGTAGCACTTGCAGCCTACGTCATCAATTATATGCTGGATGTATTCCATCCTCTGTCTTTCTCTAAAGCTTTTGCCCTCTATGGCTCCCTCTAGTACCATGAAAGTCATTCCCAGATATCTTAACAGGCGTCCTATCATCCTGTCCCTTCTTCTTGTCAGTGTTATCCACATATTTCTTTCCTCTCCTACTCTGCGCAGAACCTTCTCATTCTTTACCTTATCAGTACATCTAATTTTCAACATTCGTCTGTAGTACCACATCTAAAAAGCTTGGATTCTCTTCTGTTCCGGATTTCCCATAGTCCATATTTCACTACCATACAATGTTGTGCTCCACACCTACATTCTCAGAAATTTCTTCCTCAAATTAAGGCCTATGTTTGATACTAGTAGACTTCTCTTGGCCAGGAATGCCATTTTTGCCAGTACTAGTCTGCTTTTGATGCCCTCCTTGCTCCGTCCGTCATTAGTTATTTTACTGCCTACGTAGTAGAATTCCTTAACTTCATCTACTTCGTGACCATCCTTCGTCTTTCTTCGATTTACTCCCAATCCATATTCTGTACTCATTAGACTGTTCATTCCATTCAGCCAGTCATGTAATTCTTCTTCACTTTCACTCAGGATAGCAATGTCATCAGTGAATCATATCATTGATATCCTTTCCCCTTGAATTTTAATTCCACTGCTCAACCTTTCTTTTATCTCCACTGTTGCTTCTTTGATATACAGATTGAACACCAAGGGCGAAAGACTACATCGCCGTCTTACACCTTTTTAATCCGAGCACTTCGTTCTTGGTCGTCCACTCTTATTATTCCCCCTTGGCTCTTGTACATATTGTATGTACCCGTTTCTCCCTAGAGCTTACCCCTATTTTTCATCTTGCACCATTTTACATTGTCGAACGCTTTTTCCAGGTCGACAAATCATATGAACGTGTCTTGATTTTTCTTTAATCTTGTTTCCATTATCAACCGCAACGTCAGAATTGCCTCTCTTGTGCCTTTACCTTTCCTAAAGTCAAATTGATCGTCAATTAACACACCCTCAATTTCTTTTTCATTCTTTTGTAATTATTGTTGTCATCAACCAGGATACATGAGCTGTTAACCTGATTGTGCGATATTTCTCGCACTTGTCAGCTCTTGCAATCTTCGGAATTGTGCGAATGACATTTTTCTGAAAGTCAGTATGGTATGTCGCCAGTCTCATACATTCTACACACCAACGTGAATAGTCGTTTTGTTACCACTTCCCCAAATGATTTTATAAGTTCTGATGGAATGTTACCTACCCCTTCTGTCCTATTTGATCTCAAGTCCTCCAAAGCTCTCTCAAATTCTGATTCTCATACTGGATCCCCTATCTCTTCAAAATCGACTCCTGTTTCTTGTTCTATCACATCAGACAAATCATCTCCCTCATAGAGGTCTTCAATGTATCCCTTGCACCTATCCGCTCTCTTCTCTGCATTAAAGAGTGTAATTCCCATTGAACTCTTAATGTAACCACCCTTGATTTTAGTTTCACCGAACCTTGTTTTGACTTTCCTATATGCTGAGTCAGTCATTCCGACAATTATTTCTTTTTCGATTTCTTCACATTCTTCATGCATTTTTTCGTGTTAGCTTCCCTGCACTTCCTATTTATTTCATTCCTCAGCGAACCGTATTTATGCGTTCCTGAATTTCCCTGAACATTTTTGTACTGTCTTCTTTCATCGATCAACTGAAGTATTTCTTCTGTTACCCACTGCTCTTTTTAGAGATGTCCATTCGTCTTCAGCCGTACTGCCTACTTAGCAATTCCTTATTGCTGTATCTATAGCCTTAGAGAACTTCTAGCGTATCTCGTCTTCCTTTAGTACTTCCGTATCCCACTTCTTTGTTCACTGATTCTTCCTGGCTGTCTCTCAAACTTCAGTCTACTCTTCACCATTACTAAATTGTGATCTGAGTCTATATCTGCCGCTGGGTATGCCTTACAACCCAGTATCTGATTTTGGAATCTTTGTCTGTGCAATCTAACGGATCTTTTCTGATCCCCCAGCCTCTTCCAACTATACCCCATCCTCTTGTGATTCTTGAACAGAGTATTCACTATTACTAGCTGAAAATTATTACAGAACTCAATTAGTCTTCGTCCTGTCTCATTCCTTGTCCCAACCCCATATTCTCCTGTAACGTTTTCTTCTACTTCTTCTCCTACGACTGCAGTCCAGTCTCTCAAACTATTATATTTTCATCTCACTTTACATACTGTTTTTCAATATCCTCTCATACTCTCTCTACCTCTTTATCTTCAGCTTGCGAGATCAGCATGTATACCTGAATTATCGTTGTCGGTGTTGGTTTGCTGTCGAATCTGATAAGAACAATCCTATTACTGATCTGTTCACAGTATGCACTCTCTGCTCTACGTTCCTACTCATAACAAATCGTACTTCTATTATACCATTTTATGCTGCTGTTGATATTACCCTATACTCATCTGACCATTTCATTTCACTGACCCCTACAATATAGACTGAGCCTTTGCATTTCTCTTTTCAGATTTTATAGCTTCCATACCACGTTCAAGCTTCTGACATTCCAGCCCCGACTCGTGGAACGTTATCTTTTCGTTGGAAATTCCATCTTTTTCTCGTGGTGATCTCCCCTTGGCAGTCCCCTGTCGTAGATCCGAATGGGGGACTATTCTGGAATCTTTTGCCAATGGAGAGATCATCATGACACTTTTTCAGTTAACAGGCCCAATGTCCCGTGGATACACGTTATGTGTCTTTACTGCAGTGGTTCCCATTGCCTTCTGCATCCTCATGCCGTTGATCATTGCTCATTATTCCGCTTATAGGGGCAGTTTCCCACCCCAAGGACAAGAAAGTGCTTAGAACCGCATCTCCGCGCTCTTTTGACAAGGCCGTTGACAGAATGAGGGTGACTTCTTCGGCCACTATTTCTGATGATTATTCAAACAGGACGGAACTGAGGACGTTTTGATTACTAATCAAAGACGCTATCCCTAGACCACTGTACCTTACCAGCTGAAATAAAAACAACAAAGAACGAAACATGGGCAGATACAAGAAACTTCGAACATAAAAATAGGGAATTAAAATTTAATCTACAAGCGAAAAATCCGTAGAAAATTGAAGTGATACTCAAACTCATTTGTAACAGAAGAAAAAAATCACAGTGCATAAGATGACATATGCAAGCAGCAATAGTTTAGTTTAGGTATTTAGTGTTTCATAACAGCATGTTTTGGTTAGCTCATTACTTGCATTAATTATAAGTATAACGATTAAACACTAATCACGTAATGATGTGTCCCTGTTGGTCAGTAGTACAACGAAGATAACTACGACGACTCAATTGGTAATTAACAATATGGCCACAACTATGGACTGAAGAAAGAGCTATTATGATGATACTCAAACTCGTTTATAAATGATGAACGTATCAGAATGCATAGGACAACATGAGAAAGCAGCAGTAACTTAATGTATATACGCAGTGTTCCATAACAGTACATTTAGGCTAACTCATTACTTGCATTACTTATAAGTATAATCATTAATCATTAAGCACTCAAATGTCCTTCACGATTTTGGCACATTGCTGTTGGTCAATAGCGAAAAAAGGATAACTACATTGTCTGCGTCAGTAACCAACTGTGCTGCCACAAATGTGAACAGGGAAAAGAAGGAGGTACCTGTAAAAGAGTTTGGACTCTCTGTATCAAGTATGGAGAAAATCCCTAAACTGTAGGACTACATAAGACATTTATCAGAAATAAAAATAGAAGATTGATCAAGAGAATTAGCAAAGAAAATTAGATGTAGGTGTAGAACCAATGTAAACGCAAAAGTCTCTAAGTTTTCAACATATTTTAAATTGAACTAGATTAGATTAGATTAATACTTGTTCCATAGATCATGAATACGACACTTCGTAATGATGTGGAACGTGTCAGGTTAATGAAAGATGTCTGTACAAGATATTACATTACACAAAATATTGCATGACACTAATGTTTAACTTAGTTTTTTTCCCTCCCTTAATTTATATCTAAAAATTCAGCCAATAAGTAGAAGGAGTTACCACCTAGAAATTCTTTTAATTTATTTTTAAATGTTGGTTGACTATCTGTCAGGCTTTTGATGCTGTTTGGTAGGTGACCAAAGACTTTTGTGGTAGCATAATTTACTCCCTTCTGTGCCAAAGTCAGATTTAACCCTGCATAGTGAAGATCATCCTTTCTCCTGGTGTTATAGCTATGCACACTGCTATTACTTTTGAACTGGTCTGGATTATTAACAACAAATTTCATAAGTGAATATATATACTGTGAGGATCCCTAGATCCTTAAATAGATGTCTGCAAGATGACCGTGGGTGGGCTCCAGCAATTATTTTGATTACACGTTTTTGAGCAATGAATACTTTTCTACTCAACGATGAATTACCCCAGAATATGATACCATGCGAAAGCAGTGAATGAAAGTAGGCATAGTAAGCTAATTTACTGAGATTCTTATCACCAAAATTTGCAATAACCCTAATAGCATACGTAGACGAACTCAGACGTTTCAGCAGACCATCAATGTGTTGCTTCCAGTTTAGCCTCTCATCAATGGACACACCTAGAAATTTTGAAAATTCTACCTTAGCTACAGACTTCTGTTCAAAGTCTATATTTATTACTGGAGTTGTGCCATTTACTGTACGGAACTGTATATACTGTGTTTTATCAAAATTTAAAGAGAGTCCATTTGCTGAGAACCACTTAATAATTTTTTGAAAACATCATTTACCATTACATCACTTAGTTCTTGGTTTTTGGATGTTATTACTATACTTGTATCATCAGCAAAAGAACTAACTTTGCATCCTCATCAACATGGAATGGTAAGTCATTAATGTATATCAAGAACAGTAAAGGACCTAAGACCGAACCCTGTGGGACCCCGTGCTTGATAGCCCCCCCAGTTTGAGGAATCACAGGTATGGCCTCTTCTATTAGAAGCCTTGCCTCTTCTAGTGAAGATCTAGATCCTACTTTCTCCACAACATTTAAAAAATGATTATTGAAAATATTTCCAATTTCAGATTGTTTGTTAGTACACTTGTCATTCAGTTTTATGGCACTAAAGTCTTCCTGTGCTCTTGGTTGCCCTGTTTCCCTTTCAATAATATTCCAAATTGCTTTCATTTTATTATCAGAGTTACTGATCTCAGACATGATACACATGCTTCTGGACTTTTTAATAACTTTTCTTAGTACTGCACAATAGTTTTTATAATATTGAACAATTTAGGGGTCAGTACTCCCTCTTGCTGTTAGATACAGTTCTCTTTTACAGTTGCAAGATATTCTTATTCCTTTAGTTAGCCAAGGTTTTTTATATGTTTTCTTGGAATTATGTTTCACTGTTTTCTTGGGAAAACAATTTTCAAATACCCTTAAAAATGTATCGTGAAATAAGTTATATTTCAAGTTTGCATCGGGTTCCATATACACTTCATCCCAGTCTAGCTCCTTTAGTCTTTCCCTAAAGTTTGCAGTATTTATATTGTTAATTGAACGCACTGCTTTGAAATTCTGATTTGATATATTGCATGGAGATATGCCATGTACTGTAGCCAGCTGTGCACCATGATCTGAAAGACCATTCTCAACAAGATAAGCATTAATGTCCTTAAACTTATCTTGGTCTATAAAAAAGTTATCTATCAATGTCCTGCTGTTCTTTGTTATCCGAGTAGGAAAATCAATGACGGAGCTCAAATTGAAAGAACTGAGTAATACTACAAGGTCATTCTTCCTATCACACTCTTTCAGGGAATCAACATTGAAATCCCCACAAATGATAATTTGCTTCCCCCTGTCTGACAGATAGCACAACAAAGCATCCAAGTTTTCTAGAAATAGCTGGAAATTCCCTGAGGGGGACCTATACACTGTTACAATTATGAAAGTGCTATCATTTAGTTTTAGTTCAGTGGCACATGCTTCCATATGTTGCTCTACACAATTTTTTTTAGTTTCTAAATGTTTTGGGCTGTGGAAGCTTTTGACATATATGGCAACTCCTCCTCTCATCATATTATCTCTACTTACATGTGCAGCTAATTTGTACCCATTGATGCTAACCTTTTGAATATCAGTGACAATGTGATGCTCAGACAGGCATAGTACATCTATTACATTCTCAGTTTCTATATCTTCTAAACAAAGCAGAAGCTCATCAATTTTATACTTCAATCCCCCAATATTTTGATGAAATATACTAACATTATTTTTCACTTTACTTTTGTGAGTATCTTGAACTTTTTTAACGTTTTTAGTACTTGCCTGGCTGAGTATCCCACTGGACACTGATCTTACACTAAAAAAGAGTTTCCACCATGAGATGTAGTTCCTCCCCCCTTTAAATTTCCTGCTATCAGCCCAGCCAATTTACCCTTCCCCTTCTTGTTGATGTGTAGGCCATGTCTAGTGTAGTCCCACCTACAGAGTGAATCAACAGGAACCACACCAATGTGTGACCCTGCACCACATCCAAGTAGCCGTTCCAACTCCAAATTAACTCTGCTGACAGAAGAGCTCAAATGAGGTCGGTCGTGGCGCTCCAGAACCGACACAAACCCAACACTGGTATGACTCGATGCTGTACCCCGGATCTCTGTCAATACTGTTGCCCGGCCCACCCACAATAACCATGGTATCTTCCTTAGTAAAGCCTCTACATAGTGAACCTAAATCCTCTGTAACCTGCCCCAGTCCAGCACTAGGTTTGAAAAAACTTGTGACCTGGTATTCTGACCCTAATTCATCCTGCAGAAGTTGGCCCACACCCCTAGTATGCGAACTACCTAGCAACAAGACTTTCTTTCTCTTTGCACAGTTCCCTACCTTCTTATTCAATTTGCTGCTGAAAGCTTGTTGACCCCTGTCTACATCTACTTCTGTGAGAGGCTCATCAGTTTCCGACTGAGGCAACAGATCAAACCTATTTTGTACATTAATAGCAAAGCTGTCAGAAGAATTTCTTGGCCTGTTCCTTATGCCTGTTGCCCCTCATCTAACTCAGCCTGAAGGGCAGCAATTTTCCCCTCCTGTTCCACAATCTTTCTATCTCTACTGCATAGCCTACAGAATCACTGATGAGTCTCGCTCATTTTCCGAATTCCCACGCCACTACAATCTCCCCAATGAAAAAAGTTACTACATCCATCACACCAGACCCCGGAGCTAACGATTCTACGGCACATCAGGCACTTTACACTCATGGTACAAATCGATTTGAGTGACAGAAAGACAATTAAGTTACCGGAAAACAATGAAAATACGTGTACAAAAAATTAGGCCTACTCGCGACAATGTAAACAATCGTTGAGAAGTTTCTTACTGGAAATTACTTAAGAGATGACGATACTCTACAGATATAAAGGGGCAGCAAACGTATTTGGCACACTAAACTATCAGTAAATGCACTTAAAATTGCAGTATGAAGTTTAATCTGAAAGCTCAAGCTCAAAAGTTCGGCCTGGCCGCGATATGTAAACAAAACGAATTTTGCTTGATTACTGTGAAAATACGCGAGTAAGACAAAAACTTTTAATGGTACGCTTGAAGAGCACTATAATTAACGTAATAAATTAGTTTAAAGTGTTAGAAACAGTTTATTACTACTAAAATTACTTATCTTGTACGGGAGCTGTGACTCAAACGTCCGTGTAGCAGGCGCAGGGCTACCAACCTCGAAAAGACATTTACAAAATATACCTACGACATTATCAATGATACAAAAATAATTGGATAATAGCAGATATGCTGAATGCTGAAGATTAGATAGGTAGATCACATAACTAATGAGGAGGTATTGAATAGAATTGGGTAGAAGAGGGGTTTGTGGCAAGAAGAAGGGACCGGTTGGTAGGACGTGATTTGAGGCATCAAGGGATCACAAATTTAGCATTGGAGGGCAGCGTGGAGGGTAAAAATTGTACAGGGCACCCAAGAGGTGAATACACTAAGCAGATTCAGTAGGATGCAGGTTGCAGTAAGTACTGGGAGATGAAGCAGCTTGCACAGGATAGGGTAGCATGAAGAGCTGCATCAAACCAGTCACGGGACTGAAGACCACAACAACAGCAGCAGATATTAGAAAGTTCTCTCTAATCATTAAATTCCTCAGTTCTACGAGCTTGAGCGTGAGTTCTCAAATTTCTATCGAATGCAGATAATAAAAGCAAAACAATCTGGGATGACATTTAACAGGTAACAGAAAGTGAGAAAGGAAAACATTACAGCATACTGATAAGGAGGAGGGATAAAGTATGAACACTACCAAACAATCATTTTCAGGTATTGCAGAGCACACAGAAGTGCCGCAGCACGATGTGGCATGTACTCGACTACTATCTGAAGTCGTGCTGGAGAGAATTGACACCATGAATCCTGCAGGGCTGTCCACAAATCCGTAAAGTATGAGGGGGTGGAGAGATCTTATCAACATCACATTGAAAGGCACCCTAGATATGCTCAATAATGTTCATGTCTGGGGAGTCTGGTGGCCAGAGAAAGCGTTTAAACTCAGAAGAGTGTTCCTGGAGCCACTGTGTAGCAATTCTGGACGTGTGGGGTGTCGCATTGTCCTACTGGAATTGACCAAGTCCGTCGAAATGCACAATGGAGTGAATGGATGCAGGTGATCAGACAGGATGCTTACGTACGTGTCACCTGTAAAGAGCCGTATCTACACATATCAGGGTGCCGTATCGCTCCAACTGCACACGTCCCACATCATTACAGAGCCTCCACCAGCTTGAACAGTCCCCTGCTGACATGCAGGGTCCATGGATTCATGAGATTGTCTCCATACGCTTGATACAATTTGAAACGAGACTCATATGACCAGGCAACATGTTTCTAGCCATCAGTCATCGAGGATACACGAGTGGGCCTTCGGCTCCGAAAGCCCATATCGATGATGTTTCGTTGAATGGTTGCACGCTGACACTTTTTGATGGCCCAGCATTGAAATCTTCAGCACCTTGATGAACGGTTGCACTTCTGTCACGTTGAACGATTCTCATCAGTCGTCGTTGGCCTCGTTTTCGCAGGATCTTTTCCCGGCTGCAGCGGTGTCGGAGATTTGATGTTCTACTGGATTCCTAATATTCACGGTACACTCGTGAAATGTTCGTACGAGAAAATCCCCACTTCATGGCTACCTCGGAGATGCGGTGCGCCTTGGCTCGTGCGCCGAATATAACACCACGTGCAAAGTCACTCAAATCTTGATAACCTGCCATTGTAGCAGCGGTAACCGATCTAAGAACTGCGCCAGACACTTGTTGTCTTACATAGGCGTTGCCACCGGAGCGTCGTATTCTGTTTGTTTACATATTCTGTATATGAATACGCATGCCTATGCCAGTTTCTTTGGCGCTTCAGTGTATTTAAGACAGGAAACAGTTGTGACGCTATTAAAAATATTAAAGAAAGTAATGTAGAGAACGTATAAAACACAAGGCCTATTTCCCTGTTGTCATAGTTCTCAAAACTAACATAATCAGCTACGAAAGAAAGATTTATGAATTACCTGAGCAAAAACAACCTTCTAAGTGAATCACAGTTTGAGTTCCGAAGTGTCAGAAATACATGTCAGCCATAGTAGGATTCAGGAAAGTAATACCTGATACGATTTACGAGGATGAGTGTGTCACAGGCATATTCGTAGATCTTTCTAAGGCTTTTGATACTCTTGGCGATAGGATTGTACTAGGTATAAGAGCCGAAGCTAATGACCGTAGAATTCCTAGTAATAAGAGCCAAAACTAATGAGTGCTTCTAATCGTCCTGGCAGAACCAAAATTCGTTAATATAGGAGTTCCTATGTGTAGCTTACTAGGAGCAGTACTTTTCCCGAATAAACGAATATCAGTGATTTGCCCCATAGTGTTGGTTATGCGGAAAAAATTCTCTTTGCTTGTGGCAGCAATATTACAGTCAATGAGAAAACGATACAACTCCTTGCAGAGAAAGCAAAGTGACACAGAATATAAAGAAAACAAATGCTATGAATTTCAGTTTGAGGAGGGAACATGTTAAATTAGTGTATATTGCTACCTGTATAGACCGCTTAACATCAATATAATTAATCGTACAAATGATCCAGGGAACACGAAAGTAACTAATGTAGCCAAAATTTCTAGGAATGAATATGATTCTCAGTTGAAGTGGTGTGAATGCAAAAAGATATTTGCAAACAAAAGGTCTTCAGCATGTCCTGTCATCAGTTTGTAACAGCCAGTGTCTTTTAGTTGCATGCTATTCACTGGGTTCTTAGCTATGGAATTTTTTTCGGGTGAACAAGTGCACAAAACACGAACACAGTTTTCTAACTACAAAAGAATGGCCATAAGAATACTAACCAAAAATACTAGTTGACTCCATGGTAAATTTCTTAACAAACTATGGGAATTTTATTTACACCAAGTGAGCACTTTAACAAATCGGTTATGCACATCAAAAATAACATTTATAATTACTTCAGAAGCTGCTCTCTCCATGGTCATGGAACAAGATCTAGACTTCACTTACATCTACCAGGAAAGAATAAACATAAAACTAAAAACCTAATTTTTTACAAAAGAATAAAACTGTACAGTTAGTTAGTTACGTGTTCCATTGATCAATAGCACGGAAAAACCGTTGTGATGTGGAAGGTGTCAACTGCACAAGAAATACGCACAGGAAGCAAGTTTTTTTTTGTTTACATTAGAGTGTTATACCTAAATATTTCTGTTATCTATCCCATATCCTCAAATGACACAAAATGTATATATATTATTTCTTCAAATTTATTTACTCATATACAAGGGTTCATCTGTGGTATAGAAAGAGTTGTCAAGGAGATATGATTTCAATTTGTTTTTGAAACTATTACTGCTGTCTTTCAGACATTTTATTTCATCTGAAATGTCGCAAATTCGAGTTCTAAAGTGAACTTATTTAGAATGACAGAAGGGTTACTAAGATAACACAGAACAATGGTTTTTTAACTAATCTAGCACAAGAAAATAACAACAATAACAGTAATAATAAGACATCTATCATTTCAAGTTAACATATTACTTTATTTTTATTTTTTGGCCTACTCCCTTTCTGAGCTCAACATCTCACTCATTACAGACTGATGCTGACTCAGTTCTTCAGGCAAACAAATGGGAAGTTCCAGTACACAAAATGGAAACCATGATGATATTGTGTGCAGTGTTACATTATAAAACAATGTGTTTGCAGTGTATAATCTGTGCTGCGCCTGTGAGTGAGAAATGAATGGACCGTGAAACATCTTTGCAAAACAGTATTGTAAACTGGGGATAAACCGTCTAAGGTAGCACTGTTTAAAACAGACGGACCTTGTATTCGTGAGGATGGGCGTTACATCTTCACCTGGCCGACCTGACTTAAGTTTCCGTGGTTTCCTTAAATTCCTTCAGGTCAATGCTGATATGATTCCTACTGTAAGGCAACTAACGACTAACTACTTGTTCCTCCCATGTCAAATTAGACCTGTAAGTATGTAAACGCCTGTATATATGATTTACGTAATTGTTGTTATTATTAAATTGTAATATCGTGACATGTCCAACAATCCTTGTAAAAGTGATCCACGGATACTGCTACTAATTTTATAGCTTTTTACTTGTCGACATCAAATTTCCTGATTCGAATTCAAAATGAAGCTCTTTCCTAATAAATCTGGGACCCAAAGGCAGCATAATTTCGTTGCATACAAGTCGTAACATTAAGCCCGAGAAATAGGGCACTTTATTCTCACGACGATGTAAGCTAATATGACTCGTATTCAGTCTGGTGTCATCAGGTAGTCACTGCTCAGGACACGTAACGTCGCCAATTCCATGTTGTGGTCTTTGAAAACAAAGCAAAAAATCCAAGTCGGAACATATGGATTAACAATAAAGGACTTCATAAAATATGCTGGGTGAATGGAATTTTATCGGTAAATCTGTCGCATCAACAAATAAAACGAACAGCACGATGCACAGCTCAGCTTCGACCTATCTGGAATGTAGAAACACGATCCTCAATAACGCGGGATAAAAATGCAGACACAGGTTTGGGAGCAGAAGTACTACAAATAAAATAAAATAATACTCCAACGTGAAACTGAAAGCGCTTCTACAAAGGAAATATTCCATCGGAGTTTACCCGCCTAGCCGAGAAGGTTTGCGACCTGTCCCTTAGGCAAATTGTGCACTTAGCCAGGTAACAAACAAAACTTTGTGTTCTCTTGCCACGCCTCTGACCTGCCGCCACATTCTCTCTGCATTCTGCCAGTCGGTGGAAAAGTGTAAGGGATCCACGTAGTTCACACTGTGAGTGCATTCGCTTTATTAATCGTATCAACAATTTCTTGGCCCGCGCTTCAAAAGGAGCCCACATTAAATAATGTCCATCAAAAGGAACACTGAGCATTTTGAATGATTTATAGATTTTACATGTCGAGAAACATGGCTTTGGCACGTAAAGAAGCTACCCTCACAGTTATTGTTCCTCCTTCCCTGTATATGTATCCACAGGCGGTTCTGTTTACCCTCTAGACTTCAAACCATTACTTACACAATAACTCATTCCACTGCAGCGCAGTTAACCTAGCGTGCTCGTGCGAAGTTATGATCTACATTAGAGGAAGAAATATGGGCATTGACGTGTTTTGATGACGAGGACGTTGCAGACTGAGCACGAACTTTCATGTGATACAGATAGGAAAGAAAATTAGCAATGGCTTTTCAAAGGAGGCATTGATCATAATCAATTTTGGGGAACATCGGTCTTCCAAACTGTGAGTACTAATTTTCTTGCCACACTCCTCAGTCACACCATCTATAGAAGGGGAAGAGGAGACAGGTAAGAGCAGAAACATTCAGAGAGAATACGCCCAAGCTAACTGTACCAACCCACATAACAGCTGCTGACCAGTCTCTTTGACCCAGCATATCCTTACTTAAACGCTACACAAAATGTGGCTAAACTGCCACTGCCTTTCAAAGAACCGCTGCCCATGAAACTTTGCATATGGAATCATCACACACACACTCACAATCTCTCTAGCAGATGAAACATGTGAAGGAGGAAATGTAACTCAGAAATATAGCGTGGTACACAGAAATATATAGTATGTATATTCAATAAACGTGGTTTTAGGAGTACATATAAACTTAACAGACCTGTAATTGTGTGAAACATACAGTGGAAACTGAGAAATCGAACTATAAAATACCACTGATGCTGTCTAATGGAACACTCTGCTGTTCATCTCTCTCTCCAGATCAAGAACACAGATGCGCCGACAATCAGAAGCGGTAAGAAGTATAGGAGAGCCCAGGTCATCTCAGCAGAACTAATGGAATGACTCACATAAAGACGTTTAATCGCCTTGTGCCTCCCAAGAAAAAATGAGGTGTGGCCTTGCCATGGATGGGCATTTCCAAACATTTTTTACATAAACAAGGTACATCAAAGAAATATTCCAAAAAAAAATAAAAACCTGCACCAAGAATTTCCTAACCAAATTTTACCATAAACTAACATCTTACATCTACACTCTTTATTAAATGTGGTTTTCGATGAAACAGTCAATAAAGGCCTCTTGCAGACCAGCAGAGTTTACTTATGGCCACCTCTTTTAAAATTTCAGCATAATTTAATGGCTGCTACACTGATGGAATCATCATACGCAGAACGCAAGACAAATTTAAGACAAAACACAGACCAAAGAATTCAAAACACAAATAATTTGCCATATGGAAAATATGACCAACAAAAAATTCCATAGAATATACAATGACTTAATAATAAATCGAGAGAAATAAAATACACCAAATCTCAAGAAAAAGTTTTGTGAAAGTCAGACTGGTATCCCACCGCTGCCCAGGGCATCTTGTAACACTCCAATTACCGAAAACCTAATAAACAACCCTTTGTTGTAAAAGAAGTAGGAAAATTTGTCATCCTGACAGTGACGGCAGCTGCTGACGACAAAATTTACACTTGTGGTAATTTGATCAACAGGAATTTCATGTGAATAACAATATTTAAAATGAAATGGAGACTGAATTAAAGAATATGATAGGATGCGCAACAAAAACATCAAAGAAAGAATTGCAAAATAATTAATAACGAAGGTTTACGCCCAGTGGTGAACTGGCCAAAGACAACATTTACCGTAGAAGAGAGTTGTAGCCGCATCGAAAAGGAAGTTCGATGTGACTACTATGTAACTCGGAAACGGGAAATGTTAGCTTCAATTGCTATCTAGTAGCTCTCTGGTACTATTCCGATCGTAGCGTAAGCGCTACTAGATTGTTTTAAGCTAATCGGAAGTTTGTAAGTTTTGCGATGTATACTGAAGCATTATTCAGAAGTCATACTAAAGCAAAGTCATCTTTACCGTTAGCAAGATAACGGATACGGAGATTCGCGACGAAATTAAATCGTGTGAGATTTGTGATGGGACTTAGCCTTCGTGATACTGAATAAGCACAAACAGTCAAGGACATTGAAAAAGAAAGATCGCCGACCGGAAAACTATTATTAATCTCGAGTAGGTAACATTCAAACGCCAACACTAAGAACGTACAACTGCGCCGAGTTGTCAGAAGTTCACGTCAGCGACAGGATTACTGATGCAAACGGAAGCAAGTCCCTGAGTGAGAAATCGGTGTGCGTGCTCAGCGTAGGGACAATTAATTACAAGGAACAATCAAATGGGATTCAAACTTTAGTTCTTCGTATCGCCTACATAATTGTATAAGACATTATCACGTGTATTATTGAAAATTAATTGATTATTAGAATATTGTGAAGTGAAAAATGAGTTCATGATTACTTAACAGTGAACAATCATCGATTTGTCACAAGATTACGACGCATTCCAAACATTGCTTAAGTATATGTTATCTCTGGAACTGCATCGTGTAGTTATTGAACACGCGACGTAGCGACGTCTTCACGACTGAATAACAATTTGTCAACTCAACATTCTCTCAATTCCATAATGTACCCACGACTTAGGTGATGGATTGAAGATTCAAGACTTTATATTACACTACTGGCCATTAAATTGCTACACCACGAAGGTGACAAGCTAAAAACGAGAAATTTAACCGACAGGAAGAAGATGCTGTGATATGAAAAAGATTAGCTTTTCATAGCATTCACACAAGGTTGGTGCCGGTGGCGACACCTACAACATGCTGACATGAGGAAAGTTTCCTACCGATTTCTCATACACAAACAGCACTTGACCGGCGTTGTCTGGTGAAACGTTGTTATGATGCCTCATGTAAGGAGGAGAAATGCGTACCATCAGGTCTCCGACTTTGATAAATGTCGGATTGTAGCCTATCGCGACTGCGGTTTATCGTATCGCGACATTGCTGCTCGCGTTGGTCGTGATCCAATGACTGTTAGCAGAATATGGAATCTGTGGGTTCAGGATGGTAATACGGAACGCCGTGCTGGTTCCCACGGCCTCGTATCACTAGCAGTCGAGATGACAGGCATCTTATCCGCACGGCTGTAACGGATCGTGCAGCCACGTCTCGGTCCCCGAGTCAACATATCGGAACGTTTGCAAGACAACAACCATCTGCACGGACAGTTCGACGACGTTTGCAGCAGCATGGACTATGAGCCCGGAGACCATGGCTGCGGTTACTCTTGACGCTGCATCACAGACAGCAGCGCCTGCGATGGTGTACTCAACGACGAACCTGGGTGCACGAATGGTAAAACGTCATTTTTTCGGAAGAATCCAGGTTCTATTCACAGCATCATGATGGTCGCATCCGTGATTGGGGACGTCGCGGTGAACATGTATGTATTCGTCATCGCCACACTGACGTATCAACCGGTGTGATGGTATGGGTTGCCATTGGTTACACGTCTCGGTCACCTCTTGTTCGCATTGACAGCACTTTGAACAGTGGACGTTACATTTCAGATCTGTTACGACCCGTGGCTCTACGCTTCCTTCGATCACTGCGAAACCCTACATTTCAGCAGGATAATGCACGACCGCATGTTGCAGGTCCTGTACGGGTTTTTCTGGATACATAAAATGTTCGACTGCTGTCCTGGCCAGCACATTCTCCAGATCTCTCGCCAATTGAAAACGTCTGGTCAATGGTGGCCGAGCAACTGGCTCGTCACAATACGCCAGTCACTACTCTTGATGAACTGTGGTATCGTGTTGAAGCTGCTTGGGCAGCTGTACCTCTACACGCCATTCAAACTCTGTTTGACTTAATGCCCAGGCGTATCAAGGCCGTTATTACCGGCAGAGGTGGTTGTTCACGGTACTGACTTCTCAGGATCTATGCATCCAAATTGCGTGAAAATGTAATCACATGTCAATTCTAGCATAATATATTTATCCAATATCTTCTTGGTGTAACAATTTTAGTGGCCAGTAGTGTTTATGTTATCTCTGGAACTACGTCGTGTAGTTACTGAATACGTGACGTAGCGACGTCTTGACGACTGAATAACAATTTGTCAACTTAAAGTCCTCTCAATTCCATAATGTGGCTACGTCTTGGGTCATGGATTGAAGATTCAAGACTTTATATTTTTAGTATTCAACAAACCATTTTCTAACTGGGCAAATAAAAAGAAGAACTACAGTTAGACAGTTCTCGCGAACTGAAAAGTCTGTCGCGGACTCAACAACAAAAGAAAACCACGCGAGGAGTTTGTGTTTCTCTACTAGTTACAGGGTGGCGTTGTCGTGAGCGACGGACGCCGTTCCACGTCATACCGACTGGGACAACCATCACCGCCGAAACGTGTCAAGGAGACGCAGGCGCCACAATCTGCAGACTCATCTTCGTTGGTCATCGGGGACTGGAATCATATTGACTGGAGGAGAACTGACTTCAGTGATGAGTCAAGTTTTGATTTTAGCCACGGTGACCAGAAAAAGATGTGTGTGGAGACACCCCAGACAGTGCAGGTCACCAGGCTGACTGTCATCCTAAGCTTGCACACTACTTAACCTAATTATCCTCAGGACAAACACACACACACACACACACACACACACACACACACACACACATACCCGAGGGAGGACTCGAACCTCGGCTGGGACCAGTCCCACAGTCCATGACTGCAGCGCCTCAGACCACTCGGCTAATCCCGCGCGGCGACTGTCACCTACTGTACGGCCCTGTAACCAGGAGTGAAGGTCTGGGGTGTCATCTTATTTCACAGCAGGACCCCTTTGGTGTCATCCACGGCACCCTTGTCGCATAGCGTTTCGTCGTCGATATTCAACACCCTCTTCTGTTGGTCTTCATGGCAAGCCATCCAAGGCTTACATTTCAGCAAGATAATGACCGACCGCACACGACTAGGTTTTCTACCGCTCGCCATCGTGCTTGCCAAATCCTACCTTGGCCAACAAACAGCATCTCTCCGCAGTTGAGAACATTCGGAACATTATGAGCAGAGCCCACCAAACTTCTTGGGATTTTGACGAGCCAGTTGGACATAATTTGGCAAATATGCCTGAGGAGGACCTCCTACAACTCTGTCCATCAATGCCAAGCTTACTCAATTTCTGGACCTCTTTCTCTGTAATAAACTATCCAATTTTTATGGGATGGTAATCGTTCGTGTATCTGTACAGGTACGTTACATCTACTGGTTTCCGTCCCCTTCGGATAACTCCTTCGTGGTGCGTGGTATTTTTATATTATGAGTGTAAAACATTACAAGTTGGGTAGGAAACATGTAATACTCACTAACATTTAAACTACATCTTTCTGCAAGTTTCCTATAATGTCTGAAATCACTTTATACAAGTTTTCGATTTCAGCCACTCATAAACGTAATACGCTGTAACACATTCCTTCTCGTCGACACAACAGATCTTCAGCTGAAGCATTGTAACATACTGAGGGATACTTAGTTCTAGAATATATAGGACGTCTGGGCTAAGCGTTGTTTTTTTTTAATGCAACGAAGTTGTGTGATAACTGATCGCCCATAAGAGTGTGTTAAACGCTGGATTCTAAGTAAAAGGAAATGCATCAGTAGTCATAACTTGCAGTAACGGTAAGTAGCATCACACATGTTCACAAGGAGATTTATCGTCCAGTATTTATCGAGTTTAACGTGAAGGATTATAACCTTGCTCAGTTTTGAAATAGCAGCAGTGATGAACTGACTGTAGAGCTCAGAGTATTTATTTCTATATAACGAAAACAAAATTGATATAAATTACCTTTCTTAAAACCACATATACTGCCACTAGAATAATTTATATATTAACAGTTATCGATCAACCATTATCCCATTCATGAGCACTATCAAAGGTTAATTATTTTGAGACATATAGCAACACTCTTCAGTGCAAGACACGTAAATGTTAGTGCTGACGATTAGTAATGAGTGAAGGAGCTATGACGACAGTTTTAATTTATTCAAGATGATGGACCCTCCCCTAACCCTCTCCCTGGCGCTGGTGTAGACCTGGCAACAGCGCATTTTGATATAAACTAAAAAATTTATATTGACTGTTTGATTCCCCCTCTGGGGAGTCCCCAGCCCATTAGGTGGTCTCTCTCCCCCTCCCCCCTCTCTGGTAAATCCCTAGACGTTCCCAGTTCTCCCCTCTGGGAGATCAGACCTGTGTGTTGGACCAGGACTCGAACCTGGGAACATAGCCTTTGAAGTTTGGAAGGTAAAAGAAGAGGTTCTGGTGCAATCAAATTAATTGAGTAATTAGTTAGACTGAACAATTAATTAAACCCTCCCCCTCCCTCCTGCACCTGGAGAAATGGGGGGAAATTCAAAGTCGACGGGAAACTAAAATTTTCATGGTAGATCAGAATTTTCGCTGTTAATTCACCTGCTAACCACATTGCTTTGCAGACAACATAATAATAATAATAATTCATCCATTATTTAGAAAAATTCAATTTGCATATCGCTGGCACGGAAGGATTTAGGGCACTCTCTTTATTTCATCAACATCTGTGAAATACTGGCGCAGTCTAATTTTGACAACACAACCCAAGATGGCCAGAATACTGGCGTAATCTATCTCCCCTTCTCCTACTGAGGGGAAATTCAAACCTCAAAGGGATTTTTTTTTCTCTCTGGCTGTGAAGCATGGGAGTTGGCGAGGGATAGTTGCCATTGATAGAGCGCTAGAGAGAAGCTCTAGCCAGTTTCATCAATAACTGCTGGATGTGGAGAGGATATTTTCGCTATCAGCCTGGCACTAGAGAGTTGCTCCAACCAGTCTAGCCAATAGCCCTATGTGGGAAGGATGGGTAATAACAATAGGACAGCGAACAATCACTGAAGTGCAGGAGAGTAAACTCCTGCCGATCTACAAGTGGATAGCTGCCGGAAGAGTCATGTAACAACAGCAGTGGGGAATGAAACAACTGTACATACACTCCTGGAAATGGAAAAAAGAACACATTGACACCGGTGTGTCAGACCCACCATACTTGCTCCGGACACTGTGAGAGGGCTGTACAAGCAATGATCACACGCACGGCACAGCGGACACACCAGGAACCGCGGTGTTGGCCGTCGAATGGCGCTAGCTGCGCAGCATTTGTGCACCGCCGCCGTCAGTGTCAGCCAGTTTGCCGTGGCATACGGAGCTCCATCGCAGTCTATAACACTGGTAGCATGCCGCGACAGCGTGGACGTGAACCGTATGTGCAGTTGACGGACTTTGAGCGAGGGCGTATAGTGGGCATGCGGGAGGCCGGGTGGACGTACCGCCGAATTGCTCAACACGTGGAGCGTGAGGTCTCCACAGTACATCGATGTTGTCGCCAGTGGTCGGCGGAAGGTGCACGTGCCCGTCGACCTGGGACCGGACCGCAGCGACGCACGGATGCACGCCAAGACCGTAGGATCCTACGCAGTGCCGTAGGGGACCGCACCGCCACTTCCCAGCAAATTAGGGACACTGTTGCTCCTGGGGTATCGGCGAGGACCATTCGCAACCGTCTCCGTGAAGCTGGGCTACGGCCCCGCACACCGTTAGGCCGTCTTCCGCTCACGCCCCAACATCGTGCAGCCCGCCTCCAGTGGTGTCGCGACAGGCGTGAATGGAGGGACGAATGGAGACGTGTCGTCTTCAGCGATGAGAGTCGCTTCTGCCTTGGTGCCAATGATGGTCGTATGCGTGTTTGGCGCCGTCCAGGTGAGCGCCACAATCAGGACTGCATACGACCGAGGCACACAGGGCCAACACCCGGCATCATGGTGTGGGGAGCGATCTCCTACACTGGCCGTACACCTCTGGTGATCGTCGAGGGGACACTGAATAGTGCACGGTACATCCAAACCGTCATCGAACCCATCGTTCTACCATTCCTAGACCGGCAAGGGAACTTGCTGTTCCAACAGGACAATGCACGTCCGCATGTATCCCGTGCCACCCAACGTGCTCTAGAAGGTGTAAGTCAACTACCCTGGCCAGCAAGATCTCCGGATCTGTCCCCCATTGAGCATGTTTGGGACTGGATGAAGCGTCGTCTCACGCGGTCTGCATGTCCAGCACGAACGCTGGTCCAACTGAGGCGCCAGGTGGAAATGGCATGGCAAGCCGTTCCACAGGACTGCATCCAGCATCTCTACGATCGTCTCCATGGGAGAATAGCAGCCTGCATTGCTGCGAAAGGTGGATATACACTGTACTAGTGCCGACATTGTGCATGCTCTGTTGCCTGTGTCTATGTGCCTGTGGTTCTGTCAGTGTGATCATGTGACGTATCTGACCCCAGGAATGTGTCAATAAAGTTTCCCCTTCCTGGGACAATGAATTCACGGTGTTCTTATTTCAATTTCCAGGAGTGTATTTATAAGTCACATCCTAGAAAACAGAAAAGTGCGAAATACATCGTACGATTTTTTTTACAAAAGCAGTGCTCATTATCTTACTTGGACATGGAACCTCAAGACGAAAAAACTGGCCAGTCACCTTCCGTCCAGTCCAGCGCCAACTACTGAGTGTAGCGTGCACCTGAAGAGCCTACCAGCTGGAGCCTTTCCCTGTACCTGCCGTTCATTACAGGCTAAGCCGCAGCTTCCTGTCGGCCCAGCCCTGATGACCAGCCTGCCGCTATATCACGGCACGCCGAACTACACCGCCAGATAGGTGACAGGTAACGGGCTACTGATTTTGGGTTGCCCTGTAGGCCAGTGGCAGGGTTCTTCCGGGAAAGGGCACTTACCCCACCAAAAGCGCTGCTCGCTCTTCAGTTTACAGACAGACTTATAGCCGCGGACCGGCCTCGCTAACTCCCAGCACACAGCGAGACAAGCAGGCGTGGCTTGGATGTAGAGCTCTCACTGCAATCTGTAATGCACCAAACCATAATCACTGCGAAAGGAGCGCATTATTTGTTTGTATCGCCTCAACTTATTATCGACTTTTATGTGATAGAAGAGTGAAACGCTTAAGTTATTTATAAAGTTTTCTTAAATTTTTGTGTTAAAATGTTTTAGATATGTGACACTTGAGGGTCGAGAAAAGCTGTGTCCTGGCAAGTCAGCGAGTCTGCAACGCCCATCCGATTGCTGAATCGCAGCGTGCGACAAAGATAACAACTACGTTGCAGCTGGCCACTATGAACGTTTGGTTCAAATGGCTCTCAGCACTAAGGGACTTAACTTCTGAGCTCATCAGTCCCTGGAACTTAGAACTACTTAAACCTAACTAACCTATGGACATCACACACATCCATGCCCGTGGCAGGGTTCGAACGTGCGACCATAGCGGTCGCGCGGTTCCAGACTGTAGCGCCTAGAACCGCTCGGCCACACAGGCCGTCATGAACGTCTGCCGGCGACTGTTAAGAAGAAACACTGAAACCTCCCCTTAGAAAAATTTATGAATGATTGTGCTGATAAACCCCTTACGTTATATGATTTTCAAACAGCTGAGCAAAACTGAAAGTGCTCAGACATTTCTCTCTTTACTTATTCTGATCATAAATAAACTGACACACAATATTTTTAGCGCAACGCAATCTGACTTTCCATAATCCCTACAAAAGAATGGCCCTGACTAACAATAACCTACACCTTTCATGAATCACTTACCTCACAAAAATCTTCGTTACTCGAACTACTGCAATACAGCGACCGCCAATACTGCCAACTAAATAAAAGATTCTAACTACTGAAGGCACTAACTACTGATAGGCATAGTTAGCAAATGAAAGATTTTGATAGAGAACAAACAATGTATTTAACCTTAATAGTGTTCAAAAGTCATGACATCAAGTCTTACAAATTTACTGTCTCTGATGGACACACGTCCAGATCATCCGCTCTCAAAACTCCGCCATCTCTCTCTCCACATCCGCCACTGCTGGCGGCTCACCTCCAACTGCGCAACGTTACCCGCTGTTCACATCCAACTGCCCAACACTACAATAGCGAATATTCCAACAATGCCAACCAGCCACAGACTGCACACAGCACAGCCAGTGGTTTTCATACAGGGCGCTACGTGGCGTTACCAACATAAAAACCTAAACACCCTACATACAACACTTACTGTTAAACAAAGAATTAGCGTGGTATGTTTGTTCGCAGAAAATGGCTCATGGTTTCTTCTTTGAGAATTTTAAGAGTAATATCCGAGAATTGTTTGAGCAGTGAGTCTCGAGAGAGATTATCTAGGGTGTGAAGAGACCGGCTCACACGTACGAGACATGAATTAGTTTGCAATGGGGATAGAGCTCAAATGTGTTTAGAGCAGTTCTAAATCGTTTAGAAAGGTGTTTTGAGAAGATTATTGGATTATGTAGGAAATGATTATTTTGCCGACTTTCCGTAGAGTGTAGTTTCACCACGTATAAGAAAAGCTCCGATTCATTGAAGTGTGAGATTCGTTTCTCCTGATTATTGTTTTCAACCATAATGGCTATGTTTGTGCATCGTGACTGTGTGGGGTAATTATTTATTTCAAGTTTCTGCTACCAGTGACTGGTTGCAGAAACTTGAAATAAATAGTTTCTCCTGGTTGTGATTAATGGTGCATTGTGCTGCTTAATAGCCACGCGATGGTAGGCGAACCGTATTTCAATATTTTTGAGAGATTTTCCGTTGGATGCTGTATGTGAAGGGACGTGTTCACGCGAAGTCGTTTAGTTGTTTTGTGGTTGAGGATTAAGTATACAATAATGGATAGTAGCGTTGGAATGTGTTATTGTGGTTGTATAGGTGTACGCAAGCCCTAAGGAGTAGTGACTTGGTGACATTTGGGTTAGGATTTAGTGTGTGACTTCGGTGTGAGAGTCGCAATATAGTAAATTCCGGAAATCTCGCTGGATGCACTGAATATGCAGTCCATATTAAAGAGAACGTTCGTCCTATGCAATAGTTATTTATTGAGGAACAATCAGAGGTTTACTGAGTAAGTGATACATTTTCCCTTTGGCCCTAAGAGACAAATCAACGACCATTTAAAAGAGAACACGCTAATTCTCTCTGAAAGAGATCATCGAGTGCTGTGTTCTGAGTTATAAATATCAGTGAATGGCGGAAGAGATAATCTAGTGATGTGTTTTGAGTTATAATTATTAGTGGGTAGCGAAAGTCAACACCTAAAGTTGTTGAACTTTGAGTATTTGAGTTCATATAGCTGAAAAGTGGCGGTGACGCTCAGGTTTTTCGTTTCAGTTTTTTTTAATTACATTTCCGCTTAGTGGGGTTTTGAATATTGGAGCAGCACTCATAAATAAAACGCTGACTTGTAGTTGTAAATGATGTAATTGCAGGAAACAAAGAAAGCGGCTTTAAACTGAAAACGTGAGCACCCAACTTGTCTTTGATCTCCAAACTATTACAAGAAAAAAATAATCACAGGCTTATGTGAAAGCAGACTAACTTCTGGAATATATCTTTTCGGAGTAAAATAAATCCAAAAGCCAATAAAGTAGTAGACTGGAATATTGCTAAAAGCAAAGTTCAAAGAAATTAAAGAAAAGAAATAGTATTTTTCAGTGAACGACTTGTAACAAAAAGAAAGATAATTAATCTTTAGACAGGAAAATGAAGTTTCCGTTTTATGGAAAAGTGATTAATTATAAGTGAAAAGATAGTCCATTTAATTCTGAAAGACTGAGATTGAGATTAGTTTATTACGATAAAATTTCTATAGAGTCATAGATATTGTTGCAGTGAGCCGCTACATATAGAGACTATCTTTGATTGACAACGAGACATAAATAGTATAAAATTATATCTTTGCCTTGCGAACGTATTCTCCAACATTAAGTTGCTGTTATTAGTGAAGTAAATACACCATTCCTACTCCGCGCAGACTCTCGCATTTAGTATTTTTCTGGTGATTGATACTAGTTTTGGCGGTAGTTTATCTTTCGAACACAGTGAACCCTGATAGTCAGGTGCGTTGTGTTAGCTAATATCAAGATAGTTACCACTGACTCCATTATACCACAAAAAGTGTTATTGTGTCCTTTGGTACATAGTGAAGTCGCAGCGAGCGGTAGTGTAAATTATAGCGTGAGAAGCTGAATATAAAATCTTACGTGACGTCGTCGTGTTAGTACAGACGATTGTTTCACGTCACACAGATTACGTCGTTGAGTGTAGGCAAGATCTTGTCAGGACAGCTAATTGTAGTATTACGAGAGAGAACTAAATTGACCGACGTTGCTTTTCACCTGAGAATTGCAGCCCTGATAGAGCTCGTTCATACAGTATCTCCTACGACTGAAACAGTACAGTAATCTTAGCAAGGCTTGGGAACCAGCGATTGAGTTAATCAAGAGTAAATCGAGCAAACGTATAGTTGTGACGACCACGGCGGACAGAGCCATCACACCGAAGTCATCTCAGACGCCGTCGCAATCTGTTCCACCGCGCGACCGTGGCGCGGGTCACAGACGGCGGAGGGATGCGCCGCGGGCGGAGGGTATTTAAATCGGCCGCCGCCGCGACCGAACCCAGATCTCCCTGAGCAGCCATAGCATACGGATCTCCGTACCGGCACGTTCACAGGAGCTCAGTCCGTCAGTTCACCTGATGATGGCGACATGTATGATCGCCGAAATACTGTACCCGTTGAACACTGTAGACCGGCAGTACACCCGTGGATATTTAGGATAACACCAATCCCTATTTTAAATTATCGTGACATTCTTATTTGAGTTTTCGGGTTTCTTGGTGTGTTACAACCTGCTCTCATTTTCAATTTACGTGAGTGTGTCGACTCCTGAAGTCTCATTTTCTTTATTTCGTTGTCTCGCTCTCGTAAGGTAAGGACGCTATCTACATCTACATCTACATGACTACTCTGCAATTCACATTTAAGTGCTTGGCAGAGGGTTCATCGAACCACAATCATACTATCTCTCTACTATTCCACTCCCGAACAGCGAGCGGGAAAAACGAACACCTAAACCTTTCTGTTCGAGCTCTGATTTCTCTTATTTTATTTTGATGATCATTCCTACCTATTTAGGTTGGGCTCAACAAAATATTTTCGCATTCGGAAGAGAAAGTTGGTGACTGAAATTTCGTAAAAAGGTCTCGGCGCGACGAAAAACGTCTATGCTGTAATGACTTCCATCCCAACTCGTGTATCATATCTGCCACACTCTCTCCCCTATAACGCGATAATACAAAACGAGCTGCCCTTCTTTGCACCCTTTCGATGTCCTCCGTCAATCCCACCTGGTAAGGATCCCACACCGCGCAGCAATATTCTAACAGAGGACGAACGAGTGTAGTGTAAGCTGTCTCTTTAGTGGACTTGTTGCATCTTCTAAGTGTCCTGCCAATGAAACGCAACCTTTGGCTCGCCTTCCCGACAATATTATCTATGTGGTCCTTCCAACTGAAGTTGTTCGTAATTTTAACACCCAGGTACTTAGTTGAATTGACAGCCTTGAGAATTGTACTATTTATCGAGTAATCGAATTCCAACGGATTTCTTTTGGAACTCATGTGGATTATCTCACACTTTTCGTTATTTAGCGTCAACTGCCACCTGATACACCATACAGCAATCTTTTCTAAATCGCTTTGCAGCTGATACTGGTCTTCGGATGACCTTACTAGACGGTAAATTACAGCATCATCTGCGAACAGTCTAAGAGAACTGCTCAGATTGTCACCCAGGTCATTTATATAGATCAAGAACAGTAGAGGTCCCAGGACGCTTCCCTGGGGAACACCTGATATCACTTCAGTTTTACTCGATGATTTGCCGTCTGTTACTACGAACTGCGACCTTCCTGACAGGAAATCACGAATCCAGTCGCACAACTGAGACGATACCCCATAGCTCCGCAGCTTGATTAGAAGTCGCTTGTGAGGAACGGTGTCAAAAGCTTTCTGGAAATCTAAAAATACGGAATCAACTTGAGATCCCCTGTCGATAGCGGCCATTACTTCGTGCGAATATAGAGCTAGCTGCGTTGCACAAGAGCGATGTTTTCTGAAGCCATGCTGATTACGTGTCAATAGATCGTTCCCTTCGAGGTGATTCATAATGTTTGAATATAGTATATGCTCCAAAACCCTACTGCAAACCGACGTCAATGATATAGGTCTGTAGTTAAATGGATTACTCCTACTACCCTTCTTGAACACTGGTGCGACCTGCGCAATTTTCCAATCTGTAGGTACAGATCTATCGGTGAGCTAGCGGTTGTATATGATTGCTGAGTAGGGAGCTATAGTATCAGCGTAATCTGAAAGGAACCTAATCGGTATACAATCTGGACCTGAAGACTTACCCGTATCAAGCGATTTGAGTTGCTTCGCAACCCCTAAGGTATCTACTTCTAAGAAACTCATGCTAGCAGATGTTCGTGTTTCAAATTCTGGAATATTCCATTCGTCTTCCCTGGTGAAGGAATTTCGAAAAACTGCGTTCAATAACTCCGCTTTAGCGGCACAGTCGTCGATAACAGTACCATCGGCACTGCGCAGCGAAGGTATTGACTGCGTCTTGCCGCTTGTGTACTTTACATACGACCAGAATTTCTTCGGATTTTCTACCAAATTTCGAGACAATGTTTCGTTGTGGAACCTATTAAAGGCATCTCGCATCGAAGTCCGTGCCAAATTTCGCGCGTCTGTAAATTTTAGCCCATCTTCAGGATTTCGCGTTCTTCTGAACTTCGCATGCTTTTTCCGTTGCCTCTGCAACAGCGTTCGGACCTTTTTTGTGTACCACGGGGGATCCGTTCCATCTCTTACCAATTTATGAGGTATGAATATCTCAATTGCTGTTGCTACTATATCTTTGAATTTGAGCCACATTCTGCTGTGCTCATTGTAAAGATTATTATGTAAATGGTAATTAGGCTTTCTTAATATAGTATGGAGCTAAAGTTATTGTGCCTTTTATTTCTAACAAAAATCATGTCACTTTTAAATGATTTTAATTTTTGTAGGATCACGGCTGGAACAGAGGCGTCGATGGCACGTTGTTAATGGACTTTAATGACTGAACACTTTGCATTGCGTCTTACGGCGTACGTCCGTGCTTGGACCGGTCATTTTATTTCTATGTTGCAGGAGTTTCACGCATGGTGTGCAAAGAATGATTCGGCCATTCGTCTGCTAACAACGATGTCACTGTGCGGCCTACACTAGTCGGACAAAGATCCTACCAACATTTAAAAGTTCTTGCTAGTGGTTAGTTTTCTCTATATGTCGGATTCTCTGCTTCACGCCGAACTCGGTACAAAGCATTGGCTGCTTTACTGCGCTGAGCTGTACGTAATGCGGGCGGCATACGCGCAACCACCATCTCGTGACCCCTATCCTTTTTTAAGATTTCTATTAAATCATTGGTTGCTCCAGAGGCCCAGCGACCTTTTAGACTTATTAGAGTACCGGAGGAGCTTCACTCCTGTGTTTGTTTTTATCTCCTAATTTTACAATATTTTAAACCAGCATCCCGACCATGTACCAGTATTTACGGATGGCTCAAAACAGGGGGACTCTATTGGTTGTGCTGTTGTTTTCCCTGATCGAGTCGTCAAGTTTCGGCTTCCTGCGGCGTTTACCATCTTTGATGCCGAATTGTTTGCGATCTTGCGGGCATTGTAGCAGATTACTGTCCGCCACATTTTACTTGACTGTCCTTTATTCTCTGACCAGAAGGCGGTGGTTTCCATGCCCTCTATTTTGCAAGATGACACAACGACTGTGGTTAAGGTCTTACGGTTTTATGTCCTGTCCAGTTTGTTGCCTCAGATTTTAGGGAGAGGATTTTAATGTGCTGCTGGGTGACTGGCTCACCCAGGTTTTAGGTAAGAGGGCCGCCTAGTCACGATTACCTACTTGTTTCACTTCGATTTCTGTTCTCTTTTCCTTGTGTTTCCTTTCCTTTTTTAGTGCGTTTCTTTTCCTCTTGTTTTGCCTCTGTATGTGAGGATTTGGAAATGCATCAGGTCTGTGTCTTTTAGCCATTCTCCTTGTTCGCTGTCCGTCTTCGTCCCTTCACCGCATGTGTTCCTGTTTCTATGCGATTGGGCGCTGATGACCACGCTGTTTTGCGCCCGAAAACCTCAAACCACACACACACACACACACACACACACACACACACACACACACACACACACACATACTGTTTTTGAATTTATTTAAGGACATAACGTGTCAGTGGATTACACCAACCTTCAAAATCGATGAAAATGAATGTGAGCATGACATATTCTTCTGCTTTAGCTCACCGACGTAATAGTTCTTAGGGCTTGAGTTGCTTCGCTTCAGATTCCAGCAAATGTATCCCAGTCAACATATGCATTGTTCTTTAGCTCTCTCGAGGTGCTTACTACTAGGTATTTTACCGTTGTTAAAGCTTCCGATCACAATGTATTGGATTTCTAGTCCCATTAATGTGCAATGGATTTAGTTACTTCCAGGTCAATTACCAACTCCACCATAGTTCTTCTCGCCTGATTGCAAACAACTCCATCAACTGCGAATATTATGAGTATAAAACAAATGCACCGCAAGGTGCTATACAGTCCTTAATGGAGGGTACATCGCATCAGTATTTTCGAATGCCCTTCCATCCCAATCTTACTCTCTGACAGAGTAAAAATTGATTGCCTGTATACCTCCATACATACCCTAATCCACCCCTATGTTGCAGGGAGAAATAAATTGTTCTTCCCGGAGAGCTTTTTCCGTAACACATTCGTATGCAGTATGCCAAACTATACGATCCTAGCAGCTCCACATGACACTTTTTCTTTGCGAATTAGCCACATAACATAAACAGATGTGGGCTCACATGATTGGTGGACAGCGACTATGGAGTGTTGAGTTGTTGAATCGATGTCGCTATATATATATATATATATATATATATATATATATATATATATATATATATATATATATATATATATATATATCATTTAACCATATCAGATGCTTTTCAAGGTCATCCAACTCCATACGTCAGCCCACTCTAAATACACGCACGTAAATCGTTGTAAATAGAAAATGTCTTACTATTTTTGGCAGATTAGCGAATAAGACAAGCAAATATTCTCGTACAAAATCTTCATAAATGTGTGCATATACATTTACACACAGAAAACAACCCTTTCTTTATGTTTGGTGGGTGTAGATTTAATGGTATCGAACTTAATTTTTAAATTCTAACTTAAATCCACATCTGACTCGGATATTTCTTTCTCCAGCCAGTAATTTGAGAGGTACAAAAAAGGTATGTTCTCAAATTCTAATACCTATCTATTTTTGTTCCGGTAAATTATCTCCTTTATGGCTTTACCAATTAGCTCTGTTTCTTCTTGCAGTTCTTCTAGACGAAAGCACTCCACATATACCCCTCCACCTACACCTATACTCTGAAAACCACCGTGAGGCAAAGGGTACGTCCCAATGTACCAGTTATTAGGGTTTCTTCCTGTTCCATTTACGTACTGAGCGTGGGAAGAAAGATTGTTTGAATTCATCTGTGCGTGCTGTAATTATTCTAAGCTTATCCTCACGATCCCTAAGTGAGCAGTACTAATGGGGTTGTAGTGTATTCCTAGAGTCATCACTTAAAGCCGACTCTTGAAACTTTTTAATAGACTTTTTCGGGATAGTTTAAGCCTATCTTCAAGTGTCTTTTAGTTAAGTTCCTTTAGTATCTCTGTGACACTATTCCGTGGATCAAACAAACCTGTGATCATTCGTGCTGCTCTTCTCTACAAATGTTCAGTATCCCCGTTAGGCATATTTGGTGTGGGTCTCACAACTTGTGCAATATTCTATTACTGGTCGCTCGAATGATTTGTAAGCAATCTCTTTTGTTGACTGACTGCACTTCCCAGTATTCTACCAATAAATCAAAGTCTACCATCTCCTCTGCCCACAATTGTGCCTATGTGATCATTCATTTTCCACTATAGTATGTACACTAAAAGCTCTTCTCCTTCACATTCTTGCCGAATTTTAGTATATAATTTTTGCAGGTGATAGTCGATTAAAGGTAGATATGCCATCGGTGTTAAACTACGCAAATGACTTTTTTTGTCGCTAGGTGCACATACTTCCAGTTCGCCGCATTTAGATGCCATTTCTTTAAGCCTGTCCAAATGAGAATTTAGGCTTATAAAAAAGTTTTCACGTATCCTTTAATGTAGTAAACATTATCGATTCAATTGATTTCGGCAAACACTCCAACAGGTGACCAATTTTCAATGTTTGCTGTAAAGGCAGATATTTTATATTCCCCAGTCATAGCCAGATTTCTTCATACACTGTGTTTAAAGCCATATGTAAACTCTGCTTGCATATCTGCAGTAACTAATTCTTTTTCCATTTGCAGTTTATATTCTTCCTTTATGGCAGTTTTCTTCACCTTGTACTGCAGTTTTTGTTTCTTGACTTCGATGTCCTTCATTTCTAGTTTTCTTTTTCGTGTGCGTAACACATTGCTTGGGGGAGAGATTTCCTTTATAGGGAATGGTTTAAGTCTGTTTGACACATTAGTTCTTATCCTTAACACTTGTGAAATTACATTGTTGGTGGCTACCGGATCCAATTCGACAATTTTTGAAATTGTGGAGAACAGTGTCCTAGGTTGTGAAAATTAAGTTTCACATGCTTCAATATAAAACTTCTTTATAACAAATATATCGTCCTCGTTGGAGCCAGTATTAAGAATCTACACATATTTTACAGGTAGACGATTAAAACTGTACGCAGACAGAACATAACGTACAAGCCTTTCCCGCTCATGAAAGTCTTATAGACGTACTTGTACGCCAGTCAGTTTATTGGTATTCTTATTACCTGAGTAGACAAACAGTAGAACGTTGTTAAATACCACATAGCAGCTGTTCTGTAAGTTATTAGTTAACTGAAACTACATGGATATTGATTGCACAGAGTTTGGGGCGGCGGGTTTATAGTAAGTGAAAGAATTATTGTGCTGAGCCGTGTTTTACGAGAGTCTGAAAACTATTTTTGCGGTCAGCCTGAAAGTTATGGAGAACATAGTTTCTGTCTGCAAGTCCGCATTCTTTATTTTTTGTTCACTGGAAGAAATGTTTCTACTCTCTACTTACTCAGAGGGATTAGGAAATATGATTATAAATAAAAGTTTTGAGTTCTGATTTAATTCTATTCAGAAAAAGGTCACACGCAAAAGATAGTAATATTCCTGATAGTAACAATAATAATGTTCCTATTATAAATACCAATAGAAGTGATTTAGAGGCGACCACTACGGTAAGTTCTGACTTATAATAATCAAAGTTAATTGATCGCCACAAAAGTGGAAAATAATCTCACCAGCGGTTTTGTTAACAGTATGGGCAGCACACAAACAGTTACTACCGCGAAATCTAAGCGATCCAGGACGGTGTACGGTCCTCGCGAGTTTACTTCCTATTTGTACCTAAAACATGCGTTTAGTTGCAGCCTGGCTGTGACGTCATCCGAGGCAGCGCGTAAGCCGGCTTTTGACTGACACGGATACAGTGATAGCTCGGTGCGAAGTGTCTGTCTTGGTAGCTCTCTGACCGTATTTATACCTGGGGGCAGCGGACGGCCGAATGGAACATTTGCCGTTTTCTGCTGCATGTCCAGGTAACAGACTCTAAATGGCCGCTTTCTCAGGCACATATATTTCAATAACTTCGTCATGATTCAATTTCCAATCTTCATAATTTTTGTTTGAATGGAGCTAAGTTTACTTTAATCACACAAAAAGTTTTAGCTCACCTGCATATAAATTTTGGCGTCTAGAATTTTTAGAAAGGAACTGACAGTATAACACGACCTCTGAACTACAACTTTAGAGACCTTGTATTGGTTGTTATTTACATCAAAGTCTTGAAATTTGTTGTATATTATTTAATGGGTGTAATCAAGTGCTATAATCAGAATTTTCTGTCATTAATATACTGTAAATGATACTTAATCTATTACAAATAAGGAAGTTTTTGTTCGAAATTTAGTAAATTACTTGAAAAGTATTAAATGTAGCTTAATAGGTCACATGGTTAACGTTTTCATATCAAAGCTTCATAAGAATATTCGTATCTCTGAATATAATACTTAAGGCCTTCAATTTTTCGTAAAAACACCGATTTTGGCCAAAATAGCAAATTGAGACTCGTAACAGTTGACTGTGAGATACATTTGCACTTTCCGAGCAATTTTCGGCTTTCTGGCTTTATTATTTAGCGCCAGTTGTTTTTTGTTTCATACAATGCATTCAGGGAAACTTATTCATCTGATCACTCTGAGATTTAAGAATTAAATTATTAAAATACTGAAGAATACGTCGACAAAGCTTGGAAAGGCTAATTTAATTTTTAATCTCATTCTTACATTATGGTGCGATTCTGTTATGCCTCGCACAGGCGCGTTATGATGCCGTGCCGCTAGTAGCAATGAATTGGGGTGAGTCTCAGCACACTCTCTCGCTTCTGTATTTCTTAAACGATACACCGCTTGTTTCGCCACAGTAGGGCCACTTTCAGTTTATTTGAGAGGCCCTTTCTTGGATAAAAATTATTCAACATTATTATCGGTCGTCTACAACATTTACAGACGTTAGAATAGAGCCCTTGTTATTAAATTATTCATTTTAATTTAATTCTTTTATTCTCTGTATTTTATTAACTCGCAATTCTAGCCAATGTGTAGACTATTCGATTACAGGGTCACATCTATTTGCAGCGAATTGGTTGTGGGGCATGAAAGCGGATGCGCGCGGCTCGACCCTATGACTACATTGAGCTGTTCTTTTTAAATAGAGCCATGGAAAGTTACTGCAGTAAGAGTAACAACAGATAAAAACGGAACTGCTTTGCTTGTATGGGATGCTGCTTTAGAAGAGCAGCTCAACAGCAGAAAACCGTCAGGCAACGTGACACACATCACACCACCCCTCGGTGTCACTTGCGGCTATCGGCTGACCGCAGCCTGGTATCCAGTGAACTGCGGCCACGCGCCACGCGGTGTAAGTTCTGTTACCTGGTTCGTTGGTTTTCTCTTTTTTATCCTTTTTCCTTCCTTTGACTGCCGTTTCTTTAGGTAATTTTGCTGATTATCTAGTGCGACACCCGTATTTCATTCCGACAAACCCGACCATATCAAGCGAATTTCCAATGTTCCCCATAACTAAACAGGTGTTAAGTGTTACACAATCTCTATAATTCTTCCATTTTCCGATTTCAGTCTTGTTCACCTGAAGATGGGCTTATAGTTACCCAAAACCGGTCGTGTTTCAACTAATAAACTATTTACAACAGAAGCAGTTTATTATCTGAATCTATTAAGATATGTATATCTCTGCTTCATGTAATTATACACTAATGATGAGCTTTCTTTCAGATAGAGGAGTATATGTAATAATACTGGCTATTCAGTTTTGTTGATCTACTGCTGAGATGTTGGACCACAACCTCGCTACGAACCACTCAACTGCTGGAATTTGATGTTGTCGTTGAAGATCAATGGCTTGGCCAGTTTCTTACATATGTAAATATAAGCAAGAATGATTAAAACATGGCGAGGCACATGATTGGGAAGCCGTGTTGATAATTACTGTTGGATTCCTGTCTACCATGGACAAATATCAGGATTGCCAGTCAGGCAACCCATCTCAGGTGCATGATCCGAGAATGCAATCTCCAAGTCATATGAGGAAAATATCAAAAAAAAAAAAAAAAAAAAAAAAAAAGAAATAAAATCTGATGGTGTTCCCTGAAGGACGTAACAGTTTTTTGACGCATGTATAACTATTAATATAACCGTTTGATCAAGATTACGTTACAATGTAATATGCTCATCAAAGAATATCAGTATATATTTATTTATGTTACAAATATATAGTGAACGTATGTGTGTAATTGATTATTGTTTAAATTTGTTAATCAGTTAGGTATGCTATAGCTACGTACACTTGCCACATGAATGTCTATTTACTTGTATAAAGCCATACATTTTACTCAGGACAAATCGTGTGACAAGAAAACAATTACTGTTCGTGAATGTGATTAATTCCTTGTTTATTGTATATCTTTTCTCGTTCTCGAATACGTAGGTAACAGAAAGACTGTACCAAACTCTTTATACTTTATATGAGATACTTGACAATATTGCTGGGAAAGTGGGAGCTGGAAAATTATTTTGTGACGGAAATGTATAAGTACAATGTGATGACTTCATCAGTAATACTTCTTACAGTTTGTATTGTCATTAGGAACGATGTTGCATCCAGCTATCTGGTACGTAATTTTTAAAGATATGAACAGAAGGCAACCGGTAATATTAAATCTCTGCTATGAGTCAGCCGCCTAGAATTTGTCTTAGCATTGCGAAATATTATTCCCCACTCTGTCACCATTCTTCCTGTCTGAAGCATCACACGAGCAGGACACATATTTCGGAAACTATTCCTATTCTCATATGAAAAATGTAGCAGTGGAGATAGATCTGTGTTAAGCAACTGATTCGTGTAGTATTGATATTTCATCAGAAAGCTGATCAAAAGGAGAAGATTTTCTCACAACACTCTGACAATAAAAATAGGAGTAGTACATCTAAATGAGAATTAAACTGGTTAAATTATTATATCAAATTAAATAGAAACAAAAAAGGATTTTACAGATAAATGTATAGAAGAATCACATTTACTTTCTGGAAAATGGGGCCTTTGCAGATGGGCCAGTAATCAGAAATTGTTTTACATCACTGTCCGCCCAACAGCAATTCGCTTCTCGGTGCTGCTCCAAATTTGGATCGCTAGCCTCCAGCTCGCTGCCAGCCTCAGCAGTGCTTCATCTGATCCGCTACCATGCATGGTACTGTCAGCCACAATAGTTACCTCGTTTGGTTCACTGCTCTTCAACACAGAGCCACCCTCATTGGAATTTTCTTTTCGACTACTATTCTCCGCAATACTGGCAGCGAGAATCATCTCCTCCTTTGGTTCACTTCCTTCCAATACACGGCCATACTCAGTGCAATTCTCTGTTCGACCACTGCCCTCCACTATCCTGGCAACGAGAGCAACCTCCTCATCTGGTTCACCTCCTTCCAATACGCTACCATCCTCAGTGCAGCTCTCTGTTCGACCACTGCCATCCACTATCCTGGCAACGAGAACAGCGAGAATCATCTCCTCCTTTGGTTCACTTCCTCCCAATACACTGTCGTCAGTGCAATTCTCTTTTCGAACACTGCCCTCCACTATCTTGGCTGCGAGAACAATCTCCTCATCTGGTTCACTTCTTCCCAATACACTGTCATCCTCAGTGCAATTCTCTGTTCGACCATTGCCCTCCACTATCTTTTCAGCGAGAACAATCTCCTCATGTGGTTCATTTCCTTCGAATGCACTGTCTCTCTCAGTAGAATTCCCCTCTGGTCCTCTGTACTTCATGACGTCGGCAGACTTCGCAGTCTTCTCGTGGCATCTGCTGCTCTTCAACTCGCCAGCTGTCCCAGCAGTCTCCTTAGCCTGTCAACAATTAGTAATTGTTAGATACTTGTAGCCTGTTCATGTTATTTGCATATTATTACATCGTTTGCAAGATTATCCATAATGATCTGTTATTAGTCTGGGTGTGTCCGTTATTCTGGTCTCTTCAGAGGTTCATCTTCAGGTTGGTTGCTTTTACTTACGAATGAGGGACGTAAAATACCCTACAGCTTCATCGTCCGTGTTTTGCCTGTCCAATATAAAATGTGACATGGATTCCGTGGAGGCCTGTTGACGTGTTCACTTTGTGTAGTCTTTTTGTTTTTGACTTTTTTGTGCACTGAGTTCTAATGCCCCCTCCGTTAGAGCAGAACTGATTATTAAGTCGCCCCCTGAGATAAAACGTTGCATAATAGTAGCAGACAGGTTCCCACATGGTGGTATTTACATGGCTGTCATATTTGAGGCGAAAAGTGAACATGCTGTGTGGGCGTTTGCCCAATAGTATAACATGATGGAGATTATTTGTTGTGAGGTCACTCTCTGCCATGGCCATTAATATGCAACCAATATTATTTTGATTATAATTTGTGGCTCTTAAAGCGAAGAGTAGCTTTCACACACACCGGTAGATGTTATGTAACGACTAACATGTGTAGACATTTGGATGTGCGACCTGACCAACGTTTTCTTTGTTTATAATTAAAAAAACACACCGAGAAAGTACAAAGCAACGCGACACTTATACAGAATTTTGTACAAATTTATTATATTTTTCTAATTCTATCTCCTATTTTGGTTACATTACACGCAAAAAATTAAGTTGTGTGAAATTTTCTCATGTCAGTAAAAGGAAGTGGTTCCCTGGGATTTCAAAATTGGGAAATTTAGAAAAAATATGAAAATTTTGGACTTCGAAAAACGTTACCTATGCATTACGAATTCATTCGTTACCTAAATTAGGCAAATTGCTAACTTCAGTCTTCTTAAACGAATACATTTTGAAATGGCAGTTTGCAATGGTCCATTGAAATGACGAGTGAGTGAAACCAAAATAGGTAGATGGACGTTTCTTTTTACAGAATAACTCAGTACATCCCAGTCGCGTCTGAGTTTCGGGGGAAAGTATGAATCATAAAAAGCACAGTGCTTTTCTCCGCTATTCGTCTAAGGGACAAAATATATTTCCGGGAGTATCACTCACATGAAATAAGAGAAGTAAACTGCCATTTGTATTAAAGGTTTACTTTTACAATTTGCGCGTATGTTTACTAACTGTGCGTCGAACTGCCACAAAATCTGTGCAGGAAATGATGACTGAGGAATAGCACGAATTAGATCACAGCAGTTGAGAAACTGAGTGCGTTCTGCAGCCGTCAGATGTAAGAAATCATTCTCAGAAGCATTGCTGGGTGAAAGATTGGCAATGCAAGCACAGTTCCAACTAACCATTCTTGAAGAATTCAAAATCGTGTCAATAAATTCCAGACTGTAAATTAGCATAGAATGGCCGAGGCACATTTGGCTTAAGTCATGTGCGTGGAATCCTTCATATGGTTTGAAGTATTAGCTGTGGTCGTTCATGGTGAAGCAATATTTCGTACGGCCGGTGTATAAAAATCTCTGACTGAAGATCGAATTTGACCTTAGTTCAGATACCTAACTTTATTCAGGACTCCACTGTGTCGTGTATCCACTGAACGAAATTCAGAGTTAATTTATATTTGCACAAAACACGCATTGCAACTACACTAAAACCGATGCGATTATCGTGCTTCGAGAGCCGATATTAATCGTACATCATAGATACGCAGTATTTATTATTTAAGTCGTTGTTCTGTTAAGATGGAGAATACGAAGAAAAAGGTATAGTCCTCGAAATTCTCTGCTGCAAAAAAACATTTGTTGATGGAAATCGTACAGAGGGCAAAAAAACTAATAACTTTACGACGAACAACACATAATAAGCATGGAAGAAATTACCGTTCACTTCAATTCGCAAAACATAATGAGAAGTCGTGACTGAAAAGTCTGAAGAAATATGATGATACTATTTAGAAAACGACCAAGAAAGTATTCACGCATTACAAGGTATTATTTCAAGTCACATCTTACAGTTGTTACATATCATCTTTATGTAATTACATGTTCTGTGTCCAGTGCACGAGAAACAAATTTTGAAGGTTGAAATACGCAAAACTGGAGGCAGTAATTTTTCAGGCCTACTGTTACAGAAAGTAGACAGAAGCGGCCTTAAGAGACACGATTCATCCTTACTTCCAAATCATTCGATGGCAATTGATATTTTGATCCGGAATTTGTATGCGGCTGTTCGTATTCAATTTAATACGCTTGCATAAAGCTTTTGAGAAGTATTTGCTGAGTATAAGTTAGTATATAATACAGTATTATTCAATAAGTTCCTGTTCATTTCTTTTTCTGTTAAGTAATACAGAAGGTTGCAGTTCATTCACATCAGTGACGCAGAAGGACACAGACTGCTGCCGGGTGTCACCCACTTAATCTCGGGTAAGAGGCTGGGATATGAAGTGCTTGATGCTCTATATGGCTATCCGTTCTTGTAGTGGGTAGATATGATCGAATGGAACTTTGATCATGAGTATGCCCTCCTATACATTCCCATGCACTTCAGCATCGAACCAACGTCACATCTGAAACCCTACAAATATGGATATTTCACGATTCGATCAGAAGGCCGAATGGACATCTGCAAAGAGGCCTTTTTCAAAGTCTCTGACTTAAGTATGGTGCGTCTCTGTATCTTTCACACACACACACACACACATGCCTTATACACCCTACCAGGCCTGGTAACAACACTAAATACGAACAACACTAATATAATCTGGTTCTAGCTGTCACAGAGAATTGCAACTCTATTATCATTTACGTACCCACCGATGGTGTGCACATGTACCAATTTACATTAGCATCGGACCTAGTCTCATCGCTCTTTCATTTCTTTTGCGAGAAAGTGTGTTATTTACGTAAATGAAAAGCTCTAGTTGCTTTTGTTCTACAGCATTAAATTATTGTGTTAAGCGGTTTTCGGCTTACAAGGCCATCATCAGACATTTATTTATTTATACCAGTTGTCATCTAAGCCTGTCACCACCGCATTCTCTCGCCCCAATGGGAGTACTGAATCAAAACTGAATACAGTGTTTACATTGAATTGTGAAGCAAATTTTCATATCGAAATATTAAAATGGTTAAAGTAGGAGTCAATCAAATCACACTAATTATCAATAGCTGGGTGGAGCAGACTGGTCCTGGTGGAAGAAGATTGTTTAACACCAGATATGACTCCAGTGACAGATCCCTTTAAGACACATTATTTGGAGTGTCATGAAAATGAAGTTTACAGATCACATTAGTAAACTGAACATTATAAACGTTCATTTTCGTGAATTATTTAGAAAAAGAACAAAAAGAAATAAAAAAAAAAACGAGGAACAGAAGCAGAATGAAGTGGCTGCGGTTGTATCCGAGTGGCCATAAGTTGTAATAGTGTGCCCTGCCCTCTACGTAATAACATTCTATTTTCCTTTCCTACCGAAATATCAAGAGTTAAAGATATAACTTAACCACTGAGTCAATGAACTGCGCTACAAGTCAGCGAATATGTACGCCTAGGATAATGAGAGCGGCGTAGCATTATCATCTGTATTTTGTTCTATATAAGAATGCGCGCTCGTCTTTTCTTTCTCTTCTTTAGTCACGCGCCTTTCCGACAGTATCTTACACTATCAGACTCTTATTTCCTTCCATTTTGTTTAAATGAAGTGAAATAATATTCCTGTCAGGAATTTGTTTAATTGTGCCATTATTATCGCCAATTGCGATTACTGATTATGACGACTATGAGTACTTTTTTCTTTCACTCCAGAGTCGGGCTAAAATTATTGTAATTTTTACGTATTTTGCTAGAATACGGCAAATATTTTTTGTTATGTCCAAAACTGTGAGATTAATGCACGAGATGTCACACGTGTGTATAAAAAGCTTCTTTCGTTAAATAATAATTGTTTGATTTGGCATTTCTGTTTTCATTTCATAGTAACGACCATCAATCCTCAATTTCTAAATGTTACAGATGTTGCTTTACTACATTTTTTCTTACGTTGCCTACGCGATACCCACGAAACTGAATTAAACTACACTCCTGGAAATTGAAATAAGAACACCGTGAATTCATTGTCCCAGGAAGGGGAAACTTTATTGACACATTCCTGGGGTCAGATACATCACATGATCATACTGACGGAACCACAGGCACATAGACACAGGCAACATAGCATGCACAATGTCGGCACTAGTACAGTGTATATCCAACTTTCGCAGCAATGCAGGCTGCTATTCTCCCATGGAGACGATCGTACAGATGCTGAATGCAGTCCTGTGGAACGGCTTGCCATGCCATTTCCACCTGGCGCCTCAGTTGGACCAGCGTTCGTGCTGGACGTGCAGACCGCGTGAGACGACGCTTCATCCAGTCCCAAACATGCTCAATGGGGGACAGATCCGGAGATCTTGCTGGCCAGGGTAGTTGACTTACACCTTCTAGAGCACGTTGGGTGGCACAGGATACATGCGGACGTGCATTGTCCTGTTGGAACAGCAAGTTCCCTTGCCGGTCTAGGAATGGTAGAACGATGGGTTCGATGACGGTTTGGATGTACCGTGCACTATTCAGTGTCCCCTCGACGATCACCAGAGGTGTACGGCCAGTGTAGGAGATCGCTCCCCACACCATGATGCCGGGCGTTGGCCCTGTGTGCCTCGGTCGTATGCAGACCTGATTGTGGCGCTCACCTGCACGGCGCCAAACACGCACACGACCATCATTGGCACCAAGGCAGAAGCGACTCTCATCGCTGAAGACGACACGTCTCCATTCGTCCCTCCATTCACGCCTGTCGCGACACCACTGAAGGCGGGCTTGCACGATGTTGGGGCGTGAGCGGAAGACGGCCTAACGGTGTGCGGGACCGTAGCCCAGCTTCATGGAAACTTTTGCGAATGGTCCTCGCCGATACCCCAGGAGCAACAGTGTCCCTAATTTGCTGGGAAGTGGCGGTGCGGTCCCCTACGGCACTGCGTAGGATCCTACGGTCTTGGAGTGCAATCGTGCGTCGCTGCGGTCCGGTCCCAGGTCGACGGGCACGTGCACCTTCCGCCGACCACTGGCGACAACATCGATGTACTGTGGAGACCTCACGCCCCACGTGTTGAGCAATTCGGCGGTACGTCCACCCGGCCTCCCGCATGCCACTATACGCCCTCGCTCAAAGTCCGTCAACTGCACATACGCTTCACGTCCACGCTGTCGCGGCATGCTACCAGTGTTAAAGACTGCGATGGAGCTCCGTATGCCACGGCAAACTGGCTGACACTGACGGCGGCGGTGCACAAATGCTGCGCATCTAGCGCCATTCGACGGCCAACACCGCGGTTCCTGGTGTGTCCGCTGTGCCGTGCGTGTGATCATTGCTTGTACAGCCCTCTCGCAGTGTCCGGAGCAAGTATGGTGGGTCTGACACACCGGTGTCAATGTGTTTTTTTTTCCATTTCCAGGAGTTTATTACGAATTTTCTCGCGAGACGAGAAGACAATAATATCCCTGAGATAATACAAACCCAAATTAAACGATTTTCAGCACCCCACGAGTCTAGCGACCTTCACTTCAAACAATAAGAAAGGTGAAAAAGAGTAGAATTAACTAACGAGTGAAATGATTTTTTTTACGTAGTCTATTATATGGTGTGAATTTTCGGACAAAAAATAATTTTTTTATACAGGGTGTTACAAAAAGGGACGGCCAAACTTTCAGGAAACATTCCCCACACACAAATAAAGAAAAGATGTTATGTGGACATGTGTCCGGAAACGCTTAATTCCCATGTTAGAGCTCATTGTAGTTTCATCAGTATGTACTGTACTTCCTCGATTCACCGCCATGATTTCATACGAGATACTCTACCTGTGCTGCCAGAACATGTGCCTTTACATGTACGACACAACATGTGGTTCAAGCACGATGTAACTCCTGCACATTTCAGTCGAAGTGTTCGTACGCTTCTCAACAACAGATTCGGTGACCGATGGATTGGTAGAGGCGGACCAATTCCACGGCCTCCACGCTCTCCTGACCTCAACCCTCTTGACTTTCATTTATGGGGGCATTTGAAAACTCGCAACCCCGGTACCAAATGTAGAGACTCTTCGTGCTCGTATTGTCGACGGCTGTGATACAATACGCCATTCTCCAGGGCTGCATCAGGGATTCCATTCGACTGAGGGTGAATTCATGTATCCTCGCTAACGGAGAACATTTTGAACATTTCCTGTAACAAAGTGTTTGAAGTCACGTTGGTACGTTCTTTTGCTGTGTGTTTCCATTCCATGATTAATGTGATTTGAAGAGAAGGATTAAAATGAGCTCTAACATGGAAAGTAAGCGTTTCCGGACACATCTCCACATAACATGTTTTCTTTCTTTGTGTGTGAATAATGTTTCCTGAAAGTTTGGCCGTACCTTTTTGTAACACCCTGTAGAGACTACGAAATGGCGTGTGTTTGCGCGTGAAATATTTAGGTTCATTTTACTTTTCATTCAGTAGATTTCCTTTTAATTAATTACTTATATAATTATCATCAATTATTATTATAATAAAGTTTACAGGGGAAACAGACTTTGTCACAGAATAGAGTTTTTAAAAGACAATGTAATTTCTTCTTCATATTTGCGTCACGACATATGCTGTTACACCACACATGGTCACATTAATGTGACCACCTGTCAGAAGCCCTGTTAACCCCTTTTGCAGCGCCGATGTGCAGGAAGCGTAGCAGTAACGTTCCGGAAGGTTCTGACAGAGATGTGGAGCCAGGGCGATTCCAGTACCGTAGCCAGGTTGGTTGAAGTTCCATAGCGCGAACACTCCGAGCGAGGTGGTCCAACAGATTCTCGATTGCGTTTGAATCCAGGTTGTCTGGTTCCCAGTGGAGTACGGTAAACTCACCCTGGTACTATTCGAGCGACGCACGTACACTGCTCCTTCACCTTTGGTTCGGTAAGCTTTTCTTGCATGGGCTGTACATCATCTCTCAGACATGAAGGTTTGATTGGAGCTATCACCGTTTGTCTAGATTCGTCGATATTTCTTAAATAGGCACCTTCAGTCCACTTTTTGCCTGCCATAGCTTCTTCTGCATTGAAAATATGGCACAATTCGTTTCGTTCCGCAATGTCGAACGCAAGTTTTCTAACGTCCAACATGCTTCAGCCGAATCATCTCAATGACTGAATATGTTCTTCATTTCAGTTCCGTTTGAAAACCATTGCAGTCAACTATTTTTGAATCCCAGTTTGCATCTTGGTTTTCAGTTTTAGCATGCCTCTTAGTTGTTGGCTTAGGCACATTGTATATGGGTGCACATTCATTTAATCCATGATCAGCATTTACACTCATCATTACATCTAAATGCACTATATCTGCGCTTCGTTTTTCTTAATCCCTTTCTGTTGCCATGTTGTAAAACAAAATAATTATTTAATTGATAATATAGAATGCAGACAAATTAGAAGATTCGCAGTATCATTTCTACGCATATGGCGCACTAACGCTAAATTTAATTAAAGCATTAACTATAGGCGGGAGGATGACACCAGATATGATTACTTTAAAAAAGGTAAGACGAAACAGTGTAAGTTATACTGTATATCGACCTACATAGTGCATGGGCCGAATAAATGATGTAAGCATATGATGTCAAATAAGATCATGCAACAATATAACATGAAGATGAACCACACATCTATACTTCAATAAATATATGACACAAAAAAATTTCCTCAATATTCTGTGTAAGCATACAATAGAACTTGATCAATATCAACATTCCGTCTTTCATAGTTGAAAGTTGGTCAATCTTCTTAACAGTCTGTCTTCATTTTTCACGGTCTTTCGCATCTGAGCAGCTGGCCTCATCTTTACTGTGTCATCTCTTTTATCTGGTCAATCCATCGTCTGTGTGGCCTTCAACTTTGCCATGGATGATCATCTTTTGCAAGTTATCCTCCTGTCGTCGATTTATGTGACCAAGTAATTGCAGGATTATCTGGAAATAGATACTGGATAACTTTTTCTTCAGTTCTTGAAGGACTAATTTTTAAGTCCGTTTCTGCATCGCCGGCCGCTGTGGCCGAACGGTTCTAGGTGCTTCAGTCCGGAACCGCCCTGCTGCTACGGTCGCAGGTTCGAATCCTGCCTCGGGCATGGCTGTGTGTGATTTCCTTAGGTTAGGTTAGGTTTAAGTAGTTCTAAGTCTAGGGGACTGATGACAAAATGGTTCAAATGGATCTAAGCAATATGACACTTAACATCTGAGGTCATCAGTCCCTTGGACTTAGAACTACTTAAACCTAACTAACCTAAGGGCATCACACACATCCATGCCCGAGGCAGGATTCGAACCTGCGACCGTAGCAGCAGCGCGTTTCCAGACTGAAGGGCCTAGAACTGCTCGGCCACAGCGGCCAGCGGACTGATGACCTCAGATGTTAAGTTCCATAGTGCTTAGAGCCATTTCAACCATTTTTTCTCCATCCATTATATTCTCAGCAACCTCCTATATGTCCACATCTCAAAAGCATCAAGTCTTTGCGTTCCTCTTCAGTTACTGTCCATGTTTCAGCGCCATAAAGGAAAACTGCAATCATCAGAGATTTCAATACTATTAAGTATCAGATTTATACGTTAAAGAGACAGACACAAATAATATTCTGGCATCTTGCAGGTACTGATAACTAAAAGAAATATTATTTAATAAACATTTTAACATCACATTCCTGCCGTGGTGGAGGCCAACCGTGAGTTGCTAAAAACCAGCGAACAGCACCCAATATGTGGAATAAACTCGCCATACAAACTGAACTACGGGAAACGGAGCATTCAACTGCTCGTACATTCGGCATGTACCTGACACTGGCAGCTATTGACTGAGCACATTGCAACTCTCAGCACGAAGCAGCATGTTAGGCCTGCAGTTGCGTAACTATCCAGGAGCACTGGTCTGCTCCGCATACTGCCGCTCACAAGTAAAAACTTCTGTCAGTGGGTCTAACCATATGACACGACACTGGCGCCCTCACGGCACCACTCCACTTTATACCCATGCCGGCTCATCTGGCTCCATAGCAACATCCGATGATGGGGATACTAAATCCCCTCCTCCACAAAAAGGCCACATAGGGCCGTAAATGGCCAGGCTTGGCCGCAATTTTCCACACAGAACCAGAGAATGCTGAAGAACTCAGCAGTGGACGGACCGCCAAAGGAAATGGCACCAATGTCGCCAGCTCTGTTGGAAGAGTGGAAGGAAGCGGAGGTTGTGGCAACAGCTAGTCCACCAGTGGAAGTGAGGCCGAGGCCACGCCTGTCGAAGAAGAGGAGGGGGTTTGCTCGAAATCCATGGGCTCCCTCACCACAGACAGAAGCGTGAGCCACTCTTGGGCCAGAGGCTGCAGGCAACGGGAAGAGCGGAGAGGGGATGACAACGGTAAGGCACACTGGTGCAAGTGGGAGCTTGCTCTGGGAACGACGCCGTGATCAACGCTGTTGCTTAGGTGAGTGGAAGGTCGCAGCAGAGACGCTCAAACAGATCGTGGGCACAATTGATTGGCATGACGAGTTAGCTACTCCCCAAGGACGTCCACCACAAATAAATAACGTCTTTGGCCCACCACAATGCCTGGCAGTCACCCTAGCCACCAGCTGAAGGACTGGGGCCCAAATGGCAGCCCAAGGAAGAACATGTAGCGGCCACAGTGGTCCAGGGCACGCATTGACGGACTTCACCGATAAAGTTCAAAGAAAGGCAACACGTTTTGTATTGTCACGAAATATGGGAGAGAGTGTCACAGAAATGATACAGGATTTGGGCTGGACATCATTAAAAGGAAGCCGTTGTTCGTTGCGACGGAATCTTCTCACGAAATTCCACTCATAAACTTTCTCCGAATGCAAAAATATTTTGTTGACATCGATCTATATAGGGAGGATCGATCACCACGATAAAATAAGGAAAATCAGAGCTCGTACGGAAAGATATAGGTGTTCATTCATTCCGTGCGCTATACGAGACTGGTTCGATGAACCCTCAGCGAGGCACTTAAATGTGATTTGCAGAGTATCCATGTAGATGTAGATGTAGAGGAAGTATGCAAAATTGTCACAATTTACTCCATATATCGCTACATAACAGTAAAATAATTATAGCAATCTTCTCTGAAGTTCATTTGAAGGATGCAATGTAGCGCTCGAGATACTACCGTGAACCACGTAGCACTGATGAGGTCTATAAACAGTTCTAGACATCCAGTACCGTACAGTTACACTTTTGATGGCAAATCTGTAGAAACAGTAACAACTTTGTCGCTGTCTGTCTGGAAACTGCATAGCAACGGTAAATGCACGGTTAAAGAAAAAGGTCATGACCCCCTTCTTTCTTTAGAAATGGAGTCATTATTGCTTTTATAAACAAAGTAATCAGTGGCAGGGCAGTAATGCTACGTTAATAATATAGCAGGGACTGGCTTAGCTCAGTTATGTAAGGAAAAGGCATTTTACAGCATCCCTTTTTTAATGTAAGAGGGTCACTCCAAAAGAAATGCACACTATTTTTTAAAAATTCATCTTTTGTTCTACACGTTTGAAAGTTTTACAGTGTGTAGATACATCCTTTAGGAACAATATTTTCATTTCTCCACATAATTTCCATCCCTCTGAACTGCCTTCGCCATCTTGGAACCAGTGCCTGTATACCCGCACGGTATAATTCTGGACCAACCTGTTGAAGCCACTGTTTGGCAGCGTGCACAAGGGAGTCATCATCTTCAAACCTTGTTCCACGCAGAGAGTCTTTCAGTTTCCCAAAGAGATGATATTCACATGGAACCAGGTCAGCACTGTAAGGTGGGTGTTTCAGTATTGTTCATCCGAGTCTTGTGATCGCTTCCATGGTTTTTTGACTGACATGTGGCCGTGCATTGTCGTGCAACAGCAAAACATCCTGCTTTTGCCGATGTGGTCGAACACGACTCAGTCGCTTGAAGATTCTTCAGTGTCGTCACATATCTATCAGCATTTATGGTGGTCCCACTTGGCATGATATCCACAAGCAAGAGTCCTTCGGAATCGAAAAACACCGTAGCCATAACTTTTCCAGCAGAAGGTGTGGTTTTGAATTTTTTTTTTTTTTTTCCTTGGGTGAATTTGCATGATGCCACTCCATTGATAGCCTCTTCGCCTCTGGTGAAAAATGATGGAGCCATGTTTCATCACCTGTCACAATTCTTCCACGAAATTCATCTCCACCATTCTCGTACTGTCCAAAAGTTCGCTGCATACCGTTTTTCTTGTTTGTTTGTGAGCCACTGTCAACATTCTGGGAACCCACCTGGCACAAACCTTTTTTAACGCCAACACTTTCAGTATTCTGCAAACACTTCCTTCCCCTATCCCAACGTATCGTGACAATTCGTTCACTGTGATGCGTCCGTCAGCAGTCACCAATTCGTTAACTCTCTGCACATTGTCTGGTGTGTGTCCAGTACGAGGCCTGCCGCTGCGAGGACAATCCTCAATGTTGCCGTGCCGGCTTTCATCACGTAACCTGCTTGCCCACCGACTAACTGTACTGCGATCGACAGCAGCATCTCCATACACCTTTTTCAACCTCTTGTGGATGTTTCCCACTGTCTTGTTTTCACAGCACAGGAATTCTATGACAGCACATTGCTTCTGACGAACGTCAAGTGTAGCAGCCATCTTCAAGACATGCTGTGACGGTGCCACTCACAGGTACAGGTTGAACTAAGTTTGAAAACAAGTGGGAAGGATGTATCTACACACTGTAAAACTTTTACACATGCAGAATGAAAACTGTATTTTTACAAAAATAGTGTGCATTTCTTTTGAAGTGACGCTCATACTACCTAGTTTAGAACACACATCAGTCGCCTAGAACTCCACTTAGTATGTGTTTTGTAACGTGGGCATTTAGCCAGGCAGTCAGTGATTCCTGTATGGAATCATCTAAAATGTTGTAAATAGATGGGGATTTTGCAATATATGCAGTGTTGAGCCAAAACGTTTATTTGTCCGTCTTTGGAAAGAAATACATAACTGATTCTGGGTATCTGGGATCCGACAATTTGTTGGTAGGTTTGTGGAGGTATGTGGCATCATATGTCTACGCACAGGATATGTAATTCCCGTAAATAACGGATTGCTGAATTGCGCACGCGGTTATGGCGCACGATAGCGTCCTAGAAGGGTTACATACGATCTACATGAGGTGACAGTTCACTATAATGCTCCTAAAAATCACTATAGTACGGTTCTGACTCCGAGACACTGCTAAAAGATGACATCGCCTTCGAGGAAGACATCAAGCAAGGAGGGATGCAGGTGGTTTGCAGATGTCAGCGTGTCTTCGATTACTACCGCAGGTCCCCCGCAGGCGCAGGAGAAAACTGGTCCCTTCAGCCTGCGTCTGTGGCGCGCTGCACGTTTCGAGCCGCCGTTCACCTCGATGACGTCGTTTGTGGCAACGATACTAGACCTAGTGTAGCAAAAATGTGATTCACCTGAAGAGCCGACTCTATTCCTCTGACCGACGGTTGAATACTGCAACCATAATTGGCGATGTCATTGGGTCAACAAGGGAACACGTAGGGGTGGTCTGCTGAGGAGTTCCATATTCGACAATGTACGGTGAACGGTGTCCTCCGAAACACTTGTGCGTGCTCTAGGGTTGTGCTCTTTCGGCAGAGGTGCCACAGATGATCATCGATCCTACTTTTTAGAGCAATCAAGCATCCGAACCCTAAGTTCCGTGAAGAGTCGTGGACGACTAACCATTTAGCGCCTAGTGATAGTTTCACTGTCCTACCCCTCTCCGTAGATGCCCGCCACAGTAGCACTTGATCATTCGAGCAGCCTTGCAGTTTTCGAGATAATGGTTTACAGGCACCTCGTAATAATAATCTGCCCCTTGTCAAAGTCGCTTATCTCATTGGATTTCCCATTTGCAGCGTTTGCATGCTTTTGGCACCGCGTCAATTACCCGAAACGCCATGAGGTGGCTTCCATCGTTGCGGTGGGCAGTAATCATAATATTTGGCTTCTCGGAGTATTGCTTCACTGCACAGCGATACAATATTGCTGCCAAGCTGTTATATAAGTGTCATTTTAATACACTGCTAAATTTATTGCCTATGTAGGCGTATATGTACAAAAAACACGCAGGTCGCTTATCGTAATATGCAAGTACGATTACAGATCACTAATCAAGAACCCAAAAAATCTTGGGTCAAACTAAAAATTGTCTGTATTATTATTTATCAAAATACATAATAATTCGAGTACAAAACGCATGTGAGACTAGTTCTATAGCAATAATCCAAGAACCATGGACCTTGCCGTTGGTGGGGAGGCTTGCGTGCCTCAGCGAAACAGATGGCCGTACCATAGGTGCAACCAAAACGGAGGGGTATCTGTTGAGAGGCCAGACAAACGTTTGGTTCCTGAAGAGGGGCAGCAGCCTTTTCAGTAGTTGCAGGGGCAACAGTCTGGATGATTGTCTGATCTGGCCTTGTAACAATAACCAAAACGGCCTTGCTGTGCTGGTACTGCGAACGGCTGAAAGCAAGGGGAAACTACAGCCGTAATTTTTCCCGAGGGCATGCAGCTTTACTGTATGGTTAAATTATGATGGTTAAATGATTATGTCATCCTCTTGGGTAAAATATACCGGAGGTAAAATAATCCCCCATTCGGTTTTCCGGGCGGGTACTACTCAGGAGAACGTCGTTATCAGGAGAAAGAAAACGCGTTCTATGCATCTGAGCTTCGAATGTCAGCTCCCTTAATCGGGCAAGTAGGTTAGAAAATTTAAAAAAATTTAAAGATAGTTGTAGTAGGAATTAGTGAAGCTCGGTGGCAGGAGGGACAAGACTTCTGGTCAGGTGAATACAGCATTATAAATACAAAATCAAATAGGGGTAATGTTGGAGTAGGTTTACTAATGGATAAAAAATATGAGCGCGGTTTAGCTACTACGAACAGCATAGTGAACGCATTATTGTAGTCAAGATAGACACGAAGCCCACGCCTACTGCAATAGTACAAGTTTATATGCCAACTAGCTCCGCAGGCGACGAACAGATTGAAGAAATATACGATGCAATAAAAGAAATTATTCAGATAGTGCAGGGAGAGGAAAATTTAATAGCCATGTGGGACTGGAATTTGACAGAAGGAAAGGCGAGAAAAGCAAAACTAGTAGGTGCCTATAGAACGACGGTAAAGAATGAAAGAGGAAGCCGTCTGGTAGAATTTTGCACCGAACATAGCTTAATCATAGCTAATACTTGGTTTAAGAATCATGAGAAAAGGTTGTGTACGTGGATGAGGCCTGGAGACACTGAAACGTTTCAAACAAATTATATAATGGTAACACAGAGATTTAGCAACCAGGTTTTAAATTGTAAGACATTTCCAGGGGTAGATGTGGACTCTGGCCACAGATTACTGGTTATGAACTGTAGACTAAAATTGAAGAAACTGCAAAAAGGCAGGAATTTAAGGAGATGGGATCTGGATAAATTGAAAATAGCAGAGGTAGTAGAGTGTTTCAGAAAAGCATTAGGGAACGATTGACACGAACGGGGAACAGAAATACAGTAGAAGAAGAATGGGTAGCGTTGGGACACGAAATAGTGAAGGGAGCAGAGGATGAAGTATGTAAAAAGACGAGAGCTAGTAGAAATCCTTGGGTAATAGAAGAGATACTGAATTTAATTGATGAACGGATAAAATATGAAAATTCAGTAAATGAAGCACGCGGAAAGGAATACAAACACGTCTCAAAAATGAGACTGACAGTAAGTGCAAAATGGCTAAACAGGGATGGCTAGAGGACAAATGTAAGAATGTAGAGACATATATCAGTAGGGGTAAGGTAGATACTGCCTACAGTAAAATTAAAGAGACCTTTGGAGAAAAGAGAGCCACTTGCATGAATATCAAGAGCTCAGATGGAAACCCAGTTCTAAGCAAAGAAGGGAAATCAGCAAGGTGGAAGGAGTTTATAGAGGGTATATACAAGGGCGATGTACTTGACGACAATAGTATGGAAACGCAAGAGGACATAGATGAAGATGAAATGGGAGATATGATACTGAGTGAAGAATTTGACATATCACTGAAAGACCTAAGTCGGAACAAGGAACTACTGATAGCCTTGGGAGGGCCAACCAAGACGAAACTCTTCCATCTGGTGAGCAAGGTGTATGAGACAGGAGAAATACCTTCAGATCCCAAGAAGAATATAATAATTCCAATCCCAAAACAAGCAGGTGTCCACAGGTGTGTAAATGACCGAACTATCAGTTTAATAAGTCATGGTTGCAACATACTAATATGAATTCTTTACAAACGAATGGAAAAACTGGTAGAAGCCGACCTCGGAGAAGATCAGTTTGAATTCCGTAGAAATGTTGGAACACGCAAGGCAATGCTGACCATGCTACTTATCTTAGCAGATAGGTTAAGGAAGGGCAAACCTACGTTTCTAGTATTTGTAGGCTTAGAGAAAACTTTTGATAATGTTGACTGGAATACTCTCCTTCAAAGTGGCAGTTACAAGGATCGAGGAGCACGAAAGGGAAGCAATGGTTGAGAAGGGAGTGTGACAGGATTGTAGCCTATCCCCGATGCTATTCAATCTGTATATTGAGCAATCAGAAAGAAAACAAAAGACAAATTTGGAATAGGAATTAAAATCCATCAGAAGAAGTAAAAACTTTGAGTTTTGCTGATGACATTGTAATTCTGTCGGAGACAGCAAAGGACTTGGAAGAGCAGTCGAATGGAATGGACAGTGTCTTGAAAGGAGGATATAAAGTGAACATCAACAAAAGCAAAGAGAGGATAATGGAATGCAGTCGAATTAAATCAGGTGATGCTAAAGGAATTTGATTAAGAAATGAGACACTTAAAGTAGTAGATGCGTTTTTCTCTTTGGGAAGCAAAACAGCTGATTATGATCGAAGTAGAGGGGATGTAAAATGTACATCGGCAATGGCAAGGAAAGCTTTTCTGAAGAAGAGAAATTTGTTAACGTCGAGTATCGATTAAGTGTCAGGAACCCCTTTCTGAAAGTATTCGTATGAAGTGTAGCCATGCACAGAAGTGAAACACAGACGATAAATAGTTTAGACAAGAAGAGAATAGAAGCTTTCGCAATGTGGTGCTAACAAGATTGCTGAAGATTATATGGGTAGATCACGTAACTAATGAGGAGGTACTGAGTAGAACTTGGGGGAAGAGGAATTTGAGGCACAACTTGACTAGAAGAAGGGATCAGTTGGTAGGACCCTTTCTGAGGCATCAAGGGATAACCAATTTAGTATTTGATGGAGGCGTGGAGGGTAAAAATCGTAGAGTGAGACCAAGAGATGAATACACTAAGCAGATTCAGAAGGATCTAGGTTGGAGTAGTTACTTGGAGTAGTTATAGGTACAGAAAGCTGGCTGAAGCCTGAAATAAGTTCTGCAGAAAATGTTGCGAAGTCTCAGGCGATGTTCAGGAAAGATAGATTAGGCAGAATTGGTAGTGGAGTGTTTATGCCTGTCAGTAGTGGTTTATCGTCCGCAACTCGTGGTCGTGCGGTAGCGTTCTCGCTTCCCACGCCCGGGTTCTCGGGTTCGATTCCCGGCGGGGTCAGGATTTTCTGTACCTCGTGATGACTGGGTATTGTGTGATGTCCTTAGGTTAGTTAGGTTTAAGTAGTTATAAGTTCTAGGGGACTGATGACCATAGATATTAAGTCCCATAGTGCTCAGAGCCATTTGAACAATTTTTGAGTGGTTTATCTTGTAGTGAAGTCGAAGTAGATACTCTGTGCGAATTGGTATATGTGGAGGTTATACTTAAAAGCCGAACTAAGTTAGTAATTAGCTCCTTCTACCGACCCCCAGACTCCGATGATATAGTTGCTGAACAGTTCAGAGAAAATTTGAGTATCGTAACAAATAAATACCCCACTCATACGGTTATAGTTGTTGGGGACTTCAACCTTCCCTCGATATGTTGGCAAAAATACTTATTCAAAACCGGTGGTAGGCAGAAAACATCTTCCGAGATTGTCCAAAACACTTTCTCCGAAAATTATTTCGAGCAGTTAGTCCACGAACCCACGCGAATTGTAAATGGTTACGAAAACACACTTGACTTCTTAGCCACAAACAATCCAGAGCTAATAGAGAGCATCATGACTGATACAGGGTTTAGTGATCACAAGGCCGTTGTATCTAGGCTCAATACTGTTTCTTCCAAATCCACCACAAACAAACGCAAAATAATTTTATTAAAAAAAGCGGATAAAGTGTCACTAGAAGCCTTCCTAAGAGACAATCTCCATTCCTTCCGAATTGACTATGCAAATGTAGACAAGATGTGGCTCAAGTTCAAAGATATAGTAGCAACAGCAATGTAGAGATTCATACCCCATAAATTGGTAAGAGATGGAACTGATCCCCCATGGTACACAAAACAGGTCCATACGCTGTTGCAGAGGCAACGGAAAAAGCAATCGAAGTTCAGAAGAACGCGAAATCCCGAAGATTGGCTAAAATTTACAGACGCGCGAAATTTGACACGGTCTTCAATGCGAGATGCATTTAATAGGTTCCACAACGAAACAGTGTCTCGAAATTAGGTAGAAAATCGGAAGAACTTCTGGTCTTATGTAAAGTACACAAGCGGCAAGACGCAGTGAATACCTTCACTGCGCAGTGCCGATGGTACTGTTACCGACGACTGTACCGCTAAAGCGGAGTTATTGAGCCCAGTTTTCCGAAATTCCTTCACCGGGGAAGACGAATGGAATATTCCAGAATTTGAAACACGAACAGCTGCTAGCATAAGTTTCTTAGAAGTAGATACCTTAGGGGTTCCGAAGCAACTCAAATCGCTTGATACGGGCAAGTCTTCTGGTCCAGATTGTATACCGATTTGGTTTCTTTCAGTTTACCCTGATACAATAGCTCCCTACTCAGCAATCATTTGCAACCGCTCGCTCACCGATAGATCTGTACCTACAGATTGGAAAATTGCGCAGGTCGCACCAGTGTTTAAGAAGGGTAGTAGGAGTAATCCATCGAACTACAGACCTACATCATTGATGTCGATTTGCAGTAGGGTTTTGGAGCATATACTGTATTCAAACATTATGAATCACCTCGAAGGGAACGATCTATTGATACGTAATCAGCATGGTTTCAGAAAACATTGTTCTTGTGCAACGCACACGAAGTAATAGCCGCTATCGACAGGGGATCTGAAGTTGATTCCGTATTTCTAGATTTCCGGATAGCTTTTGACATCGTTCCTCACAAGCGACTTCTAATCAACGTGCTGGCCTATGGGGTATCGTCTCAGTTGTGCGACTGGATTCGTGATTTCCTGTCAGGAAGATCGCAGTTCGTAGTAATAAACGGCAAATCTTCGAGTAAATCTGAAGCGATGTCAGATGTTCCCCAGCGTCCTGGGACCTCTGCTGTTCCTGATCTATATAAATGACCTGGGCGACAATCTGAGCAGTTCTCTTAGGTTGTTCGCAGATGATGCTGTAATTTACCGTCTAGTAAGGTCATCGGAAAGCCTGTATCAGTTGCAAAGCGATTTAGAAAAGATTGCTGTACGGTGTGTCAGGTGGCAGTTGACGCTAAATAACGAAAAGTGTGAGGTGATCCACATGAGTTCCAAAAGAAATCCGTTGGATTTCGATTACTCGATACACAGTACAAGTCTCAAGGCTGTCAATTCAACTAAGTACCCGGGTGTTAAAATTACGAACAACTTCAGTTGGAAGGACGACATAGATAATATTGTCGGGAAGGCGAGCCAAAGGTTGCGTTTCATTGGCAGGACGCTTAGAAGAGGCAACAAGTCCACTAAAGAGACAGCTCACACTACACTCGTTTGTCCTCTGTTAGAATATTGCTGTGTGGTGTGGGATCCTTACCAGGTGGGATTGACAGAGGACATCGAAAGGGTGCAAAAAAGAGCAGCTCGTTTTGTATTATTACGTAATAGGGGATAGAGTGTAGCAGATATGACACGCGAGTTGGGATGGAAGTCATTAAAGCAAAGACGTTTTTCGTCGCGGCGAGATCTATTTACGAAATTTCAGTCACCAACTTTCTCTTCAGAATGCGAAAATATTTTGTTGAGCCCAACCTACATAGGTAGGATGATCATCAAAATAAAATAAGAGATATCAGAGCTCGAACAGAAACGTTTAGGTGTTAGTTTTCCCCCGCTCGCTGTTCGGGAGTGGAATGGTAGGGAGATAGTATGATTATGGTTCGACGAACCCTCTGCCAAGCACTTAAATGTGAATTGCAGAGTAATCATGTAGATGTAGATGTAGATGTAGATGTAGAAGAAGCTTGCACAGGATAGAGTAGCATGGAGAGCTGCATCAAACCAGTCTTTGGACTGAAGACAATAACAACAACGATAAAAACGCATGGATCACATGGATTACATTTTGAATCTACCATTGACAGAATCATATTATGTGACTGATTAATTGTGGATGAGCCGTGAATCATCCACAGCTATATAAAAGATCCAGTGGATAATGTCAGAAATCCAGGAGGCTGGGCGCAGATGATGCGGTTGTCCATAACCGGTAGAGTTTAGCAAAATGGCAGAGGATCGGTGGGGATGTACAGAGACCTAGACTCTGGTAATGTAACGTATTGCACACAAATAGGCCAAGAAACCCAGTAGTGTATGATGGCACTCTTGACAACAAATCACTAGAAACAGTAACCACCAAAAGATACCAGTAACTTAGCATCTGGAGTGACCTAAAATGGCGAGACTATGTCAATAAGATAGTCCGTAGAGTATAGATCAGACTCATGTTCATCGGAGGAACCTTAGGAAATGTAATCCATCGAGGAAAAAAGTGACTTCCAAATACCTGTTTGGCCAGCTTGTTTTGGTATGCCTCAGCAGTCTCGGAGCGTTACCAGGTCTCATTAAAAGAGGAGGCAGGCAAGATCCAAGGAAGAGCAACACGCACGCAGCCGTTTAGTTGGCATGAGAGCGTTACACATGCTAAACACTCACTACAAGATAAGCTTCACTGTTCATAGTTTCTGAGACAGTAAGTTTTGGGCAACACGATACTTCCTCCGACATGTCTGGCAAAATGACCGCAACGAGGAATTAGAGCTAACATTTTACACACAATCATCCTTTCCACGCATCATTCACGAATGAAATGAGGACAGGCGTTCAAAGACAGAGGTATAAAAAGGGGAGCAAGTTTGCACATGCACACTATCCAAGTGTCAGGATACCTACACTATCCCTTGCTCGAAGCAAAGTCAATCATACCGACCATTCCATTCTCGTGTAGAATGGATGGGGGGGCTAAATCATGGAAGTACTCTCCATGACATATGGTAAGGTGGATGCGGGTGTTACGCATCTGATTTCCGGCACAATCCATATACAGACATTAGCATTAACTAGGAAATGCTTTATGAATCGTCAGTATAATGATATGTATTGTAAACATTGTAGAACCCCAAGCGTGGATTATGTAGGGATTAGGAAGTAAGTCGTTCAGGTGCTTCCCTAAGGAGTATCACAGCACTCAGTAACACGCTATTTACACGACCGACAGGCGCAGTGTAAGCGGTCTTTCTTAGTACAGATTTGCTGCGTCTTCATCATGTTCTGGCATTAAGAGCCAGACTTTGACTCACCCTGCCACGTAACTTTATCAATGTTGTACATGGTAATGATGTCATTCTGCCCCATTTCTATTAACGAACAAATTCTATTTATAAATCCATAATTATTATTAAATTAGTATGAGGGAGGTTACTATACAATGTCATACTGACAGGAGGGTGTACTCTTAGTGGAACGGATGTAATGGTATTACACAGTTGATTTTCTATACATCCTTCATATAGATCATGGCATTGTCTGGGAAAGCTGTATAGAGCTTCCAATCTTATAAAATTTGTTTAGTTCTTAATTGGTGCAAAGCATATAGTACAGGAATTCTTGCATGGCTATGTGGTATCAATTATCCTAAATCGTTTACATAATCCTTTTGCTCCACTTGTTTTTTGGGGTATAACTGCGCAATGAATACGTTTTTTTTATTATTCTTATTTCTGTTAAGCATTATACATCGTTCTCGAAGTTGCAGCGTTCATTGAGCCAAAGCACTGAGTTCCGTGAAATGGTGCCCTCCCAAAGCTGATGATGGCACTGGGGTAAAAAAAGATGTTTAATCAGCGAGGTAAAGCCTTGCATCTCTATCAGAGCGCTGTGACCTTGGCGGTAAAATGTGGCCGTTGCATCCCCTATGTTGTTACTGTAGAGAGATTCATACTTCTTTAAAGTTTGTGACCAGAGTATTGGAGATCTACAGGGTGGTCCAAAAGTTCGGAAACACCCTGATAAAATCCAAATGGAGTAGCAAACAAGGAAACACGAGTCCCTACATACGAGGAACGGGAAGGGGGAAACTTTATAGGCTATGCCACCAACATGTCAGGCATCTTGAAAGCCGCCGTCTTGGACTCAACTCCAAAATTTCACATGGGAATGTGGTCATGTGACATCAAACACATAGAGAATTTCACCAGAAAAACAATGCCGTTGTTATTTTAAACATAGCTTTGCTCATTCTCGCGTTATAGCCAGTTACATGTGGCAGCGGTGGGATGCTCGGCAGCGTGACTATTACGTACTGAGAAGTCATAAAATGGAGTCTGAAATGGTGCAAAGTGACTATCCCATGCCTGATATGTTACATGTGTTTAACTGTTAGGTATTATTTACTCATGCTAACGTTTTAATCACTGTTTCCTTATTTACAGGTTATAAAACATCCTTAACACACGACGAACTCATTGAAATCATCTTGATATCAGGAGAAAGAAGCACACGTGTCATTGCTGAGGATTTCAACAGTTTTCACCCAACTAGACAGCCCATCACTCACAGCGCAGTTGCCGAGCTTTTGGTCAAATTCCGAGCAACAGGTTCTGTCGCAGATAAACCTAAGGCTGGAAATCCAAAACCCACCATCGATGAAGTAACAACAGTGAGCGTGTTGGCATCATTTCGCAAGAGTCCGCAACGGAGTACTCGTCGCCTGTCACAAGAATGTGGGTTTAGCCGTACGTCCATACTGCGAATTTTATCGCAGCACAAATGGCACCCGCACAAAATTCAGCTGCTCCAACACCTGAACGAGGATCAACCAGACCGTCGGGTACAGTTCGCAGAATGGGTAACACAGCAGCTACAGATAAACCCTCGTTTCCCCTATCAGTGATGAAGCCAATTTCTTTATCAATGGTGAAGTGAACAAGCAGAATCATAGATACTGGTCCGACACAAATCCGTACTGGATTGATGCTTCCAAATGGTCGACTCACAAAGAATGACGGTCTGGTGTTGTGGTACGTTAACAGCCAACGGCTATGTGAGGTTATTGGATGAAGAAGTGTTTCCCTCGTTGTTAACGGTGGACGGGCATTTTCGGAATACTTCCAACATGATGGAGCCCCACCACATTATGGGCACAATGTGCGAGCATACCTGGATTTGCAGTTCCCTCAAAAGTGGACTGGTCGTAGGGGTGCTGTGGAGTGGTCACCAGATTTGACTCCTTTGGACTTTTGTGTTTGGTGTCATGTCAAAGCATAGGTTTATTCTGTGAAAATACGGAATTTGCATCATCTAAAGCAGCGCATTGTTGATGCGTATGGTCAAATTCAGCCTGATGTGCTGGTCAAAGTTCATCAGGACTGGGTTCGGAGGATAGCATTAACAATCCAACATGATGGACAACATTTCGAGCCATTCCTATGACTGTTGGTGGTCTCTCGGGACTGTGTATCATTGGCGTAATGTCTCTTTGGCAATATCACACATGCTGCCGAGCGTCCCACTGCTGCCACATGTAACTGGCTATAATCCGAGAATGAATAAAGCTATGTTTAAAATAACAACGGCATTGTTTTTCTAGTGAAATTCTCTGTCTGTTTGATATGTCACATGACCGAATTCCCATTCGAAATTTTGGAGTTGAATCAAAGATGGCGGCTTACAAGATGGCTGCCATGTTAGTGGCATAGCCTATGAAGTTCCCCCTTCCCATTCCTCGTATGTAGGGACTCTTTTTCCTTGTTTCTACTCCATTTGAATTTTATGAGGGTGTTTCCGGACTTTTGGACCACCCTGTATACAGGTGTACCTGTATAGTGATAGTATGTCAGCGTGATGGAATGATAATAATAACACCTCATTCCCGGAAATATCCCAGATGAGTTTCAGACCATTTATAATATGAGTGTGTTTAAGTGTAAGACTGGTGGGCACTCCTTACCTACATCCGTCACACCATAAGTTACCTTCGTGGCCAGTGTGATGAGGGCCTGTCGCATTCTATCCTACGCTGTGGTAATTTTTAACCATTAAACATCTTCTATTTTCGGTAATCTTCAGACAGATTTCGATAATGATCTTGAAAATGACTTCTGGTTATGTTGTCTACTGCAAACACTAGCTTCTTCCCATAGCTACATTTTTTTAAAAAAATCCTGATTTATTATCAACAACTCTAAAAGTTATATTACATCGGTAATTGTTGACTCTCTTCAACTTTTTGAATTTTGCTCTTAGCACAGCACTGAATATTCCTAAACAAACAGACCATGCCATATCACCTCCATTTTTTTAATTTCCCGCCATTTTTTGCAAGTCCACTGTAACGTCATACTGTTGAACTAATCGTGGGAAGCCAAGATTGACAGTGACGTCACACTGGAACATAATCATGTTATTAAAATGAAACATCCCGTGACCATGTTAAGTCACAATTTATAGCAATAAAGATGAGAGTGACATAAATATAGTCATGCTGGATAATAAACTGGATCCTAAATGAACACAGAATAACAGACCAAGTAGCCTACTGGAAGGAGGTGGAGGGGGTGGGGGAATGGATTATGGGTGCAGTTTGTTTACATCATCATCATCAGGATTTCCTTCCAGGCAGTCGAGTAGGTACTATGTGATTACTGTCCTGGTATAGCTTTCCTCTCTCCACCGCACGGCACTAACCCCTCTCCTCTTGAGATCTTCATTAACTTTATCTGCCCGTCTCGTCTTAGGCCTCCCAGTCGGTCTTGCTCCTTGTGCTCCATCTCCAAATACTGACCTAATCACTTCAGTCTTGCAGCACCCATTCTTTCCTCCAGGGTCAAGATCACCTGCAGGTGTCTCCTTACGTCTTCGTTCCTGAGTCGGTCTCTCTTGGTTTTTTGTAGAGCTAGCCCAAGGAACTTCATTTCACGTGCTTGTATTTGACCCTCTTCTCTCTTATTCCCAACGCAGATTCCCAGACTATATGTCATGACTGGCAGCAGATAGGTTTTATGTATGTTCTGGTTAGCTCTTAGGGTTACATAAGGTCATAAATCATTTCACCAGCCCTCTTTTTGCTACACTAATAACTGTCTTTGACATTATCATTAGTTTACCATATGTTCTGAGCACGGTAGATATCAAAATATCTAACCGATTTTCACAAAAATAATGAATTCAGCACTGACAATCTTTGAGTGCTATCCGAAGAATTTCTGAACAGAATCGAGACAAGACACAGGTGCAGTACGTGAACTCTGAAACTATGGAACAGTCCAAACAGTGGATGCACACTCATTCCCCCAATAAGACAAAAAGAGTCAAGCAGATGCTGTCAGACTGCAAAATGTTGGTTGCAACTTTTTGGTAGCACAAAGGAATTATGACAAAACACTTAATGAATGTAACGCATGAGTACAGTGCAGTAGCACAGTTTTTGTGAGACTCTTACAAAACTCCAAAAACCAGCCCTAAAACAAACGGCGTGGGATGATTACCGAAATAATCATTCTCCTTCAGCACCATGTGCGTCTTCACGCTGCAAATCGAACAAAGGAAAAACAGGTCTTTTGCCTGCGAGAATTTTCAACATCTTCCTGTGAGGACGGGGCGTGAGGTCCCGAGTTCGAGTCTCGGTACGGCACACAGTTTTAATCTGCCAGGAAGTTTCATCCTCCTACTATCCAGACTTACACAGCTCTTCACCACTGACGATCAGATAAAGGATATATTATCAAAAACTGACAGACGTACCAGGCGGTACCATTTGTTGATGAAAGATGATATCACGGGACGATAAAAAATTCAATTTGGGCTGTGAGTACTTGAAGGATGTAATGTCAACATGTAAGTACAGATTGCAAATAATTTTTTTTTTCGTAGCCAGTCAGAGGTGAATTTATGAACAGCCCTCATAAGATAATGATGAGACTTTGGAGCAAGCATGTTTTGTGTCATTTTCATCATTGGACGCACAAATCCTGCAGATTTTAAAAAAATTTGTCATCAACTGAAATTCCATGAAATTCCTGTCAGTATTTTCAATTGTGGCAGAGCTGCAATCTAGTGGCCACCCTCCAACCGTTTATCGAATGATTTCTTTACGAGAAAAAAAAACCATATTGTTCCGTACATAACGCGTGCTTAAACAGAGTCAGCACTGGTTGCATACGTTATGCACTTAGCAGCGGACTGCTGCCGGAGCTATTTCGTTTACATTCTGATGAGGTACTCTGCTGGTAAGCAAACAAGAATCTGCAGACCTCCTGCCTCCGGTCTCTGACGCTCAGGACTTCATCACTTCTACTGCAAGCGGGATACACACAGAGATGTGCAGAGTCCACATATCACCGCAGACACAGGTAAACACGCGCGTGTGCCGTTTGCGCTGCTAAGCAAATTATTTCGCATTAGAGGAACTGCGCTAGTTTCTGCGGTGATGCAGTAGCGTTCCCGCAAATTGCCCCAGAGATCACGGGGACGTCCGTCTCTCTCGGTATACGAAGCGAGTTTCAGTAAGATATACTACTGGCCATTAAAATTGCTACACCACGAAGATGATGTGCTACAGAGGCGAAATTTAACCTACAGGAAGAGGATACTCTGATATGCAAATGATTAGCTTTTCGGAGTATTCACACAAGGTTGGCGCCGGTGGCGACACCTACAACGTGCTGACATACGGAAAGTTCCAAACCGATTTCTCATACACAAACAGCTGTTGACCAGCGTTGCCTGGTGAAACGTTGTTGTGATGCCGCGTGTAAGGAGGAGAAATGAGTACCATCACGTTTCCGACTTTGATAAAGGTCGGATTGTAGGCTAACGCGATTGCGGTTTATCCTATAGCGACATTGCTGCTCGCGTTGGTCGAGAGCCAATGACTGTTAGCATAATATGGAATCGGTGGGTTCAGGAGGGTAATACGGAACGCCGTGCTGGATCCCAACGGCGTCGTATCATTAGCAGTCGAGATGACAAACATCTTATCCTCATGGCTGTAACGGATCGTGCAGCCACGTCTCGATCCCCGAGTCATCAATGGACTAATTTGCAAGACAATTTGCGTGGCAGTTATCACAGCACAGGTCTACATTGATGTTTTAAGCACTTTCTTGCTTCCCATTGTTCAAGATCAATTCGGGAATGGCGATTGCATCTTTCAACGCGATAGAACACATGGTCATGGTGGCGGAGTGGTTACACGGTAGTAACATCCCTGTAATGAACAGGCTGCACAGAGTGCTGATCTGAATCCTACAGAACACCTTTGGGATGTTTTGGAACACCGACTTAATGCCAGGCCTCACCAACCCCCATCGATAGCTCTCCTCAGTTTAGCACTGAAGAATGAGCTGCCATTCCCCAAGAAACCTTCCAGCACCTGATTGAACATATGCCTGCGAGATTGGAAGCCGTCATCAAGGCTAAGGGTGGGCCAACACATATTGAATTCTAGCATTGCCGATGGAGGGTGCCACGAACTTGTAAGTCATTTTCAGCCAGGAGTCCAGATACTTTTGTAGTGTATGTACCAATGTTAACACCATGGTATCGCCAACCACGACTGAAATTGGTACGTGACCATCGGCACTGGACGTTGGCTCAGTGGCAGACCATTGCATGGTCTGATGAACCCCGATACCTCCTTCATCATGCCGACGGGAGGGGCGAATCCGTCGTTTTCCAGGGGAACAGCTCCTTGAGATCTGTACTCAGGGACAGAGACAAGTTGGCGGCGGCTCCATTATGGTCTGGGGAACATTCGCGGGGACATCCATGGTTGCAGTGGAGTTCGTGCAAGGCACCATAACGGCCAAGGAGTATTGTGCACTGGTTGCCAACCATCTAGACCCGTTCGTGACGATCATGTTTCCCGACAGCTGCGGCATGTTTCAGCAAGATAATGTGCCGTGTCACAAGGACTGGAGTGTGACGGAGTGGTTCGAGGAAGACGCTGGCGAGTTCCAATTGATGCGCTTCCCCCCCCCCCCCCCCTCCCCCAGTTCTCCAGATCTGAACCCGATCGAACATGTCGCGGATGCCTCTGTATGTCCATCTTTTTAGCTATGGTTGAGTCGGCAGGAGATGGTTAAAGTGATCACTGCAATAGATATCTACCATTACCAGTATAGCTGACCCCTGTTTTGGTCACAAGCGAGATAGATTATTCCTACACATCGTTCAGGGGCCTGAAAATGGCATAGTAAAACTGGTTGCCTAATAAAATAAGATTGGAAAATGACGGCTGGTATCCTGGCATCCTGTATTTCGGATGTGACTGAACCTGACGTCAGAGTTCATGTCCCTCCTCCGCGGAATTTAGGGGAATTAAGTGACTTTTGTGTGCAGCTGCGGTGTCAACTCCCTCCAGCGACCTGTCAACGCCTCATTGCTTCCATGCCACGACGAGTCGCCGCTGTTATCCGCGACAAAGATGAACATACCGGCTATTAGGTAGGTGGTCATAATGGATATGATACACTGAAAACAGTTCACGTGGTTTTCTATTTGGAAAAACAGTTCCTACAAAGGGAGAAATACCCTAATGTGCTAAATGTAAGGAAGAAAGAAATTTCCGCATGATGCGTCATTGCCAAGTAACATAGCTCGTTGTAACACCAACCATAGATGGAATGAACTGCTAAAGTATAATACGAAAGGTATCTGAACCAAATAACGAATGAGACGATCAAAAATGACACTTTCATTCAAAAACAATAATTACACCGGAGTCACAGCGATTTGTGAAGGTCCTTTGAACATTACAGAAGGTGGGACTTGGTTCTTAATAGGATTGTGACCGCCACGGATGGCAGTGCATTCTCTGCAACGTGCTTCCATGCTGCCCACAAAGTTGGTAAGCGGTTCTTGTGGAAGGGTGTTCCACTCCTCCACCAACCCGACTGACAAATGCTGATAGTCGTTTGCTCAGTGGACGTGCTGTAAAACGTCACCGCAACAAATCCTACACGTGCTCAGTGGGATTGCGTCGGGGAACGTGCAAGACTGACCATTCGCCGAATATCCTCTCGTTCCAAGAGCTTCTCCACTTGTGCAGTTCGATGTGATCGCACACTGTCGTACATAGAAATAAAGTCAGGGCCGAATGCACCCCTGAAAAGACGCACAGAGGGAAGAAGTGCGTTGTTAAAATAGCTTTGACACGTAAGTGTACCATGTTCAAACATCTGGAGCTCAGTATGTCCATGCAACATTATCCCTTCCCACATCCTATCACATAGACCATCAAAACGATCAATTACACAATATCTGGGTGCATTACCTATTGCCACATCTCTCCATATGAAGATACGGATGTTTTAGAAAGTTGTTTTTGAAACTGCGCTACTGGTCATTAAAAGTGCTACACCAAGAAGAAATGCAGATGATAAACGGTTATTCATTGGACAAATATATTGTACTAGAAATGACGTGTGATTATATTTTCACGCAATTTGGGTGCATAGATCCTGAGAAATCAGTACCCAGAACAACCACCTCTGGCCGTAATAACGGCCTTGAAATGCATGGTCATTGAGTCAAACAGAGCTTGTATGGCGTGTACATGCCCATGCAGCTTCAACACGACACCACACTTCCTCAAGATTAGTGACTGGCGTATTGTGACGAGCCAGTTGCTCGGCCACCACTAACCAGACGTTTTCAATTGGTGAGAGATCTAGAGAATGTGCTGGCCAGGGCAATAGTCGAACATTTTCTGTATCCAGAAAGGCCCGTACAGGACCTGCAACATGCGGTCATGCATTATCCTGCTGAAATGTAGGGTTTCGCAGGGATCGAATAAAATGTAGCGTCCACTGTTCAAAGTGTCGTCAATACGAACAAGAGGTGACCGAGACTTGTAACCAATGGCACCTCATACCATCACGCCGGGTGATACGCCAGTATGGCGATAACGAATACACGCTTCCAATGTGCGTTCACCGCGATGTCGCCAAACACGGACGCGACCATCATGACGGTGTAAACAGAACCAAACGTGACGTTTTGCCATTCGTGCACCCAGGTTCGTCGTTGAGTACACCATCGCAGGCGCTCCTGTCTGATGGAGCGTGAAGGGTAAACGCAGCCATGGACTCCGAGCTGGTAGTCCATGCTGCTGCAAAAGTCGTCGAACTATTCGTGCAGATGGTGGTTCTCTTGCAAACGTCCCCATCTGTTGACTCAGGGATCGAGACGTGGTTGTACGATCCGTTACAGCCATGCGGATAAGATGCCTGTCATCTCGAATGCTAGTGATACGAGGCCCTTGGGATCCAGCACGGCGTTCCGTATTACCCTCCTGAGCCCACCGATTCCATATTCTGCTAACTGTCATTGGATCCCGACCAATGCGAGCAGCAATGACGCGATACGATAAACCGCAATCGCGTTAGGCTACAATCCGACCTTTATCAAAGTCGGAAACGTGATGGTACGCATTTCTCCTCCTTACACGAGGCATCACAACAACTTTTCACCAGGCAACGCCCGTCAACTGCTGTTTGTGTATGAGAAATCGGGCAGCATGAGGTTAGCCGAGCGCTCTCGGGCGCTGCAGTCATGGACTGTACGGCTGTTCCCGGCGGAGGTTCGAGTCCTCCCTCGGGCACGGGTGCGTGTGTTTGTCCTTAGGATAATTTAGGTTAAGTAGTGTGTAAGCCTAGGGACTGATGACCTTAGCAGTTAAGTCCCATAAGATTCCACACACATTTGAACAATTTTGAGAAATCGGTTGGAAACTTTCCCCATGTCAGCACGTTAAAGGTGTCGCCACCGGCGCCAACCTTGTGTGAATGCCCTGAAAAGCTAATCATTTGCATATCACAGCATCTTCTTCCTGTCGGTTAAATTTCGCGTCTGTAGCACGTCATATTCATGGTGTAGCAATTTTAATGGCCAGTAGCGTATTTGACTGTAGTGTAGCATTATAAGCAAGAGGTATGTAGACGATTAACAGTACAGACAAGAATACAGCAGAAGAATTCGAAATGTGAGGTTACGGACGATTGTTGAAAATTGATAGGTAAGATAGTTAACCAATATAGAGGTACTGAATCGAATTGTGAGAAAAGATTTTAATGGTACAGCTGGACTAAAGGATTAAATCAGAAGATAGACACATCCAGAGACATCAAGTAATTTTCAGTTTAGTAGAGTCACTAAAACTCTCCATTCTATTCTCCAGAGACTTTCGCATGAGAGCTCACGTCGGTTGGAACTGGCGATGAGTGGCTGTGTGCGATACAGTTGTGATGTGCTCTATTTCGACCGCATCACTCCCGCCTACGAACAGTTATCACGGCTACGTGGCGATAAGCACAGAGATTATCATGCTCTGTGTTTGCTGTATCGTTTTCCCAATCATTTTACTCCATCCTGTTTATCTTCAAGTCTTACGCTACAATCTGAACAAGACAGCAGAGATACCCATTCCCAACAGAGTAAAATCCTCTCTGTAATACTACACTTCACTGACATGTTCTCTAAGACATTTTCTGTATCAGGAATCCGATTCTGGAACAACCTTCCTCAAAATGTTAGAGAAATTAAAGTCCTTTCAAACTTTAAAAGGCAATTAATAGCCAACCTTCTATCACATTAGCTATCTCTTCTTACAGTTCAGTCTCATCAACCCTCCATCCCCCACTACTTTTTCCTTCCTTTGTCTACAGAATTCCCTACTGAAATTCTGTTCTTTCCTAGAAACAACTGTCGCTTTCATTTCGATACTCTCCTCTTTCATTTTCCCTTCCACTTCTTCTAATACCAAACAACGCTTCAAAAGTGTGGAACTAAACAATATCAATCTTAATGCCTCCATTATTTTATTATTATTATTATTATTATTATTATTATTATTATTATTATTATTATTACTGTTATTATTACTTTTGTTAATAATTCGAAATACTATTATTGAATTTTATGTAAAAACTAATTAATAGCATTCTTAATTCCTCCACTATTTTATCATCATTATTATTGCTACTAGACACCAAAGGACTTGGAAGAGCAGTTGAACGGAATGGATAGTGTCTTGAAAGGAGGATATAAGATGAACATCAACAAAAGCAAAACGAGGATAATGGAATGTAATCGAATTAAGTCGGGAGATGCTAAGGGTATTAGATTAGGAAATGAGGCACTTAAAGTAGTAAAGGAGTTTTGCTATTTGGGGAGAAAAATAACTGATGATGGTCTAAGTAGAGAGGATATAAAATACAGACTGGCAATGGCAAGGAAAGCGTTTCTGAAGAAGAGAAATTTGTTAACATCGAGTATAGATTTAAGTGTCAGGTAGTCGTTTCTGAAAGTATTGTATGGAGTGTAGCCATGTATGGAAGTGAAACATGGACGATAAATAGTTCGGACAAGAAGAGAATAGAAGCTTTCGAAATGTGGTGCTACAGAAGAATGCTGAATATTAGATGGGTAGATCACGTAACTAATGAGAAGGTATCGAATAGGATTGGGGAGAAGAGAAGTTTGTGGCACAACTTGACCAGAAGAAGGGATCGGTTGGTAGTACATGTTCTGAGGCATCAAGGGATCACCAATTTAGTACTGGAGGGCAGCGTGGAGGGTAAAAATCGTATAGGGAGACCAAGAGATGACTACACTAAGCAGTTTCAGAAGGATGTAGGTTGCAGTAGGTACTGGGAGATGAAGAAGCTTGCACAAGATAGAGTAGCATGGAGAGCTGCATCAAACCAGTCTCAGGACTGAAGACCACAACAACAACAATTATTATTACTATCGTTGCCGATTATGATTTTTATTAATAATGCAGATTATTATTATTGTGATTGCTATGTAATATTTATTGTGTATACATTGTCACCGCGAAAGGGCATCAAGAAGCGGCTGAGCCGCTCGCCAGTGGAAAGAGCGGGCAGCGCCACACCTCCAGGAAGACAGACTTCAGCGCCCCCTGTCAAGCTGACATAACCAGCCGCCCATCGCTGGTCGCACCCAGTTCGGTCGCAGACTTCAAGAGCAACAGTACTGAGTAACAGGAACACGCTACTTAGTCTGCGTTCTGCGAGTAGTAATAGAGAGTAAATGTAATTGTATGTAGGAGGCATATGGAGTACAGGAAGACACTCCGTAACGAGAAATTAAGACTCTTTCCTTTTTAGAAACAAAGTATTCTATTAATTTAGAAGTTTAATGAACAGATCATTTCAGATTCCTGCTATTGACCGTGGCAACTTGTCTCTATCCTTGTATGTGCCGGTGGTGACTCCCACAGTAGCCAACATAACATCTGATGACGAGGTTTCCAGAACCAATGCAGCCGTCACAGCGCGCCATTAATATTTCTCTCTTTTTTTTCAGAGGAGTGTTGCTAATAATTCTGTTCTTTCTTGCAGTTTAGCCGCAACGCTACCTCTAGTGTGCATCTGCCTGTTGGGCCGTTTCCCTCATTAAAATGGCCTCTAGACCGCCTTCTGTACCTCCTGCGTCTATGCTTCCGGTTGCTGTTGGCTTTGATCTAACACAGTTTATTCAGTTTCAGAACCACCAAATGCCACAGTTGATAATGGCAGCCCAGCAGCTCATTAATGCACAAACCGCTGCTGCCTCAACTCTGCCCCGACAGCCAGCCACATCCACGTCACCGCCTCCGTGCATTCCACCGTTCCGAGCTTTCAATGAACAGCAAGAGGAATGGAACAAGTACTACGCTCAGTTCGAAGCCCATTCTCGTACACATCAAGTGCAACGTATTGTGGAACTTTCTTGTTTCTCGTCAACAGCCGGCACAGGAGTTTACCGCCTCGCTCAGAAGTAACTGGCCACAGTTTTTGAAAATTTAGTTTTCGCTCTCACTAAGTATTCCGAGGACCAGGTACAAGTTGCTACAGCTCGTTACAAGGTCTTCCGACTGCGGGAAAGGTCGAACAGACATACCTGAGCCGGCCGCTGTGACCGAGCAGTTCTAGGCGCTTCTGTCCGGAACCGCGCTGGTCGCAGGTTCGAATCCTGCTTCGGGCATGGATGTGTGTGATGTCCTTAGGTTAGTTAGGTTTAAGCAGTTCTAGGTTCTAGGGGACTGATGACCTCAGATGTTAAGTCCCATACTGCTTAGAGCCATTTTTACATATTGAAAGACGTGCACTTCATTGACCATTCTGGCTCGTATTTCATATTTCTAATCCCAGAATTCTGGTATTCGGTAATATAATAATTCAGGCCCTGTTAATAATTTCTATGGGTTGCCTAATTTATTTGACGATGTTTACAGTTTGTCTCAGACTGATCTGTGAGAGGAGCTTGGCGCTAGGAATTTTCTTTATTTATAGGCGAGGGCAGCAGTCTTGCTAGCAGCCATGATGGCTTCCCTTTTACCATTCTTTTTCCTATCGCCAGGGTAACACGTGGTGTCGTTTGAAAGTTCACTGGTGGCCAAAGTTTCTCCCGTTCTCAGTTCCCCAACGTGCCTTACCAACCTTGTAGCTGCTATTTCTGCTCGATTTTAATGTCGCGAGGTCGCATCCCTGTGAGATTCCAGCCTTCTGATTGGCCAGTTGAGGTTGTAATACCATAACTTTAGTGCTCTACTGATTTGTTTTTCTTTTGTTTCATTTAATGTTACATCGTTGAGCTTCTGTAAATATGTTTGATTGAGTCGATAACATAAAATTGTCTACTCCTTTCTTTGTAAAAACTTTGGATGTTATGATTTGATTCTATGTAATGTAGTACATCTGTCATTTAAATTCTTTGTTCCATTTGAAGGGAACAAAACTTACTATATATAATTGTAATTACTGTGTGAATAATTTTTTGTAGAAATGTCAATATGTGCAAATGTTCTGTTTTATTTAATGTGTTTGGTTGCTGTTATGTAAACTGCTGATCCTCACTTAGGGTTCTTCGTTCTTTAGTATATAACATGTGTAGTGGTTCCCCTCGGAAACGAAACTGTCTAGCGCGCGCAAATTGTGGTAGGCCTAAGTAGAAAAGGTGAAATTGAGGGTCAGTCGGGGACGAGCTACCAAACTGTGCACTGCCATGTAAATGTTGCATACTGTGCTGGTTCCGAGAGAGGCTTTTTCTGCCACTTTCCAATGCTTCAGAAGGATGGATAAATAGCTGGAACGATTCTTTAATTGGTATTCATCATCGCCACGAAGAAGTGACAGAGTCCAGCAATTCTGTCTGCATATCCACCTACCAATATGCAGTTGCCACCACATTGCGCAATCACTGTATCGGAATGATATAATAATGTACAGTGAATGATCAGCTTATTGGATGTTTTAGTGTGACAAATATAAGGTAACTTCTAACGGAATTCATGTACCTACCTTGATTTGTTCCCTATCACAACTTTTCTCATGTTCCTCTCCATTTGAACTATGATTACCGAGTGTTCTAGTTTGTGGAAAAAATGAAAGCTTCAGAACATTAAATAATGTTGTTTGATCTTTGGTAAGAAGCGAGCATTCAGATTTACTATGGATTTAGTGAAATTGTGGGAGGTAGTAAATGTAGTCTTGTGAAAGCCTCCCAGGAACAGTCTAATTTAAAGTTTTGTGGAGTTTGAAAGTCTCCTATTTAATCATTTACTTGCAAGTACAAGACTTTGGTAATAAAGACAATTGCAGTTTCTTTTAAAGATTAAAAGCTCTTAAAACTGGAGCTTATAAAGTTTTGCTTAGTAAATGATCACATTGCTGCCCGTAGTTAATTCTAAAAGGTGAGTCAGTTTCTTGCAATCCTCAGTTAGTAAAAGTGGAAAACTGCAATAGTAAAAATTATATGTTCATGATTGCTAAGTGTTTGTCTCTCTTGTGTATTGGAAGTGCATATTAATAGTATAACAGGATCCACAGTTTGTTTATTATGTTAATGCTATGTAACAAGTAACAGGAAGACCACTATTTACGAAAACCATAATTTCTTTATTCAAAAGACAGTGAGAAGTAACCTGTTAGTGAATTCCATTTAATTTTCATTCTAAATGGAATAGTATTTAGTTGAGAGATATTTAACTTGTGACCAGTTCATAAAAATGCAGTGAACTGCGTTTATAATTTTGTCAGCTAGGAAAATATTTGAACAATAATACTGAACCTATGTTCAATTAATGATTCTGCAGTGAATAGTAATAATAACATTATAAAGACCATTCAGTTTGAATAAGCACTGAAAGTAATAGCGTGTTTCGTTATTTGTTATATTTATGCAAATAGTTTGAGCTGCTCTAGCTGTTAGTTCCAACCTTAACGTTAAGATAAACAGGTGTCAGAGTTCATTGCACTCGCGTGTGGTAAAATATAGCGCTGATGATCTCGATGTTGAGCGCCGATAAGCCCCCCCCCCCCCCCCTGGTAAAATATAGGTTGTGTTATCCATTAAAGTTACTCATACCTACTTTCTTTGACAAGAACGTTAATCTTTCTCTTGCCTATTTAGGCTGGCGACCGTTTTCCTTATTCTTTAAACAGTGTAGCTAGGTATAACATCATTAATTACTGTTTGAATAATTACGTAATTCTGGTTTTCACTTCCGATAAGCCACTTTCGTTAGGTACAACACGGTCAACATAGCAAAACTCCTCTCGGAGGGTAACACTGCTCTGTTGCTTTATACCATAATTAATCTAACAAAATAATCCTGTTTTGCAAACTGCCTCCAGCTTCGACGTTATGGTATAGCAGTAGCGGACAGTAGTGTTATAAGGTGCGCGCCCGTTTTTCGGGGGGAGGCGCCAACCGCCCTCCGCGGGTGGATAATGGACAAAGTGGCGGTAGGGCAGTTCTAGCGTGACCGTGCCTGAGACCGGAGGTGCTGCTTGCAGGAGATGAAGTTCGGTAAGCATGAGCGCCGACGTGCACTGCAGCTTCGCTCCCTGCGGCCCAGAGGGAGCCTTATAGGTAATTTTACTGATGTGCGTTCCTTAAATTACTTAAAGTGTATACTTCCATGCTCACTTTTCCGCTTCGTCTGGTATTGACTCAGAATTTAGGTCTCGCTAGCTTGAAAACTTGTGACCTTTGTCCTACGCCACGTGGTGAGTGTCTGGAGTTCCTTCATGTTTCGTTAACGTAGTCGGACCGCGAGCCAAAGGTATCTAGTATCGCCTGTAGGAATAGTTTCGCGTCTTGCCGGTTTTATCCCTTTAGTACAGCAGGCTGCCTAGCGATTCACCCCCAGTAGCATCTTTATTAGTCTTTGGTTGATTCATGGTGGTGGTAGTTGCATGCCTGCAGCCCCTTCCTTTAGTAAATTGAACCCCATTTGATAATACGGAGATTGTTCCTAAAATTCCTTTCCTCCTGCTATCGTGGCTTATTATGAACTTACGTTGGGGCAGGCTGCTGAACTCAATTCTTTCTTCCCCCACTCCCATTTAATTGTATAATTGTCCAATATTCAACTGTTGAAATGTTAAATGAATGAGTCCTTTAATCTTTACATTCTCCCTTTCATTACGTGAAATCACCCTTAGTGTCACAGTAGAATAATTCAGAACTATAACGGTTGCTATAAGGTCGTGCAGGTCTCGCACCTTTAATGATAGGATAAAGACTCAATATCGCGCGCCTGGCACGATCATTGCACGCATGGCACCGATAACAGAATAATAATTTTCAATTATCCCCCATTGACAAACTGGGAAGTGTTCACGGCTCAGTGTGATTACGTGAGAACTAAATTCACTTGATGTGGTAGAAGTATTGGCAAAAACAAAAAAATAAAACGAGCCACCGCTTTTAATATCTGAATCTTGGCGGCTCTAATCTTCGCGGTGTGGTATTCCACTGGCGGCAATGGCTACTTAGGCTGCCGATATCGATTCTATCGTGCTGAGGTCTTTGGTCGAGGTGTGTGTGCGCAGTCGGTTTGGCGAGGCCTGGAGCTCGGTGGGCTGGAGAGCGCGTGGCTGGAACGTTGTGGCTTTTGGGGACTCCGGCTGTCCGGCGCGGGTCTCGTGAAGCGGCCGAGGGCAAGCATGGTAGCGGCGGGCGGGCGAAGACAGATGGGCGTCGCGTGCAGCCTGGTCGCCAAGTTCACGGCCTACTCTGCAGACTTTAGAGTTTGTCGCACCTCGACGATAGCCTGGTCGATCGGCTACGAGCTCATCGGTCCCGTAGGATTGGGGAAGCACTGAGAAGGTAGTCGGCCGCACCCTTTGAAAGGAACCATCCCGGCATTTGCCTGGAGCGATTTAGAAAAATCACGGAAATCCTAAATGAGGATGGCCGGACGCGGGTTACAACTGTCGTCTACATCTACATCTACATGACTACTCTGCAATTCACATTTAAGTGCTTGGCAGAGGGTTCATCGAACCACAATCATACTATCTCTCTACTATTCCACTCCCGAACAGCGAGCGGGAAAAACGAACACCTAAACCTTTCTGTTCGAGCTCTGATTTCTCTTATTTTATTTTGATGATCATTCCTACCTATGTAGGTTGGGCTCAACAAAATATTTTCGCATTCTGAAGAGAAAGTTGGTGACTGAAATTTCGTAAAAAGGTCTCGCCGCGACGAAAAACGTCTATGCTGTAATGACTTCCATCCCAACTCGTGTATCATATCTGCCACACTCTCTCCCCTATAACGCGATAATACAAAACGAGCTGCCCTTTTTTGCACCCTTTCGATGTCCTCCGTCAATCCCACCTGGTAAGGATCCCACACCGCGCAGCAATATTCTAACAGAGGACGAACGAGTGTAGCGTAAGCTGTCTCTTTAGTGGACTTGTTGCATCTTCTAAATGTCCTGCCAATGAAACGCAACCTTTGGCTCGCCTTCCCGACAATATTATCTATGTGGTCCTTCCAACTGAAGTTGTTCGTAATTTTAACACCCAGGTACTTAGTTGAATTGACAGCCTTGAGAATTGTACTATTTATCGAGTAATCGAATTCCAACGGATTTCTTTTGGAACTCATGCGGATCATCTCACACTTTTCGCTATTTAGCGTCAACTGCCACCTGACACACCATACAGCAATCTTTTCTAAATCGCTTTGCAGCTGATACTGGTCTTCGGATGACCTTACTAGACGGTAAATTACAGCATCATCTGCGAACAATCTAAGAGAACTGCTCAGATTGTCACCCACGTCATTTATATAGATGAGGAACAGTGGAGGTCCCAGGACGCTTCCCTGGGGAACACCTGATATCACTTCAGTTTTACTCGATGATTTGCCGCCTATTACTACGAACTGCGACCTTCCTGACAGGAAATCACGAATCCAGTCGCACAACTGAGACGATACCCCATAGCTCCGCAGCTTGATTAGAAGTCGCTTGTGAGGAACGGTGTCAAAAGCTTTCCGGAAATCTAGAAATGCGAGTCCAGTGTGCTAACCAGTGCGCCACCACACTCGGTCGATCGCCTGTACGGGCTGGAGGCAATAACGCCCTGGCTGGAGTCCTGCAAGTCACGGCTCCTTCACGTATGAGAGGAATATGTTGTAAGAGGTCCATGACTAACGAATTTATTGCTAGCGCACTCGAGCAGATGTAACTTCGATGGACTGCTCACGCGCTGCCTACGATACGTAAGCTGTAATAGAATCGCAGACCAGAGAGCTGTGTGGGAAGCAGCAGTGGTAGCAGTTCGCAGTTGGGCGTTTGGGCCGGTCGTGGAGATCAATGGCGGTGCCTGAGCGATGTAGTTTAAGGTAAAACCAAGAATTACTATTCATAGCCGCGCGCATATGTAATTTGTAACAACTGATTTTCTCCTATTGTTATATCAAGTCCCATGCAAATGTTTTTAAAAATCTATTAGTAATAATCTTTCTTATAAAATTAACTTTTGACAGTCATTCACCTGTATTTAAACATTTTATTAATTTCTCCTATCCATGGTCATCTACATCTACATCTACATCTACATCTACATCCGTACTCCGCAAGCCACCTGACGGTGTGTGGCGGAGGGTACCCTGAGTACCTCTATCGGTTCTCCCTTCTATTCCAGTCTCGTATTGTACGTGGAAAGAAGGACTGTCGGTATGCTTCTGTGTGGGCTCTAATCTCTCTGATTTTATCCTCATGGTCTCTTCGCGAGATATACGTAGGAGGGAGCAATATACTGCTTGACTCTTCGGTGAAGGTATGTTCTCGAAACTTCAACAAAAGCCCGTACCGAGCTACTGAGCGTCTCTCCTGCAGAGTCTTCCACTGGAGTTTATCTATCATCTCCGTAACGCTTTCGCAATTACTAAATGATCCTGTAACGAAGCGCGCTGCTCTCCGTTGGATCTTCTCTATCTCTTCTATCAACCCTACCTGGTGCGGATCCCACACTGGTGAGCAGTATTCAAGCAGTGGGCGAACAAGCGTACTGTAACCTACTTCCTTTGTTGTCGGATTGCATTTCCTTAGGATTCTTCCAATGAATCTCAGTCTGCTTTACCGACGATCAACTTTATATGATCATTCCATTTTAAATCACTCCTAATGCGTACTCCCAGATAATTTATGGAATTAACTGCTTCCAGTTGCTGACCTGCTATTTTGTAGCTAAATGATAAGGGACCTATCTTTCTATGTATTCGCATCACATTACACTTCGCTACATTGAGATTCAATTGCCATTCCCTGCACCATGCGTCAATTCGCTGCAGATCCTCCTGCATTTCAGTACAATTTTCCATTGTTGCAACCTCTCGATACACCACAGCATCATCTGCAAAAAGCCTCAGTGAACTTCCGATGTCATCCACCAGGTCATTTATGTATATTGTGAACAGCAACGGTCCTATGACACTCCCCTGCGGCACACCTGAAGTCACTCTTACTTCGGAAGACTTCTCTCCATTGAGAATGACGTGCTGCGTTCTGTTATCTAGGAACTCCTCAATCCAATCACACAATTGATCTGATAGTCCGTATGCTCTTACTTTGTTCATTAAACGACTATGGGGAACTGTGTCAAACGCCCTGCGGAAGTCAAGAAACACGGCATCTACCTGTGAACCCGTGTCTAAGGCCCTCTGAGTCTCGTGGACGAATAGCGCGAGCTGGGTTTCACACGATCGTCTTTTTCGAAACCCATGCTGATTCCTACAGAGTAGATTTCTAGTCTCCAGAAAAGACATTATCATCCCGATCATAGTAAAGAAAAATCAGTTGTTTCTTTTTATACATGACAAATGTAGCGGCCAGCATTGCAATGAACTGTGCCAGAAAACTTTCTTATAGGAGCAGATATATACACGTTATCCGGCGACTTAATTGAGGTAAGAATTTTAAGTTTATTCAGAATGACTTTTCTGGGCCGTCACGCAGTATTGCTGACGTCCCGATTTACTAGTTTATACTCACAGTCAGTTAATTAAATGGTTCAAATGGCTCTGAGCACTATGCGACTTAACTTCTGAGGTCATCAATCGCCTAGAACTTAGAACTAATTAAACGTAACTAACCTAAGGACATCACACACATCCATGCCCGAGGCAGGATTCGAACCTGCGACCGTAGCGGTCTCGCTGTTCCAAACTGTAGCGCCTAGAACCGTACGGCCACTCCAGCCGGCCTCAGTTAATTATTGAAACGTTATTATGAGTTACCATTGTTATTGCTAGGTTACGGGAGTTATCTGTTGGGAGATTACAAACTGTTTTTTCTTATTCCAAGTACTTGATACCGTAAGGCCGACCCGGAATTGGACCTGTTATATTGGCGCGCTTGCAAGTGTTCCAGCGCATGACTATCAGTCAGTGTTACTAATTTCAATTTGTGTTCTAGGCCATATGTCGTGCTAGTGTAAGAGTATCCCTTGTGATAGGTTCCGTGAAGGGAACAAAATTGTAACATGATCTGTGTGGGAGGCAAGGTAGTACAAGTGTATGTTTGTGTTTTGCACCACCAGGCGCTGATACCATCACTTGTGAATAGTAATAATTTTATGGAATGTCAAATTCAACCTATATTGGTATCCTCTTTGCCATTAATTTATATTTTATACCCTCTGGCTATTCTTGTACGAGGGTGAGTCAAACGAAAATCTTAAATATTTTTAAATACTATTTATTGTGCTGAAGTGGTATAAAGCTGTATCACTTTTCAACTTACTTTCCCCACGCTCAATGCAAATCCTCCAGCGCTTACAAAGTGCATAAATGCCTTTTCAAAAAAATTCTTTTGGTAGTCCGCGCAACCACTCATGAACTGCGTGGCGAACCTCTTCATCAGAAAGGAACTTCTATCCGCCCTTTGCGTCTTTGAGTGGTCCAAACATATGGAAATCACTTGGGCCAAGGTCTGGTGAGTATGGTGGATGAGGAAGACACTCAGAATGCAGGTCTGTGATTGTTGCAACTGTTGTACGGGCAGTGTGGGGCCTTGGATTGTCATGTTGCAAAAGGACACCTGCTGACAGCAATCCACGTCGTTTTGATTTTATTGCAGGCCGCAGATGATTTTGTAGGAGGTCTGTGTCTGATGCACTGGTGACAGTGGTCCCTGTAGGCATGAAATACTCCAGAATGACGCCTTTTTCGTCCCAAAGGAGAGTCAGCATAACCTTCCCTGCTGATGGTTCTGTTCGAAACTTCTTTGGTTTTGGTGATGAGGAATGGCTGCCTTCCTTACTCGCTCTCTTCGTTTCGGTTGGTGGAAGTGAACGCAGGTTTCGACCCCAGTAACGATTCTTGCAAGGAAGCCATCACCTTCTCGTTCAAAGCGCCGAAGAAGTTCTTCACAAGCATCAACACGCCGTTCTCTCATTTCAGGAGTCAGCTGCCGTGGCACCCATTTTGCAGAAACTTTGTGAAACTGGAGCACATCATGCACAATGTGGTGTGCTGACCCATGACTAATATGTAAACATGCTGCAGTGTCATTCAGTGTCACTCGGCGGTTTTCCTTCACTATGGCTTCAACTGCTGCAATCTTCCGTGGAGTCACAACTCGTTGTGCCTGAACTGGACGAGGAGCATCTTCCACTGAAGTCACATCATATGCGAACTTCCTACTCCATCCGTAGACTTGCTGCTGTGACAAACATGCATCACCTTACTGATTCTTCATTCATCAATGAATTTCAATAGGTTTCACACCTTCACTACCCAAATACCGAATAATAGAACGCTGTTCTCCCCTGGTGCAAGTCGCAAGTGGGGCGGCCATCTTTATTCTGATACTGCGACGGTATGTGTGCATCTGCACCATGCTGCCAGCTACAGGCCATTCTGCAAGCTATTTGTAGCACGCTTAACAACTCACAGGATAACGGCGCGAAATTTCGATTTGTTATTACAAATGTAAGGTTTTCATTTGACTCGCCCTCGTATGAAGCTTTATCTGCGCAGATTACTGTTCCCTTTTCATGAGTGTTGGTAGGGTAGTCCTGTCGGCAAAAGACGCGTTCCTGTTCTCTGGGCCTGGAGCAGAGGCGTGTTTGTTCACTGGCGCGGCGGCACTCCCGTCGTGTCACGGCGCCTCGGTTGACCGCCAGTTTCCCGCCCCTACCAGCCGCGTCGTGGCGGAGAGTCGCCGTTTAAGCGCGAACCAGCATTTGTATCTGTCTGGTGAATTTAGAGAGCTCAGGAGGTTAAGACGGGTTTGCCAAGCCTGAGGTTCTTCCTCATTATACCTCTGTAACTATTCGTTTAATGCCGCCGCTCTTATTACTGCTTCTCAGCGCGTTAAGTTAAAGACCTGTTCCTTATAAACTTAAACCTCTGAACCTGCTTGCAGTCACACCCACCTGATGTGAACTTTCTGATTTTGGAACTCTGTACTTCCGATATTCATGTGCTGCTCTTAATGAGACGACTGTTAAAGTAGGTCGCGCGGAGTGGCCTCGCGGTTAGAGGCGCCAGGTCACTGATTGCGCGGCCCCTCCCCCGGAGGTTCGAGTCCTCGCTCGGGCATGGGTGTGTGTGTTGTTCTTACCATAAGTTTGTTTAAGTAGTTTGTAAGTTTGCTGCACCTGCTTGCGACCATGCCCACCTTGATGTAACTTTTCTGTTTTTGTGAACTCTGTATTTCCGATTTTCATTTCCTGCTCTTAATGATACAATAGTTAAAGTCGTTTTTTTAAAATGATTTGAGCCTGTTCAAGTTTTGGTGAGAATTGTGATTCTCTTAAGGGGGGTAGGACGTCAAACGGGCTCAGTTGGAGCAGGAGAGGCACCAGAGGACGTTTTAATTTCCGCTGTCTATACTTTTACAAGTAAATTCATAAAACTTTGTCAGCATGATCAGGAAGGATTCAGGATTCACACTCATAGCAGCGGAAGTTCAAAAAAATAACAAAATAAATTTTTTTCATGTGAAATTTCATCATTTTTCACTTACTATTGGCTGCATTTGTTGCTATAGGTACACTTTTTTTCATAAGTAAGAGAGATTGTTCGATGTATTTTGCACAGCATACACACCATACTTACAGGTGTCTGTAACTGTAGAATCTATTTAATTTATGAAAAAATGAATGAGCTGTAACGTTGTAAACTTAATGCTTAGAAAAAAATCAAATTTTCTTTTAATACATTTGAAAAATTCTAGTTTCATGCATCTGTAAGTATGGTTTGTATACTGTGCAAAAAAGAATCTCTCTTACTTATGAAGAAAAATGTACCTACATCATCAAATGCAGCCAACAGTAAGTGAAAAAATGATGAAATTTCATATCTAAAAAAAAATTATTTTGTTATGTTTTTGCACTTCCACTGCTATGAGTGCGAATGCTGAATTCTTCCTGGTCATGCTGACAAAGTTTTATGAATTTATTTGTAAAAGTATAGAGAGTAGAAAACAAAATGTCCTGTGGTGCCTCTCATGCACCAAGTCGGCCCGTTTGACGTCCTAGCCCCCTTCATAAGTTTTTGAATTGTAAAGTTAATGTTGCTTGTGAAAAGCCATGTCATGTACAGTCTGTGTGCTTGGATCAGAAGTGTACTACGTGAAACAATAAATCACAAAATATATGGTCCACCTTCCTTTTTTCCCTTTAAAGATGTCCCAAAGACAGTTGTGAGATATCAGTACCGTCGGTAGGTCACTGAACTTCAGGTTTTGACAAGACGGCATCGTTTTTACTGTAGTGACGCAATGATTCGTGATGCATTCACGTAAGATGGGCCGATTCGTGAACAATTTCTCAAACATTTTGATCCTACTTTGAAACAAGTGTTATAATTTACTGAACACCAGGACTCGTGTGACAGTGCCGCAAAAAACTTTGCGGTAGCTCGCATTTGCTGTGTATTGCAAAGTGACAAACAGGTACGGCCTGGTAACCGACCACTGCGCGCAAACAGTCCGATGCGCCGTGGACAGAGCAAATAAGGGTCAACACGTATGTCTGCTGTGAAATCATGTCCCTCCTGCTTTTACACGCATGAAAGACAACATTACCCTTCGCAGAAGGCTTTGCTTGTGGAAAACCATGTCATGTACAGTCTGTGTGCTTGCATCAGAAAAATTACTCTACCCACATTCGCTCTTGTAAGTGCGCAGCACCCTCTCACACAGTGAATGTAGTTTTTTTTTCTAAACCGGCTATCAGTGCTATTAATGGCCAAATTCAGGATGTGTCTTCACTCCACCCACGTGCTGTGCAACGACGATTAAAACCAAACTGTGAACTTACTCGTTGGCGAAAACTGTGTGAGACTTCAGTTGGACACACGCGCTTCCGCTGCAATGCTTTATCGTGTCACTTATGAACAGTTGGACTCGCCACAACTGACAATATCTTGCAAGCAACTTACTGCGTATAAAGCCTAGTTTACACGACGACACTGGGTTGCGCCTCTCGTTGCATTCGAGTTGCACGCAAGTGGTTTCATGAAACTTCCTGGCAGATTAAAACTGTGTGCCCGACCGAGACTCGAACTCGCGACCTTTGCCTTTCGCGGGCAAGTGCTCTACCATCTGAGCTACCGAAGCACGACTCACGCCCGGTACTCACAGCTTTACTTCTGCCAGTATCCGTCTCCTACCTTCCAAACTTTACAGAAGCTCTCCGCAGGACGTCAGCTCGGTTACTCAGCATACTTGCTGAAATAATTTGTAACGGAAGATCCAAGAAGTTCTTTTAATTATTTTAGAAGATCACCAGAACTGTTCCCGTTCCTTCTAAACAGAGTTCATTATGCGATAAGGGATAAAGGTACTGCAATGCATGAAGCACTGTCACCAGAGCTGATATTACACATCATATTGCGTGCATTACAATCGAGAAAACTCGGCATGCTATAAGATACGGTTTTAGTTGATGATGACGCTACTTCATAACACCAAAAATTATTAACATTAACGGTAATAATTATTAACATTAGCAACAATAATTATTCAAAGAAGGCCGCATTAAGAAGAGAATGGTTTGCAAACGACTCTCTTGAACATAGATCTGTACAGTGGCAATATTTCGAAATTATAACATATATGAATGGGGAGCACTGCAGCGACGTTTCAAATAGATGATTATTGAATAAAAATGCACTTCCTGAATCTGAATAGCCTTCCCTCCTGTCAACAATATTCCTATATGGTTGGCCAACTAGAACGATGCGATTTTAGTCGGGGTGTAGACGAGAGCATTGCCACAGCTTGAAATACACTTGTTAGTTTTTTTCTAAATTCAGTTGTATATGTGCTCCTAACTCAATAAATTTTGCCCTACAGCTCAAATGTTGTCAAACCACGTATGTTATGGTCGCACATGACGGCCAGCAATACGTTGCTTATTTTTGTAACCAGCATCACTGAAACCCCACAAACACCTATGCAAGGCATAGTTATCCAAAAAGCGAACATTATTCTCCTTTCCTCTCTTTATACTTCAGTTTGTCTACACTCTACGAATACACATAACTTCAAAACTCATGTAACTAGTGTCGCCAAAGTTGGAACACGCTGAATGTGTTTAGTTTCACCAACGAGTTGCGCAAACGCGCGGCGCGCATGCGCACTGACCGGTAACGCAGTTGCCTGCAACCTAGTGTCGTCGTGTAAACTGAGCTTAACGGCCAGGACATGCCAGTGCATGGTACACGTAGTCTGCGTGCCACATTCCACACTCACACCAGAACAGTAACACAATTTTGCGTTCGCAAGACTGTGAAAATATTTTTGGGTTAGATTCATTTGATTTGTTTGCTTTTCTTACTCACGAGAATGTACTTCCCGTTTCTGCTTTCAGCCCAAATGACAGTGTTACTCAGGTGATTACGGAGTTTCCTGATTTATTTTCTGAAGGACTTGGCAGAGCAAATAATTTTGTGGTGCACGTTAGAATGAAAGAGAATGCGCAAGTTTTTTCAGGCGCATCCCATCTGTCATGACCTTTGAGACAGAGTTGCAAGTGAACTTAAGCAATGGCAAGACAATGGCGTTATTGCTACTATCCAGGCTAGTCAGTGGGCTTCTCCCTTAGTAATCTTACCAAAGCCTTCTGGAAGTCTTCGTCTTTGTGTTGGCTTTTAATACACTGTGAATCCACAAATAATATTAATAGTTGTCCGTTGCCTCGCCCTGAGCAATTAATTGAAAGGTTTGGTGCAGGCTGCTAAGTTGCAAATACACTCCTGGAAATAGAAAAAAGAACACATTGACACCGGTGTGTCAGACCCACCATACTTGCTCCGGACACTGCGAGAGGGCTGTACAAGCAATGATCACACGCACGGCACAGCGGACACACCAGGAACCGCGGTGTTTGGCCGTCGAATGGCGCTAGCTGCGCAGCATTTGTGCACCGCCGCCGTCAGTGTCAGCCAGTTTGACGTGGCATACGGAGCTCCATAGCAGTCTTTAACACTGGTAGCATGCCGCGACAGCGTGGACGTGAATCGTATGTGCAGTTGACGGACTTTGAGCGAGGGCGTATAGTGGGCATGCGGGAGGCCGGGTGGACGTACCGCCGAATTGCTCAACATGTGGGGCGTGAGGTCTCCACAGTACATCGATGTTGTCGCCAGTGGTCGGCGGAATGTGCACGTGCCCGTCGACCTGGGACCGGACCGCAGCGACGCACGGATGCACGCCAAGACCGTAGGATCCTACGCAGTGCCGTAGGGGACCGCACCGCCACTTCCCAGCAAATTAGGGACACTGTTGCTCCTGGGGTATCGGCGAGGACCATTCGCAACCGTCTCCATGAAGCTGTGCTACGGTCCCGCACACCGTTAGGCCGTCTTCCGCTCACGCCCCAACATGGTGCAGCCCGCCTCCAGTGGTGTCGCGACAGGCGTGAATGGAGGGACGAATGGAGACGTGTCGTCTTCAGCGATGAGAGTCGCTTCTGCCTTGGTGCCAATGATGGTCGTATGCGTGTTTGGCGCCGTGCAGGTGAGCGCCACAATGAGGACTGCATACGACCGAGGCACACAGGGCCAACACCCGGCATCATGGTGTGGGGAGCGATCTCCTACACTGGCCGTACACCTCTGGTGATCGTCGAGGGGACACTGAATAGTGCACGGTACATCCAAACCGTCATCGAACCCATCGTTCTACCATTCCTAGACCGGCAAGGGAACTTGCTGTTCCAACAGGACAATGCACGTCCGCATGTATCCCGTGCCACCCAACGTGCTCTAGAAGGTGTAAGACAACTACCCTGCCCAGCAAGATCTCCGGATCTGTCCCCCAACGAGCATGTTTGGGACTGGATGAAGCGTCGTCTCACGCGGTCTGGACGTCCAGCACGAACGCTGGTCCAACTGAGGCGCCAGGTGGAAATGACATGGCAAGCCGTTCCACAGGACTACATCCAGCATCTCTACGATCGTCTCCATGGTAGAATAGCAGCCTGCATTGCTGCGAAACGTGGATATACACTGTACTAGTGCCGACATTGTGCATGCTCTGTTGACTGTGTCTATGTGCCTGTGGTTCTGTCAGTGTGGTCATGTGATGTATCTGACCCCAGGAATGTGTCAATAAAGTTTGCCCTTCCTGGGACAATGAATTCACGGTGTTCTTATTTCAATTTCCAGGGGTGTATTTACTTACGCAGAGCGTATTTCCGCTAGATGAGGAGTCTCAGAAAGTGTTTGTGGTCAACTAACTTACAGGATTATTCTAGTTTTGCACTAAATAAATGTCGTGTGACTATGGCCTCCCGTCGGTTAGATCGTTCGCCGGCTTCAAGTCTTTCAATTTGACGCCACATCGGCGAGTTGCGCGTCAATGGGGATAAAATGGTGAGGATTAGGACAACACAAGATCCAGTACCTGAGTGAAGAAAATCTCCGACCCAGCCGGGAATCGAACCCGGGCCCTTAGGAGTGACTTCCTGTCGCGCTGACCACTCCTTTTTTTTTATTTAGTTCGTTGCGTTTGGTCGGGGCGGACGTCACAAGACATCCGTTCAAATTGATCGTTGGTTCCTTGACCCCACTTTTTTTTATTACAGAGAGCTTGCAGCCCTCTGACCGAATTCAGCTTGCGCTTACTCTTTGGCAACACTTCCAGGCCTGCCATATTCCAACGCTACTTAGAACAGTTTACTGCAAAAGTGCTGTCACACCGAAAATGCAGATAAAATACCTTCTGCATCATCCAAAATTTTTATCTGTTTAATGTCCGTTGATAACTTGTACCGTACTTCTAATTCTGTGACTGTAGGCTCTATTACACAAATTATACTTAATATGTGTTGGATGTAATAGTGTATTTATTTCTGAATGTGTATAATTGATTGTTATTATATTGTAAATACTGTAAATTGCTGGGTAATAGCCAAGGAAACTGTATTTTTAATGTATCGATAGCAACGACGAAGTGGCAGTAGCTGTGCATTTGTTCATCATTGTGCATGAGAAGTCTCTGTCGCTCTGCGAGCTGAGAGGAAGCAGGGAAGCTTCAGTACTGAAAGTGAGCGGAAGTGTTTGTTGGGCGCACCCGCAGACGCGGTGTGCATCTGCGTCTCCGCCAGTGTAGACGCACCTCATTCGTTAACCCCTCGAGTATTGAGAGCACGGTAGGAGCGAACAGGCGGAGGAAGCTCCAATTCTAACTATTGCCTGTCCCATAATTATCCGTGGCTCTGGAGACGACTCGGGGTTCTCATCCAGCAGCAGCGACAGCGGCAGCTCAGCATTGTCGTCGGCTACGTTCTACCCCCCCCCCCCCCCCCCCCACCATGAACCATGGGCCTTGCCGTTGGTGGGGAGGCTTGCGTGCCTCAGCAATACAGATGACCGTACCGTAGGTGCAACCACAACGGAGGGGTATCTGTTAAGAGGCCAGACTAACGTGTGGTTCCTAAAGAGGGGCAGCAGCCTTTTCAGTAGTTGCAGGGGCAACAGTCTGGATATTGACTGATCTGGCCTTGTAACACTAACCAAAACGGCCTTGCTGTGCTGGTACTGCGAACGGCTGAAAGCAAGGGGAAACTACAGCGGTCATTTTTCGCGAGGGCATGTTGCTTAACTGTATCGTTAAATGATGATGGCCTCCTCTTGGGTAAAATATTCCGGAGGTAAAATAGTCCCCCATTCGGATCTCCGGGCGGGGACTACTCAAGGGGACATCATTTTCAGGAGAAAGAAAACTGGTGTTCTATGGATTGGAGCGTGAAATGTCAGATCGCTTAATCGGGCGGGTTGGTTAGAAAATTTAAAAAGGGAAATGGATGGGTTAAAGTTAGATGTAGTGGGAATTAGCGAAGTTCGGTGGCAGGAGGAACAAGACTTTTGGTCAGATGAATATAGGGTTATAAATACAAAATCACATAGGGGCGATGCAGGAGTAGGTTTAATAATTAATAGGAAAATAGGAATGCGGGTAAGCTACTACAAACAGCATAGTGAACGCATTATTGTGGCCAAGATAGATACGAAGCCCACACCTACTACAGTAGTACAAGTTTATTTGCCAACTAGCTCTGCAGATGATGAAGAAATTGATGAAATGTGTGAGGAGATAAAAGAAATTATTCAGGTAGTGAAGGGAGACGAAAATTCAATAGTCATGGGTGACTGGAATTCGAGAATAGGAAAAGGGAGAGAAGGAAACATAGTTGTTGAATATGGATTGGGCGTAAGAAATGAAAGAGGAAGCCGTCTGGTAGAATTTTGCACTTAATCATAGCTAACACTTGGTTCAACAACCATAAACGAAGGGCGTATACATGGAAGAATTCTGGAGATACTAGAAGGTATCAGATAGATTATATAATGGTAAGACAGAGATTTTAGGAACCAGGTTTTAAGTTGTAAGACATTTCCAGGGGCAGATGTGGACTCTGACCACAATCTATTGGTTATGAACTGTAGATTAAAACTGATGAAACTGCAAAGAGGTGGGAATTTAAGGAGATGGTGATACCTCCCCCTCACTTATCGACCTTAATGACAGTGAAAAATTAAACCGCGTGCACCAAATGGAAATTTGGGAAAAGCAAACGTCACCGAAGTTAATTTCTCGCTGAAAAGGAAGGAAAGGGTTACATCTAAATGAAAGGAAAAATGCAAATGAAATTGGTGAATATTAATTTTGAGAACAGGGTAACATAAATAAAGAAAGTAAATGTGCGGCCGTTGCGTTAACAATTAACTGGCGTTAATTAGATATTTGAGATTTGGGGAAAATTACGGTCGCCAGTCCTATGGACAACTACTATAATAACTGAAAAAGAAAGGGTAATGGAACATATAAATAGCACTAAAGGCGTGGCAACTGAAGGTTGACACGTGTTGTGTGAAAACGGATTGTTTGTCAGAAGTAATAAATTTCCGTACATTCTGACTTAATTTAGCAAAAGAATTAATAAAACCGGAAAATTGAAAGTTAATTTAGTGACTGAAATTTGTTTCTGAAGCACTACGAAATTCAATAAAATAAGGTTAGTCTTGGGGTACCTTGGGGTACAGTAGAAGAAGAATGGGTAGCTTTGAGGGATGAAGTAGTGAAGGCATCAGAGGATCAAGTAGGTATTAAGACGAGGGCTAGTGGAAATCCTAGGACACAAGAAAAGATGCTAAATTTAACTGATGAAAGGAGAAAATATAAAAATGCAGTAAATGAAGCAGGCAAGAAGGAATACAATCGTCTCAAAAATGAGATAGACAGGAAGTGCAAAATGGCTAAGCAGGGATGGCTAGAGGACAAATGTAAGGATGTAGAGGCTTATCTCACTAGGGGTAAGATAGATACTGCCTACAGGAAAATTAAAGAGACCTTTGGAGAAAGGAGAGCCACTTGCATGAATATAAAGAGCTCAGATGGAAACCCCGATTTAAGCAAAGAAGGGAAGGCAGAAAGGTGGAAGGAGTTTATAGAGGGTCTATACAAGGGCGGTGTACTTGACGACAATACTATGCAAATGGAAGAAGATGTAGATGGCGATGAATGAGAGATATGATACTGCATGAAGAGTTTGACAGAGCACTGAAAGACCTGAGTCGAAACAAGGCCTCGGGAGTAGACAACATTCCATTAGAACTACTGACAGCCCTGGGAGAGCCAATCATGACAAAACTCTACCATCTGATGAACAAGATGTATGAGACAGATGAAATTCCCTCAGGCTTCAAGAAGAATATAATAATTCCAATCCCAAAGAAAGCAGGTGTTGCCACATGTGAAAATTACCGAACTATCACTTTAATAAGTCACAGCTGCAAAATACTAACCCGAATTCTTTACAGACGAATGGAAAAACTGGTAGAAGCCGACGTCGGGGAAGATCAGTTTGGATTCCGTAGAAATGTTGGAACACGTGAGGCAATACTGACCCTACGACTTATCTTAGAAGCTAGATTAAGGAAAGGCAAACCTACGTTTCTAGCATTTGTAGACTTAGAGAAAGCTTTTGACAATGTTGACTGGAATACTCTTTCCAATTCTGAACGTGGCATGGGTAAAATACAGGGAACGAAAGGTTATTTACAATTTGTACAGAAAGCACATGGCAGTTATCAGTCGACGGGCATGAAAGGGAAGCAGTGGTTAGGAAGGGAGTGAGACATGGTTGTAGCCTCTCCCCGATGTTATTCAATCTGTATATTGAGCAAGCAGTAAAGGAAACAAAAGAAAAATTCGGAGTAGGTATTAAAATCCATGGAGAAGAAATTAAAACTTCGAAGTTCGCCGATGACATTTTAATTCTGTCAGAGACGGCAAAGGACTTGGAAGAGCAGTTGAACGGAATGGACAGTGTCGTGAAAAAGTGTATATGAGATGAACATCAACAATAGCAAAACGAGGATAGTGGAATGTAGTCGAATTAAGTCGGGTGATGCTGAGGGAATTAGATTAGGAAATGAGACACTTAAAGTAGAAAAGGAGTTTTGCTATTTGGGGAGCAAAATAACTGATGATCGTCGAAGAAGAGACGATATAAAATGTAGACTGGCAATGGCAAGGAAAGCGTTTCTGAAGAAGAAATATTTGTTAACATCGAGTATAGATTTAAGTATCAGGAACTCGTTTCTGAAAGTATGTGTATGGAGTGTAGGCATGTACGGAAGTGAAACATGGACGATAAATAGTTTGGACAAGAAGAGAATAGAAGCTTTCGAAATGTGGCGCTACAGAAGAATGCTCAAGATTACATGGGTAGATCACATAACTAATGAGGAGATATTGAATAGGATTGGGGAGAAGCGAAGTTTGTGGCACAACTTGACTAGAAGAAGGGACCCGTTGGTAGGACATGTTCTGAGGCATCAAGGGATCATAAATTTAGCGTTGGACGGCACCGTGGAGGGTAAAAATCGTAGAGGGAGACCAAGAGATGAATACACTGAACAGATTCAGAAGGATGTAGGTTGCAGTAAGTACTGGGAGATGAAGAAGCTTGCACAGGATAGAGTAGGATGGAGAGCTGCATCAAACCAGTCTCAGGACTGAAGACCACAACAACAACAACAACAACAACAACAAAGTTCATCGTCGTCCGCACTGCTGCAGCTGTTTCTTGCTAGTTATATGGTCACTGAGAGCTCGTTTCCCTCCACTGGCGATTGAAATGCAGCAATTGCAATGAAATAATTTAGGATTATTTGCCACTTAACCAAAAGCACGCGAATTAATATTTTAGTTTATGTACGATATTGCTTAACGTGCACAGTCTATTGCGCTATGTTTCGAAGTGCCACAACTACTAAATTTTTACGCCTCAAAACACGCGTTTTTGACAGCTCTTTCATTCTATGGTCACCCTGATAACTAAATTTGATGGCAAGGTAAAAATATTTTTTTCAATAACTGAAAACTATCGCCAGAAAATAAAACTGCGAGAGACTTGGTTTTTAAACAAGTTGAGTTGAGTAATCTGATCTATTATAATACTCACCTGTATGCTTTCTACAAATGGTAGGCATTGTTTACTGTTACGTACCTACAATACATTTTACTTACCAACACACTTTGCAAATGGTCCGATATTGGTTTCTTCCACGTTTAATACTTGGAAACGCATCAATATATTCTTCTCGAAAATGTGCTTTTCGTTTCGACATTTTAAATTTCAAATTCTGTGCAGTAACAACACTAGAAGTGCACTTCGCACAGCTGAATGTTAACTTTACACGACCAAAGAATATCAGATACCGACAGCAGAGATGTTGTAAACCAACAGCGGAAAACTGAAACAATCGCAAAGAATCGATTATTGCACTGCTTCCACAGTCTGTTCTGAAAATAGCCGAGCAATTCTGAAGTGACACTGAATATCAGCACAGGTTTCAACGGCTACCGTCAAGTTTGCAGGAGTTATGAAATACTTGACCGGTGGCCAATGGCAAAACTTGCGTAAAAATGTTTTGTTTACTTACTAGCCACTTTTTTCGCGGACATTTTCCTCTTCGTCCAGGATACCCGTCTTCGAGCATAAAATCGCGCACTGTCAGCGGAATCCGCTAGCAATGGCAACCCTACTGCAACATCGTAAGACTGTTAACTGACAGAGTATAACTAATACTGTGAAGGCATTACCAGTGACATGTCTTTCACAATGTATGACGACCCTGAATAATAGTCTGCAACAGTTAGAACTTGTCGGATATCTGTGTTGTCATTGCCCTCAGACATTATTACCAAGCAGCGTCACTTTCCTTTCCTTGCAATCACCGAATGTCGTAAAATATGAAAATTGATTAAATATTTACTGTTAGTTTTGTTTGTTCGCTGATGACCAATTACAGTCTAAATTTTCTGCCTCAGTAAATGCTCTTTCTTGTGTTTCATAACAGAAGCTTAACTAATTTGCAGGTTTGTGTATTAACTTCCTTTATGCAAAGTAACGTAAAATGTCATTGGAAGAAACTAAACACTAAAGATACAGCACAAATTATTCTGTATTTAACTTAGTGAGTGACTTCTGCTGGCTTCGTATGTGTTTAATTGTTGTTATATTTAAAGTAAAATGAGTTACTCATTTGCTTAAAGTAAATTCAGCTCAATCCTTCAATAATCAAAAGTAAATTGCTTGCCTTTTTCTAAATATTGAATTCACACTGAGGTTACTGAAAGTCACCTTTTACATAACAAAGTTTAAGTTACAGCCAGTCATTTATTCAACCAGTAACTTCATTTAACTTTGCTTTCAAAATTTAGTACTTCAGAAAAGTAACTACAAACTCAGTGCTCTATGATTCATTTATTTTCTCGCGAACTGTTGTGTTCTGGAAAATTGTGTCAACCTTTTGTTTCCACGCCAGTGATTTTTGCTCAAATTTCTTTGCCATTACCTTTCCTAAGATTCTGGGGATTCATCGCCCTCTCTCGCTGGCGACCGTTTAATTATCCCCTTTTTAGCTAATAATTTTTTGTGTTATCAGTAGTTTTTTTAAAGATTACCTGGTACCCTTTTCCCCCTGTGTGGTTCGTGAGCGATTGCACTATATTCCATCCATTTCGAAATTGTCATGAGGATTTAGATTAGGTTTAGAATAGAGGTCTTCCTTCCGAAGGGTCTGCTGTTCACTTTCCTCCTACTAATCGGTATTATTTTCCTTCGACAACGACGGCCTTACTCACTGTACAATTTCATTCGGCATATTCGATCACGTCAATTATATCGCAATCCAGTAGGCCGATTAAGAGGGGGGAGGTTACAGTTTCATTCTGTTCAAATTACTTGGGCGATATTGTGGTAACAGGACGCACACAGGAGGAACATATCAGTAACCTTCTTACGCTTCTTCAATTTCTTTCAGAAGCAAGTTTGAACTGTATCCTGGACAAATGTGCCTTTTTTTCAGACTGAAATTCAGGAGCTTAGGCCATGTTCTGAACAGCTAATGTGGTCATCCCCTTCACTCACATTTGCTTGCTATCCGCGACCTCCCTGCCTGGCCGCAGAACGTGACGGGATTGCCGTCAGTTCTCGGGGAGTTGACATATTATATCCGGTTTGTACCCAACGCAGCCAGCTCGCGGCCCCTTTACATCGTTTACGCCCGAAGAAAGTGCCTTTTTGTTTGGATCAAAGAGTATCAGAATGCATTTCAGAAACTTAAAAATTCCCTTTGAGTGACAGATGTCTTGTTCATTTCGATCCCCTAAGCCTGTGGTTTTGGCAGTGGACGCTTCTTCGTTCGGAATTGGAGCTGTGCTCTCGCACTGATTTGGTTCACAGGTCAGGCCGATTGCCTTAGCTTCCAAGTTACTGTAATCCCTGGGCTAGCAGGACAGAGCGGATGCGGTTATATTTGTGCAAAGGAGTCAAAATAAGTTACTGTCATTTCCACTCAACATATGAACTTTATTTCTTAAAACACACAGTCACACAAGCAAGAATCAAAACTTTCAAGGCTTTAACGTGGGACCTCATTTGATTTAATTTAGATCGGCTGAAGGCCACATCGACAATCCAAGCACAAGGCCTAAGCAAGGAACTGAGGTACAGGAGTTCTTCTGGTGGTTTCACTGCTTTAGAAAAAAAAAGTTATCTTCAATGTAAATAGGCTTAAAGCCTTAGCTTAAATTTTTCCCATAGAACTCGGCTGAATGCTTACCATTAATCAAGAAAAGTGTTACTGCTTAAGGCCGAAACAAAGATTTTCAATGTTTAATCTAAACAGGCTGAAAACTCGGCTGAAGGCCGCATATCAACAAAACGATTTAACGGCTTAACGCCTAGGAACAAGAGCTTTCAAGCTGAAAAGGCTGAAGGCCTTATCTTAAAATATTTCGTCTAAAACTCGGCTAAAGGCCTCATACTAAAGAATAACAATCTTAGGACTTACGGGCAAGACAAGGATTTGAATAATTAATCTAAGAGAGATTAAAACTCGACTGAAGGCACACACACCATACAGAAAACAATTTTACAGCTTAAGACCTAAAGGGAAGAACTTCTAAATGTCAACTGAAATAGGCTAAAGGCTTTATCCTAAAATGTTTCACATAAAACTCGGCTGAAGGCCACATACGAAACCCAAACAATCTCACGGCCTCACACATGGAAACGGTCAAAATACCAAATACGCGCAGGCTGATAGACGACCGACCGTACCACCAGCCAGCGGTCGTACCCGCTCCAGTCTCCTTCCGCCGGACGGTGCACGTGTGTCCCCAGTTGTCGACAAGTAGTTTCTGTCACCTCCTGACTGGCGCTTCGTCCCCGACGCTGCTCCGTGCCCGACTGCACTCCTCGTCCTTCTCCGACTAACTTCCTGTCGCACGACGACCCGGAAATAATATCGGTCGCTCCAGAGATGGTACAACAGTGCACTTATCCTTAAGCGCTGGTCACTCACAGGCAAGTAAGGCAGTAGTAACGCCCTCGATATTATCAATGGAGGGGAAGTTTCACCATCATGTTTGGTCGGAAATTTTGCCTATTGACGAACTGTACGTAGGCTGTTTATGTTGGTAACGCCACGTAGCGCTCTGTATGAAAATCATTGACTGTGCTGTGTGCAGTGTGTGGATGGTTTGCACTGTTGGAAATCGCTATTGTAGTGCTGGGCAGTTGGATGTGAACAGCGCGTAGCGTTGCGCAGTTGGAGGTGAGCCGCCAGCAGTGGTGGATGTGGGGAGAGAGATGGCAGAATTTTGAGAGCGGATGATCTGGACGTGTGTCCATCAGAAAAAGGAAATTTGTAAGACTGGATGTCATGAACTGATATATATATTATGACTTTTGAACACTGTTAAGGTAAATACATTGTTTTTTCTCCACCAAAATCTTTCATTTGCTAACTATGCCTCTCAGTAGTTAGTACCTTCAGTAGTTTGAATCTTTCATTTAGCTGGCAGTATTGGAGCTAGCTGTACTGCAGTAGTTCGAGTAACGAAGATTTTTGTGAGGTAAGTGATTCATGTAAGGTATAGGTTATTGTTAGTCAGGGCCATTCTTTTGTAGGGATTATTGAAAGTCAGATTGCGTTGCGCTAAAAAAAATATTGTGTCAGTTTAGTGTTGATTAGAATAAATAAAGAGAGTAATGTCTGAGTACCTTCAGTTTTGCTCAGCTGTTTGAAAATCAAATAACGTAGAGGCCAGCACTGTCATTTCAATTTTTTTTCTAAGGAGATGTTTCAGGACCACAAGCGACTTCAGCCTTTGTTTCATCCGTCCGAACTTGTTACCGCACGCACGGCTCTAAAGGTGCAACGTTGGGCTTTGACACAGTCACAGTATCATAAAGAAATATTTTATCGGCCCACGTTGAAGCATGCAAATGCTGACGCCCTTTCTCGCTTTCCTTTTGGTCCCGATTCTGAATTCGATGCCACTGGCGCCTCCTGTTGTGGGATCGATGCGCAGGACACTGAACTTCTACAGACTTTTCCTGTCCACTGTAGGAAAATCGCACAAACCACTGACCCTGACATGGACATTTTGTGGCACTCCATCCGTACTGCTTGGCTCAAAATGGTTCAAATGGCTGTGAGCACTATGGGACTCAACTTCTGAGGTCATCAGTCCCCTAGAACTTAGAACTACTTAAACCTAACTAGCCTAAGGACATCACACACATCCATGCCCGAGACAGGAATCGAACCTGCGACCGTAGCGGTCGCGCGGCTCCTGGCTGTAGCGCCTAGAACCGCTCGGTCACCCCGGCCGGCCTCCTTGGCTCGTTCAGTGAAAAACACTCAGAATTCTTTTGTGCGCCGATATTTTGCTCGTCGGCATAGCCTCTCCGTCCAGCACGGTGTGGTGTTATTGGAAAATGACTGGACAATCGCGTGCGCTTATTTCTAAAGTGCTGCAAAAGGGTGTGTTGCGATTGCTCCACTAAGGACATTGGGAATTGCACGCACAGAACAGTTTATGCGCCGACAGTGTACTTGGTCGGGCATGGGCGCCCACATTGAACAAGTGACGTCACACTGCCGCGTCCGTCGGCTGTTGTAATTTAATTTATCATTTACTACAGAAATTGATTGTAATGGTGAGGTTGCCGACTTACGTGGTGGGCCTTAATCAAAATGATATTTCATTCAACTTTGATTAACAATTAAATGATTTTGTGAAGTTCTCTTTTTTAACAGTATTAATCTTCAGTGGAAATTATTTGTTACGTTAACGAACGTTAGACTCGCTGTATCTTAAAACATGAGCATATAAGTTGAACGATGGAATAAAGTTTTCATATTAATTGCCTCGGCTAGTCAGTTCAAATGGTTTAAATGGCTCTGAGCACTGTGGGACTTAACTTCTGATGTCATGATTCCCCTAGAACTTAGAACTACTTAAACCTAACTAACCTAAGGACAGCACACGCATCCATGTCCGAGACAGGATTCGAACCTGCGACCGTAGCGGTCTCGCAGTTCCAGACTGTAGCGCCTAGAACCGCTCGGCCACTCCGGCCGGCCCTAGTCAGTTCACTTTAAAGCCAAAAATCTTCAGTTATTAATTACAATTGCGGCCACCCACGCGCGAGAGTAATTTTTTTCTTACCTCTGTTAACCAACATTGAAGTCGGAGTCCTTGCTCTGGCTCTCGGCTGTTGTACTGAAAATAAGAATCTTAAAGATATTTATTTTCTGCAACGTCAGGCGGCTGTGGAGAAAAATGTATACTATGTTAACAGCGGACGAGTTTTTCGCTTCCGCTAATTTTATAAGTTAATATGGCCTCGTTGTAATTTAATTTATCATTTACTACAGAAATTGATTGTAATGGTGACTGTTGCCGACTTACGTGGTGGGCCTTAATCAAAATGATATTTCATTCAATTTGGATTAACAATTAAATGATTATGTGAAGTTCTCTTTTTTAACAATATTAACTGCGTGAACAAGTTGATAAATTTACTTATCTGGGCAGTAATAATACCAGGGATGGAAGGAGCAAGGCAGAAGTGAGAAGTAAAATTGCTCAAGCAAAGGCTGCTTTTAACCAGAAGAAAAACATCTTAGCGTCAGAGCTTCAGCCTTGAAATCAGGAAAAGATTTTTAAAATCATATGTGTGGAGTGTGGCATGCTATGGGTGTGAAACATGGACTCTCGGGACAGAGGAATACCAGAAGCTAAATTCTTTTGAAATGTGGTGCTATAGACGCATGCTCAAAATAAAATGTATCGACAAGGTCATAAACGAAGTGGTTCTGGAAAGAGCAGGTGAGAAGAGAAGCTTCTGGAGTTTAATTGTTAAAAGAAGAGTGCAATTTACAGGCCATCTATTAAGACGTAAGAGACTCCTGAACACAATCATAGAGGGATATGTCGAGGGAAAAAGAGCAAGAGGAAGACCACGGCTGAGGTACATGGATCAAATCGTGAAAGATGTGGGATGTAACAGCTATAAAGAAATGAAGAGAAAAGCTGAAAGACGCACACAATGGAGACAAGCTGCCATAGTAGCTGTTGCAAACCAATCCTTGGATTGACCACTACAGAAGAAGAAGATCGCCACGTAATGGCGTCGTTGGCTGCATCGGCCGCAGCGATTGTTTCACTATAAATTACTCGAATGCGGGTTAATTCAAGGAAGGCGGACACGGAATCGGGATCACCTCTTACAAATTAAAAGTGAACAATAATTTTAAATCAATATATTATCTGCTTAATTAGAGCAAATATGATTACATTTGCCAGCACTCGCAAGATGTCCGTCTACACGCAACCAAGACAAGAGAAGAAGTGAAGACGACTAAAAAATTAACAAAAAAGCGTATCTTGTCGTCTCTTTAGATCATTTTGTTATATTTCTTGGCCCTCGAAACTTAAACAGAGAAATTATTATAGTATGGATACATGAGAAAAATGTATGTTCGCCTGAGCGGCTGGTGTCCGCTTATTATTCAATTTTTAAATGTCTCTGCTTTATAAATGCTGTCTCTCAAGTCTTATCTTATTATTTCAGTGGGGTCGCTATACGCTTTAGTGCTGGAACTATCGGGAGCAGGCGCTGTTGCTCCTCCGCTCCGAGCCCAGCGGAGCTTCGACTTGGCCGGCGCCCGCGCAAGCTTTCCAGTTGCTGCACTCACCGCGGCGCATGGCGCCCCATACGCTTCGCAAGCATCGCTTTCCGCCTAATTATTCTATTCTTTTCATAGTTTTTGGTCGCACGAGGCGCTGAAAGACAGGAACGATACTGCAAAAGTCAGACGCTTACATTGTGAGCGTGTGGGGTTGATCTGCTACTCTGTTATTCTGCGCAACGGATTAATCTGAGATGTACCCTTTACCCTGTGGCTCCTGCAAGATGCAACTTCCACCCCCACACTACTACAGAAGTCAGACAGACGCTCCTAACGTTCTAAAGAGAAATGCCTGAAAAACTTTCAGCAATAAATATCTTCTGGAGTCGTCCACTGTAAGGAAATGACACAAAAATTCACAAAATTTCTTACGTAACTAGTGGGATACTTGGGTACTGGAGTAGTGCTAGTTAGTGTAAGAAAAACATGAAACTAACGAAAATTATTATTTTTTTTTGCAAAAATTCTGAGAAACCACAATGGCACTCTTAGTTATGAATTGAACAAGTTATATCCTGGTTCTTTTCGGAATGTGAAGTTACCTCTCACGCATAGGATTCGCTAATGAAATTTCTATACAAAGTTTAAGATTGTTATTGACTTGCCAGAATGGCTGAGAGGCGCGCGTACTCAACTTGAATAATTATCCTTTAGAATGTTGCTAGGTACGGTCGAGGCTGTCGCGTGTGAAATGCAGCGAAGTCTACTGTTGTGGAGGAAATATGGGGCTCGTAATAGCTGTAGCGCACAATACCGTAAGCTGCGATGGCTGCTGTCTGCGCTGCTCGCTGCTGACAAATAAGATAACTCTCGTTCTATGTGGATTGACCTTCGCCAATCAAACTCTTCCTACGCCTTGATGAAGTCAAGGATTCCTATTCGCCCCTAGTCTAACTATTGGCGTGGTACACCGGTCAGATAACCACTCCACCGCGATGCCACTCAAAAGTTCGCTCACAGGCGCTTAACTATAACTCTGTCTGTTCACACCGCCTAATAAGTGTGTCGGCCAACACAGTGAACAACGCTTAATCGCAAGGGCTCAATAGAGAGTCGCACTTTGATTCGCTCTCCACAGAGGTGCTCTCCCAGTGAAGTACTGAGGAGAGACTTGTTCCTCGCTCCAAGAGCGGCAACGGAACGGCGCCTCTCCACGCCAGACGTGAAGGGGTACATCTTTCGGTCTCTTCCATTACTCCTTCAGCTCAAGGCGTCAGAAATATCGTCTGCCAATCAGCATTGCTCTTCTAAAACGGGAGAATGACTTTTCATTTAAGGCAACCAATCCGGAAATCTGTAGTATCGGCGTTTATCGTTTGCTGTCTCCCTGTGAAAATCTCTGAAACTGCGTGCTATGTGTAAAGAATGCGTAGATTGGACGCTCCCACACAATGTAGCAGAATTTGCTTTTAAGCCGAACATGGGGTCGTTCCCCCTTGCACTCGGGCACACGCTGTCTGCTCCACGGGCGGCCGAGGTTGACTCGTCCTCTGAAGGGACTGACCTCCCGGTGTGTGGTCTGCCTCTCTCGAACTAAAAGCTCCTGTGACCGTCGTGTCTGCAATGTATGTGTGTACGCCAGCCTCAAGTATTTCAACCCCAGTGCGCACTTGTTATTTGCATATTGTTTACATGAATTCATACAACATTGACTTCATCTTATCGATGAAGCGTCCTGATGTGCGGAATATGATTGTGAGGGCGGAATATGTAAGCAATGAAGGTCAGGAGACCACGACGTCTTACTACATGTATTTAATTCAAGGTCCTGCTGGGTTGCTGCGCCGCCATCAGAACCAAATTGGTGCTTGTCGATTGCGAGATTCTTTCGCAGACTTTCTGCCCCCAGATTCGCATCCTACCAGGATCCTGCGGAAGGCGCGGCCGGCCCCGGTCTTTGGCACTGACTGCAAAACCGTCAGCTCAACCTCCCGGCGCTCGTCAAGGCGCCGCCGTCGTCGTCGCCGCCGCCGCAGTCGCCGTCACCGCTCTCTCCGTTTTTCATCGGACCTTCTCAGGCGTAGGACAGACACCTTTCTGGGGGTTATGAGATCGACACTCCCCTCGGAGCCTAGGATGGATGTCGGGGCGCGCCCGGTGGCTCCGCGTCGGTCCCAGTGGCGGCTCCCAGCTCCTCACACCACCCAGCTTCCTGCCTCTCTGCCCCCGCCACGCCCCCCACCCCCCGTGAGATGGACCCCTACAAGACAACGGTGCGGAAGGAGGGAGGAATGTGCAGTCCTAAAGCTTGGACTGCACGTGGAATAGTGCAGCATCAAGAGGGCTATAAGTAGGCTGTTTAGGTTTTTATGTTGGTAACGGCACGTAGCGCTTTGTATGAAAATCACTGACTGTGTCGTGTGCAGTCTGTGGTTGGTTGGACTTATTCTTGAAATATTCACTTGTGTGGTGTTGGGCAGTTGGATGTAAACAGCGCGTAGCGTTGGGCAGTTGGAGGTGAGCAGCTAGCACTGGTGAATGTGGAGACTGAGACGCCAGAGTTTTGAGAGGTTGGTACAAGTGGACGATCTGGACGGGTGTCTGTCAGAAAATGGAAATTTGTAAAGATGGATGTCATGGATTGTTAGATATACTGGGTGATCAAAAAGCCAGTATAAATTTGAAAACTGAATAAATCAATGAATAATGTAGATAGAGAGGTACAAATTGACACACATGCTTGGAATGACATGGGGTTTTATTATAACCAAAAAAAAAAAGTTCAAAAAATGTCCGACAGGTGGCGCTTCATGTGATCAGAATAGCAATAATTAGCATAATAAAGTAAGACATAGCAAAGGTGATGTTCTTTCCGGAAATACTCAGTATGTCCACCATCATTCCTCAACAATAGCTATAGTCGAGAAATAATGTTGTGTACAGCGCTGTAAAGCATGTCCGGAGTTATGGTGAGGAATTGGCGACGGATGTTGTCTTTCAGCATCCCTAGAGATGTCAGTCGATCTCGATACACTTGCGACTTCAGGTAACCCCAAAGCCAATAATCTCACGGACTGAGGTCTGGGGACCTGGGAGGCCAAGCACACGATCATCACAAAACGACGCGCGCAAGAGATCTTTCACGCGTCTAGCAATATGCGGTAGAGCGCCATCCTGCATAAACATCGTACATTCCAGCAGGTGTTTATCAGCCAAACTGGGGATGATGCGATTCTGTAACATATCGGCGTACCTCTCACCCGTCACGGTAGCAGGAGGAGGAGGAGGAGGACATTAGTGTTTAACGTCCCGTCGACAACGAGGTCATTAGAGACGGAGCGCAAGCTCGGGTGAGGGAAGGATGTGGAAGGAAATCGGCCTTGCCCTTTCAAAGGAACCATCCCGGCATTTTCCTGAAGCGATTTAGGGAAATCACGGAAAACCTAAATCAGTATGGCCGGAGACGGGATTGAACCGTCGTCCTCCCGAATGCGAGTCCAGTGTGCTAACCACTGCGCCACCTCGATCGGTGTACGGTAGCAGTCACTGACGTTCTGCTGTCCAGCTTTATCCGTCGGACATTTTGTGAACTTTTTTGTTTTTTTTATTATTTTTTTATTAATCTCATTTTGTTCGTTGTTTATGCTCGGGGCGGACGTCGCAAGACACCCATTTTTAGTTCGCCGTTGATCCATCAACTCAGTTTTTTTTTATTACAGAGGTCAGCAAACCCCCTGACCGAATACGCAGAGTTACCGTGCCGGCGGTTCTAATAAAACCCCATGTCATTCCAAGCATGTGTGTCAATTTTTACCTCTCTATCTACATTATTCTATGGTTTATTAAGTTTCCAAATTTATACTGACTTTTTGAGCACTCGGTATATATATGATGACTTTTGAAGACTATTAAGGTAAATACATTGTTTGTTCTCTATCAAAATCTTTCATTTCCTAACTACGCCTATCCGTAATTAGTGCCTTCAGTAGTTAAAATCTTTTATTTAGCTGGCAGTATTGGCGCTCGCTGTACTGCAGTAGGTCGAGTAACGAAGATTTTTGTGAGGTATGTGATTCATGAAAGGTATAGGTTATTGTTAGTCAGGGCCATTCTGTTGTACGGATTTTTGAAAGTCAGATTGCGTTACGCTAAAAATATTGTGTGTCAGGTTATTGATGATCAGAATACGTACAGAGAAAACTGAGTTCGTTTAGTTTTTCTCAGCTCTTATAAAATCAAATAACGTAGAATTTTACCAGCACAGTCATTCATAATTTTTCTAAGGCGACGTTTCATAAGGCGCTGACCCGTGCACCAATGAAAAGAGCAGGCAGCACAACACCTCCAGGAAGACAGACTTCAGCGCCCCCTGTCAAGCTGACTTAACCAGCCGCTCGTCGCTGGTCGGACCCAGTTCGGGCGATGACGTCAAGAGCATCAGAACTGAGAAATAGGAAGGCGACACTTAGCTTGGATTCTGCTAGTAGTAGTAGTAGTAGTAGTAGTAGTAGTAGTAGTAGAGAATAAATGTAATTGTGTGTGTAGGAGGCATAGGAAGCACAGGAAGACACAGCATAACAAGAAGTTATGTCTCCAGGAAGACAGACTTCAGCGCCCCCTGTCAAGCTGACTTAACCAGCCGCTCGTCGCTGGTCGGACCCAGTTCGGGCGATGACGTCAAGAGCATCAGAACTGAGAAATAGGAAGGCGACACTTAGCTTGGATTCTGCTAGTAGTAGTAGTAGTAGTAGTAGTAGTAGTAGTAGTAGTAGAGAATAAATGTAATTGTGTGTGTAGGAGGCATAGGAAGCACAGGAAGACACAGCATAACAAGAAGTTATGTCTCCAGGAAGACAGACTTCAGCGCCCCCTGTCAAGCTGACTTAACCAGCCGCTCGTCGCTGGTCGGACCCAGTTCGGGCGATGACGTCAAGAGCATCAGAACTGAGAAATAGGAAGGCGACACTTAGCTTGGATTCTGCTAGTAGTAGTAGTAGTAGTAGTAGTAGTAGTAGAGAATAAATGTAATTGTGTGTGTAGGAGGCATAGGAAGCACAGGAAGACACAGCATAACAAGAAGTTATGTCTCCAGGAAGACAGACTTCAGCGCCCCCTGTCAAGCTGACTTAACCAGCCGCTCGTCGCTGGTCGGACCCAGTTCGGGCGATGACGTCAAGAGCATCAGAACTGAGAAATAGGAAGGCGACACTTAGCTTGGATTCTGCTAGTAGTAGTAGTAGTAGTAGTAGTAGTAGTAGTAGTAGAGAATAAATGTAATTGTGTGTGTAGGAGGCATAGGAAGCACAGGAAGACACAGCATAACAAGAAGTTATGTCTCCAGGAAGACAGACTTCAGCGCCCCCTGTCAAGCTGACTTAACCAGCCGCTCGTCGCTGGTCGGACCCAGTTCGGGCGATGACGTCAAGAGCATCAGAACTGAGAAATAGGAAGGCGACACTTAGCTTGGATTCTGCTAGTAGTAGTAGTAGTAGTAGTAGTAGTAGTAGAGAATAAATGTAATTGTGTGTGTAGGAGGCATAGGAAGCACAGGAAGACACAGCATAACAAGAAGTTATGTCTCCAGGAAGACAGACTTCAGCGCCCCCTGTCAAGCTGACTTAACCAGCCGCTCGTCGCTGGTCGGACCCAGTTCGGGCGATGACGTCAAGAGCATCAGAACTGAGAAATAGGAAGGCGACACTTAGCTTGGATTCTGCTAGTAGTAGTAGTAGTAGTAGTAGTAGAGAATAAATGTAATTGTGTGTGTAGGAGGCATAGGAAGCACAGGAAGACACAGCATAACAAGAAGTTATGTCTCCAGGAAGACAGACTTCAGCGCCCCCTGTCAAGCTGACTTAACCAGCCGCTCGTCGCTGGTCGGACCCAGTTCGGGCGATGACGTCAAGAGCATCAGAACTGAGAAATAGGAAGGCGACACTTAGCTTGGATTCTGCTAGTAGTAGTAGTAGTAGTAGTAGTAGTAGAGAATAAATGTAATTGTGTGTGTAGGAGGCATAGGAAGCACAGGAAGACACAGCATAACAAGAAGTTATGTCTCCAGGAAGACAGACTTCAGCGCCCCCTGTCAAGCTGACTTAACCAGCCGCTCGTCGCTGGTCGGACCCAGTTCGGGCGATGACGTCAAGAGCATCAGAACTGAGAAATAGGAAGGCGACACTTAGCTTGGATTCTGCTAGTAGTAGTAGTAGTAGTAGTAGTAGTAGTAGTAGAGAATAAATGTAATTGTGTGTGTAGGAGGCATAGGAAGCACAGGAAGACACAGCATAACAAGAAGTTATGTCTCCAGGAAGACAGACTTCAGCGCCCCCTGTCAAGCTGACTTAACCAGCCGCTCGTCGCTGGTCGGACCCAGTTCGGGCGATGACGTCAAGAGCATCAGAACTGAGAAATAGGAAGGCGACACTTAGCTTGGATTCTGCTAGTAGTAGTAGTAGTAGTAGTAGTAGTAGTAGTAGAGAATAAATGTAATTGTGTGTGTAGGAGGCATAGGAAGCACAGGAAGACACAGCATAACAAGAAGTTATGTCTCCAGGAAGACAGACTTCAGCGCCCCCTGTCAAGCTGACTTAACCAGCCGCTCGTCGCTGGTCGGACCCAGTTCGGGCGATGACGTCAAGAGCATCAGAACTGAGAAATAGGAAGGCGACACTTAGCTTGGATTCTGCTAGTAGTAGTAGTAGTAGTAGTAGTAGTAGTAGTAGAGAATAAATGTAATTGTGTGTGTAGGAGGCATAGGAAGCACAGGAAGACACAGCATAACAAGAAGTTATGTCTCCAGGAAGACAGACTTCAGCGCCCCCTGTCAAGCTGACTTAACCAGCCGCTCGTCGCTGGTCGGACCCAGTTCGGGCGATGACGTCAAGAGCATCAGAACTGAGAAATAGGAAGGCGACACTTAGCTTGGATTCTGCTAGTAGTAGTAGTAGTAGTAGTAGTAGTAGTAGTAGTAGTAGAGAATAAATGTAATTGTGTGTGTAGGAGGCATAGGAAGCACAGGAAGACACAGCATAACAAGAAGTTATGTCTCCAGGAAGACAGACTTCAGCGCCCCCTGTCAAGCTGACTTAACCAGCCGCTCGTCGCTGGTCGGACCCAGTTCGGGCGATGACGTCAAGAGCATCAGAACTGAGAAATAGGAAGGCGACACTTAGCTTGGATTCTGCTAGTAGTAGTAGTAGTAGTAGTAGTAGTAGTAGTAGTAGTAGTAGAGAATAAATGTAATTGTGTGTGTAGGAGGCATAGGAAGCACAGGAAGACACAGCATAACAAGAAGTTATGTCTCCAGGAAGACAGACTTCAGCGCCCCCTGTCAAGCTGACTTAACCAGCCGCTCGTCGCTGGTCGGACCCAGTTCGGGCGATGACGTCAAGAGCATCAGAACTGAGAAATAGGAAGGCGACACTTAGCTTGGATTCTGCTAGTAGTAGTAGTAGTAGTAGTAGTAGTAGTAGTAGAGAATAAATGTAATTGTGTGTGTAGGAGGCATAGGAAGCACAGGAAGACACAGCATAACAAGAAGTTATGTCTCCAGGAAGACAGACTTCAGCGCCCCCTGTCAAGCTGACTTAACCAGCCGCTCGTCGCTGGTCGGACCCAGTTCGGGCGATGACGTCAAGAGCATCAGAACTGAGAAATAGGAAGGCGACACTTAGCTTGGATTCTGCTAGTAGTAGTAGTAGTAGTAGTAGTAGTAGTAGTAGAGAATAAATGTAATTGTGTGTGTAGGAGGCATAGGAAGCACAGGAAGACACAGCATAACAAGAAGTTATGTCTCCAGGAAGACAGACTTCAGCGCCCCCTGTCAAGCTGACTTAACCAGCCGCTCGTCGCTGGTCGGACCCAGTTCGGGCGATGACGTCAAGAGCATCAGAACTGAGAAATAGGAAGGCGACACTTAGCTTGGATTCTGCTAGTAGTAGTAGTAGTAGTAGTAGTAGTAGTAGAGAATAAATGTAATTGTGTGTGTAGGAGGCATAGGAAGCACAGGAAGACACAGCATAACAAGAAGTTATGTCTCCAGGAAGACAGACTTCAGCGCCCCCTGTCAAGCTGACTTAACCAGCCGCTCGTCGCTGGTCGGACCCAGTTCGGGCGATGACGTCAAGAGCATCAGAACTGAGAAATAGGAAGGCGACACTTAGCTTGGATTCTGCTAGTAGTAGTAGTAGTAGTAGTAGTAGTAGTAGTAGAGAATAAATGTAATTGTGTGTGTAGGAGGCATAGGAAGCACAGGAAGACACAGCATAACAAGAAGTTATGTCTCCAGGAAGGCAGACTTCAGCGCCCCCTGTCAAGCTGACTTAACCAGCCGCTCGTCGCTGGTCGGACCCAGTTCGGGCGATGACGTCAAGAGCATCAGAACTGAGAAATAGGAAGGCGACACTTAGCTTGGATTCTGCTAGTAGTAGTAGTAGTAGTAGTAGTAGTAGTAGAGAATAAATGTAATTGTGTGTGTAGGAGGCATAGGAAGCACAGGAAGACACAGCATAACAAGAAGTTATGTCTCCAGGAAGACAGACTTCAGCGCCCCCTGTCAAGCTGACTTAACCAGCCGCTCGTCGCTGGTCGGACCCAGTTCGGGCGATGACGTCAAGAGCATCAGAACTGAGAAATAGGAAGGCGACACTTAGCTTGGATTCTGCTAGTAGTAGTAGTAGTAGTAGTAGTAGTAGTAGTAGTAGAGAATAAATGTAATTGTGTGTGTAGGAGGCATAGGAAGCACAGGAAGACACAGCATAACAAGAAGTTATGTCTCCAGGAAGACAGACTTCAGCGCCCCCTGTCAAGCTGACTTAACCAGCCGCTCGTCGCTGGTCGGACCCAGTTCGGGCGATGACGTCAAGAGCATCAGAACTGAGAAATAGGAAGGCGACACTTAGCTTGGATTCTGCTAGTAGTAGTAGTAGTAGTAGTAGTAGTAGTAGTAGTAGTAGAGAATAAATGTAATTGTGTGTGTAGGAGGCATAGGAAGCACAGGAAGACACAGCATAACAAGAAGTTATGTCTCCAGGAAGACAGACTTCAGCGCCCCCTGTCAAGCTGACTTAACCAGCCGCTCGTCGCTGGTCGGACCCAGTTCGGGCGATGACGTCAAGAGCATCAGAACTGAGAAATAGGAAGGCGACACTTAGCTTGGATTCTGCTAGTAGTAGTAGTAGTAGTAGTAGTAGTAGTAGTAGAGAATAAATGTAATTGTGTGTGTAGGAGGCATAGGAAGCACAGGAAGACACAGCATAACAAGAAGTTATGTCTCCAGGAAGACAGACTTCAGCGCCCCCTGTCAAGCTGACTTAACCAGCCGCTCGTCGCTGGTCGGACCCAGTTCGGGCGATGACGTCAAGAGCATCAGAACTGAGAAATAGGAAGGCGACACTTAGCTTGGATTCTGCTAGTAGTAGTAGTAGTAGTAGTAGTAGTAGTAGTAGTAGTAGTAGAGAATAAATGTAATTGTGTGTGTAGGAGGCATAGGAAGCACAGGAAGACACAGCATAACAAGAAGTTATGTCTCCAGGAAGACAGACTTCAGCGCCCCCTGTCAAGCTGACTTAACCAGCCGCTCGTCGCTGGTCGGACCCAGTTCGGGCGATGACGTCAAGAGCATCAGAACTGAGAAATAGGAAGGCGACACTTAGCTTGGATTCTGCTAGTAGTAGTAGTAGTAGTAGTAGTAGTAGTAGTAGAGAATAAATGTAATTGTGTGTGTAGGAGGCATAGGAAGCACAGGAAGACACAGCATAACAAGAAGTTATGTCTCCAGGAAGACAGACTTCAGCGCCCCCTGTCAAGCTGACTTAACCAGCCGCTCGTCGCTGGTCGGACCCAGTTCGGGCGATGACGTCAAGAGCATCAGAACTGAGAAATAGGAAGGCGACACTTAGCTTGGATTCTGCTAGTAGTAGTAGTAGTAGTAGTAGTAGTAGTAGTAGAGAATAAATGTAATTGTGTGTGTAGGAGGCATAGGAAGCACAGGAAGACACAGCATAACAAGAAGTTATGTCTCCAGGAAGACAGACTTCAGCGCCCCCTGTCAAGCTGACTTAACCAGCCGCTCGTCGCTGGTCGGACCCAGTTCGGGCGATGACGTCAAGAGCATCAGAACTGAGAAATAGGAAGGCGACACTTAGCTTGGATTCTGCTAGTAGTAGTAGTAGTAGTAGTAGTAGTAGTAGTAGAGAATAAATGTAATTGTGTGTGTAGGAGGCATAGGAAGCACAGGAAGACACAGCATAACAAGAAGTTATGTCTCCAGGAAGACAGACTTCAGCGCCCCCTGTCAAGCTGACTTAACCAGCCGCTCGTCGCTGGTCGGACCCAGTTCGGGCGATGACGTCAAGAGCATCAGAACTGAGAAATAGGAAGGCGACACTTAGCTTGGATTCTGCTAGTAGTAGTAGTAGTAGTAGTAGTAGTAGTAGTAGTAGAGAATAAATGTAATTGTGTGTGTAGGAGGCATAGGAAGCACAGGAAGACACAGCATAACAAGAAGTTATGTCTCCAGGAAGACAGACTTCAGCGCCCCCTGTCAAGCTGACTTAACCAGCCGCTCGTCGCTGGTCGGACCCAGTTCGGGCGATGACGTCAAGAGCATCAGAACTGAGAAATAGGAAGGCGACACTTAGCTTGGATTCTGCTAGTAGTAGTAGTAGTAGTAGTAGTAGTAGTAGAGAATAAATGTAATTGTGTGTGTAGGAGGCATAGGAAGCACAGGAAGACACAGCATAACAAGAAGTTATGTCTCCAGGAAGACAGACTTCAGCGCCCCCTGTCAAGCTGACTTAACCAGCCGCTCGTCGCTGGTCGGACCCAGTTCGGGCGATGACGTCAAGAGCATCAGAACTGAGAAATAGGAAGGCGACACTTAGCTTGGATTCTGCTAGTAGTAGTAGTAGTAGTAGTAGTAGTAGTAGTAGTAGAGAATAAATGTAATTGTGTGTGTAGGAGGCATAGGAAGCACAGGAAGACACAGCATAACAAGAAGTTATGTCTCCAGGAAGACAGACTTCAGCGCCCCCTGTCAAGCTGACTTAACCAGCCGCTCGTCGCTGGTCGGACCCAGTTCGGGCGATGACGTCAAGAGCATCAGAACTGAGAAATAGGAAGGCGACACTTAGCTTGGATTCTGCTAGTAGTAGTAGTAGTAGTAGTAGTAGTAGTAGTAGAGAATAAATGTAATTGTGTGTGTAGGAGGCATAGGAAGCACAGGAAGACACAGCATAACAAGAAGTTATGTCTCCAGGAAGACAGACTTCAGCGCCCCCTGTCAAGCTGACTTAACCAGCCGCTCGTCGCTGGTCGGACCCAGTTCGGGCGATGACGTCAAGAGCATCAGAACTGAGAAATAGGAAGGCGACACTTAGCTTGGATTCTGCTAGTAGTAGTAGTAGTAGTAGTAGTAGTAGTAGAGAATAAATGTATATGTGTGTGTGGGAGGCATAGGAAGCACAGGAAGACACAGCATAACAAGAAGTTATGTCTCCAGGAAGACAGACTTCAGCGCCCCCTGTCAAGCTGACTTAACCAGCCGCTCGTCGCTGGTCGGACCCAGTTCGGGCGATGACGTCAAGAGCATCAGAACTGAGAAATAGGAAGGCGACACTTAGCTTGTATTCTGCTAGTAGTAGTAGTAGTAGTAGTAGTAGTAGTAGTAGTAGAGAATAAATGTAATTGTGTGTGTAGGAGGCATAGGAAGCACAGGAAGACACAGCATAACAAGAAGTTATGTCTCCAGGAAGACAGACTTCAGCGCCCCCTGTCAAGCTGACTTAACCAGCCGCTCGTCGCTGGTCGGACCCAGTTCGGGCGATTACGTCAAGAGCATCAGAACTGAGAAATAGGAAGGCGACACTTAGCTTGGATTCTGCTAGTAGTAGTAGTAGTAGTAGTAGTAGTAGTAGAGAATAAATGTAATTGTGTGTGTAGGAGGCATAGGAAGCACAGGAAGACACAGCATAACAAGAAGTTATGTCTCCAGGAAGACAGACTTCAGCGCCCCCTGTCAAGCTGACTTAACCAGCCGCTCGTCGCTGGTCGGACCCAGTTCGGGCGATGACGTCAAGAGCATCAGAACTGAGAAATAGGAAGGCGACACTTAGCTTGGATTCTGCTAGTAGTAGTAGTAGTAGTAGTAGTAGTAGTAGTAGAGAATAAATGTAATTGTGTGTGTAGGAGGCATAGGAAGCACAGGAAGACACAGCATAACAAGAAGTTATGTCTCCAGGAAGACAGACTTCAGCGCCCCCTGTCAAACTGACTTAACCAGCCGCTCGTCGCTGGTCGGACCCAGTTCGGGCGATGACGTCAAGAGCATCAGAACTGAGAAATAGGAAGGCGACACTTAGCTTGGATTCTGCTAGTAGTAGTAGTAGTAGTAGTAGTAGTAGTAGTAGTAGAGAATAAATGTAATTGTGTGTGTAGGAGGCATAGGAAGCACAGGAAGACACAGCATAACAAGAAGTTATGTCTCCAGGAAGACAGACTTCAGCGCCCCCTGTCAAGCTGACTTAACCAGCCGCTCGTCGCTGGTCGGACCCAGTTCGGGCGATGACGTCAAGAGCATCAGAACTGAGAAATAGGAAGGCGACACTTAGCTTGGATTCTGCTAGTAGTAGTAGTAGTAGTAGTAGTAGTAGAGAATAAATGTAATTGTGTGTGTAGGAGGCATAGGAAGCACAGGAAGACACAGCATAACAAGAAGTTATGTCTCCAGGAAGACAGACTTCAGCGCCCCCTGTCAAGCTGACTTAACCAGCCGCTCGTCGCTGGTCGGACCCAGTTCGGGCGATGACGTCAAGAGCATCAGAACTGAGAAATAGGAAGGCGACACTTAGCTTGGATTCTGCTAGTAGTAGTAGTAGTAGTAGTAGTAGTAGTAGTAGTAGTAGAGAATAAATGTAATTGTGTGTGTAGGAGGCATAGGAAGCACAGGAAGACACAGCATAACAAGAAGTTATGTCTCCAGGAAGACAGACTTCAGCGCCCCCTGTCAAGCTGACTTAACCAGCCGCTCGTCGCTGGTCGGACCCAGTTCGGGCGATGACGTCAAGAGCATCAGAACTGAGAAATAGGAAGGCGACACTTAGCTTGGATTCTGCTAGTAGTAGTAGTAGTAGTAGTAGTAGTAGTAGAGAATAAATGTAATTGTGTGTGTAGGAGGCATAGGAAGCACAGGAAGACACAGCATAACAAGAAGTTATGTCTCCAGGAAGACAGACTTCAGCGCCCCCTGTCAAGCTGACTTAACCAGCCGCTCGTCGCTGGTCGGACCCAGTTCGGGCGATGACGTCAAGAGCATCAGAACTGAGAAATAGGAAGGCGACACTTAGCTTGGATTCTGCTAGTAGTAGTAGTAGTAGTAGTAGTAGTAGTAGAGAATAAATGTAATTGTGTGTGTAGGAGGCATAGGAAGCACAGGAAGACACAGCATAACAAGAAGTTATGTCTCCAGGAAGACAGACTTCAGCGCCCCCTGTCAAGCTGACTTAACCAGCCGCTCGTCGCTGGTCGGACCCAGTTCGGGCGATGACGTCAAGAGCATCAGAACTGAGAAATAGGAAGGCGACACTTAGCTTGGATTCTGCTAGTAGTAGTAGTAGTAGTAGTAGTAGTAGTAGTAGTAGTAGAGAATAAATGTAATTGTGTGTGTAGGAGGCATAGGAAGCACAGGAAGACACAGCATAACAAGAAGTTATGTCTCCAGGAAGACAGACTTCAGCGCCCCCTGTCAAGCTGACTTAACCAGCCGCTCGTCGCTGGTCGGACCCAGTTCGGGCGATGACGTCAAGAGCATCAGAACTGAGAAATAGGAAGGCGACACTTAGCTTGGATTCTGCTAGTAGTAGTAGTAGTAGTAGTAGTAGTAGTAGAGAATAAATGTAATTGTGTGTGTAGGAGGCATAGGAAGCACAGGAAGACACAGCATAACAAGAAGTTATGTCTCCAGGAAGACAGACTTCAGCGCCCCCTGTCAAGCTGACTTAACCAGCCGCTCGTCGCTGGTCGGACCCAGTTCGGGCGATGACGTCAAGAGCATCAGAACTGAGAAATAGGAAGGCGACACTTAGCTTGGATTCTGCTAGTAGTAGTAGTAGTAGTAGTAGTAGTAGTAGAGAATAAATGTAATTGTGTGTGTAGGAGGCATAGGAAGCACAGGAAGACACAGCATAACAAGAAGTTATGTCTCCAGGAAGACAGACTTCAGCGCCCCCTGTCAAGCTGACTTAACCAGCCGCTCGTCGCTGGTCGGACCCAGTTCGGGCGATGACGTCAAGAGCATCAGAACTGAGAAATAGGAAGGCGACACTTAGCTTGGATTCTGCTAGTAGTAGTAGTAGTAGTAGTAGTAGTAGAGAATAAATGTAATTGTGTGTGTAGGAGGCATAGGAAGCACAGGAAGACACAGCATAACAAGAAGTTATGTCTCCAGGAAGACAGACTTCAGCGCCCCCTGTCAAGCTGACTTAACCAGCCGCTCGTCGCTGGTCGGACCCAGTTCGGGCGATGACGTCAAGAGCATCAGAACTGAGAAATAGGAAGGCGACACTTAGCTTGGATTCTGCTAGTAGTAGTAGTAGTAGTAGTAGTAGTAGTAGTAGAGAATAAATGTAATTGTGTGTGTAGGAGGCATAGGAAGCACAGGAAGACACAGCATAACAAGAAGTTATGTCTCCAGGAAGACAGACTTCAGCGCCCCCTGTCAAGCTGACTTAACCAGCCGCTCGTCGCTGGTCGGACCCAGTTCGGGCGATGACGTCAAGAGCATCAGAACTGAGAAATAGGAAGGCGACACTTAGCTTGGATTCTGCTAGTAGTAGTAGTAGTAGTAGTAGTAGTAGTAGTAGTAGTAGAGAATAAATGTAATTGTGTGTGTAGGAGGCATAGGAAGCACAGGAAGACACAGCATAACAAGAAGTTATGTCTCCAGGAAGACAGACTTCAGCGCCCCCTGTCAAGCTGACTTAACCAGCCGCTCGTCGCTGGTCGGACCCAGTTCGGGCGATGACGTCAAGAGCATCAGAACTGAGAAATAGGAAGGCGACACTTAGCTTGGATTCTGCTAGTAGTAGTAGTAGTAGTAGTAGTAGTAGTAGTAGAGAATAAATGTAATTGTGTGTGTAGGAGGCATAGGAAGCACAGGAAGACACAGCATAACAAGAAGTTATGTCTCCAGGAAGACAGACTTCAGCGCCCCCTGTCAAGCTGACTTAACCAGCCGCTCGTCGCTGGTCGGACCCAGTTCGGGCGATGACGTCAAGAGCATCAGAACTGAGAAATAGGAAGGCGACACTTAGCTTGGATTCTGCTAGTAGTAGTAGTAGTAGTAGTAGTAGTAGTAGTAGAGAATAAATGTAATTGTGTGTGTAGGAGGCATAGGAAGCACAGGAGGACACAGCATAACAAGAAGTTATGTCTCCAGGAAGACAGACTTCAGCGCCCCCTGTCAAGCTGACTTAACCAGCCGCTCGTCGCTGGTCGGACCCAGTTCGGGCGATGACGTCAAGAGCATCAGAACTGAGAAATAGGAAGGCGACACTTAGCTTGGATTCTGCTAGTAGTAGTAGTAGTAGTAGTAGTAGTAGTAGAGAATAAATGTAATTGTGTGTGTAGGAGGCATAGGAAGCACAGGAGGACACAGCATAACAAGAAGTTATGTCTCCAGGAAGACAGACTTCAGCGCCCCCTGTCAAGCTGACTTAACCAGCCGCTCGTCGCTGGTCGGACCCAGTTCGGGCGATGACGTCAAGAGCATCAGAACTGAGAAATAGGAAGGCGACACTTAGCTTGGATTCTGCTAGTAGTAGTAGTAGTAGTAGTAGTAGTAGTAGTAGAGAATAAATGTAATTGTGTGTGTAGGAGGCATAGGAAGCACAGGAAGACACAGCATAACAAGAAGTTATGTCTCCAGGAAGACAGACTTCAGCGCCCCCTGTCAAGCTGACTTAACCAGCCGCTCGTCGCTGGTCGGACCCAGTTCGGGCGATGACGTCAAGAGCATCAGAACTGAGAAATAGGAAGGCGACACTTAGCTTGGATTCTGCTAGTAGTAGTAGTAGTAGTAGTAGTAGTAGTAGAGAATAAATGTAATTGTGTGTGTAGGAGGCATAGGAAGCACAGGAGGACACAGCATAACAAGAAGTTATGTCTCCAGGAAGACAGACTTCAGCGCCCCCTGTCAAGCTGACTTAACCAGCCGCTCGTCGCTGGTCGGACCCAGTTCGGGCGATGACGTCAAGAGCATCAGAACTGAGAAATAGGAAGGCGACACTTAGCTTGGATTCTGCTAGTAGTAGTAGTAGTAGTAGTAGTAGTAGTAGTAGAGAATAAATGTAATTGTGTGTGTAGGAGGCATAGGAAGCACAGGAGGACACAGCATAACAAGAAGTTATGTCTCCAGGAAGACAGACTTCAGCGCCCCCTGTCAAGCTGACTTAACCAGCCGCTCGTCGCTGGTCGGACCCAGTTCGGGCGATGACGTCAAGAGCATCAGAACTGAGAAATAGGAAGGCGACACTTAGCTTGGATTCTGCTAGTAGTAGTAGTAGTAGTAGTAGTAGTAGTAGAGAATAAATGTAATTGTGTGTGTAGGAGGCATAGGAAGCACAGGAAGACACAGCATAACAAGAAGTTATGTCTCCAGGAAGACAGACTTCAGCGCCCCCTGTCAAGCTGACTTAACCAGCCGCTCGTCGCTGGTCGGACCCAGTTCGGGCGATGACGTCAAGAGCATCAGAACTGAGAAATAGGAAGGCGACACTTAGCTTGGATTCTGCTAGTAGTAGTAGTAGTAGTAGTAGTAGTAGAGAATAAATGTAATTGTGTGTGTAGGAGGCATAGGAAGCACAGGAAGACACAGCATAACAAGAAGTTATGTCTCCAGGAAGACAGACTTCAGCGCCCCCTGTCAAGCTGACTTAACCAGCCGCTCGTCGCTGGTCGGACCCAGTTCGGGCGATGACGTCAAGAGCATCAGAACTGAGAAATAGGAAGGCGACACTTAGCTTGGATTCTGCTAGTAGTAGTAGTAGTAGTAGTAGTAGTAGTAGTAGAGAATAAATGTAATTGTGTGTGTAGGAGGCATAGGAAGCACAGGAGGACACAGCATAACAAGAAGTTATGTCTCCAGGAAGACAGACTTCAGCGCCCCCTGTCAAGCTGACTTAACCAGCCGCTCGTCGCTGGTCGGACCCAGTTCGGGCGATGACGTCAAGAGCATCAGAACTGAGAAATAGGAAGGCGACACTTAGCTTGGATTCTGCTAGTAGTAGTAGTAGTAGTAGTAGTAGTAGTAGTAGTAGTAGAGAATAAATGTAATTGTGTGTGTAGGAGGCATAGGAAGCACAGGAAGACACAGCATAACAAGAAGTTATGTCTCTCTCCTTTTTAGAATCAAAGTATTCTATAAATTTGGAAATTTAATGCACAGATCATTTCAGATTCCTGCCACCAGCCATTTAAACTTCTCTCCATTCTCTTTTGTGTCTGTGCTGACTCCCAAGTAGCCGATACAGCAATTTGTGTGTGTTGTTCTCCGGCAGATGTAAGAGAGAGAATTAAGGCTCTAATATGGTCAGGCTAGATAAGCAATAAATAAGTAAATAATTAAAAAATGTAGGGGGAGAGTGGGGCTTGGCTACAGTAATCAGATTCAAATGGATTTAGAGTTTTGTTCTTATCTGGAGGTTAAAAAAATATAAAAAAAGGCTTGCAGAAGGTGGAGTAATGTGGAGAGCTACATCAGACTAATCTTCAGACTGAAGACTGGATCGACAAGTTGTCAGTCTGCCTACTTGGTGGTGTTACCATGTTACCCATTTATTACAATCATCCGTTGGACAGAACAAATAATCTGGTCACTCTCTAGTGGAAAAGGAAATTAATGTTATTTCCATCTGTGAATACAAAACACAAATCAATGTGAATCTAATAAGTATAAACGTGGTTTGTCGATGTGTGCCGCTGTAACTCCATAACCCCCCATCTACGATAAAGGTTTTGGTTTAGAACTACAGGTATTAGGTTCGAACATATGGGTGTCAAAAGAGGGCGTCGAAGTGGCTAAAGTGCCAAAGTGGCCAGAATGTTCGGTAATGTTGGAAAACGTTGTAGACTCTTCCAGAAGGCTCATGATTGTTCTAGAATGTTACACAAGCCGGTCTTTCTCAGCTAGTTATCAACTACAATCGCTTACAAATTCACAATGCTATTAATTTAGCACAGTGATTGGCTATAATTTGATTAGATAATTGGGATTACAGTGCAAAGATAGATAAATAACCACCCTCTACAAAACGAAAGTGGGAGTGGTGAAAGTCCAACGTCAAGAAAGAGAATTTCGTGTTAAAAATAGTATAAAGCAATATTGCAGTCTATCATAGTTGTTCAGCTTGTACATTGAAGAATCTATAAATGAAGTATAAGACGCTTTTGAGAGAGGAATAAAGCTCCAAGGAGAATAGAAATCAAAACTAATATCTGCAGTGACACGGTCATTCAGGTGGGTTTTAGGATGGTTTAGAAGACCAGTGATAGCAATTAAGAAGGTGACTAGTAGAAAGGGGAATAGCTACTGCCTTAATATCAGGGCTGAAAAGGACGCACTACTAGAAGAAGTAAAGGAAATATCTTATGTAAGAAGCATGATCACACAGAACAACCGAACAAAGAAATATTTCAGAAGTTGGTTGGCACTGGGGAGTAAAGATTTCTTCAATGGATGAGCTTTACTGATATCACGTATTGATTTGGAAATAAGGAAAAAAATCCTACAAATATTTGTCTGGAGTACGGCATTGTATTGAAAGGAAACGTGGAATATCAGAAAAGAAGAAATTGGAAGCATCTGAAATGTGATGCTATCGGAGACTGTTAAAAATTAAGTGGACAGATAAAGTACAAAATGAAGAAGTACTAAAAGGAGTAGATGAGGACAGAAGTCTCTGGAAGAGCCTTATCAACAGAATGGACAAGTTAATCGAACGTCTGCTACAGAAAACTTCCTGTTGCCTCCTGTCTCGGGTTCCTCGGCCGACGTTTGTTTGATAATTTTCCTGGCGTGGCTGGTATTGTCACAGCTTCACCCTTCAATGCTGGTGGTGGTGGACGGAGCTTCGAAATGCCAGCCTCGTGCTGGCGAAACGTCAGTAAAACCATCAAGCGTCGGCCGAAGAACCCGAGATAGAAGTCTACATGCAGATTGTCAAAAAATGGCCACGAAAGCCTTAACAGTTTTACCTGTTATGGGGTCCAGGAATATGTAATTTGACACTGGAATCAGGAAGTTAATTTAATGTGGATTAAGGCTCACACTGGGAGCCGTCACAATGAAATGTTGGATCTTTCAGCGAAGTAGGGTACTAAAGAAAAGGCTGTACGCAAGGCATAACTCTATTTTATATTTGATTCCATTCAAGAGAAATTATCCATCTACTGGCTCACAACGCAGACAGATAAAGTAATATATTGTGAAACCAAAAGCCAAAATAAATAAATAATAAAGATATTTTGTCCGAGTTTAAACTGTCACCACACGAAAGCCATGTTTTTACGAGCTGAATCTGAATAAACGACATACTGCATTCGTTGTTATGCTGCCCCTAGGATACAGGTGTTATCCAACTTAAGGACAATCAATATTTACGCCGATGAGCCTTTTCAAAAATCTAACCTCAGCCACATCATTCTGGGACGTAAAAATTATGGGAAAGAGCAAGTTGAATTGTACGAGAAACTTGTGAAACAAGGAATCACATTCTCCACTTCTGTATTTGTTTTATTGTATGGAAACACTGATATAACTTTAGTTGCATTTTTGCCTGTTGTAAGCAATGTCCACAAATTAATAAATGATCTGACGCTGCGCAGTTATTCCACACATTGTAATATGAATGTGAAAGAATAAAATTGATCGTTATTGTTCATGTAACACCGTACTTTCATGAATTCTTGTATTATACTTAGGTGCCTAGTGCTAGACGATTGATTCATTTTATAATTACTGCTTCTATAGTTGTTAAAGAGGCTGGTAATGTACTAGAATTGAATGATCCCTAATAAATAAAGCATTAGCTATATGCGCGATATTGTGAGAGAAAATTGTAAGAATAAAAAATTACTTACAGCGCAAATAAGGGCAACCCTCTAATTTTTTTAAAAAAATCTTTTGATTAAAAGAGCCGTTTCTCTTATGTCTGCATTTTCTAATTTCTTTTGGTCGGACATCAACAATTCAATTAACGTTTTAAGATTTGAGCAGTGTTAATTTATGAGCGGAATGAAGAAATAGAATCCCACAACACTACAGCACTATGTGCGTCCAGACAAGAAAAATTACAGATATGTGTACTTAGAAGAGTGATAAAATGTATAATGTTTTCCGAAAACCCTGATAGAGGGGGAAAAACGGTACAACTCTGAAAAACAAAGATTCAATATAACAATGAACGTTAAAACTCTTTGTAATAAAACTTTGTTATGTCAGTAATACATATTTGCTGGATAACAGGAAAAGATTACGAATGGGTTTGAGAAATTTACCAGTGCGAAGTAAATTTCCCGCGAAAGCTAGTTCCAAAATTTGAAGCGCCAACTTTAAGTGAGAAATGTACGAATATAACACCAATCGTATAGCTCCCAGAGGAATCGTGGAAACAGATAGGAATATACAGCTACAGTGCGCACAAAGGCGTTTTCGGTACCGTTGTTTCCAACAAGCGGTATGAATGCAGTAAAGTAGCTCATTTCTCTTCTTTTGTATAATTGTATCTCTCGAGTGTTTGCAATTTATTGTTTGCATTTTGCTGCATGATAAATATTTGCAAACCGCGCATTACTGAATGGAGTAAAGGAAACTTGCTTCCAAAGCATTTCAGAAATGTAGCTCTGAAAGAAGCCCGTTGCAGAGAATAAAGTTAATAAGAGTAAACTTTTCCTATAGCACCGGTAGGTAAAATAAATCAAGACGGGGAGGCGGCCCACGAAACTTTCTGTTTGGAATAGGTATAGTCTGTCGACAGCAGTCGAAGTTGCAGCGATTACCGCAAGGAGCGCCGCCAGCGCTTACATGCGCTGCGCCACCTGTGCCACGGTCGCAGAACTAGCAGCTTGTTCCGTTGGTGAACCGCGCGGAGCAGTAGTCCGGTTTGAAACGCGGCGGTAAGCGGTCGGGACCGAGTGGTGTTCGTATTGTGTATCGTGTCATTCGATGTTTGTGTTTGTGTGTGAGTTGCTGAACGTGGACGTTAGAACTGTACATATGCTGCGACGGACTGCTGTCTGAACAACTGTCGTGCGCAGACACAGGTAAGCAGGCGGGCTTTTGTGTAAGTCAAGGTTCCAACCGGGTGAACACAAGCCGCACGCACCTGTCTCACGGTAAACAACGGCTGCGTAGGGAGTCAACCGGACTAACGGGGGAAGTAAAGCTCTTACCTCCTGTTCATTACGTCTGTGCTGGTTTTACGAAGACTTCTAAAACCCTGCATCCAGTAATAATAAAAGGAACAACCTAGTGTGGATTATATACGAGAATGTGGAACATTGAGACAGTATGTCACGTATGCAGAAGTTGCTTCGGATGTGCCAAAGTAATTTGATGGGGCAATTCAAGGAGTGAATTAACTTTTTTTGTAGGCTAGGGTGCTGTGTGAAATGTTACATTACATAAAAATTTCTTGTCTTCAAAAACTTGTCTGATGCAACTATTATTGTTTCTGGTAGTTACATTTTTCATTCCAGAACTTTTCTACGGCGAAGGCTCTGATGCAATGCCATTATAGAAAATCAACAAAAAGACATACTAAAATAGTGCCCGTAAAAATTAGGGTGTAATCACTGTTAGAGCGATTATGTTGTCTGTGTAATGTAAAGACTATATAGGAAGGACGGTAGTGGCAGCTTTTAGGAAACGTCCGAAATTTTCGTTTGTTCCGAAGGTCGTGCGGAAATAGTATAAATTTACTGATAATTCTCAATGCCGTATTGGACTGTTATACTTATTCATAACTTAATGGATTTATGAAATTTTCGATGATTGTACTTACAAAAACAATCTAGATTGTCCAAATCAGATTTATTGGTTTCTGTGCAAAAGCGTACCATCATTCGAAAGTGGTCCATCATTGGACAGAAACCTGGCACCAGTAAGGCTGATTTGTGCGATCCGTTTTTCAGAGTAAAATCAAAAAATCGGTTACTGTTTTCCCCTAAATGTGTCCGAATGTTATTTCCATGATAGTGAGCGTCTGAACCCTATGGCTAGCTGTCAGTGTGTGCAAATCTAGGGTTGATCCATTGGTAAGAGTAATGTTAGGGGAGAGCGCATACGTATTGTAAGCAGCTGTGAATCGAAGTGTCATAACTTTGGCGTGTGCATCATACTGGCGTAACAGGCTGAAGTGTCCAATAACGCGTACCATATGACGAGCACGCTTTGAACAGACACGAATCATATCTGATAGCTGTGAATTCACACTGCCTCACTTCAAATGTCGGCCTCTTTTGAGGTAGTCTGTGCCAAATAGGTTACACTAATAAATTCTTTGCATTCATCATTTCTCGTTACTTAAAGGATACGAACAGCGGTACGGCTAAATTCGCCTCGTCTCATAATCCATTAAATTAACTTACGTAGCGTGAGGAAAAATAAGGCACTATCTTTTTTGGTTTAAAAACTTGGCGTTTTCTCATTACGCCCTATTTAAAAAATGCATAGTGTAATTTGCACCCAATGGTGCTGAAAGGGATTTCATAAATGGGAGTACTGTTTAGCTAACAGTATTTCCACCTCATCGAAGGCGGGTCAGTGCGAATGAATGCACTCGCGGATATCTAAGACAATGCTTAATGTAATTGGCGAGGGAAGTGAATTTCGCCTGGCATACCGTAATCACGTGGGTGAAATTTGTTAGGTACTCTGTAAAGACAGTGGAAAAGAGAAAGCTAAATCAGACGGTGACTTCAGAATGAAACGCAAGATAGTCTAGTCATAGGTAAAACGAAACCGTCAAAATAAAATATTACCTTGTGGCTATTGACAAGAGGGACAGTTACTTCTGATGCCATCGGGCACAGAAGTGGGTGTGTCGCGTTTTTAATACCGTAACACTTGCTATGCGAGTGTCTCATACTTTGATTTCACTGAGTGAAAATCTCTTTGCTGTGTAGGTTTCGTTCAATTTTTAAAACAGCCGCAATTGGATCCTGGTCGGTGTCTTGCTCACCGTAATTGTGCAGAAGTTAGGCCAGCATGTAGGCGTTCTGTATTCCATCTAAAGTGAAGATGCATCTACGTCCCCCCCCCCCCCCCCCTCTCTCTCTCTCTCTCTCTCTCTCTCTCTCTCTCTCTCTCTCTCTCTCTCTCTCTCTCTCTCTCTCTCTCTCCCTCCCTCTCTCGGTTGGAGCGGCAAACCGATCGTGAGTAGACTAGACGACTAGTAAGTACGCTTAAAAAAGTTTGTGGTAATAGTTTAATCTGTAGCGTAGTCTGACATTCCTCACCATATATAACACATTCTCCGTTACGAGAATTATAACTGGAAGGCAAATTCAGGATGTCTCCAGCCAGTGTTTTGTTGTGAACTCAGTATTTCGTACGCAAGCTACGAAAAATGAGCAGTTCACTACGTAACTCCTGCTCGAGTCATTTTCTCGATTGAATTTTCATAGTAAGTTTGTTATCGATATGTGTGAAACTGAATGATAACGTTAAGAGTATTAATCGACTGTGTACATTTCGCCTCTCAGTGGTGAGCATGTTTGAAGTCGGCCAATTCCACGAAATTGTACTGTGTAGATGGGTACATTGCGCTTACATGAAACCGCGTAACTTCGAACATGAAACCACGTATTTACTGACATTAGATTTTCGGCGTTGGTTTCACTGCGTTAGACCAGTTTTAAGGGTCCATACCAATATTCGAATGGGTCTCTGCACCGAAAACACTGAATAGCTAATATGGTAATTCTTTACTCTATGTAATATGTGGCCTATGCCTCCTGTTCTGAATGTCAATTATTGGCATGCCAAATTCATGTTGGACTCATTCGAAAAATCTTCATTCGGGAAGTTCCTGGTTAGTCTACTAAAGTTTTCATATTTCCTGATTTCGTACAATATTCTAGAAACTTTACTCTTTAGATCTCTATTTGGGATTAGTTATGTGAAAGCAGGTACCACCTATCGGGACCTGAGATTTTCATTGAAATTAAAATTGCTATACTTTGTTTCCTCATCCAAATTATCATTTGGCAGAGTACGGAACCTCAGCTCCAAAAGCCTAAGCTTAAGTGGAACCATCGCAGTGCCATATCTACATCTACATGACTACTCTGCAATTCACATTTAAGTGCTTGGCAGAGGGTTCATCGACCCACAATCATACTATCTCTCTACTATTCTACTCCCGAACAGCGAGCGGGAAAAACGAACACCTAAACCTTTCTGTTCGAGCTCTGATTTCTCTTATTTTATTTTGATGATCTTTCCTACCTATGTAGGTTGGGCTCAACAAAATATTTTCGCATTCGGAAGAGAAAGTTGGTGACTGAAATTTCGTAAAAAGGTCTCGCCGCGACGAAAAACGTCTATGCTGTAATGACTTCCATCCCAACTCGTGTATCATATCTGCCACACTCACTCCACTATAACGTGATAATACAAAACGAGCTGCCATATGATGTAGAAGACCTCGTGCCTGTTAGTATAGGAACCACGTATTGTTCTTGTGTCCGCACACTGTTTCTGGATTTTATATGAACGATTAAACTCGGTATGAAGGCTTCTTGTAAAATAAAGTATGCTTTGAAAATTTTCAAATCTGTTTAGTCGCCTTGCTTTGAAATCGTTGCGTATTAAAACATAAAATTGCTGTTAGCGTTGTGCATTGCACCCGTTCAAGGTTGTCCTATAATCACGAATAATTTGAAAGTTGAATAGAAGATGAATAAAAAGTTTCAGGATATAAAGAGAAGTGATGAAATAGACTAGAGCACTTTCCGACGATACATCGATAGTTTGAATATTTTTATTTTGCTGTCATTGTTACAGGAAATTTGTCACTGAAAACAAGTGGATACACTTCGTACACTAAGTGTAACATCTGCGTTGCATGAATAGTCTGGGTAAGGATTAAACCTGTTGACACGCGGAAAGTTCGTATGTTTAAGTAACGTTCCTGCTGTACATTACTATACAGCAGATTCCTCATAGATTACTTGATTATATTATTTGATGAAAACTAAATCCTATCAGTCGGAGCAAAATACGTACAGCAAAGATTGCTGTGAAGTAGTAGCAGGTATTTTCCAAATGGACTCCAATCGAAATGCTTTAGCGGGTCGTATTGTACATTGTATTTTGCTGTAAGTGCTCTTTCAAAAAGCCTTCGTCATAAACTCGTCCCTTGACGACTTGAGTTAACGAAGCTGGAGTACCTTTGTTGCCTAAGATACGAGGCACTGTCAGGTAGATTTAATTTTTACACAATTCACCTGGCCAAGAAATTCTTTGCTCCACTCAGATGAAGTGGATGAAGACGTAATCAAAAATGGGTAAGAGACATGGGAAATCATGCAGCAGCAGTATTGGTGACAACTGAAGATGTAATCTATGGTTAGTTTACAACTACTTGTACAGCAGTGGCTATAAGTGGGGCAGTCGGCTGGGTGCCCTGGCGTGCAGCAACAGCAACGATGGTGCTGTGAAGCTAACTCAGAATGTAGGGGGAAAAAAGCAAGAGAACAGACTTACACAGGGCAGAATAAAGGTCCATGAGATAACAAGTTTACAGGTAGAGTAAGACAACGTTATGAACGTTAATGGCCTCCTGACAAACTTAGAATTGGCACAGCGGAATTTTCGCGACGCTGATGTTTGCTTAAATGTAGAATAAATGGTTAATTTTGTAATAGCTCTTAACTAAGTTAATATTATACCGTAAAAAAGTTCATTAGCGCCTATTCTGACTTACCTGTTTAAGATTTCGATTTTTCATAGTTCTAGAGGAAAGAAAATACTTCTTAAGGACCAGTTTTCACATATTCCGGACCTAGATGGAGTTTCTAGCAGAATACTAACGGCTTGTTCACAACAGAAACGTAAGGTTCTCATCGATATATGTAACAGCTCCGTGAAGGTCATTTTACCTGAAGGACTGAAATACACTGCTGTTAAAACGTTGCATAAAAAGGCGATAGGTCTGATGCGTTACTACCATCCAATCTCACTTCTGACAGCTTCATCTAAAATTCTCGAAAAAGTTATGTCTTAAAAAAGTTTCATTTTTGCGAAAGTAAAGGAGTAAGATGTCAGTTTATTTTCCGAAAGGCTTTTCAACAGAATATTGACTGATCAAATAATAAGTGGTGGGAATAATCTAACTTCACCCTTTCGTATTCTTTTTCCGAGGCTATTGATTGTGTAATCGTGGAAGAGCAGTGTGTAATGAGTTCTTCCTGAACACATTAACTATAAGCAATCGCCGGTTTACGACAGCTGCATTATACAAAGAAAGAGTGGAAGACTTCTCCAGTTGATCAACATGGTAAAAATGCTCCTGGGAATAAAATGCCAAAAGATCGCTTCCCTATCGTAAGGAATTACATAAAGAGCTTTCCTCATTACACAAATCACTATTCTCAGTAAACGTAATCCCCACGGGAAATACCTGTCGTCAGTTAGGTCTTAATGTCTGTGCGGTATACTAAGAAAACATTTTTGCCAGTGAAGGCCTGCATTTTCAATTCAGAATTTAATCTATCATTTTATAAGCTAAGGAGTGACAGCTGCACTGCTGGTGACCCATTAGCAAATTTAATCAAAACAGAGGTACATACCAGTAAAACTAACAACGTAAAGCTGGAGAAAGAGCTACACCTAAGGGGAATTGAGCAAGCAAGAGCCGTTAAGACAGGAGATACACAGAAGTCAAAAGAAGGCTCAATACATCTACTTACTTTAGACCTTGAAAAAGCATTGCCAACTCAAATGCTCACAACAAATATGATTTACAAGAGACAGCTTTGGACATTTAATCTTGGGATAAAGGACTGTAGAACAGATCAAGCTTCCGTGTGTGTGTGGCCTGGAAATACTGCCGCACGTGGACCTTCAGAAATTTGTTCTTCCTTACAGAAGTGCGTAAAATCAGTGCCATCCGATATTAAATGTTATTGCCTACAATGATAGTTGCGGTAGGCAAAACAAATCAAATCGCTCTATTTTGGCTCTATTCTTGGTCATACTTCTATTGAAATTATTGATCAGAAGTTCCTCGTGCCTGGACATATTAACCTTTAAAATATTGATATTTTTTCTCACATTCAGAGGAAGAAAAAGCAAATACAGTTTATATTTGTGCGACAGGATTGAATGACGCTTGTAGAAAATGCCAGGGTGACAATTTGTGAAAGAAATGAAGCAAGATTTCCTATCTACAGAACTGCAAAACTTAATAGGAAAACACTGAGAAGCGAAAGGTTAATTGGTTGGCACTGAGGTGCATGTAATACAGAAAAGCTGAACCAAAAGCTTTCATCAAGGAGACGTTGAATGAAGAAATAAAATTGGGAAAATTAAATCTTGCTCGTCCATGTAGGTCTGGAAGAATTACTGGAAAAACTTCCACTACATAGACATCGACCAGTATGTTCAAAGCAAGCAAAACTTGATGACTTGACGTCGGTGTTACTGTTCATTCCTCCAGTGTACCACAACTTGTATGAGAGTCTAACATCGATTCAGAGTTCAACAGAAAACCAACCAGGACGATGTGGTCGTCCTCGTGGTCGGGTCGTGGCAGAGGTTAGTATCATCTTACTCTCTCCACAGTACCCTACACAACCAGGTGACGAAGAATGTGAAACGTCCCCTTAGAACAATTTATACACGACTGTGCTTAAGCTGACACAATATTTTTAGCGCAACCCAATCTGACTTTCAAAAATCTCTACAAAAAAGTGGCCCTGACTAACATTAACCTATACGTTTCACAAATCACTTACCTCACAAAAATCTTCGTTACTCAAGCTACTGCAATACAGAGAGCGCCACTACTGCCAGCTAAATAAGATTCAAACTACTGAAGGCACTAACTACTGATAGGCATAGTTAGCAAATGAAAGATTTTAATACAGAACAAACAATGTATTTACCTTAAGTCATAATACATATATCAGTTCGTGACACCAATTCTTACAAATTTCAAAACTGCCATCTCTCTCCCCACGTCCACAACTGCTGGCGGCTCACCTCCAACCGCGCAACGCTACGCGCTGTTAGCATCCAGCTGCCGCTGCCCAATACTACAATGGCAGACAACAATGCAAATCTGCCACAGACTGCACGCAGCACAGCCAGCGATTTTCATACAGAGCGCTACGTGGCGTTACCAATAAGAAAACCTAAACAGCCTACTTACAAATGCTACCCTGACTACTGTGATAGTGATCAAGTGAATGAAAGCGAGCGAGACGAAAGAGCTTATTTTTTAAAGGCACAGTGATGGAAGTGACATTCTATGAAGACATTTTGAAACCATAATGGTAAAAGTATTAATCTAGTATGTTCCTAGAAGAGATCAATTTGCCATTAAGTTGACGGATCTGTTGGTAAACATTATGCAGTGTTGTGATGAAAGGTAAATCGCGGTCTTTGGATCACATGAGGTCGGAGAGCAGGCCAGATGGCAGTGGCACGGAATCCTAAACGCCCATTCCCCCTCTACACGGCCAGGTTGGTCAGGCGAGATGAGCCCCAGCCGGCGCTGTGTGGCTTCCCTTCCCAGATATTTCCGTCATACACAGCTGGTGTACTCTACCGAACCCTGCTCTCTGTGGGTCTCATTTCTCATATCTTCATGTAGGCAGAAAAGACTTCATTATTACACTGTATTATTTGTTCAATTTTAACACTGATTCATTTTCCCCGAATTTTAACTAAATTTCTGGATGAATATAATTTTGACTATTTACCTTTAGAGGGAATATCTGGAAGTTAACAAGCATGGAGGTACTCTAAAGTGACACTGTGTTTGACTTTGGAGGTAGATTTTGTGCTCCTAGCCTCATTTGAAATAGTTTGAGCGATGGACCCAGACTTCGGATTTGTGCAAGTGTCCGGTATTGGAATGCAGTGTAATTTGGATTCATTTTCGGTGTAAAAAATTGTTTTATTTAGAGAAGACTGTTCAGTCCGTGGTTTGACAGTATTAAGCTGTTGACTTTCGGGATAAACAGGCTAAACGCATTTGGTGATAGACATAAATTCTCAATTATCACTACGCTGCTGTCCCATTGGTAAATAAAATATCCCTATTATATAAGCCATTTGACGGTGTGACTACGTGTACTAAATCATTTTTCCCTGCCTTTCACAGTGGCGACTGGTCCGGAGGAAGCGCTTATTAAAGGAGCCATGGTACGAGCTGTAATTGGTTTTCAGTCAAGGCCACTCCGCTGTATGGAACAAGTGATATTGTAAAAACGCTCTGCAAAATACGCTATCGAATTTGTAACAGACGTCGGTGACACACCACATCTTGTAGCGTCTATCATCGTACTTTGGACATCTCCGACGCTTTTTAGCTTATGAAGCTCGCATTCGGGAGGACGACTGTTAGATTCCGCGTCCGGCCATGCTGATTCAGGTTTTCCGTGATCTCCCTAAACCGATCAAGGCAAATGCAAGGATGGTTCCTTTCCAAGGACACAGCCTACTTCTTTCCACCTCCTTTCCTAATCCGATGAGACTGATGACGTCGCTGTTTGGTCTCTTCCCCCAAAACAACCAACCAGCTTATGAAGCAGAGCCCGAGACGATACGCTCTGCTCTGTGACTAGCAGAATCGGTAGACTCATCCGTAAGCTGCTTGTGTGGTCCTTTCAGTGAGAAGTTGCCGACATCTGATTTTTCTAAATCTAGTTTTTTCGTTCAACATGATACAGCTCCGGGCTTGTACTGTAGATATTTTACTGTTTGCCAACCGTGCCATCGGGAAAAACAGCGGGACTTAACGTTCACGCGTATAGTCGTCAAACTGCCATTTGTAGTGCTAAGCGTAGTACCTCTGCAGGATTTCCAGTGCCTAGATAAATTCCTTGCATTACTTCTACCATAACAAGCCATCGATAGAAATGGAAAGCTAGCCTAGATTAGACTGCTTACTGCTTAGCAGAAACCAGCTAACATTTTTAGTAACTGCACACTGTAGCTTAACGCATATTATCTGGGACAAGTTAGAAAAAATGTGATTTCTGAAGTCTAACATCGCAGAAAAAGGTAACTAGCTATGAATACTTGTTAAAATAGAGGCCTGACCGTTCCAAACTGGAAACTGTAGATCATGGGCAGATGTTTCCACCCTGTTCTAACCAACCAGTAAACCCCCTCAACCGATTTTTAAAGTATCGACCTTCCGTTTATTGAAAGCAGTTTCAAACGCCTCACTACTTTGTAGTCCAGTTGGTCTTAAATTTTCCTTTAATAATATAAGCGAGAAATTTTAATAAAGGTTCGAAATCGTGCAACGTTGGCAGGAAGTTGTCCTTGATCTCAGCTACTGGTGTGCATACCCTGCGCGCCGTGATTTCCGCTGTGCAAAGACAGTATACGGAGCTCACTGTAATGCTTGTCTGTCTTACCCGTAGTCGTTAATAAGGACGGTAGACGTGGCTACTTAAGACAGCCTCATAAATGATACCAACTGTTACTTTCAGGTGTGATCATGGTTCTCTCTGAAAGTGAAACGGCTGAGTTTACACAAATGAACTGAAATTTACCTAACACTTGTAAAGGAAAAACAAACTTAAGCAAGATGTTGAAAGTGACCTGCAAAATGCACACAAGTGCACGTCTAAGCATATACAGATACAGCCGGTGTAAAGATCGGATGTAGATGGCGGAAACTTCACTGTTGGTCTCTTCCTGCGGTGTGTGAGGACTAGTATCACGTATGTCGATCTTAGTGTCCTCACAGGAAAATCACATGAGGGTAGTGTCAAAATGTCGCTCCAGTGATTTGCGTTCCTGTTACACAGTACCAAACGGTTTTTCATCGTGGAGCGGTTGCCGACGCACGATTTTAGGGTTCTCCGGTGCCCAGTGAATTCGCATGACCAGAAAGATAAAACCATGCTTAATCAGTCATAATGTAATGGAAAGGGTGTAACAACCTTTAATGTTATTCAAAAGCCACACGTTTGTCCCCGTCCTGTAATTGCTGCACAGCTGTCAAGACATGACTTCAAATTGACTTCCCCAAGATCCGCTGGCAACTCGTACTTACATGCGCCTGTTGGGCCAGTTTACTTGTAAACTTCCATCGGCCCTGAATAATTAGTCGGCGAATACCTGCAATAACTTTTGGTGTGCGAAGTGAAGGAATGTCTCGTCGTGCCACATTTTGCACAGATCTCGAGGTGCGCCACTTTTTATGGTCTTCAGTCCAGAGACTGGTTTGATGCAGCTATCCATGCTACCCTAGCCTGTGCAAGGTTCATCTGAGTAACTACTGCAACCGACATTCTTCTGAATCTGTGTATTCATCACTTGGTCTCCCTCTACGATTTTTACTCTCCACGCTTCCCTCCAATACTAAATTGGTGAGCCGTCCGCGGTGGTCTCGCGGTTAAGGCGCTCAGTCCGGAACCGAGCGACTGCTACGGTCGCAGGTTCGAATCCTGCCTCGGGCATGGATGTGTGTGATGCCCTTAGGTTTGTTAGGTTTAAGTAGTTCTAAGTTCTAGGGGACTGATGACCAAAGATGTTAAGTCCCATAGTGCTCAGAGCCATTTTTTTGAGCTAAATTGATTGCTTGCTGTCTCAGAAAGTGTCCTCCCAACCGACCCCTTCCTCTAGTCAAGTTACGCCACAAATTCTTCTTACCAGTTCTATTCAGTACCTCATTAGTTAAGTGATCTGCCCATCTAATCTTCAGTGTTCCTCTGTAGCATCACATTTCGAAAGCTTGTATTCTCTTCTTGTCCAAACTATTTACCGTCCATGTTTCACTTCCATACACGGCCATACTCCATTCAAATAATTTCAGAATGGACTTCCTGACACTTAAATCTATACTCGGTATTAACAAATTACTTTCCTTCAGAATCGCTTTCCTTACCATTGTCAGTCTCCATTTTATACCCTCTCTATTTCCACCATGAGTTTTGGTTCCCAAATAGCAACTCATCTGCTTCGTGTCATTTGCTAATCTAATTCCCTCAGCATCACCTGATTTAATGAGACTACATTCAGTTATCCTCTTCTTGTTTTCGTCGTTTATCTTATATCCTCCTCTAAAGACACTGTCCATTCCGTTTAACTGCTCCTCCCAAGTCCTTCGCTGTCTCTGACAGAATTAAAATGTCATCGGCGAACCTCAGGTTTTATTTCTTCATGAACTTTAATACCTACTCCGATTTTTTCTTTTGTTTCCTTTACTGCTTGCTCAATATACAGATTGAATAACATCGGGGACAGGCTACACCCCTGTCTACTCCTTTTCTTACGTACAATAAATTTTAATTAACAGTAGTTCGTGCAAAATATGGAATAAGGTATTCAAAGTAGGTCATCAATGAGGATAACCAACGATCGCCAGTTCCTTACCAGAACAAGAATAATGAAGATTGAGATTTTCACTCTGCAGCGGAGTGTGCGCTGATATGAAACTTCCTGGCAGATTAAAACTGTGTGGTGCTTCGGTGCTCAGATGGTAGAGCACTTGCCCGCGAAAGGCAAAAGGTCCCGAGTTCGAGTCTCGGTCGGGCACACAGTTTTAATCTGCCAGTTCCAAGAATAATTAAGTTGAAACTGAACTTCATACTGTAGTTTGGCGTCATAACGTAGGAACAGTACCTAAGGCACACTTTAAAGTACTCCACACGTCACAGTAGTTAATTAAATCAAACAGCAAACACATGCAGTATTAAATTTTCAAACTTTGTTAAGTTAGCCACAATAATAATAATAATAATAATAATAATAATAATAATAATAATAATAATAATAATAATAATAATAATCAGAAAGAATGCTTGAATTTACTCATTAGTAAGGACTAATTTATCTAGCAGTTACTCCTGTATTTCTTTGTAATAAGTTATAAATTATGCCCCAAGCTACAAAATAGAACTCTGCTTTGAGAGTGAAATTGTCAGTTATGTCAAGTTTTACTACGAATTTTTTTTATTATGAAAGGTCATTTTTAGCAAATGACTTAATACTGACTTTTGCCTTATTCTATTTCTGACATTCATACTACAGCCAAAGATTTGATTATTACGTAATCATCCAAAAGTTGGAAAATTAGTTTTTATACTCTAATAAATCAATGTTCACTTCATTTTCTGATCATCTCGGTTGGTACAAAGGGGTAGAATGGATACTACTTGGATAACGATTTAGGAAAACCATTTACGTGACAATATGCTCGTAAACAATAATATTTAAGCCATAAAATTCAAAGTACGCTTGTCAGCTTATTACATTTCTAGTTATAAAAAGTCTAGATCTTACTTCACTTACTGATGCCGTTGGTTTGTCGAGTGGCTTCATTTAGCGGTAAATTAGAGCGCAGGTTGGTCTTCTTCGATTACCATAGCCGATAACAAGGGCCGACAATACTCTTGATATGTGAATTACTCTTGCTGCATTTGTACTGCGTTCAATAAATGGTATGCCCATAGCTTGCCCGTATTAAACACCCGCCAAACCAACCATTTATCACTACCCCGCACTTCTGCGAATACGTCCAAACGGGGACACCAATAGTCTCCTCGTGACTCCGAACTGATGCTTTTTGGGGCGCCCGCACGCCCAGCGATAATGCATTTAGAATTTATCACACCCTTTGACAGTAGCTTTTCCCTGACTGGGACAGCGTGTCTATTTACGAGATGTTAACATTCTATGCGTATTCTTTCCTAAATAACAAACAGCATTAGCAACTTAAAATAATTGCAAGAATATTCATCACAATTAATAAAATAAACTTCGTAAAATACGTAGAAAATGTATGAGCATACAGAGTTGTGGTGTTACATGTTACCTGGACGTTGTCGCCTGTGGTCGATCTTGTGGCTGCTTTCGTTCCCGATCAACGTCCATGCTTAGCGACGGCGCTGTCGGCAAATCGTCCTTGCCTTCAGATCTGCACCATACAACTCTGCACAGTCTCCGTCGAATTGTTGGCCGGATGTGACACTGCATTTGGTCCTTCTAGCGCTAGAATTTCGCGGTGAATCTGAGCAGTTCAGACGTCTTGCCCACAAGAATCGTTTCTCGTGATTCAGCCTTGGAGTAAGTTTAAAGTTGCCGCGCAATTATAATCGCACGCTGCGATGCACCTACTACCCGTACGACAAACACTTTATTTACAGCAAATACTGAACACGTACACTCATGCGACATGTTGCACAGTGGTTTTACCAAGCCGTGACTTACCCTCCAAAGTCATGTTCTAGAATTCTGGCAGTCAAAAGTTTACCTTCGACTGTTATTTGTACGAACTCTGCAAGTGGAGCGGCTATGGGTGGATCTTACAGAGCGACTGTTTCGCTACAAGAAGAGATCGAATTCATTATGGAACTGTAAGATTCCCATCACCGTACACGAGACGACGACGACGACTACTAATAAACGGGACATTTAGCATTGCACTCGTACAAAGGAAAAAGACTGTCGTAATATAAAATGAAACGGTAAACTTGGTGCTCGCTTTAAACAGTTACTTCGAGGGTAACGACTTCGGCAGTCATACTCGTTTCTTTTGGTTTAATTGTTGAAACTAAATTTGGAGCGCCACAGAAGTTGCACCCTGACATTATCGAATGTCTACAGGTTGCAAATACTTCGGCGAAAGATGGTTTCAAACAATCGCTTACGAACTCTCCGCAACACAAGACAGTCGCGGTGGAAGTGAAATTGCGAGGTGTATCCATTTCCGTTATTACTCATCACTGGAGATTACTCGCAGTTAATGAGCCATGCGAATCTGAGACGAGTCTGTTAAACGCTAATAGCCGCAGTGCAGTAAACCTGGTAGATTCCTGTACAGCACGACGTTGAAAGCTCTTCGTGAATAGTGACTCCAACCATAAAACCTCACAGCTTGTCACAGTACATTAGCTTTGGGATTGCTGTCCGTAAATTATGTACTCCGGAAACGTATAACGTACACAGTTTCACTGCCCAACATTACCTTTACTCAGGGAGAGCTAGAATGGTATTAGTCACTAAGCCAGCAGTAAACAACATTGCTACAGCTTAGGTAGGGTTAAATGTAAAAGTACACATTTAATTTGTAATAATGTAGCAGAACGCTGTCCCAGGAACTGTTAGCTCGCAGTCGTGTGGAGTATGTCACAAATAAAGGGAGGGGGGGGGGGGGGGGGCGCAGATAGTCCCACTCCACGAGTAAGTATTTCTGTCACTTGCAGACGATGGCAGCAAATTAAACTTGGTGTGGGTGGGATAATCTTAAGAAATGCCCTTACAGATCATTTTTGGTCGCCAAAGTTCATTTTTTAAAACTTTCTGACTGATTAAAACTGTATGACTGACGGAGACTCAAACTTGGGCCTTTTCCCTACGCGGGCAAGTGCCCTACCAATTGAGTTAACCAAGTACGACCCAGGACTTGCCCTCACAGCTTTACTTCAGGCACTACCTCGTCTCCCACATTCCAAACTTGACAGATCTTCATTGTTTCATGTGTAAAACCACGTGGTAGTTTTGAGAGTGGAATTTGGAAATATTCTGCCTGGAGACTCGTGTTTAGGAAATGTTCATAAAACTAGCTGGTCAATTCCGAATTTTCGGAATTCGCTTAACGGTACGTTAAAGTAAAACATTTCACATCCTAAGTGGCCAATATGAGCTTGATGGCAGGGTTGGGTCTGTGTAGACCTCGCGAACTTTGGTACAAAAAGGGCTCTTCGTTTCTGAAAAGACAGGCAGATCGTGGGTAGAAATTGAACGAACCAGTGTCGATGTCATCGAACGTGTAACGTATGGCCTACACAAGGTTTTCAGGAAGTAAAAATCGGAGTAGCAAGCAATATTTCTGCGCACAACACTTAGGACGTTAAATGTTTCATTACAGCATATTCTCACTTCAAACGTAATTAACTGGAAAACATTATTTTATTAAAAAGGTAACAGCTTTGATACAGAAAATGTACAAAGCCGAACTCTAGCTTTGCTCGTCTAAAATCGTGTTGTGGACCAAGACGATCAGGTGGATGCAGTTTTTTCTTGATTTATGAGGAGTATTTGACTCAGTAAAACTCCATCGTTTCGTTATATATCTACGACCATATGGTATATTCAAACATTTGTGACTAGATTAGATTCCGTGGCAGGTAGGATACAACATGGAATCTTAGTCAGATGTAGAGGTAACTTCCTGCATGCTACAGGCAAGTGTGGGAAATCGTGGTCATGTTGTATATAGATAACATGGCACATTATTAATAGTCAGCTTAGACTATCTGCAGGTGATACTGTTATATATAAGAGCATTCTATGTAGATGTTCATAGAACTTCGAAGTGGTGCAATGATAGGCAGTTTGGTTTATATGTTTAGAAATGTGAAATTGTGCGCTCCATAATAGTAAGACACTTAATATGCTACAACAATATTAACGACTGGAATTACGGAATCAGTCAGCTCAAACAAAATACCTGGTTATATTAAATGACCGCGCTGGTTCAGCAGTAAGCAAAGGAGATACTGAAGTGCATTGGAAGGTTATTTGAAAAAAGGTTAAACTGGAAGAGAAATTCCTTATATTCGTTGGACCTATCAGATAAAACGGCTAAAGTGTGCCACCTGTACCATACTGAGCGTACACGAGAAAGTGCAGCACTCATCACCACAGGCTTGTTTGAGCCTCGGAAGAGCGTCGTGGCGGTGCTGAAGTAACTGAACTGGCAGACGCTATGACAGGATTCGCTGCACGCCGTGTAAATCCCAGCTGAGTGATGACGCGCAAACTGAACTGCTGAAATACTGACTTGGTTAACAGTGGAACAGCGCGACGCACGTTTAGTGTCTGCGTTGAAGCAGATTTAGTCGCAATAATTGTTTCGTGCGATTGTTTGGTGCGGTTCCTTGCGATGTCTTGACAGATAAATATGTTCCGGGATCGGAAAAACACACCACATGGATCTTGAAAGCCAAAGTTCAAATGTAGTTAAAGATAGTTGCACAGAGTTAAGTAAAAAAGGAAATAACTACAAAAGTTAAAATTTACACGAAAAGTTCATCATACCTTAATTATGCAACAATTCAGATTTTTATTATGACATAATGGCTGCAGTAGTCAATAATATTCAATAAATTCTTCGTGAATCATTTCATTGCTGTTGACTTATTTCTGAACGTTTCTGACTCTGAGAGCGTATCTTCGAGCAGTATTTGCTCTTCTATATTGAAAGGATGCTGCCTAAGCGTTGTTTCAGATTGTCACGGTAAACACTATCGAAGGGAGAAGTCGAGCATCTTTCTAATACTTCATTGTCCCAGAATATGGACGCATCAGAACCTGAACGTGTTTCCGGACAATGCCGCCCTCCCCCCCCCCCCCCCCCCCCCAAACGCAAACATCGGAAAATACTAATCGGCCTCCATGTGTTCTGCAGCTGTTGTAAGTTACGTTATTATAGGATGTGGCGGTGTACAGGCCGCAAAGTTTCCGTATTGCTGCACAGATTCGATGCACACTCTCTGGAACGTTCTATTCAACAGACTTAGATATACTCTACTGCTGTAAAATATTTTTGATAAAGATTGCCAGCTTTTCGACATAGAAGACAAGTACAGTAAATCTACTGCCATAGTATCACCCTCTAGCTTTCCATGTGTACCCGGAGCGAAGATCCGAATATTAAAATCGACGTATAGAACACGAATACGTATCTTCCGTCAGATTGGCTCCTCTTAACGTCCTTTGCAATCTGAACGAAGTAAGTATGCGGAGAAAAGTTAAAATGTGTGGTTAGGAAGGTTCACCCAAATCACACTTTCCAGGAAAGGTTGTCTGTCTTACATTAGCAAAAGCAGCAGTCTCTTTCCAGCAGCTGATATTGGTATTAGCTCCTTCAACACCAACTTGTCAGATAAAACTGTACTGCGGCCTTGGGAATAAGCTACCATCCTAAGTCACGCGAGACAGTGTACTGCGATGAAGTTCGGAAATTTGAAACCGTATGTTGCCGCATCTTTGTTGCAGAGAATATTTGCAGATTGTCAGATTCGGCGATCGCTTCTCGAGCAAATAAATCAAAAATGGCGGAATCACAGTGGTCTAAAATATAAAAAACAGTATACAATACCAAAATATTTCTTAGTGGTGCATAAAAAGCTACAGCTACAGTTGCATTTCCAACTTCATATATAGAGGTAGGATAACGTCTGTTGCTAAAAGCGATCACGAAAATTTTTATGACGTTAGATAACACTTCATAATGTTTACAGTGAAAAGTTTCACGAGGGTGATACTGAAGTAGACTTGCGTGCCAGACAGCAGTATCGAGACACAGCGCAAATTCGCCCTCGGTATGTTATTTACGAGGCAATTAAGGTGAGACTGAGATAGGCTGCCTTGGGTTCCTCGTGTACACAGATTACCGCCGTCTTTTCTTGGTTTCACAAAAGCCGCATTGTCATCGTTTTCACGATAGCTCTTCGTAGCCGAAAGTATGAAAGTAGAAGTTACATTACACACTACGAACTGAACACACCCCGAAAGTAATTTGGCATATTAGGTTTGGAGAGAATATATCCAAAATGATGATAAAAATATTTATGATAAATAGTTTACTGATACGTTTTGTTTTAAATTACTTTACCCTCTACATAATTTTTTTGTTTTTAGTTCCATATACATGTATTTTTTGATTGAGTCTCACAATTTTAATACAAAACAGGTACAGAAACTAATAATAAATTATTAAAACACATTTTCCTACACGGTGCACATAAAATGAACCAAATTTCTTCACACACAGAGCACAATATGAAACAAAATTCAGGAAGATTTCAAATTGTCGCGGTTGACCGTACATACCACGACTGTACACGTGCCGTCGAGCCCTTCGGGAAGATCTTCAGTTGTAGTTCTGATGAACGACGTCGATGTCAGTCTACACTTCAAAACAATACAATTGACCTACATTACCTATTACAAAAGTTCTCCTCGCCACCGCTTACCAGTGTACTGAAATAAATTTGATAACAAATCACGGTATCTAGAGGGTCACACAACTCGAAATCCTGCTGAATTTTGTACTTACCTTAGGTAAAGTAGGTTCTAAATAGACGGTTTCGTAGTTCGTACGTGGGTAGCGATAACCATGTAGAAGTTTGTAAAAGGCCTATGAAAAATGTTCGCACGTATCACGGTAAAGTTTACGGAAATCTTTGAAAACTAAATCGGATATCAGTTACAAACGTTCTAAACATTGATAGTCCAATGCTTCATTAATCCTCCCGTTAAAATTAGCATATTCTGAAAGCGCCTATCCCCTGTAAACAATTACTGTGTGTGAACCATAACGCAGTAATGTTGTTCGCATTTTATCAATACACAGGCTTTTTGACGAAGTTTCTTTATAGAACTGTTATCGTGGGGGAAACCAAATTCTCTGTAGGTACTGCGTGTACTACATTTAATTGTATTGAATTTTTACACACCTGTAGTAGCTTTATATGTCGAATATAACTAAGTCATCTCTGAAGGCTTTTGAGTGTAGCCTGCTACGGAAGTGAAACGTCGACGAAAGGCAATTCTGACAAGGTATCTTCTGGAATGTGATGCTGTAGAAGGACGCTGAAGATCAAGACAGGTCCAGCAACTGAGACACTAAATAGTTAAAGAAAATTTGCGGCAACTTGATCAAAAAAGGGATCGGTTGTTAGGCCACAACCTGAGGTAACAAGGAATTGTCAATTTGGTAAGTTTTTTGGGGGAGGGAGGACGTCAGGACACACAAGTTGAAATGGATGTAGGTTGCAGATAATTAGCGTTGAGAGCTGCATTAAATCAGTTTTCGGACTGAAAATTGAATAAAATATAAGCAGTATAGACAACCTAAATACAAAATGGGCGCACACATACCTGTTCCCCTTATTACAAACACGAGCCATCAGTATTGTGCTATATAAGAAACCTAAAGCGTGAGGTGATACTTGAAGGGACCCACGTAAGAGGACATTAAATTCGTCACGATAAAACGTCTCTTTAAAGGTTTTGGCCATTAAGACACATTGCTGAATTTTGGTAGAAATAGGCAAATGGGATACCGATTCTTCTGGGTAAACACGGAAAACCTAGATCACCGCTGTCACACTTTAGAACGAGGTGATCCACGAACAGTACTTCGAACGAAACGCCAGTTGAAGAGTTTAAACTTTCATTCCTGAGTTCATTTTACTGGATCGACAGAACGGGTCTTCAAAGCCCCATCCGGCTATTTCATCAGTTTTGTGATTTCTATAAAAAGTAAAGTGTCAGGATTGTTAGGTTGAAAGGACACTGAGACTAATGAAAACCAGGTATTTGCGTAACAATATGCAGCGAGGTAGCGGCTGCAAGCAGTATCGTCTCGTCTAAGCTACACACAGGTAGTTGCCTTGGGTTTGCTCCCGTGTAATACGGATACGTACGTGTAAGCTCTACAAGTAAATTAAAAAGTCGCTCTCTCTTCATTAATGCAAATACATTTTGAAAGCGCCAGCCATTGGCACTCGGTTTTTCCCCCACCTGTAGTACGGTAGCCTAGAGATACTGCTGGTGCCGGCGTCTCGAAGATTGCTGCGGGCGCCACAAGCGGCGCTTCGAAAGTCGCCACCAATGAAGAACCTCAGGCACGCCAACCACTGAAGGCAGCTAGGACGGTACTACAAGACAAGCGGCGGGCAGTTGTGCACAAGTCTGCTACTTACCAGGTGTACCGGTATGAAACGAGCGTTAAGATGCAAATGTCGATGGGGAACATTTGTTGTGAACGAGCCTTAATTTTTTTCTCTGGTTATGACATCTGTCAAAGACATTTAGTATACATCAAGTCGTAGAACAAACATGTTTTCATCGTGTTAACATCGAATTTTGTACCAGAAAGTGATAATATGCGGAAAGCATTTTTTTTTCATTTGAAAAATAGTGCTGCAGAGTCGCATCGAATGCTTGTCAAGGCATATGGTGATCATGCTCTATCAGAAGCAACATGCAAAAGATGGTTCCAACTGTTCAGGAATAATGATTTTGATGTAAGAAATGAAGAACGTGGAAGATCACCAAAAAAGTCCGAAGACGCCGAATTGCAAGCAATATTGGATGAAGACGATACTTTGAGTCAGAAGCAAGGGAAAGATCAAAAAGTGTGGAAAATGGGTGCCACATGAATTGAATGTAGACAAATGGAAAACGGAAAAACCATTTGTCAAATTTTGCTTCAAAGACATAAAAGAAAATCTATTTTGCATCGAATTGTTACTGGCGATTAAAAATGGAATTTTAAGGATCCTAAACCGGAAAAATCATGGGTTAATCCGGAACAACCTCAACATCGACTGCAAAATCGATTCGGCAAGAAGTCAATGCTTCGTGTTGGGTGGGATTAGAAAGGTGTGGTATATCATGAGCTTCTAAAACCCGGTGAAACTGTGAATACTAATCGCTACAGACAACAAATGATCAATTTGAACTATGCATTGATCGAAAAAAGACCAGGATGGGCCAGAAGACATGGGAAAGTAATTTTTTACACGGCAATGCACCTGCGCACAAAGCAAAACTGGTTCAGGATACAATCAAAACACTTGGCTGGGAGCTGCAACCCCACCCGCCGTATTCACCAGACTTGGCCCCTTCCGACTACCATTTGTTTTCATCAATGGGACACGCATTGGCTGAGGAACACTTCGATTCCTACGAAGTAGTCGAAAATTGGGTGTCTGATTGGTTTGCTTCAAAAGACCAACATTTCTATTGGCGTGGTGTCCACAAATTGCCAGAAAGGTGGTCAAAATTTATAGAAAGCAATGGTCAGTACTTAGAATAAAATGGTTTTTACTTTTCAATTCAAAATTGTTTCATTTTCACGAAAAACTCTCGTTTCATACCGGTTCACCTGGTAGACCACTCCTCGTTGCTTGTTGGTACAGAACGTCAGATTTTGATATTTAGCAAACATTATGTACGCACATGTTGGACCTCTGCTTAAAACTAGCCACGACAGCTCCAAGTTGTCAACAGTGTAGCCGTTGTCTCACAGGTTGACTAAAATTTTTGAGGTGCGCTTGCATAAACATATGTTTGGCTTGGCTGTCCAGATACCCACGGCGGCAGATCCTTCAGCCACCTTCCACCTATTTGTCATTAGCAGCCAGAGAGTAACATTTGACTCCTCGGAACTTGACTACCTATTCGGACCATACCACCACCTTATTCTCCTGATTTATTATCATTCCTCCTCCTAGTTGCCGCGGCTAAAACAGAATAGCATCTTCTAATACCATTTGAAAAAAAAAATTGCGAAATAAAACATACCGAGCAGGTTAAAAGCTCTTCCTGTAAACGCCTGACAGTGCATTTCTATTTCATCGGATTTCCGCTTCATCGTGAACGTAAATCGTTCATTAGAAATTAAGCTTTCGCCATAAACTAATCAGAGTAGACCCAAGAATTTAAGCAGGAAAAACCTCAAATTGCAGGGAAAACCTTATACAGTGTTCAGCGAACTTAAAAATTTATAAGCTTGATTGATCAAAGCATATTACTAAACGGCTAAAATGGTAAACAGATCACTGTTGCAGGTACCTAATGGCCTAAAAGGAAAAAAAATCTGATTGTCATATAATTACTGAGGAAGATTAATAAAAGATAATTAGGCTTCTGCGTATTCAACTACAAAGATTTTAATCTAGCGAAGTCAAATATTTAAAACAATAACTCAATTGGATATTAGACGTTACAAAATGTTTAATACAGAGTTGTTAAATTTAATGGATGGAATGGAGGAACAGGTTGAGAAGTAATCGGAGCAGAGAGTAATTAATTTTGAAGTTGTAAACTTACATTAAAAATGCATTACTGCCCTCTTCATCTCCTTCTCTTCTTTAGTAGCCATGTACGCTGCTCCTTAATTCATTAATGGAAATAATCACCTCCCGATTAAATTTATGTAGAGTTGATATTGTGCCTTAGTGTCAGTTGCAAGCAATGGAGATTCAATGCTGAAGGTATATTGGAGTGAGTAGAAAATTAAAGTTTTTGTTAATCTGGTCAGCGCTTTTGTTGTCTTGTGCTCATGTAGCCAACGTCCTCGGAAACAGTTGAAGTTGTTGGAAGCCCTCCCGTACACACATACATACCTCCTTGTTGCATAGATCATGAATAAATTTCGTAATGGTGTGGATCGTGTCGCTTTGCAAAGTTTCCTTTGCACAAAATAATTTTTGTTTATAGTTACTTCATATCTAATAATTCATCTATTGAGTAAGAATTGTCATTCAGAAATTCTTTGTTTGCTTTTAAATGTTGGTTGGCTATCTGACTTTTAGTACTCTTTGGCAAATGGGCAAAGATTTTTATGGTAGCATAATTCACTCCTTTCTGTGCCAAAGATTTAATCCAGAATAGTGTATATCATCCTTTCTTCTAGTGTTGTAGCTTTGTGCTTCGCTGTTACTTTCGAATTGGTATGGGTTATTAATGACACATTTCATAAGTGAATATACGTATTGCGAATGTACTGTGAATATCCAGAGTTCATTAAATAAATGTCTGCAAGGTGGTCTTGGGTGGGCTGCAGCTATTATTCTGATCACACGCCTTTGTGCAATGAATACTTTCTCTCTTAATGACGAATTGCCCCAAAATATGCCATATGAGAGCAGTGAAAAAAAATCGGCATAGTAGGCTAATTTACTGACAAGTTCATCATCAAAATTTGCAGTAACCCTCCTTACGATCTTGATACACCCTCAAAGGTTTTCCATACAGAAGTAGTGTAGAATCACACTGCCATGCGACAGGTCAGCAAAGAAATAAAGGCTTTAATTTGAGGTCAAATGTGTCGTGGCTATCTTAAACGAATAATCATCCCACTATTCAACTATAAAAGGGTTTGGAGAAAAGACAGGAACCCTAATAAAATATAGTTGCCGTAAAAAAATGTCTAAAGTGTTCTCTCCTATGTGTCTGTCTAGTGACATTAAAACCAGTTCGCATGTGTTTGAGATCGGAAGTTAAAGGGACACGGACTGTCTGCAGTCACCTACTGCAGTTATCCGTTCTCTACGGAGATAATTATCGTTAGTCTCCGCCCTACAAAAGTGTACCTTATCTGAAATGCACTTAATTTATAAGGTGGATACAGTTTGTCCATAATTCTGTATACAGTCGGAGTTCTGTATAAGCGAAATGTTAGCATCCAGTAGTTTGCCCTACAGAAGACCTGGCGAGCGCATTGCAGCGGAATTGGCAACGACGGAACCGACGGTAAAGACATCTTATTGCTGTATCTCTGAAGGGATCAGTCTAGACCGATAGCTGTCAGGTGCCAATTCTATTCTGTTCTTTTACTACTTGCTGGTTCCGTAATGAACTACAAATTCTGAATTGGAAATGTTTTAAGATTCTGTGAAGTCATAAATGGAAGTCAACGAAATGATTTTACAGCCGGCTGCCAGACTGACTCCATCAAATAAGTCTGAAATAAACGTTCTAGAAAGCTTAATGGTAAATGTTCTGAGGTGTATTTTCTTCTCAATGAAAAACTTACTGTTCTTTCTGCTGTGGTGGTCGTTTCGAATACAGCCGCCGTAGAAGTTGCTAATCGTTGACAGTACCGCTTAATGAAACAAACTTGTTTGATATGGTCAGACGAACCGTTTGCCAAATACAGGCACTTTCACTGATTATATTAAACCAAAATACCATTTTCTTAACAAAGCTGTCACAATGGGAAGAGACGCCACACACCTCTTTCTGCAGATGTAAAAAGTGAATTACCTCGTCTAATAGTCTCTGCTGCGGCGCGTAGCTTCCTTCTTTACGTTACGTATTCCTCTTTGGAAACGTTCAGCGAATGTCGTTACACAATAGAATTAAATATTTACCCAGATTCCGGGAATGACTGCTCCCTTCAGCGGCGTGTGGTAAGAAGAATCCTTGCGTGGGAGTGTCGCGCTGTATTGCCCCGGTGACGGGACGGCGGACTTGCTGCTCGCGCAGACAAAGGCAGCGGCGAGTACGGTACAGTAGAGCAGTGTGTGACGTGACGGCTGTGTGGGCGGCGGCGGCTGCTGCTCCAGAAACAAAGCGTGCGCTGACGGCGCTCCTGTAGCGTGACGATTCACATTTCGTTAAACTAAGCTAGTTCAACTGTCAGCGTCTGCTGGCATGGCTACAGTGTTTGAGCGACAAGTTACTCTACTGAATCTCCCTCTCTCCTCCGCGATGATCGTACGCATGACAGGTAAGACGTGGTAGCGGCAGCGGGGTACTCCATGGTAATGATTCCCATTTACTTTCATAGCCTGCAAACCAGTGCGTATCGCGTATTACTGTTTCTTCCTTTTCCATTCGCGTATGCTTAACGCCTCCTTGCACTCGATTATTAGCCTAGTCCTGGCATAGGTTGAGTTAATGAGCATTGCGCTCTCGTTTGAATATATGGCCGAAAGTCAGCCTACAGGAATTGTGAAAAGAACCCTGTCGCGGAGGACACTGTCACAAAGGCCGTAGATCCACCACAAGATGGGGAAATTAACAGGCGTTTGTCTATTGAGGCCTAAGCGTTGTAGTGTGCGAGCGAGACATACGAGAACCTACATCATAGAGAAACCCAGCACAATGATCTTGTGGCCAAGGAGACGTAGCAATGATAAATATGGCGGATCTAAGATCGGCCATAAAGGGAAATATTTATGAAAACTTCAATTCTGTAGTAGCGCAGGGAATCAAGCCACAGTAATTTGAACCTGCCATCCTCCATGAATGATCATTGTGATCCACACGAAACTCAAATATTGAACATATCTATAATAGTTAAGGCTTTACTGTCAAAGTGAAATTAACAGGTTTTGTAAGAAATACCTGAACCCTAAAATCTGAACTTTGGTCCATCTTAACGATCGACGCATCATATAGAAGCACATCATTAAAATGACAAACATTGTAAATATCAACTCTAACATCGTTTAAAAGATACAGTAAATTTAAATTATCAGTATGCAGAATGAGATTTTCACTTTGCAGCGGAGTGTGCACTGATGTGAAGACAAAGGTCCCGAGTTCGAGCCTCGGTCCGGTACAGTTTCAAATTCAGTATTTACATTTACGCATCAGATCATGTCCTCAACTCACAACACACTGAACGGCGAAATCATGACACCTTATTGAATCATTAGCTAATACAATATTTGTTGTAAAGTTTAGTGCATAAGTTACTTTCATTGATCAGAAAGCACATTGGTGCAAGGCTACTGGCCGTGGCTTTCAAAGCTAAGAAGGAAATTGTATTTTTATGTAGAAGAATTTAACGTTTATCATGTAATGTTTGTTATTGCTTATTTACATCGTGAAAGCGGTCAAGCTTTGGCTATTTAAATATGTTAAAATGTAACGTAATGCAGAATAAGCTGTAGCCAATCAGATGGACGGCTTCGTGAAAGGGAACTGCGCTAGTCAGTTCAGCGAAGATGTATGCCCGCGTTCGCCAGGTTATCAAAAGACGGAAGAGTGTTGGGAGAGGTCTCGACCATTGGGTGCCATACGTCACCTTCCCAAGTCTAGGCAAAGATCAAACGTGTTTTCCGCTATCAGACCCCAACAGGTGTTAAGGTAAATGGCATGTTATATCTGCCAACGCAAACTAGATTGCCGAGCACTTCGCTGAGCATCAATGTCCATCTAGCTAAAAATGTGAAAATGGGTACCGACACGCCTAATACCTTGTCCAGGTTGAAAGACCACAGGGGTTCACTTGCTCAGTTATGAGTGTTTTATAGTAACTCGTTAGTGATACTGTCAGGTTAATTTTTTTATGTAGTAAAGTAATCGAAACAGCAGACATTCAGTAGAAGCCAACATGGCAGATGCGTTACCAGTCTTAAATTATTTGCATAAATCATATAGCAGCAGAAGACAAACGTGTGGAAGAAAAGGACGGAACTACTGCCCTCCTGTGTAAAGTGGGTTTTTCATTAAATTTTCATCAAAATCATGAAGGAAATTTGTGATATTTGAAATAAGTTGACATTGTCTATGAAATATACTGAAAATCAATTACATATCATTAACTCGATATCAATACGTAAAGACTTCGTAAAGTACATCCATACATTTGTGTTCTAGTATTTGCACGGTCCCATATAATACTTCTGATCCTCCGTCCGGAAATAATGTTAAGAGAATGATACCTAGTATCTTTACCTGAAGATTTATAGTATTATTGACTTACCTATCTGCAGGTACACTATGACAATTGTTACTGTATAGTTTTTCACAAACTGACATTTTTACAAGCTATAGTAATTTCTTGTGTGTAGTTTAATTTCTTTAAACTTTCTTCTTACTTTCGTCCTTGAGTAAAACACACACACACACACACACACACACACACACACACACACACACACACACACACACACACACACACACACACACATTATATATAATCTCCCCTCTTCCACCCTCACACCCCCCCCCCCCTTTATGACACACGGAAAAGCGTAGTGATTTGGGTTTTGTATGAAGTAAGGGAGGGGGGCGAGCGACCGCAACGCAATGCATGTAAGGCATTGGAGGCCAAGTAAGACTTGTTTTGTCGTGTTGGGTGTTAGGGCCGTGAATAATTCTCCTTGTATGACGACCCTGGTGGCTGCAGTTGGCACGGTTCCGTTGCTGCGCTATCTTCACCTCTCTGCAGATAGTGCTGTTTGAGCAGCGAAGCCAAGCCGTATTTACATTGTGGCGACCGGCGCAACAGACTGAAATTATCTTTCGCTGAAACTTGCCCTCGCTGTAGTCATTAATCCCAACTGTTGATAAAGCCAGGAACATGGATTGTTTAACAAACCAGCAGAAAAAACGTGGTCTGCTCCTCCGGACCAGTATGGACACGGAGTGGCAGTAATGATATGGTCCACTGAGTACAAACATGGAGCCTCTGTACGTAAGTGATATTTCAGAAAATTAACAGGTACTCTCCCTACATTAAACACCGACCATATAGACATAGTTCTCTGCAAATGCAATTCAGTGCAGTACTATTGCCTTAAAGTCCAAAGAATTCCGTAATCATTCTTCGTTCCTCGAGCAAAGAAAATCCATTGTTTATCGCGATGAGACAGGCCACAACAATTATCGCTTTGTTTTAATCAGAAGACGCAGCGGTTTATGCGCTGGACTAAAATAGTGCAGTCGAAGAGTAAAATCCACGACAGGTCATTTCTAATGTCGTCGACGGAAAGTTGAACCTCATTTTTCTTGTCTCGGACAAATTGCCTAAGTTGACCTGCAGTTCAAAGTTTGGAGAAGTGCATATAAGCTGAACGTGCTTGCTCATTTTGGAACATTTGTTGTACAGATACAGTGGATATGTAGTAATTCTTTGTTCTCCAAATGTTAATATTCGTTTTCTATTAGTCCCAGCGAGACCTTTAGAACCTAACCTCCTGATAGGACTGACTACATACATCACAGAAACTTAGTAAAATTTAAACAGAAGCCCCTAAAAATTATTGCAATACGGATCTTCACTCCGAAGACATGTTTAATGGAGCTCACCAGTGTGGACTATCCTGTCGGCCTCTTCGTGTGTGTGTGTGTGTGTGTGTGTGTGTGTGTGTGTGTGTGTGTGTGTGTGTGTGTGTGTGTGTGTGTGTAACTACTGGAGCCTTCATCTGTTCGAAGTTGCTTGCTGTATTAAACGCTTGGTCTCCCTCTGCAATTTCTATCCTCCACATTTCCCTCCATTACCAGATTCACCACTCCTCGACGCATCAGGTTGTAGTAGTACGTGCAATCACGTTAACATTTAGTTTTTGAAGACTGATAGGGAATTCGTAGTTAAAAAATCACGGTTGCACCAGTGATTCCTGGAAGAAAATAAAGTGCAATTAAGATATAATTACTATTTCCCGCAGAAACTTCGCAATAGTTTCGGAAAAGTGAGCACTTAAATCTCTTGAAATGTGTAATGAGTAGAACTCAGAATGTCAGATGGAGAAAATGTCATAACTAAAAATTAAATATACTGTTAAAAGTAGGAAAAAATGAGAGGTCGTTGATATCATGGAGAATCCATGTGGTCGAATGGTGTTAAGTTTTCGAATAGATGCATGAACTGGAAAATAGAAACAGGCATTTTTTGATCTCTTAAATTATACTATCTTGAGGTATAAAACTAAAACTCTAAAATATGAATATTTATATGCACGTGATTGTTGAACAATGAACTACAGCTGGACAGGATGTACATTCAAACGTACTAGAAAAATAATGGCTTAAGTAAATCGGCAGCGTTAGATAATAAGTGGAGTTACCCAACAAAAGCAATGGCAGACGTCAGTCGGCGGTACCCCTACCGAAATAAATAACAAGCGAACAAAACGGATGTTCCTGTATTGCCGTGAAAGTTAAAGATGGTAATACATAAACTAGAACAGTGTCAAGGAATGAAAGCATTGTACCAACAAAATACAAAATGGAGGCTTTAAGGACAAAAATAGGTAACAAGATGGATTGATGAAGGGAAACCAATTTGGGGGAAGGCAGTGTTCTGGAATATAGGGCCGAAAGAAAGAGGCGCCTTAAAAGGCAAATAAGAGATTGTAAGTAAGAAGGCATTAAATTGTGCAGTGAAAGCTCTTAAACTATTCAAAGTAACTCATATACAGTGTGTACCACAATAAAACCTTTAAAGATAGACAAATTAAATCTGGAGAATAATAAAAATCTATAGTCTTCGTGTGGTCTGAAAAATGAAATGGAGTTACGCGATGTAGTATGTGTAGTGAACAGCAATCGAAGTTAAGAGACAAGAGAGCGATGACCCGCACGAAATTTGAAAACTGTCACTGCAGATCTGACGATCTTTCCCCGATCTGAGTGAACGTACATAGCTATCAAAAATAACATATAAAATAAGCAAAGTACATAAGCTTTCGGGTTAGTCAGTGAATCTCCCTTCTACGGAACGTTAGTTTATGCACAGTGCCCTGAACGTGATGCTTACAAAAGAGCTTTAGATTTATCTTCAGTCCTAATAATTTAGTTCGTACGGGTTAGAAAACATTCATTTACAAAATATCGTCGAAGTATTTCTTCCTTACTGTTCAAGAAATCTTCCAGTCATTCCATGTGTGCTGGTGGATGTTGGTTATATCTTACCATACTGTACTCCTTCCATAAGCTACTAGAAATAGGATATTACACCAGCAATGAGCGTTGATAGAACGGATCAGTTATCAAATGATTTTTAGTTTGTAGTGCAAATTTATAAACTGTTAAACCGTAAGGATCCGCTCCTAGTAGTGTTACCAGTTTGTTTTCCCTGAGCATTATTACTGAATTACCACCGTACGCAGTTCCCAAACGTATATACGTTAGTTTGTATACCCACAGGGACTTTAACATTCCCCATTCTCCTAACAAAACTGATAAATTTTTAATGTATTTTACTAAACTATGATTTGTTTGCTACTGCTACACTGTCATTTGATACTATTAATAAAGCAGAGGCCTGGTGCTTTTATCTGCCGCAAGTACATTAGAAATAGCTGTTCAGTAACTTAATTAGATCGGTCGCGTTCGTAGTTAATCCCGTGCATCCAGATCAATCTTCTTGCCATGTATTTGCGACTTTCCTCCATGACTCGGCAGCACGATCGGATGGCCATGAGACAAGAGCGTGTTAGCTTTTCAGTCTTCAACGTAAAGTACATACAGCACAGCTGTTTGTTTCATCTGTTCAAAAGTCGGTAAGCAACGGCTTTCCGATGTGTCCATGTAAAGGTGTCATTGTCTTAAACGATATGGCACAGTGGTGAATTTCATTTGCCCAGTAGTAAACTGTAATTAAGACTGGAGTATGTGGTGGTGGTGGTGGTGGTTGTTCTAGTAATATACAAACTTTTTGCGGTTAAACACAATTTTGAAATTATGTGCCGACTTGATCTAGTCGAACGTAATGTTTGACTTAATGTAATAAAAGTACTAAAAACATTGGCCGTAATGTAGTAAACACTTGTGCGCAGCCTTACTGTTGCTTGTAGAGTAGAACCCAGTAGGCAGAATGACTGAAGTTAGTTTACCCTGGTTTCGGCTGATTATAGCATTTGCTGCTATGTTACATATCTTCGTTGTGAATGAGTTCCAGTGAGATCGGCTTGCGGAGGGCCCTGGCATGATGTTGAGGTAGCCGCTACGTATGACCAGCAGCAGCAGCAGCAGGCGGCGGTCGTGTAACGTATGCGTGACGGCGGCCGCCACCTGGCCTCCCGCACCCCTTGTTTAGTGGGTGGCGGTGCGTGGGACGCACCTGCTGCGCTGCGTGCCGCGAGTTGGCGCGCGCAGTTGCAGCCCGGCTCGCTATTGGCCAGTTTGAACCGGGCTCTGGCTCAGGCCGACATTGTCAGTCACGCGAGTGTTTCGTTCTGCTGTATGCAGACCACGGGGATAAGTGCTAACGTCAACATCAAACTGTAAGAGCTTTGTCAGATAACTTTTGTGTAACACTTCATAAAATATTCAGAGTGCTCGAGTAACTCTTAGACATTTCTACAAATACATGATACTTCCTTCCGTGAAAGATCGTTTCTTAATTAGCTACAATATAGCAGGTCAGCAACTGGAATCAGTTAATTCTATCAATTACCTGGGAGTAGGCATTAGGAGTGATTTAAAATGGAATGACCATATAAAGTTTATCGCCGCTAAAGCAGATGCCAAACTGAGAATCACTGGAAGAATCCTAAGGAAATGCAGTCCGAATACAAAGTAGGTTACAGTACATTTGTTCGCCCACTGCTTGAATACTGCTCACCAGTGTGGGACCCGTACCAGATAGGGTTGATAGAAGAGAGATAAAAGATCCAACGGCGAGCAGCGCGCTTCGTTACGGGATCATTTAGTAATCGCGAAAGCGTTACGGAGATGATAAACTCCAGTGGAAGAATCTAAGGGGGGAGACGCTCAGTAGCTCGGTACGGGCTTTCGTTGAAGTTTCGAGAACATACCTTCACCGAGGAGTCAAGCAGTATATTGCTCCCTCCCACGTATATCTCGCGAAGAGACCATAAGGATAAAATCAGAGATCAGAGCCTACACAGAGGCATACCGATAATCTCTTTCCACAAACAATACGAGACTGGAATACAAGGGAGAACCGATAGGGGTACTCAAGGTACCCTCCACCACGCACCGTCAGGTGGCTAGCGGAATATGGATGTTGATGTAGAAACTCTGTAACGTTTGACAGTAACATTTTATCAGAGAATGTGATTGACTAAATCTTCAGTATCTCATTTTCGTTGGATCCAATCCCAAAGTGTTTAACACTTCTATCGGTATCGATATTAAATGAACAGAACTGGAATGAAAGCAGCAAAAAAAGTGATCGCAAAGACACGGTGTATTTCACCATACAGTATTTTTTTTGTGATCGCATTTTGCAGCTTTCATTTTACAGTTCTGATGACTGATGCAGACAGAAACGATAAAATGTTGAGTCTTTGAGTGATTGTGAAACGGAGCTGGAGCAGAAAATCATAAGCATACCGGAAAGTTTCTTTGTAAGTGGCCTTACGGGGTTACTTAAACAACCATCAAAATGAGTTTCATCACTGTTCATACGTTTAAACACGTCACATTATTCAATACTGTTCCACTGAATTTAATCTACAAAAAGAAACATGGAGTGCGTAAAGGAAATTACAGAGAAGAAATGATTTCTTAGGCGTAAAGCACCTGGTGATAAAAACGTCAATATAAATTTGAAAACTTAATAAACCACGGAATAATGTAGATAGAGGTAAAAATTGACACCCATGTTTGGAATGACATTTGGTTTTATTAGAACCACAAGAAACAAGGTTCACAAAATGTCCGACAGATGGCGGTGGACAGCAAAACGTCAGTGATCGTGTGCTCAGCCGTCAATTTCGTCATGCTTGGCCTCCCAGGTCCCCAGACCTCAGTCCGTGCGATTATTGGCTTGGGGTTACCTGAAGTCGCAAATGTATCGTGATCGACGGACATCTCTAGGGATGCTGAAAGACAACATCCGACGCCAATGCCTCACCATAACTCCGGACATGCTTTATAGTACTGTTCACAACATTATTCCTGAACTACAGCTATTGTTCAGGAATGGACAAATTGAGCATTTCCTATAAAGCACATCATCTTTGCATTGTCTTACTTCGTTATGCTAATTAGTGCTAATCTGATCAGATAAAGCACCATCTGTCGGACATTTTAACTTCCGTATTTTTTTGTTTCTAATAAAACCCCATGTCATTCCAAGCATGTGTCTATTTGTACCCCTCTAAGTTATTCCGTGATGTAGTCAGTTCACAAATTTATACCGACTTTTTGATCACCTAGTACACAAGGGACACCCTTCGAGCAGGCACTGAAAGCGAAGTAAATGCTGCAACTCCCAGTACGAACATGCACAAACTGTATTAAACCCAATTCAGCCTTAGCTAATGAAATGGGAGCTGCACGGTCCAAACACTGACCACCGCCTCTGTGTTACGTCAACGTGCAATAATCTGACAGGCTACAGCGCTAGCAGTGAAGGGTATACAGGGTGTCACAAAGTACGGCCAAACTTTCAAGAAACATTCCTCACGCACAAATAAAGAAAAGATGTTATGTGGACATGTGTCCGGAAACGCTTAATTTCCATGTCAGAGCTCATTTTAGTTTCGTCAGTATGTACTGTTTCCTCGATTCACCGCCAGTTGGCCCAATTGAAGGAAGGTAATGTTGACTTCGGTGCTTGTGTTAACATGCGACTCATTGCTCTACAGCACTAACATCAAGCACAGCAGTACGTAGCATAAACACGTTAGTGTTCATCACGAACGTGGTTTTGCAGTCAGTGCAATGTTTACAAATGCGGAGTTGGCAGATGCCCATTTGATGTATGGATTAGCACGGGGCAATAGCCGTGGCGCGGTACGTTTGTATCGAGACAGATTTCCAGAACGAAGGTGTCCCGACAGGAAGACGTTCGAAGCAATTGATCGGCGTCTTAGGGAGAACGGAACATTCCAGCCTATGACTCGCGACTGGGGAAGACCTAGAACGACGAGGACACCTGCAATGGACGAGGAAATTCTTCGTGCAGTTGACGATAACCCCAATGTCAACGTCAGAGAAGTTGCTGCTGTACAAGGTAACGTTGACCACGTCACTGTATGGAGAGTGCTACGGGAGAACCAGTTGTTTCCGTACCGTGTACAGCGTGTGCAGCGTGTGCAGGCACTAACAGCAGCTGATTGGCCTCCACGGGTACACTTCTGCGAATGGTTCATCCAACAATGTGCCAATCCTCATTTCAGTGCAAATGTTCCCTTTACGGATTCCAACGTGATCAGATTGTAAATTTTCACAATAAACTTCAGTGGGCTGACGAGAATAGGCACGCAATTGTGCAATCACGTCAACACATTTTCTGTGAGGGTTTGGGCAGGCATTGTTGGTGATGTCTTGATTGGGCCCCATGTTCTTCCACCTACGCTCAATGGAGCACGTTATGATTTCATACGAGATACTCTACCTGTGCTGCTAGAACATGTGCCTTTACAAGTACGACACATGTGGTTCATGCACGATGCAGCTCCTGCACATTTCAGTCGAAGTGTTCGTACGCTTCTCAACAACAAATTCGGTGACCGATGGATTGGTAGAGGCGGACCAATTCCATGGCCTCCACGCTCTCCTGACCTCAACCCTCTTGACTTTCATTTATGGGGGCATTTGGAAGCTCTTGTCTACGCAACCCCGGTACCAAATGTAGAGACTCTTCGTGCTCGTATTGTGGACGGCTGTGATACAATACGCCATTCTCCAGGGCTGCATCAGGGATTCTGTGCGACGGAGGGTGGATGCATGTATCCTCGCTAACGGAGGACATTTTGAACATTTCCTGTAACAGTGTTTGAAGACACGCTGGTACGTTCTGTTCCTGTGTGTTTCCATTCCATGATTAATGAGATTTGAAGAGAAGTAATAAAATGAGCTCTAACATGGAAAATAAGCGTTTCCTGACACATGTCCACATAACATATTTTGTTTCTTTCTGTGTGAGGAGTGTTTCCTGAAAGTTTGGCCGTAACTTTTTGTAAAACCCTGTATAATTCGAATTGATATTATACGAGAAGAGTACGGTAGTTGTCGTAATGCTGAAACGATCTGTCTGATTTCCGAAGGAACATCATCGGCTTTCGGGCCAAGTGTGAAGCAAAGTTCCTAAACTGTTCCCGTGCCGCCATGGTTAAAGTATTGCGTGTGCAAGGCAACTGGTGCACCACGGGCCTTACGTGGTAGGGATGGAAGAGGGCTACAGAGGAGTGTGTGGGAGAAAAGACCTCGAAGAGTTGAGAAAGTGGCTGCTCAGATGAACCTTTGGGGGTTGCAGAGGGCCTCATCAACGACCGTTGAGTGAGCGATGTTGCATGTGGGCCTCCGCAGCCGGCGCCCGGTTCATGGGTGCACAGAGTGGCGACAGGTGGCATTTTTAGATGGCAGATAACCGATGGCGTGTACGTCTACATCTACATTTATACTCCGCAAGCCACCCAACGGTGTGTGGCGGAGGGCACTTTACGTGCCACTGTCATTACCTCCCTTTCCTGGTCCAGTTGCGTATGGTTCGCGGGAAGAACGACTGCCGGAAAGCCTCCGTGCGCGCTCGGATCTCTCTAATTTTACACTCGTGATCTCCTCGGGAGGTATAAGTAGGAGGAAGCAATATATTCGATACCTCATCCAGAAAGGCACCCTCTCGAAACCTGGCCAGCAAGCTACACAGCGATGCAGAGTGCCTCTTGCAGAGTCTGCCACTTCAGTTTCTTAGACATCTCCGTAACGCTATCACGCCTACCAAATAACCCTGTGACGAAACGCGCCGCTCTTCTTTGGATCTTCTCTATCTCCTCCGTCAACCCGATCTGGTACGGATCCCACACTGATAAGCAATACTCAAGTATATGTCGAACAAGTGTTTTGTAAGCCACCTCCTTTGTTGATTGACTAAATTTTCTAAGGACTCTCCCAATGAATCTCAACTTGGTACCCTCCTTACAAATAATTTTATGATCATTCCACTTAAAACTTGAAAAACTTTGAGGTTCGCCGATGATATTGTAATTCTGTCAGACAGCAAAGGACTTGGAAGAGCAGTTGAATGGAATGGACAGTGTCTTGAAAGGATATAAGATGAACATCAACAAAAGCAAAACGAGGATAATGGAATGTAGTCAAATTAAGCAAGTGATGCTGAGGGAATTAAATAAGGAAATGAGACACTTAAAATAGTAAAAGAATTTTGCTATTTGGGGAGGAAAATAACTGATGGTCGAAGTAGAGGATGTAAAATCTAGACTGGCAATGGCAAGGAAAGCGTTTGTGAAAAAGAGAAATTTGTTAATATCGAGTATAGATTTAACTGTCAGGAAGTCGTTTCTGAAAGTATTTGTATGGAGTGTAGCCATGTATGTAAGAGAAACATAGACAAAAAATAGTTTAGACAAGAAGAGAATAGAATCATTCGAAATGTGGTGCTACAGAATGCTGAAGATTTGATGGGTAGATCACATAACTAATGAGGTGTTGAATAGAACTGGGGAGAAGAGGAGTTTGTGGCACAACTTGGCTAGGAGAAGGGATCGGTTGGTAGGACATGTGTTCAGGCATCAAGGGATCACCAATTTAGTATTGGAGGGCAGCGTGAAGGGTAAAAATCGTAGAGGGAGACCAAGAGATGAATACAATAGGCAGATTTAGAAGGATGTAGGTTGCAGTAGGTACTTGGAGATGACTCTTGCACAGGACAGAGTAGCATGGAGAGCTGCATCAAACCACTCTCAGGACTGAAGACCACTACTACTTCAAATCGTTCCGCATGATCTGTGGGAAGTTTCCGTGGCACTCTCTGGATGAACTTCTTATTCTGGGATGCGCAGTGTATCTACAAGAGGACGAATCCATCGTTGGGAACCATGTACACACCGCCAAACAGTTTTTCCTTGGCACGATGGCCCCTACCAGCAGAACAAGTGTAGGCTGGAACTACGACACGGTCTCGCTAGTAAACCTACAGAGAGGATCCCCCTAGATTTTGATAGGGTTTCAATATGTTGAAGTGCAAAGCAAAACAGACAACTCATACTACGCCATGCGGCCGCTACGGGGGTGAAACATCCACTTGAAAAATTGAGATCACCGTTGAAATGGTGAGATACAAAAAACTTCCAATAAAAGGTTGCAACTTTTTAATGCACGTTGCAACGGTGCACCCACATCTGTTTATACAGCAATTTGTTCGAAATCTGTAACTAGTGTTTTTAATTTCGACACTAGACGAATAGCAAACTCTATAGCATCGTTAATATCAAATTCCAGTATTCCAAAGACGCATTTCTCAGAAATAAACTAGAAATATCTCCATACCGCTTTACAAACCTGATAAATCTCTGCTTCAATGCCAGTTGGCACCTTGGGTTGTTAAGTATTTGCCAGCTAAATATATAATTGTGCAGTCTACATATAGTTTTACTCAAGTATTTAAAACTATTGAGCTTCTGGAATAAGTCATAACTTCTGAACGGTTTGCGTTAGCTCTGTTGACCACTGTCCATGATGGGAATTAGTATGGTTTGGTTTAGCGACGAAGCCCACTTCATTCGTCAATAAGTGAAACTGTCGCATTTGGGGACTGAGAATCAGCATTTCGCTATCGAGAAGTCTCTTCACCCTCAACAGGTGGCTGTGTGGATGGTGGTGGCTGTGTGGATGGTGGTGGCTGTGTGGATGGTGGTGGCTGTGTGGATGGTGGTGGCTGTGTGGATGGTGGTGGCTGTGTGGATGGTGGTGGCTGTGTGGATGGTGGTGGCTGTGTGGATGGTGGTGGCTGTGTGGATGGTGGTGGCTGTGTGGATGGTGGTGGCTGTGTCCAATCACAGAATCAGTGCGATATTCCTTGATGGCTTGGTGATCACCGAACGGTGCGTGAAGGTTTTGCAAAATGAGATTTGGAAAATGAGTTGATCCTCATTATCCAAAGTGATGTTTTCGACAAGATGTGGTTCATGAAACTGGGAGCTCAACTCCATCGAAGCAGGAGTGTGTTTGATGTCCTGCACGAGCACTTTTGTCACCGCATTAGGTACCCAGAGGCCGCTGGCATGGGCCTCGATTGACAGCCATGTTGTCTGGATATGAACAGGTGCGACTCCTTTTTCGTGGGCTGTATTAAGGTGTACAGCAACAACCCCAAAACCACTGCTGAGCTGAAAACAGCCACTCAGGAGGTCATAGAAAGCATCCACGTTCCGACACTCCAGCGATTCATGGAGAATTTCCCTATTACTCTGCGCTACGTCATCGTAAATGATGGCAGGAATATCCAACATGTCATCTAAATCCGAATATCTGTAGTAACGTTAACATGTTAAACTTTAATTACCAAAGTTCATTCATACAGTTCAATAATTTTCATCCTTTGTTTTTATTTTTATTTCTAATCTTGTTTACTTTTTAATTTGTCGTTTTTTGTTCTGGTTTTCAGGTTGTATCATTTTCAAATGTTTTACATTTGAAATGGTTGGTACATCATTGTAACACTACTACAAATTTATGCAATGAGGAATTGCAGAGTCGTTTGGGTGGAGAAAATGTTGAACGCACTTTCGGTTTGCGCAACAAGGAGAGAAATGTCCAAAGAATTTCTCGACAAGTCTTTATGTACCGTTATGAGAGTCATAAACGATAACTCTTAACAAAGTTTTATAAATACATGTTAACGTTTCAACAGATTCATTTAGAAATGTTAATGTACCGAACGTAGATTCTCACTGCCCCCCCCCCCCCAAAGGCTGTAAGGGCACATAATATCGTTCGCTTATTAAAACTGTTGAAAGGCCAATCAAACTCTGAGTTTATGCCGTGGGTAGGTTCACTTGTTAATCTTAGAAATTGGGTGCTCAATGCAGAGGTTAAGTTCATAAAACCTAGGAACACTTCTCCTAAGCTTTATAATACATCCGCTATTACACGGATAAGTTTCCAAGAATTTTGCCCTAACAAGGCCATGTAGCATGGTTTAGTAATGCCACAGCAGTCACGTGTCTGTCACGCGTCACCATCTCAATATGAAGGCCAGAACTCTGTTGACAGTAATTGTGAAACGGGAATGACTACGCCTAGCGTTACAGCGATGACTGGAATGGCACCCATTAAAGAGTATAGCACAATAATTACTGCATCCAGTTACTGCTGCAAACTTCCATTACAGTTCAGTTCAGTTAGGTTACCCACGAGGCCTTCACATAGAGTGTAGTAACAATAAGGAAGTAAAGAGGTGCACAGATGTGTGCCTGTAGTGGCGCCAATATGGACGCGCAAATACACTCCTGGAAATTGAAATAACACCGTGAATTCATTGTCCCAGGAAGCGGAAACTTTGACACATTCCTGGGATCAGATGCATCACATGATTACACTGACAGAACCACAGGCACGTAGACACAGGCAACAGAGCATGCACAATGTCGGCACTAGTACAGTGTATATCCACCTTTCGCAGCAATGCAGGCTGCTATTCTCCCATGGAGACGATCGTAGAGATGGTGGATGTAGTCCTGTGGAATGGCTTGCCATGCCATTTCCACCTGGCGCCTCAGTTGGACCAGCATTCGTGCTGGACGTGCAGACCGCGTGAGACGACGCTTCGTCCAGTCCCAAACATGCTCAATGGGGGAGAGATCCGGAGATCTTGCTGGCCAGGGTAGTTGACTTAAACCTTCTAGAGCACGTTGGGTGGCACGGGATACATGCGGACGTGCATTGTCCTGTTGGAACAGCAAGTTCCCTTGCCGGTCTAGGAATGGTAGAACAATGGGTTCGATGACGGTTTGGATGTACCGTGCACTATTGTGTCCCCTCGACGATCACCAGAGGTGTACGGCCAGTGTAGGAGATCGCTCCCCACACCATGATGCCGGGTGTTGGCCCTGTGTGCCTCGGTCGTATGCAGTCCTGATTGTGGCGCTCACCTGCACGGCGCCAAACACGCATACGACCATCATTGGCACCAAGGCAGAAGCGACTCTCATCGCTGAAGACGATACGTCTCCATTCGTCCCCCCATTCACGCCTGTCCCGACACCACTGGAGGCGGACTGCACGATGTTGGGGCGTGAGCGGAAGACGGCCTAACGGTGTGCGTGACCGTAGCCCAGCTTCATGGAGACGGTTGCGAATGGTCCTCGCCGATACCCCAGGAGCAACAGTGTCCCTAATTTGCTGGGAAGTGGCGGTACGGTCCCCTACGGCACTGCGTAGGATCCTACGGTCTTGGCGTGCATCCATGCGTCGCTGCGGTCCGGTCCCAGGTCGACGGGCACGTGCACCTTCCGCCGACCACTGGCGACAACATTGATGTACTGTGGAGACCTCACACCCCCACGTGTTGAGCAATTCGGCGGTACGTCCACCCGGCCTCCCGCATGCCCACTATACGCCCTCGCTCAGTCCGTCAACTGCACATACGGTTCACGTCCACGCTGTCGCGGCATGCTACCAGTGTTAAAGACTGCGATGGAGCTCCGTATGCCACGTCAAACTGGCTGACACTGACGGTGGCGGTGCACAAATGCTGCGCAGCTAGCGCCATTCGACGGCCAACACCGCGGTTCCTGGTGTGTCCGCTGTGCCGTGCGTGTGATCATTGCTTGTACAGCCCTCTCGCAGTGTCCGGAGCAAGTATGGTGGGTCTGACACACCGGTGTCAATGTGTTCTTTTCCATTTCCAGGGGTGTAGAAATGACCAGCGCTTTCTGGTCTCGAAAGTCCACACGCGGTACAAGCAGGTATGAAGTGGTGCCGTGTCGCTGGTCAGGCAGGGTGCCTCGCACCTGGAGCCAGGACTCGTTCTCCATGCGGCTGCTGGCGAGTGCAGAGCGCACACGAGCGTGACGTCGTAACGACGTGCGCCGGGTGCGCTGCCTCGCCTAGCACCGTGTTCACACATCGTACGTGCTGTTCCGGCAGCAGTGCTTTACGGTAGGAAGGTCCGTGTTTTATTCATGGCCGCGGGCGCTCTAATCACGCCGGTTCGGGTAGGGAAAAAGACAAATAGGTGCACGGAATGCGACTGTATTTAAGGACCGCAGTGATTTGAATTACATGAATTCCCCGTACGTTAGGACAAGCACTGAGTTGAACTTGGGACGAATGCATCACACCGTCAGCGCTGCCGGCAAAGAATGTCCTACAGCGGAGCCAGTCTGACATTACCACAAAAATTACCATTTGAACCATCCGAATACTAGAGTGCTGTGTGGCTCATGTCGGCACGTGGTGCATGGCGGAGGGTATTTCTTGTCAATATTGGGAATTTCGCCCTGTTCCATTGGTGTGCTGATAATGGGAAAAATTAGTCACTAAACAGCGAGAAGTCGCTGTTGTTAGCAGAGTTCGTAATCACGACTTCTAACAGTAGTACTAGTTTAAAGTTTAGAGATACAGAGAATCGGCAAAGTTGTAGCGTCGATTCGTGTTTTTTAGTGGGTAGAGTTAAAGAAGCGAATTTTCTTCACGTAGTAAAAATGCAACCTCGTTCTGAAAATTTTCCATTACCACTTAGGTTTACCGAGTCAAGAGTCACAGATGTGGCACATTGATGCATTTAACAAATAGTTTCCTTTTGAGGGCAGCTGCATCTGAAGTAATCAGTTTCTGAAATAAACCGCCTTGAGCTGTATCTGACCATGTACAGGAACATAGTTTCTTGATGTCGTTAGACATGTTCAGATGTACATACGTCAATAAAACGTATAAGCCCTGAAGATGTTCAGAACCTCATTCTCGTGTCATGGCTTAAATGTTTTATTTACATCATGGAACTGTTTGTGTCGCTGTAAAAGTTCATATGAAGTTCATATGAAGCTCAAAGCGGTTTATTTCAGACACATGGACTTGAGTTCTGACTTGGTAAATGTCAAACTTGCCGGTCCATTGCCACCGTTCTAGATCCACTTGATGCCTTATTCTTAAAGACATAGTTCACTGAAGTTAATAAATATATATTCAATCATGTGGCGGTTTCGCCGCCGTGTGCAAGTCTTGTGTGTGGAGCAGTTCAGGCGACTTGGGTGTGGGTGATCATACACAACACCCAGTCCCAAAGCATACGAAATCTCTGACCTGAGCGGAAATCGAATCTGGGCCTCGTCTGTTGGCATTCAGCCACGCTGACCCTGCAGCTACCAAAGTGGACGTGAGATTTCATGAGTTGTAAGAAAATGAAACGCCTACAGCCGTCTCCACTATCTAATTTGTGCAGGCACCGGTTCCGGCGCTTCAGTGCGCTGTCTTCAGGCAGTAGTTCATGCGGAAGGGGTTAACACGACCAATATATAAACCGCATCAATGGCCAACCTAACTGGTTACGCAGACTACCTGTAAACGAAGGTGTCAGCTCTCACACCATCAAATACCAACTCAGTTGATGGTTCGGCTGCTGTTATCAAAGTCTACATGTAGTCTGCGTCACTAGTTAGGTTGGCCACTGATGCGGTGGATCGTGTTAACACCGTCAGCATCAACTACGGCCTAAAGGCAGCGCAATGAAGCGCCTAAACTGGTAGCTACACAATAAATAAGATCGTGAGTACAGCTGTAAGCGCTTGTTTTAAAATAGTGAACGGCCGTCATGCAAAGACCACCAGTCAAAGGAATGGACATAAAAACTCAAATTTTCTCTTAATAAATAACAAAATGAGTCCACATCCTCAGGCTAGCGGAAGGATAGTGGAAACATGTTAGGTTATTACATGAACGCACCCGATGCAGACACAAATCATCTGCAGTGAATATGTAAAACTCCAAAGTATACACTAGCACGTGTAGGCAGCGTTTGAGGTGGCATATGGAAAGATACCTTCAACAGTAGATACTAACGGACAAAGAGGCAGGAACGGTGAATTGGCCTGAGAACTTGGGAGAAGTGGGGGAAAGGTCCAGCGAACGAATGCAGTGGAGTTCTAGAAGCAAGGAGATAAAATGAATAGTGGGAACATGACTGCGGCACAAGGTAGGAATATGAGTGATGTGATTGAGTCAAAAGACTGCAAAGGGGAAAACGTCGTTTATATAACAGTGTTAGGGGCTGTACAAAGTGGGTGACACTGTTACCAGTGACTGTAGAGCTGTAATGACCACAAAGGCCAGCAGTTTAGCATGTTGGTCGTGTATGGCCATTCACGTGTACTCCTGCAGATTCCACTGATGGTAGGTCGAAAATGGAGCCAGAGAAGAAATGTAGAGATAACCAAGAACTGGTGGTCCAGGTATCTATCATGATAAGCGTTGAGGCCAGGGCATTATGTATTGATTTTAGGTACTTTGGTTGTATTATAGGTTATTTATTTCAGCTGAGTCTGTCATCATGATAGGATGTATGAAAGTGTATTTTGACATGCTGTCAGCGACAGCGGACATATGAGGGGAGAGGTCATAATGGTCCCTGCCCTCTCTTCGCTGTACGGAGGAACGGCGTCAGCTAGTACTCTTAACTGAGATTTGGAAGCAGTAAAAGGACGGATGCAAGAATTGGCTCTGAGGAGAATGCTAACAAGATTACAGCAATTTCAAGGGGCTAACAACTGGGATGCAAGAGTAGAACTCACCAACTTGAAAGAAGCCAATCGTCAGACGTGTCGCATGCACTTGTCTCGCTGCCACCTGCGGAGTGTTTGAGGAGACGGAGGTAGAACCCGTGGTCTAGGTGTAGCGTCTTTCATTCATAATCAAAACGTCTTCGTCATGGGTTCAAATCGCCCCGCTGCTTAAATTTTGATCAATAGTTAGCATTGGTGGCCGAAGACTTCAGTCATAAGAAATCACTCCTCATTCTACCAACGGTGTTGCCAAAGAGGACGGAGAAGACAAAGGTTCAGGGCACTTTGTCTTAAGGGTGGGGAACTGCCCCTAAATAAGGCTGAAGGAGTAATGATCAACAGCATATGATGCAGTAGGCAATGGAAACCACTGCGTTAGACACGTGACCTGTATCAACAGGACATGACATGTAACTGAAGTGTCATGATCTCTCCATTGGCAAAAGATTCCGGAATAGTTCCCCATTCGCATCTCCAGGAGGGAACTGCCAATATGAGAGGTGACCTGAGAAAAAGATTCAATAATCAACTGAAAGATAATGTTCTGAGAGTCGGCGCCTGGAATCGGAAGCTTGAACGTGGTAGGGAAACTAGAAAATCTGAAAAGGGAAAAGGAAATCTCAATCAAGATACAGTAGGGCTCAGTGAAGTGAAGGGAAAAGGAAACGATTTCTGGTCAGATGAGTATAAGGTAATATCAACAGCAGCAGATTGAATAGGAACATAGGTTGTGTGTGTGTGTGTGTGTGTGTGTGTGTGTGTGTGTGTGTGTGTGTGTGTGTCTACTGTGAACAGTTGAGTGACAAGTTTCTTATTGTCAGAATCGACAGCAAACCAACACAGACAACGAAAATTCAGGTATGCATGCCGATGCCACAAGTTGAAGATTGATAAAGTGTATGAGGATATTTAAAGAGTAATACTGTGTGTAAAGAGAGATGAAAATCTAATAGTCGTGGGGGACTGGGATGCAGTTGCAGGGGAGGAGTAGAAGAAAAGGTTGCAGGAGAATATGGCTTTGGGACAAGCACTGGGAGAGGAGAAAGACTGAGTTCTGTAATTTCAGCTATTAACAGCGACTACTCTGTTCGAGGATCCAAAGAGGTGGTATACTTCGAAAAGGCCAGGTTATAAGGGGAGATTCAGTTCGATTACACCATGGTCAGACGGAGATTCCGGCGTACCCAGGAGCATACATAACCTCAGATCACAATATAGTATTGATGAAGAGTAGACTGAGGTTGGACATCAGTCAGGAAGAATAAATACACAAGTGGCATACGGAAGTATTAAGGAATGACGAGACACCATGGAAGTTACCTACGGTTATAGATACAGCAATAAGGAATAGCTCAGTAGGCAATACAGTTGAAGAGCAATTGACATCTCTAAAAAGGGCCATCATAGAAGTTGCGAAAGAAAACCGTAGGTACAAAGGTAATTGCAAAGAAACCATGGGTAACAGAATACTTAAATTAATCGATGAAAGGAGAAAGTACAACAATGTTCTAGGAAACTCAGGAATACAGAAATGTCACTGAGGAATGAAATAGGAAATGGAGGGAAGCTAAGATGATATGGCTGCAGGCAAAATGCGAAGAAATCGAAAAACAAATGATTGTCTGTAGGACTGACTCAGCATAGCGGGGAGGCAAAACAACCTTCGGTGACACTAAAAGCAAGGGTGATAACATTGAGTGCAATGGGAATTGCCCTATTAAATGCAGAGAGAGCGGATAGGTGGAAAGATTACATCGAAAACTTCCACTACATTGAAGATAGAAACACGAGTCGATTTAGAAAAGATAAGAGACCGGGTTTAGAATCTGAATTTCAGATTTGGAAGACTTAAGATTAACTAAGGCAGAAGGGATAGACAACTTACTATCAGAATTCCTAAATTCGTTGAGGGAAGTGGCAACAAAGCGACAGTGACAAGGTGTGTAGAATGTATGAGTCTGGCGACTTGCCACCTGACATTCGGAAAAGGATCATCCACAATTGCGAAGACGGCAAGATTTGACAAGTGCAAGAATTCGCAATCATCTTAACTCAAGCATCCAAGTTGCTTACCACAATAATTTACAGAAGAATGAAAAAGAACATTGTGGTTGCGCTAGGTGACTATCAGTTCGGCTTCAGGGAAGGTAAAGACACGAGAGGCAGTTCTGAAGTTGAGGTTGCTAATGGATGCAAGGCTAAAGAAAAATAAGACACGTTCATAGGATTTATCGACCTGAAAAAAGCGTTAGACAGTGTAAAGTGGTGCAAAATGTTAGAAATTCTGAGAAAAATAGGGGTGAGCTATAGGGGGAGACGGGTCATATACAGTATGTAGAACCGCCAAGGGGAATAAGAGCGGCCGACCAACAACGAAGTGCTCGTATTAAAAAGGGTGTAAGAAAAGGATGTAGCCTTTCGCTCCTACAATTCAGTTTGTACATCGAGGAAACAATGATGGAAATAAAAGCTCAGGAGTGGAATTAAAATTAATTAAAATTAAAGGTGAAAGGATATCAATGATACATCACATGATCTGCTGAATGGAATGAAGAATCAGAAGAGTACAGAGTATGGCTGAGAGTAAATCTAAGAAACTCAGGTAATAAGTAGTAGAGAACAGCGTGAAATTTACAAGGATTGAAACTTCCTGGCAGATTAAAACTTGTGTGCCCGACCGAGACTCGAACTCGGGACCTTTGCCTTTCGCGGGCAAGTGCTCTACCAACTGAGCTACCGAAGCACGACTCACGTCCGGTACTCACAGCTTTACTTCTGCCAGTATCCGTCTCCTACCTTCAAAACTTTACAGAAGCTCTTCTGCGAAACATGCAGAACTAGCACTCCTGAAAGAAAGGATACTGTGGAGACATGGCTTAGCCACAGCCTGGGGGATGTTTCCAGGATTGATCGTCACGAAGTAGTAGAGATGTTACAGAATTCAGTTACTTAGGCAGTAAAATAACCAATGACAGATGGAGCAAGGAGGACATAAAAAGTAGACCACCAATCGCAAAAAAGGGCATTCCTAGCCGAGAGATGCCTACTAATATCAAAAATTGCCCTTAAATTGAAGAAATTTCTGAACATGTACATCTGGAGTACAGCAGTGAAATATGGACTGTCGGAAAACCTGAACAGAAGGGAATCGAAGCATTAGAGATGTGGTGCTACAGAAGAATGTTGAAAATTAGGTGGACTGATAAGGTAAGGAATGAGGTTCTGCGCCGAATTGGAAAGGAGTATATATCAAAAACTGATCAGGAGAAGGGGAGAGGATGATAGGACATGTTAAGACATGATTGAATGACTTCAGTGGTATTAGAGGAACTATAGACGGCAAAAACTGTAGAGGAAGGCAGATTTGGAATACATTCAGCAAATAATTGAGGACGTAGGTTGCAAGTGATAGTCTAAGATATAGAGATTAGCACAAGAGAGGAATTCGGGCTTTCCTGCATCAGACCAGTCAGAATACTGATAGTTGGTACTAGGGCACCTAACTCCAGGATTAGTTAACTGCAGAAACGGTTGTAAACAAAAGTGGATGTGACGACGGATGATGCATACCAGAGAGGATATTAATGGCGAGCAGGCATGCATTCTTCAAATGTTACAAGGTATGCACCTAGCCAATGACGTTGGTGGCTGTTAGAAAGTGTGTGGAAGTGTGTTGATAGTAGCAGAAGATGGGGACTGAAACCTTCTAATCATAGGTGCCGGAATGAGATGGTCACTATATGACCGACTCAGGGTTGCAGCCACTGGATGTCATGCAACTGTTCAGAGGTAGAGCAGAAGGACGTCCATGTCAGAAGTGATCAAACAAAACCGTAATTTAGGGGAGTAGGCTTACGTTTAATATTACTATAAGGCAAAGTAGTAGTGGTAGCTAGTTACCACGAGCGAGGAAAACTCTTGGGAGCAAGGTGTTCAGTTGCAATTTAAGTAATGAAGCAAGCATGTGACGATTCGCACAAACTATTTTTCGTTCATGGCCAATGCTTGTTAATGCAATCTGATCTGAATCACTATCAGCGTTCCTGTACGGAGTGTCGGTGACTATACTTAAAGCATGATACTGCCTTCATTAGTCATAATTGAGTCTTGCACTCTAGTCTGTGCCCAGAAGTATCTTCGGGTCTCATATTCCCAGTTAGAATATAATAAATTTCCTTGAGACAGAAGTTTCTGTCCATGCATCAGCATAGCTTTAAAAAGCATCGCTTCTGCGAAACTCCCTCGCGGCACACACAGGTTGGTTTGCAGCACCTCAGCTGGTCTCCTAATACATGGCCATCACTATCACAAAGGCAGAACCATCTTTCATCAGAAACCTCGACAGACAAGCACCTTGCCCTCCAATGAGCTCCTGTTGGACACCACCGAAGTCTCAAATGGCGGTGGTTTGGTGTCCATGGATGCAAACTGCAGGGTATCTAGCTCGGAACTTTCCTTGAAGTAGCATTTGTAACTGTTCGTTGTTTCTGTGGTACCGTCTGCTGCTCAAATTGCTCCTGCAGATGCAGTACGATGCGCCAGAACCAACTCCGAACACGGTCTTGCCTCGGTAGAGGTACGTACTGCCAGCAATAGTGTACAGGAGCTATATCTCTCCAAAGTTTACCTCTGATACAGCAGAAGGATATACCCCAATCACACGACCTCGTTGACTCGGTGAGGTGTTGATAATGGCGTCTTTGTGCAGCGTGTGTGCACCTCAGAGAATGTTTGCAAGAGTGAAAAAATACAACCGAAGTCATACCCATTCTGCACAGTCGTGCATTGTGACTTGACACATTGGATCACAGTGTGTGGCGAATATTGCTCAAGGAACGACAGTACCAGACATACCAAATACATTTAGAGCAAACAGTGCGGACGACTTCTGAGAAACTAAACGTCTGCCGGTATTGTTGTAACTCACAAACAACCCATGCGGCAGTACGCTCACGAGCGAAGAGGTAAATTTTTGTCAGGTTTGGAAGCAAACAAAACTTTAAATTGGTGACGTGAAAATCCAGAAATTTTAATGAAACGTAACTTCAAAGGTCTGGCGTGTCATGGTTGGGAATCATAAGGCCCTATTTCTTTTAATACGATCGGGACAGTGCTTTTACTGTGACTACAGAACGTTACGTTCGCATGTTGAAGCATTTCCTATTGCGAGAGCCTGATCTAAAGTGCAAACACATCCTTCCAATATGACATGGCCTCCTGCCATACCAAGCGACATAACATTAACACGCTACAGAAAATCTTACCTGATAATTTCATCTCATAGTACGGCGATATTTCCTGGCCTTCTGTGTGATTCCTTTCTTTAGGGAAATTTCAAATATTCCCGTGTGACCCACCACTCGCCATCCAGGAACTGAAGGTCAAAGTCGGTAGGAAGATAATCGAAGTACAGCGCAAGTCATACAAGATGTGATGCAGTCTTTTACGTTAGACGTGTGTGAAGGGAAATGACAGCCACGTAGGTGCTGCCATTTTCAAGTGATTAGCATTTTAAATTCATGGTTTGTCTATACAACGGTGGGAATAAATTCGAATCTCTGGTGATTAGAAAATCGCCCGTTGCACTGCCGTACATCTTACCTGCACAACTGTGCAAATATCCAGTGTGTGCCGTTGTTGCGTAACAAATTTTGCGCTCAAGTGACGTCCTCAAGTTCGCATTCAGTGCGGCTCAGTACTCTCTAGTTTTCCTCGGACAGTGTTGTACATAGCAGTACACAGCAGTATGGATAGGTAAAGTGAATATGTCGAGTTACACCTCGTGTATGGCTTCACTGAAAGATGGAAACCACATCACTGTAGTCCTGCCTCTGAGGGGTGTTAAATTCCGTTTTGTACGGTCTGGTGCAAATCTTTTATTTTCAGAAAAAGGTGACTGAGGTACCAAATCGAATAAATCAAATAACTGCATTTCAACAAGCCAATGACTAAGGGTCGCTTATACCAAAATACTCAGAAAATACCGCTGGGAAACATCCGAAAATTCTTCGTTAGGGTTCAGCCTGTTGATCGCTCCATCCGTGGATGTACATGAGAATCTCTTGCAACGTCGTTAACGCGGGCGAGCAACGCCCAGACCAAGTGAGGTGAGGTGGTTAGTTAGGTGTTTCCCGGTGTTTGTGCCGCTAGCCGGCAATCAGCAGCCCCGGGATCGATACTCGACGGCGAGCAGAGGTTCGCGTGCGGCCGCACCTTACGTAAAACTCCCAAGGGTCGCTGTGTCTCGTCTTCCCTCCCCAGTGGGTTGCATCACGAACCACCCCCCCCCCCCCCCCCAACTGCGCCAACAATTCAATTGAAAGGTCTCCTTGTGGCTTATAGACTGAAATGCCAAGTTCAGTTGGGACCCTAATACACTTGCATAAGTACTGCTCGAAATATAAGCTCTAAAAGTGGAATACTAGATCTAATTATTTTGTAGAACTAATGTTTCAGTGTACATAAAATACTAAAATGTAGTAGGCAATTCACTTTGCAGATTTTCCAGGCTTCTGTTAATTTCCCATTAGCTCGTACCATTTTTTATTTGGCCTTGTACCATTTAAAACACGATATTAGTTGTACCTGCACCTGTATTTCCGAAGCCAGCTTACGGCGTATGGCTGAGGGCACATTCGTACCATTATCTCAGCCTACATCTACATACATACTCCGCAATCCACCATACGGTGCGTGGCGGAGGGTACCTCGTATCACGACTAGCATTTTGTCTCCCTGTTCCACTGCCAAACAGAACGAGGAAAAAATGTCTACCTATGTGTCTCTTACCTTATCTTTGTGGTCTTCCCGCGAAATGTAAGTTGGCGGCAGTAAAATTGTTCTGCAGTCAGCCTCAAATGCTGGTTTTCTACATTTCCTCAGTAGCGATTCACGAAAAGAACGCCTCCTTTCCTCCAGATATTCCCACCCCAGTTCCTGAAGCATTTGCGTAACACTCGCGTGATGATCAAACCTACCAGTAACAAATGTAGCAGCCCGCCTCTGAATTGCTTCTATGTCCTCCCTCAATCCGACCTCAGTACTCAAGAATAGGCCGTATTAGTGTTCTATATGCGGTCACCTTTACAGATGAACCACATCTTCAGAAAATTCTACCAATGAACCGAAGACGACTATCAGCCATTACATGCTTGTCTCACTTCATGTAGCTCTGCAATGTTACGCCCAAATATTCAATCGACGTGGCTGTGTCAAGCGCTACACTACTAATGGAGCATTCAAATATTACGGGATTTTTCCTATTCATCTGCATTAATTAACATTTATCTATATTTATAGTTAGCTGCCATTCTTTACACCAATCACAAATCCTGTCGAAGTCATATTGTATCCTTCTACAGTCGCTCAACGACGACACCTTCCCGCACACCACAGCACAGCATCATCAGCAAACAGCCGCACATTGCTATCCACCCTGTCCAAAAGATAATTTATGTAGATAAAAAAGTGGACCTACCACACTTCCCTGGGGTACTCCAGATGATACCCTCACCTCCGATGAACACTCACCATCGAGGACTGTTCTATTACTTAAGAAGTCTTAGAGCCACTCACATACTTCAGAATCAATCCCATACGCTCGTACCTTAGGAGTCTGCACTGGGGCACAGTCAAACGTTTTCCAGAAGTCAAGGAATAACCTTCATCCATTGTTCGCGAGATATCATGTGAAAAAAGGGCGAGTTGCGTTTCGCAGAAGCGATGCTTTTTTAAAGCTATGCTGATTCATGGACAGCAACTTCTGTCTCAAGGAAATTCATTATATTCTAACTGGGAATATGTTAGAGAATCCCGCAACAAACCGATGTTAAGGATATATTCTAGAATCATACAAAAGGAGTCTACACTCTGTATCGCAGAAGTACTCGGATCATGCTATATTAGTCAGAGGCGACTTCAGCCTACCTAGTATAGACGGGGATGTCTATAGATTCATTACAGGTGGTACAGAGAAGCCTTAGTGTGAATTACTTTTGAACACATTACCCGAAAACTGCCTTAAGCAGCTAAATCGACAGCCAACGCGTAATGGAAATATTTTAGATCTGATAGTCACGAACGGACCAGACCTCATCGACAGTGTCAGTGTTGAGACTGGGATTAGTAATCATGTGTTGTCTTTACGACTACGGTTACGAAAGTTAAAAAGTCGGTCAAGAAGGCTAGGAGAGTATTCTTACTAGAAAGAGCAGATAAGCAGTGTGTCAATTTGCAGATGTGTAGCAAGAAAGGTTGCCAAGGTGCCACATTGCCGGTTGTTGACGAAGGTAATAGCATACGTGATAGGTTCACAGGTGTGAGTGGCTCGAAGACTTCTTAAGTAACAGAAACCATTCCTTGACTGTGTCCATCAGACAAGGGTATCGGCAGGAGTGCCCCAGGGAAGTGTGAACTTCCCGCGAGGGTTAGTCAACTATTATTCGCAAACTAGTTACAAAATTTTATTGTAATCAAATAGGTAACTTACAGGAACATTATTTTTCAACATAGTCTCCTTGGTCCATCGTTATAAAAGCTCCCTGATGCCCTCATAAAAAGTTCTCGGTTGTGCTGAGAGCCAGTAATGCACCGCTTCTTTCACTGCTCATCCGAGGCAGATGGATCCGTTAATGTCTAAGTGGATCAAACAAGTGGTGATCAGAATGGGGCGAGATCGGGACTATATGGAGGATGATCCAGTACTTAAAATTAGTTTTTGGAGCGTTTCAGCAGTGTGGGCAGCAGTATGCGGACGGACACTGTCGTGCAACACCACCACCTTTTGACAGCAGTCTTCGGCGCTTGCTTCGAATTGTAGGCTTGAGCCTGGCAGTAAACATCTCGATATAACGTACACTATTTGTTGTGCCTCTTTCCCCATGATGTTCCAGTACTGAACCTTGTCAGTCCCAAAAAACCGTAAGCATCAGTTTTCCTGCGGATGGTTGAGTCTTGAACTTTCTCTTGTACGGCGAATTTGGGTGTTTCCATTCCATACTCTGCCGTTTACTGTCCGTCTTGTAATGATGGATTCGTGTTCTGTCACCAGTATTTTCCTCTCTAAGAAGTTAGGCCTTCGTTACAATAGCCATCCAAATGTTCCTTGCAGATGTCCAATTCTTAGGCATCATTCACAAACTTTATGAAACCCAGATCTGTTACGGATGATTTCGTAGGCAGAACCGTGGCTAATTTGTAGACTATGTGCCACGTCATCAATAGTTAATCGTCTAAGAGAATCATTTCACGTGAACGCTCAATGGTTCCTTCATTTATGGCGGTAAACTGTCCTCCGGTTCCTTCATCATGCGTAACATTTGTGCGACCATTTCGGAATTTTTCAATACATTCGTAGAAACTCTGTGGCAAAACACTGTTCCCGTCCTGCACCAAAAATCTTCGATGAATTTCGGCCCCTAATACGGCTTCCGACCACAAGAAATGGATCACTGAACGTTGCTGCTCTTTGGTGTACATAGACAGCGAAACAGCCATGATTAACAATACGGCAGCGATAACGAAACTAACCTAGCTGCTTGAAAATTGCAAAGATATAACAAAGCATGTGTCACCAAAGTAAAACGACAGTACTGCCAAAATAAACAAAACTGAATTGCGGATAATACTTACCCTCGTATATACGTAAATGATCGGGCAGCCGGGGTAAGCAAGAGTCTGCGACTGTTTTGATAATGCTGTGGTCTTAGAGAAAATATCGCCTCCCTCGAGAAAATATCGCCTCCCTTCGAGGGGCTGTTGGATGTTATAAACTGCAGCTATATATATATATATATGTATGTAAATTAATGCAAATAAGGGAAAAACCTATGAAGTTAGAGCGCAGCATTAGTGGTGTGCTACTTGAAAGCCACGTTGACTGAATATCTGGAAGTAACGTTGCAAAGAGGTAATGGTCACATATGGATTGTGATAGGAAGGCGAATGGTCGTGTAAGGTTTATTGGGAGAATTTTAGGAAAGCGTGCTTTGTCTGCAAAGCACACATTTGATACTAGTGCAACGCATTCTTCAATACTGTTAATGTTTCGGATCCACACAAGATTGGCTTAAAAGAAGACGTCGAAGAAATTTGGAGGCTGGCTGCTAAACTTGGTACGTATAGGTTCGAAGAACACGCAAGTATTACGGAGAAGTTTCGGGAACTCAAAGGGGAATCACAAGACAGAAGGCAATGTTCGGTTCGAGGTGCACTAATGAGAAAATTTAAAGATCCTGCAGTTGAGGCCGACTGCAGGAAGAATGCACTGGCGCCAACGTACATATCGCGTGAGGACCACGGAGAGAACATTGGAGAGATTAGGGCTTCTACGGAAGCTTGCAGAGTGTCGTTTTTTGCCTGGCTGCTTGAGTCGACAAGAAATGACCAGTAGTGTTACAGGATACCCTCCGCCACACACCATACGGTGCCTTGAAGAGTATGTATGTAGGTAGATTGTCGGTAAAGATTCGTACGAGATCTTAATGTCTAATTTTTCTCGCCGTGATTATTTCTCGAGGTGACCGTAGAAGCAATGTTCATCCATTCTTGATGGAAGGTACTTCATAGGAATTCAAACTCAACGTGACGCCCAGCGTCTCAGGTGTAGAGTCCGCCACTGGAATTAGTTGAAAATCTCCATAACGTTCTCGCAGCTACTGGCCGATCCCAAAGCGAAGTACGCAAATTTTCGTTGGAGCCTCCCTAAAAAGGGATGCTCAATCCCGTTTAGGTCGCTCCGGATGGTTACTGCTAAGTGTTCCGCAGTAGGGTTTGCTTTTACTTATTTTACTTACGCGCTTGTTCCTACATTTCTCAAGAGTCAAAACTGATTTTCGTCGACGCTAACGTCTAAGAGGTTTCCCCTTCATAGTATTAGTGCTGCGCTTATTCCATGTTGAATCGGTGAGATATCGACCAACTGCGCTGCGTAACGCAGCCAGAACCACCTTGGCGGAAAGTTCTGGAAGACGTTGCGGTCTGCGCAAGCGGCCGCTGCTGGTATCTCCAGCCTTGGGGTCCAGGTCGCCCTATCCTGAATATTACCGCAGGATGACGTAAGACGGTGCGCGGTAACGGCTCGTATTGTTAGAGCAGCCGTTTCTGTGGCCGGCGCGGAACGACCTCCACGTGCTTGCTGACTCAACAGCAGTGGGACGCGTGGAACACTGGTAGCTATATGCAGTGGCTGCTACAACAGCACGCAGTGCGTCAGCAAGGTCGCAGAGGGGAGACGGAGGGGGCGGCGGCGGCGGCTACATCTGGGTCTGTGTTCCTCACGACACCTTTCGGTTCGTGAGAGGGGGTGTTTCTGCTACCATTAGGGTTACCAGGTGGGATTTTGGAGTAGGGCCTCTATTAATGAACCTTTTACATATAGTTGAAAGAATCAAAATGACAGTGGACGTCATTGGAATTTCTTAACGCCACCCACTTCGCCGAGAAACTAAATGTGCAGTTTGTAACACTGTGAAGTGCGTCTCATAAAAATTGTATTGCCAGTACGAACTCCGTAAGTGCCTGTTAAGAGGCGGTTACTTCCTTTAGTCCACTTACTAAGAAACTGTGTAACCTCCCAACAGTAAAAATATGTAAAACATTCACCGGCAGTCGTGACCGAGCGGCTCTAGGGGCTACAGTCTGGAACCGCCCGACCGCTGGTTCGAATCCTGCATGGATTTGTGATGTTCGTTAGGTTTAAGTAGTTCTAAGTCTAGGGGACTGATGACCTCAGTCAGATAGTGCTCAGAGCCATTTGAACCATTTTTGAACATTCACATTCAGTGTAACCTCCCAACAGTCTATTACCCCGTAACCTCGCAGTAATAACGTGACTAACCTTCCAATAAAGTGACTATGTAACCTTTCAATAATAAACTGTCTGTGAATCTAAACTGTTAAATTTGGACGTCAGCAGTGCTGCGCCATGGCCCTGAAAGATCATGCTGAATAAATTGAAAATTCTTACCTCAATGAAGTCGCTGGATGACGTGTACATATCTGCTCCTATAAGAATTTTTTGGCACAGCCCAGTGCAATGCTGGCCGCTAGATTTGTCATGTATAGAAAGAAACCGATTTTTCTTTATGATAATCAGGTTGACCTTAGATTGCAGTTATTACAATCTTTAAAAATTCGGGTCAACGATTGTATAAAAGTTAATTTTATAAAGACTATTATTAAAAGGTCATTTAAAGCATTTACATGGGACTAAATATAACAATAGTACAAATTTAGTTGTAACAAATTTAGTTGTAACAAATTTAGTTGTAACAAATTTAGTTGTAACAAATTTAGTTGTAACAAATTTAGTTGTAACAAATTTAGTTGTAACAAATTTAGTTGTAACAAATTTAGTTGTAACAAATTTAGTTGTAACAAATTTAGTTGTAACAAATTTAGTTGTAACAAATTACATATGCGCGGGCTGCTTTTACCTTGTGCTACATCGCTCAGGCACCGCCATCGCTCCCCACGACCGGCCCAGCCAACTCTGTACACACGACTGCTAGCTACTACTTACTCCTACTAACACTGCTTTTACTGCAACCAACACTGCTCTCTGGTCTGAGAGTCTCTTATAGCTTACATATCGCAGGCAGCGCGTGAGCAATCCATCGATATTACATCTGCTCTAGCGCGCTAGCAATAAATTTCTTAGTCATGGACCTCTTAAACCTGAAACGTTCGCTTTTACATTAGAAGAGTACATCATTTTATCTAGACTTCGGCCTGCGTCTTCTATACCTTTGTCAGTTACGTGAGCTATGGTAACGCTGTAAATTACAGAACTGATCAAACTGCTTCTGACACAGGAGCATTTTTGTTTCATGTACTCCTGCAGGTTATATCAGCGTTCAGTGGGGGTAAAACAGCAGACGTATGACGTCACAAGGCGGAAGAATCGATGACACACGTTGTTACAGACTGATTCAGAAGTAACTGTACATACTTCGTGGGTGTAATGTAAGCATAAAAATGAGTAAAATGTCTGAAATTGCTTTATTTCAGAGATATACTGTAGAGTACGGATCACGAGGGCGCCATACACACTATTTTTTTCTCAGAAATCAGTGACGCAAAAGAACCGAAATTCAACGCAACTACGCACTGTACACATACCTAGAACATGTTAAAAATGTCCATGTAGAGGAAGACAGTGACGTGCTCGACGTTTTACTGCTCTCGGAATGTTGCAGGCTCCGTTCATCTCACTCTGCACAGTTCACAGCCGTTTTGAGTTAGCTGCTGTAGCTGCGTTAAATTCCCAATTGCAACGCCATACACGGTCTCCTTGAGACTGCTCCCAAAGATAGTTCAGGGTTACGATCTGGAGATCCAGCGGGGAAAGCAGCTGCTCCTGCACGATCTGTTAATTAATTCGTATAAGCAACATGGAGACCGTCGCCTTCTTCCCGATAGAAATGTCGGGATACTGTCGTGCATTAAACTCGGTTTTTCTAGCGAATGGGACATCGTGAAGCAAACAGATGTTCCAAAAGATGTTGATACCCTGCCCTGATACCCTGCGCTGTGGAATAACATGCGACCCGAGTAACTGACTGTCAACAAACAATGCGACACCAAATGTTCACCTCACCTCTTATTGTAGTTGCGCGAGAAATCTCATTACCCCTATACGCGCATGTAATGAGCGTTCCCGATAACCGCCAGGGTAAAGATGCTTTCATTCGTAAGCAGTACCGTACGACCGAACAGTGGATCCGCATCATGGCGATCGAATAACCACTAAAAAAATTCAGACATCTAGGTCAGTTTGCAGGTGTTAGCTCACGTATCGTCTGCAGGTGAAATTAGTGCAATTGTCTCCGTAGCAGGTGCCATACAGTTGGTTGAGGAAGCCCTACAGCAGCACCCATGATACAATGCCTACCACAAATGACATTCTGCATTGTAACTCGAAAATATAAGTTTCAGACAAAACATTTGTCTTCTGCTGCATAAATTTAGGCGTACTCAAAACTACCATGGAAGACCCGCACAATTACCTACGATCGTGGAGTATTTGACAATGTTGCAGTTAATTTTAGATACGCTGAGAGATTAGACATGCGGAGAAAGATTTTACCCAGATTTGACGTCTCAAGAAAACTTCAAAGAACGTCGCTGTGGTACGCACATGCTGACCTACAAAGCCTTTGTACCAAACCACTGAACGCCTCAGCCGATGATTTCTACAGCGAAAGATATCGTATAACAAAAAGAACGTCGCAAAATCAAAGCGGGAAAAGTTTTAAAATTCTTCCCAGCGTCCAAAAGAACGGCATGATCTGTTGGTTATGAGCGCATCGTGCCCATGTGATTAGTTGTTTAAATCACTAGGTGTAAGACTTACGTAATACAGCAGTGATAGAATAATACGTACAGCAAACATAAAAAGCTCCATTAATTAGGTCAGACATACTGGTTCAGAAAAAGACAAACAATTCGTATTAAATCGTAGAATGAAACTCAATTAAATTTTTAATAATTGTCAAGCCGCAGCGCAACGTATGAATGAATGTTTCGTGCTGACAGTTAAAAGCTGAATTTAACGATTGTGTGAACTATGTCTTAGCGAACGTATTATTTCTGTTGGGTTTTTCTTTTGGAGTGGAATGAAATACTCAGGTGTCATTTCGTTAGAGCTTCTCCAGTGGTATTAAAACTGCTTCAAATAAGCCTTTGTAAGTGGCTGTCATGGCCTTCATACAAGAAAGCTAAATGCTATTGCGGATGAACTATTGTAGGCCTACCACAAATTAGGTTTCTGTTCGGCCAATAAGTTAGTCGTCATTGTTGGCTTGCATTAAATCTCCGAACCGTTGTTTCGTGAGGTGTCAGCGTTGTGCTTGCCTGGTATGCTGCTTCCGCGGCTCCACGTGTGATCAAAGAGCGAGATAATCCTCGACGGGACCGCTGGTTAGAGAGAGAGAGAGAGAGAGAGAGAGAGAGAGAGAGAGAGAGAGAGAGAGAGAGAGAGAGAGAGATTTTTTGGCTGCCTGCGGCTATCCGTGGCCCACAGTCCAGCCCTTCCAGATAACTTTGCGTTACAGAGAACCGGCAGTTTTTCCGCAATCGCGCACTCGAATTTCGCTCGCGTTCAGCTTTTGTAGCGCCCCGTTCTTTACATAAATAGTCTGTTATAGCAGTGTGATAAAAATTCTGCTTCGCTGTGGAAAAAATACGAATCCAAACAAGATAACATAAAAATCTACAGGCACAGCCAGTAAAAGGGGCTCCGGGAAAAAGAGCAATTTTACGTAGACGCACATGGTGCGGTATGCATGCGCCCCCCCCCCCCCCCTCTCCGCCCACGAGTGAAACCCAAAGAGAATCGGTTCTGTGTAGACAGCCACGGGATCGTAGTAGGAGCATTCTCGTGGGTTTCCCCCGTGGAGCCTAGGAATCATAGTATACTCTAGTGACATGCGCGAATCAGCGGGTACATACATCAACCAATGGTGACAGAGAAAATACGTAAAAGTACTGCTAAAGCTATCCAGAAACGTATTTGCAATCATTAGTTGATATTCACAAAAGGCTATATAGTGTTGAGATGCGATAACTGCCGGTAATGAGAAGACAGAGCAAGACGACTAATTACCTAGCATGTTCGTGGCAGCAACTGCAGGTGTATCTTCAAACAGCGGGCCAGGGATTAGTCACACGATCGCATAAATCAGAGGTAACTCGAATCTGACAAACTGTAAACGTAATGATGTACACTGTCGGGAAAAAATCAAAACATCGTGTAGGAGTTGAGCTATATTAACGAAAGTTGTTTTCTGCACCTGGAAAGTTCTTCTGAAAACTTCGCCCCAGCTGGATAAGAGTGGCGCTAGTACCGCCACTATGAGGATGCAGATCAGCTTTGCTTCCAACACACTCTGTAACCATCTCCAGCGTTGGCTACCTTTAAGCTTGGGTATGGTTGGTTCATTAGGAGACAAAGGCATTATCAGCACCTCACTGAGTCTAAACGAGGTGATGTAATAGGACTACGAGGAACTGGATGTTCCTTCTGGGATGATGCAAAAAAAAAAAAACTCCGTAGGAATTTGGTTATTGTATATGACTGCTGCTGCGTCGATCCCGAGGATGTACCTTCGCATGATGACCCGGCTCTGGACGACCACGTGGCCCTACCGAGAGGGGAGACCATCGTGTTCACGGCATATGACTGAGGCATCGTACTGCACCTGCAGCAACAATTTGAGCAACTGTTGGCATCACAGTGACGCAAAGAACTGTTACAAATCGGTTACATGAAGGACAGCTACGAGCAAAACGGTCTGCAAGGTGCATTCCACTGACCACCAGACCACACCGTTTACGACTTCAGTGGTGTCACTTCATTGGAGGGCAGGGTGGAAGTCTGTTCTGTGATGAAAGCTCTTTCTGCCGCGTGTCCGTGTTGGTTAGGAGGAGACCAGCTGAAGAAGGCCTGCAGTTAAACAGTTGGCGTGATATATACGCGCGCGCACACCACTTACACCTGGAGCTACGATCTGAGGTGGCATTTCGCGTAACAGCAGGAGCACTCTAGGGTATCCCACGCACCCTGACTGCACGCTTGTACCTCAGTCTGGTGATCAGATCTCTTGTGATGCCATTCATGAACAGCATTCCAGGGGTCTTTTCCAACAGGACAACGCTCACCCACGTACTGTTGTTGTAAACCTAAAAGCTCTGCAGAGTATAGACATGTTACCTTGGCCTGCTCGATCAGCAGATCTGTCTCTAATCGAGCACACGTGAGACATAATCGGACAACCACCCCATCGTCCTCAACAAACGGCATTAACCGTACCTGTATTCAGGAGCAGCAATAGACCTGGAACTCCCACAGATTGAGATTTGGCACTTGTACAAAACAAAGCATGCGCGTTTACGTGCTTGCATTCAACATGCTGGCGATTACACCGGTTATCGTTGTCCCGGCATTTCACGTTTGCTATCGCTTATCAGACTTACATTAACCTGCGATCTTGAAATCACATAGACAAATGTATTTGCGAAATTTCTTTATTCTGCGTTATTTGGGGTTGAGATTGTCTCAGTACAACAGTCTGGCCAGTAAGCCACTTACCGATGGTCCATTTTGTTGCACCTATGATCGGCGTTGCAGACTTCCGTGTTGGACGCTGTAGCACAGATACGGATGCGTGGTCCTGCTGTCTCCGAATGACTCAGTCCTAAGCATTAAAGCAAAACTTCAACATACCCACTGAGGACATTACAGAATACAATTACTTTACATAAATAGAATACAGATATAACGGCGAAATGTGACGTGGCAGGCATGTTATTCAGTTCCGGATTGTTCATAAGCATTCGTAGTGAGTAGGGCTTAATACTCTGGCCGATAAACACTGTAAATACCAAGGTAGGAAGTGAATGTTAAAATGGATACTGCCACCAGAAGCAATCCACGTTACAAACACGAATATGAAATTCCTGCCTGCTTCATCTACAGATTAGCATGAAAGAGCTCGAAAACATGTTGAAAATAAATGACGATTTGGTTTATATTAATATATTGTGAAAATCCTAACTAATTTCTTTTCCAATCTAACTATAGGTTAGAGCGTAAGTCATTTTCAGAATATTTTTGCAGGAAGCCAACATATGACTCCATCATTGCCAGTCTGGTTCTGCCTGCCTCGCAGCATTACTTCTTGCATACAAGTGAACCAGTCTGTCGGCCTCGAATTCTCCTGTTTACAGAATATTTGCACTGCCCTCAATTTACAAGAAAAATATGTATTTGTGAAGGCTTCAGACAGCCTATGAACAAAATCTGTGTGTTGTAAAATGTAGAGTTCTCAAGAGTACCGTAAGGAAACAACAAAAATTTCGGTACACGAAGGAATCAAAGAAATAGTAACATAAAAGTAAAAAGAATAATCGCAACAAATGTTTCTGATTTCGAGCGTATCTGACTCACTGAACGATTTACGTGGTTTAAAAGAATGGTTCTAATGGCTCGGAGCACTATGGGACTTCCCTCCTGAGGTCATCAGTCCCCTAGAACTTTAGAACTACTTAAACCTGACTAACCAACGGACATCACACACATCCATGCCCGAGGCAGGATTCGAACCTGCGACCGCGCGGTTCCATACTGAAACGCCTAGAACCGCTCGGCCACCTCGGCTGGCTACGTGGTTTACATTCAGTCGTTGAATTCACAACGCCCACCTACCCTCTTCTCCCCCCGTCATTCTTCAGGCGAATACACGAAAACGGCAATTTCCAACAATTACGCACTCAGTAGTTCCTTCTTTGCAGGATTAAGTAAAGTTGGATGGATGGACAATGATTAAATTTCAAACTTCCAGAATGAGAATATTCTTCGCCAGAACGCCACATTGCTCAAAAACTCCGTCTCACGTTACAGATCATCGGAAGCCTTCTGGCAGCAGTTAACTTTCGAGCTAATCAGGTTTTTAGAGCAACTGGAACGTGTAACGCGTGCGTAAATGGCGTCGGGAACCTGTCTCACTTGTCAGCTCTGGAGAGAGAAACAGAGCGGCCTTGGCGCGCTCATCGCTCAACGCAACGAGCAGAAATGCATCACGAGGAATTAAGACCCCGAGCAGGCTGTCCACCTACGCGGTTTGGCAGCTGGAGATAATTCAATACACGCCGCTACCTGCCCTGCCTTTGGGGGAAGGCAGACCTGCTAATAATACCTGTGACGCGTGTCGGATCGCTGCCACGAACCTGTGTAGAATATAGTGTCCTCTTAGCTTGCGGTTCTGTCAGTAGGATTTATTGGCGTCCCAAGCAGTGCCAACCCTGAGTTCTCATACCAGCATCATGTAGGACCTGGAAACGTCAAAGGACAGACTGTCGCGACGCGTGCTAGAGTACTCTTCCAGGTAAACTCTAAAAACAAAAATCTTATTTTACTCGGAACTGAAGTGTACAAACTATACGCCACGCAAGAGGCTGATAACTGGAGATGAAGAAATTTCGTCTGATCCTCGCCTGGCCTCAATTTAAGGGCACAAGCACACCGTTGCATCATTAGGCCAGCGTTATGTACGGTTTCATTATAACATGAATACTACCGGTGATAGAACACTGAGTAGTGGGACAGTACCGGACGAAAAAGCACTGGCTGTAAATCAGTGTAAAGTACAACGTAATGAAGACGTTGTTTGGCTTTGTTTTCGTGTTCCTTCGTTGCCGTAAAAGGTGCTTCAACCTTGGCATGATGTAATCTACTTCGAACTTCAATAGTTTTCTCTCATCTCTCTGCTGACTTAATACCCAAATACAGCTCTACTTTTAGGAGATTTAATCGTAGATTGAAATCTGGTTGGAAAATCTCTTTTCATTGGATTATATATTCAGGATGTACTCCAAATATAGAAAACTAAATTTCTTAAATTTAGATCAGCAGACAAGCAACTCGTGGCGACTTTAGGTCTCCTCCGTTTTGGCAATGATCGTATACGATTTCGCATAGCTTCCTTTAGGTGATCAGATACAGCGTAAGGGCGATTTTTATGTTCGCCCCCTCTTGTCACACTCCAATTTCTTTATTTTCTCTTGCAATTTCTGTGTTCCACGAAGTTATAAACATGACACAGCTTTTGACAAACCCGGTGTCACGTGGCGGTACTGTTACTACAACTGGCATTTCTGTGACACAACTTCTTTAACCTCTGTCCTTTTACTGTGCGCAAGTTTTACAGGTTTTTGTTCCAACGATGCTAACTATTCATTGTAATTCAGTCTTTGAGCAATGTGTTTTGCATCCAATGTAATTTTACACTGACAGGTGCACCTGCAGCCGAATGCCTGAAATAACAAAAGATAATCACGTTTTGAAGCAGAGTTCGAATAAATATATAGTATTATAAACTCACTGCAAGTTATTGATCCAGTCCAAGACAGTATTTAATGAATGCTTTCTGAATGTGCAAGTCAAGTGCTGTGTTAAATTACGTTATTATGCATTATGTTAATAACCTTCGCATCGTACAACCATTATTATGTTGCGCTATTGTTTGCACTACTTCGTGATAATTCACAATGAAAACGAGACACAAATTTGCTTCACTAGTAACAAACTAGGCTATTTATTTAAGATTATAGAATCATAATATTAAAATGAAAAATAGCCGTGTATAAATTTGGGTTAAACCTTGTTCTGCGTTCTCATCTGGTGATTTTGTCGCTATTAACGTCCCCTGTTTTTTCCAGAATCCCTGAGTTGTTTACATGATGCCACTCAAGCGTTTACGCTATTTTGTCCCTCTTCGTATGTTTTTGAGCACTGACATGATGAGGCATACTTGATGCCAGCGCTAGCTTAAGCATACAACTTTGCCAAAAAGTTTGTGTTGAGCAGAACAATTTTACGCTAACAAAGGATTGTGTAGAGCAGTTCCAATATCCCTACCAGTACTGGTAACCTCCTTCCATGTAAAAGCTAACTTTTGTAGAAAAGATTTGGTACCTTGTTTTGGGCGGCTATTCAAATACAAATCCAGCGCCAGGTCACACCAATGGTATCGTTAGTGATAATCAGTCCACAGAAAGGAAACGACAATAAAAAGCTAGAAAGCAGTTGCAAGTACAACTGTTTTAAGTTGCGTACGGGTGTACGGAAGCTACTGTGAAACTTGTCAGACGATGAGACCCTGAGGGGTGACCACATTGCAGATCTGTGCTAATCAAATAAGCCTGCGTTTGTTTCTCTTTATAAACAACTCTTTGTCATTGTTCCTGAAGGATCTCATTACTTAACTGTTTTACAAGTGGCAAATTTTTTTCAAAATCCTGTTAATATTCATAACAAATATACGCCCGTATTTTCTAATGTTAGGTCTCCTGATTTTTTCCTTTCAGCCGAGTAGACGGACAATGAAGGTAGAATAAGGGAAATAATTCATGCAGAGACAGTTTTGTTCAGTGACAGGATGCAGTACTATGAAGATAGTACTAAAAATCCTAATTGGCAAGGGGTGAGGGTATAGGTTCATTAAAAGGTCACTATAGGTCTCACTCCAAAACTGCAGTCTCTATTGAAAAACGTAGGTCACTCAGAAAGCAAATTTCATTAACTTCCCACAAAAACGTCTTACATCTCCTGCAGGACCATACTCGATCAATCATTAGATCAAACATGTGTAAACAAACACAATGCTGATGATTGGTCAAAAGCTGTAAGATACGTACACTGTTGGTGGTACACTATTAGTAGGTTCTACTTGCGTATTACATATCTTAGTACTAAGTTACGTTAAATTTAATATATTCTAGTTTATTAATAGCTATCAACGTTTTCCTTAATCACGCTTTAGCTATGTAATTTTTTTTTTCAAAAATTGTGCAGTCCAGTCCCTTTACGCTGTCCTCTGATCATCGCGCCGTTAATACGCAGTATGAAAATGGCTGAGGCCGTTTTCTTTTCCATAGCGATACACGCGTATGGAACACGGATAAAAAGTGCCAAGATATGGGTTGTTTATAAAGGTTTCATAAATTTACATAAATTAACATTCCGCGATGTCTACTGTATTTGATACAGTTCAAACAGACTAGATCACTGCTTAGTTTAGCCTAATTTCTCAGGATCTATGCATCTCAATTGCGTGAAAATGTAATCATATGTCAGTTATAGTATAATATATTTGTCCAATGAATACCCGTTTATCGTCTGCATTTCTTCTTGGTGTAGAAATTTTAATGGCCAGTACCATATTTCTAGTTATATTGCACGCGAAATTTGTTCCCATTTCAAATATTTATCTATATTTTATGAAAGATTGTTTATAAAGTGTGCTTAAATAAAGAAAACATAAGTTATAGAACAAATTGAAAAACCTAATCTCCATACGGATTATGTCCATGGTTTTACAGCAACGATGTAGTCTCGAATAGTGATGTGTTGTAGAAACATGAAAAACAATTTTCACAGCATCGAACACAACAAATAAGTGCTGCATTTTTTCATGCGCCACTGTACCATTACAACAGAACGGACCTGGAGCCATGTTGAGGGATTTGTCCCGAGAAATAAGTTAAGCTGCCAGACGTGCAGCAGTAAAAAGCACGCAGCTTTTTCACATGTCACACAGAACGCTGGCGAGATACAGAACGGCACGTTATAAGAGGAGAAAATACTGCGCCTGAGTGATTTTGTGGATTCTGCTGATACTCATTATCAACGTAGCCATAGTTACAAATGGTAGTTCCAGAATTGAAGTGTATTTTTTGGATAAAGGAGCTAAAATACTACCAGACGACTGACTGTAATTGATACCTTCATTGGCTTCAGTATTAAGCAATAAGGTGAAATCCCTGCTGCATGCTTTCACACACAGCTCGCTAAGAAAAATTACCTGTTCCAGCTAGGAATTTTAATCTCTTGCTTGTAATTAGAATACTATATTTGGTGAGAACGAGAGCATTTCTGCTTTTCGTCTCTTCATCTAAGAAGCGTGCCGTAGTACTAGTCTGGCTGAATGTTTTCATTCTCTTCCAAAATAAAATTACATTGAAAGCTAAATTGTTTCCCCTGCTAGTTTCTTTTTACATCTGAACTGTAACTGGCTCTTACAATTGCAGGCTAGTTGGGCCTCCTGGCTGGTCAGTGCTGTAAAAGTTCAAATGTGCAGGTAAAGCTGTTCTCACACTATCGCTCAGGCTACGTGCGTGTAACACAGCATAAAACGTATCCGTATGATCGTACTTGACTGTACTGCACAAAACTTGGCTTCTACTCCACATGAAACGAAATCCAACGAGACCCAAGCAAACGGTGTATACGTGATGTAATGTTTACATCAGGTTTACTCTTATGATGAACGCAGTATAATAGTTTACGCAACGCAGGCGGTTGAAAATTTCTGAGAACTGAAACGCTATAATTGTAGAAGTGTTGGTTGTAAAATGAAAGGGCGTAAACAAGTACAAAATGACCGTACCACATTTAAGTGCAGTAGTCATATTCAGGGTATTTTATACGATAGAATCAGATAAATCCAACGTGTATAGAGTTAGAAATTTTACCTAGTTTAATGAGCAATTAACTCGTTCAACGAACTGATTATGAAAGTCACCTGAAGTATAACCATAGAAGTGTGATATTCCTATAACTGTGAATGTCATCTTACTGAGCCAGCGAAATTACCCACACCGGAAAAACTCAGATATACGTCGTATGAAGTTTTGACTTCAATCTAATTTTTTGTCCAAAGGTTTATCATCTCATTACTATATCCTGAAAAAGGTTGTGCGAGAAAATTCGGAAGCAGACTCCATATGTGGGAAAAGAGGAGTCGTGACGCCTCCAGTATTATAGTGCACGCACTCAGCTTTATGCCAAAAATCAGTTGCCTAGCGCAGCATTTCTTAGCCAATGCGTGGGTGCCGCCGACATTTTTGTCCCCAATCATGCATACTTCAGATATCTAGAACATAAAAAATTGTCGCCGTACAGTTTCTCGGAGTAACCTTACAAGAAATGGACCCTCTTTGTTTGCGATTATGCATATAATAGTGTACTTGATTTCTTTTTGTATCTAAGAGATACTTAAGGGTGTTGCGGAAGTTCGAAACGTACTTTGGTGTGCCCCAAAGGAAAAATGTTCAGAAGTTTAGGCGTGATTGTAGCGGCGTAACTTGAATAAAAGTATTACAAGGGAAGATTATTTTGACTCATTGTGACAGGTTTCACAAACACCAATGCAGTCGCTGTTCGGAAGAAGTAACAGTCCTGACGTCTAAAATAAAAGCAAGATTTGTCTGGTGTGTTAGTTTTGTTAGGTAGTGTTGTAACTAAAAGAATAGTTCCATAGAGAAAAATACATGAAATTAAACTGACTTCAGTAGCATAGATGAAAACTGCAGTAGTTAACTTTTGCTAAGTATTGCGTATTTAAATTCGATGCGAATGTGACTAGTGAGTCTCTTAAACACACAACGAAGATCATAGTGGCCACCCCTTCTCAGTTAAGGATCATCCTACGATGATGTAACTTATTTTGGTTGCTTGTTCTATGGAAACGTTTATCATACCTCCTTCAGTACTGTATATCCATCGTATATTTCCTCTTCAATGCAAGTATGTTCACAGCGCAGTTTAAATTATGGCTTACTACATTCATCTGAAAGAATAACAGAATGAGCGATTAAATGCGTCCTGTCGAGGCGTAAAGATTTTAAGCGCTTGAGAAAAGTTGGAATAATTCAGTTTCTACTGATCACAAATTTTCTTCTTTTCTATAGAAAGGAAGCTGTGCAGTCGTATGTCTTAAGTCAGTTTCCTTCAAATTCTTAAATGTAAGCTATTCATGCGTTTGGAGGTGAATCTAAAAATTATTACACCTGTGAGCCGGTTCACTGCAATTCCTTCAGTATTCGACGTCGTGCATTCAGATTTTGTTGTAGTTTGTACTTAAATTCAGTAGTAAATATTATTTGCTGTAAACTGTACAGCAAAAATGTTCTGGTACTCTGCAGTCATAAGATAGTAAGAACAGACGAAAGTCGCTAAAGTACTACGTAAGACGGCGTATATCTCGTAGGCGGCGAACAGTTGCCGTTTGTGACCACTGCGTTGTCAGTGTTACTTTTCCTGCAGATCAGATAGTTCAGTAAAACGACGAAAATTCAGTTTCGTAATTCACGTTAAGGTCGGGCGGCATAAAAATAAGATGGTGAAAAGTTGCATTGCCTCTGCATTAAAGTGTCTATATTCCTTAAGCAAGTTATGATCACAAATGCTGCAAAGGTATTTAATTTCGTGGCAGAGATGGTACCGGGACACAGAATTGCTTAGAATGAAGAAAATAGGTAATAAGAGAATTTAAAATTTGTTTTTGTGTGGGATGGTCCATAAAATACTGGCCAATAAGTAAATATGTCCTGCATCTGATGTATGTTACAGTATTGAATACTTTCATTTTTGTTGCAGGATCAGGTAACGAGACGTCAACTGCAACCAATAGGACGGATCGGTGGCTTATTTAGACCACGTGAGTTTCCTTGGCTTCGCTCAGTCTCAAGTCTCAAAGTTCGGCTCCTTGCTGTAAGGGAGCACTGCTGCTTGCGTATGTAGAATACAACGCAGGGGTGTGGGATGTGGACTCAGTTCCTCAACCAAGTACTTAACACACAACATTGTCAGGCATACGTGAATTGATGCAGTTGCAGCAATGCAATATGCCTGACAATGTTTAAAGTACTTAGAGGAGAAACTTACGCGCGCTAGTGTGTGTGTGTGTGTGTGTGTGTGTGTGTGTGTGTGTGTGTGTGTGTGTGTGTGTTGGGGGGGGGGGGGGGGAAGAAGTAGTACGGTCTCGTGGCGTCATGTCACCTGGGATCGGTGCACAATGCACAGTAAAACCAACAAATAGTAATTTTAAACAGTACAAAGTAGCGTTAACTTGATGTCATATGTTCTCAGTACTAAATTCCAACAGTTAGCAATTTTACATTGAATGCTATTGGTATTGGCTTCTTACTAAGAGATAAGACGCTCTGTATGTGCCTCAGCAATATCCTTAACAAATATTACCGACTTCACTAAAACCACCGCGCGTTTAGTCTCCTTAACGCAACATAATGTCTTGAGCGTTCCTTAAGAAACGTATCTTCTGTTGCTTTTTGAAACTGGCGTTTCGTCGAGATGCCGTTGTAAACGGGTACGTACCAATATTCAGTGTGTAGCAGTAAACAAATGAGCCAGCTATAAACTTAATTGTGTTGTTGCGAAGCAGTTTCTCATTTAGGAAACGTTTCATGTATTACGTTCATCTAAACGTGGTCGATTTGCAGAACTGAGACATTAAGGAACAGGTCATTGTGGCGGTAAACTTGGCAGAGACAAAGGGTTTTGGATACTGTAGTTTAGCAGTCCCTTTTAAAACTTACTCTGCTTATGTAGCTGGTTCGTCACACCATTCCTCTAATTGAAAATTACGTCCATCCAATAAACGTATATTCTGCATTGCCAAAATTACTAATTTTATTTACTTCTCGCGAGTCTGTCATTCAACCTCAAACGGGACGAGGCAGCTTATGTTGACGCGGACGAGAAACAATATCAGGTCAACTTGTATACGTGCTGGGACGAACAGGAAACTTGCGAAAACCCGGGAATTTTTGAGACGTCAGGGAATTTTTTAGTTTTCAGCTAAATTCTAGTAATTTTGACTGGTAAGAATAGAACTGCAACAAAGAATTTTACTTTAGCCCGCCACTACAGAATAATAATGCAGCAATAAAACCTAAACGAGAGTATACCACCAAAATAAAACTTCAGTTCCAAAGAAAATGCGCCATTTAAAACACGGTGCACAGAAGCGTCTGCCACCCACAAAAATGTGGAAGACTGTATTATGCTACTATGCTAAGATAAGTAACAACGAACTGCTTTGAATGAGTCTTTTTTGTAGGCCTCGTTTTTATGAGCGTGATGTCAAACAGTTTACATTTCTAACAGATCGTGGGAAAATACTGCGAATGGTGGTTTGAGAAGCGTTACTTCAGAAGTAAATTTCCTTCTACGCAAGATGAATTGTTACCTGTGAGAATGCGCGATGAATTAAAATCGCGGAGCGTTTGACCATCATTCAAAACTTTACTGAGGACCACCTACATAGAAAAATTTCCAGCCTGGAAGACCAGTCACTTACGCCGTTATTTAATAGTTCACTGGCATATTTGCGTTTCATATCTTAAGTGGCAACACGTGCTAAAATAAACAATTCTTGGTTTTTCATAATTTTACTTCTCTCACAGATTACAAATTATGCACTAACTATGGCAAAAAGTATATTTAACTTACAGAAAAGTGCGAAGCGAGTTATTGGGCAATTGCACATGTAATTCACATTTCTGTAAAGTTGAAGTGCTTGGCGTAACATAAATTCAGCCAGATAACCCACGAAACCCCCCTGCGGGTTCGGGGGTACGAATAGGCCCGCGGTATTCCTGCCTGTCGTAAGAGGCGACTAAAAGGAGTCTTCAAAGTTTCGGCCTTATGTGATGGTCCCCACTTGGGTTTGACCTGCCATTTTCAAAATTTCCGTTGTTAGTGCGTGCCATTTGGGGAAGGACGCCTTACGTGGTGTTTTTCTATTGGTCCATCGTGCACCTCCATATTGCATGCTATCTATTGTCGTGTGGAGGGATTTACACCCCATGTCTTCTGGGTTGCCTCCTCGTCTTGTGCGCAATCCCCTTCTTAGCGCCCACGGCAATTGTGGACCCTTTCAACACCTAAAATCCAGCACGGTAGCCAGTCCGTTGTGGTGGGGTCGTCATGTACCCTCTTGGTGGTAGCCCCCTGACCACGCAGGGATCGCACTACAGATGCCAGAGCTGTTTCCTCCCCATGCATGCCAAGGAGTATGTGCCCATCTTGTCTGGGGCACGGGGACTCCGGGCAATGGGATATCGGCCAGGTACCCGTTGCTTTGGCTGGGTGGCGCCCTTGGGGAGAGCCCTCGTTCGGAGTAGGTGGCATCTGGGCGGATGTGGCGCAATGAAGCGCAATAAATCTCAGCAAGCTGGTGGCCGCACTGCCACCAGCGTCTCTAAGCGAGGTAAAATTGAATTCGATGCTGCACAATATGATCCTCAGTCGTTCCCCTCGTTGGCTGCGCCATGGGAGGGACGCAGATCTTTTGCCAAGCAGGAGCCTTATGTACCACAATACCTTGTCTGCAGCAGAAGTGATGGTGACTCCTTTCTTTCGACAAAGCCTATGTTTTTTGTGGAACACCTGGAGGATAAGTTTGGGGAAGTGGCGGGTTTGTCTAAAATGAGGAATGGGTCCATCCTCCTCAAGACGGCCTCCCCAGCCCAGTCACGGGCGTTGCTCTTGTGTGATAAGCTGGGAGATGTCCCTGTTACCGTCACTCCCCACAGTAGCTTAAATATGGTCCAGGGGATTATTTACCATCGTGACCTCTTGTTACAGTCCGATGACGAGCTGAGAGCTGACTTGGAACGACATGGTGTGCATTTTGTCCGTCGTGTGCACAGAGGACCCAAGACCAACAGGGTGGCCACCGGTGCCTTTATCTTGGCCTTCGAGGGTGCTGTATTGCCTGAGAAGGTCAAGGTAATGGTTTACCGTTGTGACGTCAAGCCATACGTCCCTCCCCCGATGCGGTGCTTCCAGTGCTGGAAGTTTGGGCATATGTCCTCCCGTTGCCCATCCAGTGCCACATGTCGAGATTGCGGACGCCCCTCCCATCCCGATTCTCCATGTGCGCCTCCGCCTGTCTGTGTCAACTGTGGGGAACACCACTCTCCATGCTCGCCGGACTGCCCCGTTCTTCATAAGGAGCGGAAGATTATGGAATTTAAGACCCTGGACCGGCTTACTTATCGCGAGGCAAAACTGAAATTTGAAAGGTTGCATCCTGTCCCTCTTCAAACTTCTTATGCTGCAGCTACGTTATCGTCGCCCTCGCGGGCGGCAGTTGTCGCCTCCTCTGTGCCGCCTTCAGTTGGCCCTCGGGGGCGTCCATCTGTCTGCCCCCCTTGTGTCTGGGGGCAAGCCTTCCTCTGTTGCCCCCTTAGCAGTTGGGGGCAAACCCCCTTCTGTCACTCCCCCCGCACATGCTTCAGGAGTGACATCTGCTCCAAAACCAGGGGGCTCGATCCCTCCCCCTCCCCCTCCCCCTTCTCTGCCGGCGTCGTCTCCGCCGGCGTCGTCTCTGCCGGCTCCTCTCTCGCGGAAGGGGTCCCTCGGGGCCCTCCCTTCTTCCGTTTCTTCTGCTACCCCGCCGGATGTCAGCCAGTGGCTGAAGGTTCATCCACCTGCTGGTCGTAGGGCTTCTGCGTCGTCGTCAGCCTCCGACGCTCCTTCAGAGAAACTCTCCCAGCCCTCTAAGCCAAAGGACAGACGCGAGAAGAAGGACCGGAACGTGTCCAAGAAGAAGGACGCTCCGGCAGTTTCAGTACCGCCTGCTGTCAATAGCTCTGGTTCTGGGGATGCGGTGGAGATCCTCGCCTCTGCCGCGGATCTCGCCCTCACGGAACCCTCGGGGACGTCTCCTATGGACACAGCTGACTCTCGCTCGGTGGCGGCCGTTGACTCTGCGGCGCCGTCTGCCTCTTAGTGGACTTAACGCCCTCCCAGTCCCTTCCTGCTTCCATTCTCCAGTGGAATTGCGGCGGTTATTTCCGCCACCTGCCTGAGCTCCGGATGCTTTTGAGTGTTTCCCCTGTTCTGTGCATTGCTCTTCAGGAAACTTGGTTTCCAGCAATGCGGACCCCTGCCCTTCGCGGTTATCGGGGATACTATAAGAACCGCGCTGACTGTCAACGAGCTTCAGGTGGAGTTTGCCTCTTTGTTCACCACTCTGTCTGTAGCTCACCAGTACCCCTTCTGACGCCTTTAGAGGCAGTCGCTGTCAGGATTGAGCTCTCGCCGGCTATTACTGTTTGCTCTGTTTACATTCCTCCGTATGGGCAACTCCCCCGACATGTCTTGGCTGCGCTGCTGGCTCAACTCCCGCCGCCATTGCTGCTTCTGGGCGATTTCAATGCCCACAACCCTCTATGGGGTGGGACTGTCTCCGATGACCGCGGTCGCGCTGTGGAGCATGTGTTGGCTCAGCTCGACCTTAGCCTATTGAACACCGGTGCTCCCACGCATTTCAGTGTGGCCCATGGCTCGTTCTCGGCCATCGATCTCTCTCTTTGCAGCCCCGGACTTCTCCCATCCCTTCACTGGAGAGTGCATCCTGACCTGTGTGGTAGTGACCATTTTCCCATCTATTTGTCACTGCCCCAGTGTCATTCTTCTGGTCGCCTGCCCCGCTGGGCTCTCAACAGGGCTGACTGGCCGGCTTTTACTTCCGCTGCCACCATTGCTTCTCTCCCACAGGGTGACATTGACGAGGTGGTCCGTGTCTTGACCTCGTCAATTATTTCTGCGGCCGAGACTGCCATCCCTCGCTCTTCTGGACTCCCTCGGAGGAAGTCTGTCCCCTGGTGGTCGCCGGAGATTGCTGAGGCTATTCGCGACCGTAGGCGGGCTCTCCAGCGTCATAAGCGGCACCCGTCTCTGGAGACCCTCATCGCCTTTAAGAAGCTCCGTGCCTTGGCCCGTCGTCTTATTGCACGGCGTAAGCAGGAATGCTGGGAGAGGTACATTTCATCCTTGGGCTCCCGTGTCTCCCCGTCGCTCGTGTGGTCCCGCATCCGGCGGATTTATGGATACCAGACCCCTATGGGTGTCCCTGGAATCTCCCTGGATGGCGCTGTCTGCACGGACGCCGCCACCATTGCTGACCACCTTGCCACGCACTTTGCTACGAGCTCTGCGACTGCAACTTACCCTCCTGCCTTTCGCTCTCTAAAGGAGCGCGCCGAGCGGACGCCGTTATCGTTCCACACACGTCGTTCTGAAAAATACAATGCTCCTTTCAGCGAGAGGGAATTCCTTGCTGCCCTCGCCAATTGCCCTGATACAGCGCCAGGACCGGACTGCATCCACGCGCAGATGCTGAAGCATCTCTCCAGGGACTGCCAGAGACACATCCTCACCATCTTTAACCGCATTTGGAGCGAGGGCGTGTTCCCGTCGCAATGGCGAGAGGGTGTTATCGTTCCCATCTTGAAGCCCGGTGCGGACCCTCTGGCGGTGGACGGCTATCGCCCCATTACACTAACCAACGTTTTGTGCAAATTGCTCGAACGTATGGTGGGGCGGCGTTTGTGTTGGGTCCTTGAGTCGCGCGGTCTCCTCGCTCCATCCCAGGGTGGCTTCCGTCAGGGCCGGTCTGCTGCGGACAATTTGGTGCGGCTGGAATCTGCTATCCGTACGGCCTTTTCCCGCCGTCAGCATCTCGTTGCTGTATTCTTTGATCTGCGGAAGGCATATGACACAACATGGAGGCATCACATCCTTGCTACGTTGCGCGAGTGGGGTCTTCGTGGTCAGCTTCCAGCTTTTCTTCAAAACTTTTTATTGCGCCGCTCTTTCCGGGTGCAAGTCGGTGCCGCCTCTAGTTCATCTTATATACAGGAAAATGGGGTCCCGCAGGGCTCGGTATTGAGCGTTTCCTTATTTCTAGTGGCCATTAATGGTCTGGCTGCAGCTGTGGGGTCGTCGGTGTCTCCTTCTTTGTATGCCGACGACTTCTGCATCTCATTTAGCTCAACGACTACGGGAGTCGCCGAACGCAGGCTGCAAGCAGCCGTTCGCAAGGCGGCATCATGGGCTCTGACTCATGGATTTCAGTTCTCTGCGGCCAAGACTCGAGTTATGCACTTCTGCAGGCGTCGGACGGTCCACCCTCATCCGGAACTTTACCTCGACGGTCACCTACTTGAAGTGGTGGACACTAGCCGCTTCTTAGGACTCGTCTTTGATGCCCGGCTCACATGGGTTCCTCACATTACTCAGCTGAAGCAAAAGTGCTGGCAGCACCTCAACGTCCTCCGCTGCCTGAGCCATGCGTCTTGGGGTGCAGATCGCAGCACGCTGTTGCGATTGTACAGAGCCCTTGTGCAGTCCAGGCTTGATTATGGGAGCCTGGCCTATGGGTCTGCATCGCCCTCAGTGTTGACGTTGTTGGACCCCATACACCACTGTGGGGTTCGGCTTGCAACTGGTGCTTTCCGTACGAGCCCCGTGGATAGTCTGCTGGTGGAGGCCGGGGTTCCCCCGCTGCGGATTCGCCGCCACCGACTGCTCGCCGACTATGCTGTCCATGTGCATTGCTCACCGGGCCATCCCAATCATCGCCTGCTTTTCCCTGCCAGGGTCCTCCCTCTGCCCGACCGGCGACCTAGGTCTGGGCTTTCCATTGCTGTCCGTGTCCAGTCCCTGCTGTCGGAACTGGGGTCGTTCCCTCTTCTGCCGCCCTTCCGGGCCTGTGCACCCACGCCTCCCTGGTGTATGACCCGTCCGTCCGTCCGCCTGGACTTGGCACGGGAACCCAAGGACTCGGTTCCGCATGTGGCCCTCCGTCACCGTTTTCTTGCGCTCGTCGCCTCGTTTTCAGGCTATGAGCCTGTCTACACTGATGGTTCCCTGGTGGATGGTCGTCCTGCCTACGCTTTTGCTCACGCTGCCCATGTTGAACAGCGCTCCTTGCCGGCTGGCTGCAGTATTTTTACTGCAGAGCTGGTGGCCATATTGCGCGCTCTTGAGCATATGCGTTCCTGCTCAGGTACGTCCATCGTCATCTGCAGTGACTCCCTGAGCAGCCTCCAGGCTATCGACCGCTGCTATACCTCTTGTCCTCTGGTATCCTTTATTCAGGAGTCTGTTTTTGCCGTTACCCGCTCTGGTCGTTCGGTGGTCTTTGTTTGGACGCCAGGTCACGTTGGCATCCCGGGGAATGAACGTGTCGACAGGCTGGCCAAAGGGGCGGTCGACGCCCCCACTTTGGCGATCGGCCTCCCGGCTCGTGATTTGCAGCTGGCGTTGCGCCGTAAGGTGCTTCAGATGTGGCGTGACGAGTGGCGTAGCCTGACTTCTCCGAATAAACTGCGGGCTGTCAAGGAGACGACCGATGTGTGGCAGTCCTCCCTGAGGGCTTCTCGCAGGGACTCTGTCGTCCTGTGTCGGCTCCGCATCGGCCATACCTACCTGACGCACGGACATCTTTTGCGTCAGGAGGATCCCCCCCTGTGTCAGTGTGGGTCCCGGTTGACGGTCGCCCACATTTTGTTGGAGTGTCCCTGCCTGCGCATCCTCCGGCAGACTTTTAATCTCCCGGGCACGTTGCCTTTGGTTTTATGCGACGATGCCTCCATGGCTGACGACGTTTTAAATTTTATCCGTGGTAGTCCTTTTTATGGTTCCATTTAGGGGGGACCTGTCCCTTTCCCTTTCTGTGTATCTTGTCCTCGAGTGTCTCATTGGTTGCAGATTTTAATGTGTGTATTCGGATGGTTGACTCTTTCCCAATTTTTGTACCCATGGTCAGTCAACCAGTCTCCGACCCTCTTATTTTCTTCCGTTTCTTTCTGTCCAGTGTTCGTCTGTACTCTTCTTGTCTCTAGTGTTCGCTGACACATTGGTGTTCTTTCAGTGACTGGGGGGAGGGGCGTCTCCTCCCCCCTTGGGGTTTTACCTGCTCCGTAAATTTTGTTTCGCCGGTTTTTTGGAATGGGGGACTGATGACCTTAGCTGTTTCGTCCCCCTTAAACATCCCAACAACAACAACATAACCCACGAAACGTTGGGCGAACAGCAGTGAATCTTAAAATCGTGCTTGTCAGAAATATACAGAGGGTGCAATTTAAGCTCTATCTAGAACCCTGCCCAATCACACCCCTGGACAGAAATCAAAAAATCAGCAAAACTTTTTTGACTATCAGTATTGTATGCGAAAGCTTATTATGCTGTATGTATAGTAATTCAAACCATTACCCTCTTCAGTGCGTTCTCGCTGCATAATAACGGTGATGTTGCTATTGGCTGTCACGTGTCCCAAGCTCAGAAAATCCGCTGTCGTCGGCTGGTCACAAGAGCTGATGGGCTGACAATAGCGCATCGCAATCTGTACTTCAGTACTTAAGAAGCTACGGGTTTTTTTTTTTTTTTGTGGAATCGCTGTTGCTATATCTGCAATTCCAGTTCATACTTCCGTAATCCAAAAATACTCAAGGCCACCACGCGACAAAGACGTTTTTGCTGGGTTTCGTTGTTGTGCTGGGTAGTTTCATGCCGGTGTAGAAATCTTTCGCCATTCAAGTAAGTATTACGGATGGAAGGGGAAAGCATATCGCCACCTAATATGGAAGAAATGTTGTAAAGTTGATGCATTAAGTTGCTCTGAAAGCGGTGCTGATGTTAAAGGTCATAAAAGCGGGTTAAAAGCTGTTAGCTATCTGGGGAAGTTAACCTTGCATTACTGAGCAACTGTTTCACCAGGTATTCGGTCTAGTTTACCAAATTGCCAGCCAGACTAACATTAATCTTCTAATAGTCATCTTAAGACAACTGGTTGTTAAGAGTTTAAATAAAAAGAAATCAATTTATATTTGGACATTTAACATGGATCATTGTTCCGTTAAAATTTGAGCATATTAAACTTGATTCATAACTAAACTGGTGCCTTATTTAGGATTCTGAAAATGTGAGTTTGTAATCTTACGGAACACATCAAAAATGGAGCCAAGATTGGGAGACTGAATACAACACTGCATTCGTAAAATAACACACGAAGAACGTTATAACATGTGCAAGACGAAATGAAGCACAACCAACTGATTCAGTTTTAACCTAAAGTAGTTACGGTTGTAGCGCAGTGCTGTCCGTCATGAAATTACCACACACTGGTGTACTAAATTCATACTAGTTGTCTGTGAAATCTTCTCGAAAAGAGTAGCTGAGGGCTACTTTGATGCTTACACCACATGCTTCACGTGGTCAACGTGGTTTACACAAAGAGTGTAACTCCACAAGAATTTTGATAATTGCAATAAATTACATCGAAACGCAAATTACAAAAGAAAAATCTCGAATTGGTTACTATCGTCACACTATTAACCTGATTGGTCAAACAAATGTGTAAGCACGTGATACTGGTCTCAAAGTACACCCCCATATGGATTGAAGACGAAGAAAAGTTGCTGTATTGGAAAAATTGTCAAAACGAGACGTTATAATCTCACGTACATTAGCATTTAAGATTGATCTTACTTACGGATCATGTGGTTCCACTTTGTTCACAAAGTAGTGACTAAGAAACTACTGGCAGATATTCTGAACTTCACACTCGAATTACACTGCGTTGTAATTTAAGATAACATCAGAGATTTTAGATGTGAACCTGAAATAAAGGTGATTAAATTTTCAGTTAGGCTGAACTTAAGAAATCCATTGCCCTACAGAATTAGCAGACACGCGCTTATCCAGAGATCTTACCACTTCAGACGCTCGCCGCGGACAGACTGCCCTGGGCTCCTACCGAGGGTGCTTCACAAATACAAACGGAAGTGACCAGAGAGGCAGCTTCCTATACCAACATGACAAGGGGCCGACAGGACCATACTAGGAATAGAAACCTCTTTTCTTTTAGAAAGCGTAGCTACCTGTTCAGTCGTTGGCCCTACTGTTCTCTAGCAGACCGGCATGTCTATCATAAAGCATGCAACTAGAAACACATTTGCTCATTCGTCCTTTCACACAGAAGGGAAGGGGGATGACAGTATCTTATCATATACAGTATATAAAAGAAAGCGGATGTAGGTTCCGTATGAGACTGTGTGATATAAATTACATATAAATTGTTTTAAAGTGCAGTAGTGTGACAGATCGTTCTTGTTTGTGTGAAAGTAACAGGTTTCACTGCTCAGTCTCCTCCCAGTCAGAAACACCACAGTAAATTTAGAAGTGGAATTTATGCCGTAAATGACAAGATTTAAGAAATTAACATCAAAGGAATTAGACCTGTCAGTGTACTCCCATCAGGGGCATAGTGTATTCTGACAAGGGAAAAATTTTTTTAACCGGGAAATCCGGGTAAAACCCGGGAACTGTTGTCCGCGTATACACCTTGTCAGACGGAGCGCTCCCGCGTCACATACACTCCTGGAAATAGAAATAAGAACACCGTGAATTCATTGTCCCAGGAAGGGGAAACTTTGACACATTCCTGAGGTCAGATACATCACATGATCACACTGACAGAACCACTGGCACATACACACAGGCAACAGAGCATGCACAATGTCGGCACTAGTACAGTGTATATCCACCTTTCGCAGCAATGCAGGCTTCTATTCTCCCATGGAGACGATCGTAGAGATTCTGGATGTAGTCCTGTGGAACGGCTTGCCATGCCATTTCCACCTGGCGTCTCAGTTGGACCAGCGTTCGTGCTGGACGTGCTGACCGCGTGAGACGACGCTTCATCCAGTCCCAAACATGCTCAATGGGGGACAGATCCGGAGATCTTGCTGGCCAGGGTAGTTGACTTACACCTTCTAGAGCACGTTGGGTGGCACGGGATACATGCGGACGTGCATTGTCCTGTTGGAACAGCAAGTTCCCTTGCCGGTCTAGGAATGGTAGAACGATGGGTTCGATGACGGTTTGGATGTACCGTGCACTATTCAGTGTCCCCTCGACGATCACCAGAGGTGTACGGCCAGTGTAGGAGATCGCTCCCCACACCATGATGCCGGGTGTTGGCCCTGTGTGCCTCGGTCGTAGGTAGTCCTGATTGTGGCGCTCACCTGCACGGCGCCAAACACGCATACGACCATCATTCGCACCAAGGCAAAAGCGACTCTCATCGCTGAAGACGGCACGTCTCCATTCGTCCCTCCATTCACGCCTGTCGCGACACCACTGAAGGCGGGCTGCACGATGTTGGGGCGTGAGCGGAAGACGGCCTAACGGTGTGCGTGACCGTAGCCCAGCTTCATGGAGACGGTTGCGAATGGTCCTCGCCGATACCACAGGAGCAACAGTGTCCCTAATTTGCTGGGAAGTGGCGGTGCGGTCCCCTACGGCACTGCGTAGGATCCTACGGTCTTGGCGTGCATCCGTGCGTCGCTGCGGTCCGGTCCCAGGTCGACGGGCACGTGCACCTTCCGCCGACCACTGGCGACATCGATGTACTGTGGAGACCTCACGCCCCACGTGTTGAGCAATTCGGCGGTACGTCCACCCGGCCTCCCGCATGCCCACTATACGCCCTCGCTCGAAGTCCGTCAACTGCACATACGGTTCACATCCACGCTGTCGCGGCATGCTACCAGTGTTAGACTGCGATGGAGCTCCGTATGCCACGCAAACCGGCTGACACTGACGGCGGCGGTGCGCAAATGCTGCGCAGCTAGCGCCATTTGACGGCCAACACCGCGGTTCCTGGTGTGTCCGCTGTGCCGTGCGTGTGATCATTGCTTGTACAGCCCTCTCGCAGTGTCCGGAGCAAGTATGGTGGGTCTGACACACCGGTGTTAATGTGTTCTTTTTTCCATTTCCAGGAGTGTAGAACACCTTCGTTAACTTGATGTGAGACAGCAGCGCCCTTCAGTGGCAGCTTTGTTGGATCTGTCTCACAAACTAGAAATGGACGCATGATAAAATTCATACGTTAAATCTATTACAAAAAACCATTTCCTTTCTTGCAAAAATGCTAGTCGTGTTGTCTGAAGTACACGCAAATAAAAACTTGTCTCAGTGAGCATGTGCGGTTTGACTTCAGTGATAAAACTGCGTCAGTGGCTCACGGGCATCGTCGGCTAATACGAATGCTGCACAATATTTAAACAACTACTCGCCGTCTTCAAAAGCGTTTATTGACGTGTTGCTGCAGTCGCTCGCCAATGAGCTGGCACGCTAGACATCGTAGGCGCCAAGGGTTAATTGGGACTAGCATCACATTACTAAGCACCTGAGGATGACTAGCAGCTGTCTGGTTGAAACAGTGTGCAGCTTACGCATCCGTCGCGGCGCCCGTGATCATGTAAAGAGGCAAAGACAACTTTCGTGTCGAGTCAGTAAAGGCATCAGCCTGTAAAACTCCACTAAATCGAACAAACTGACTACTGAGAGGGCCCTCTTACTTAGATAATATTGAATGTTAGAGTATTTCTTCTTAGTCATGATCTTTCAGAAGACGCGAAGATGGGAAAATAGTTGGATACAACACGACGCCAACCTGACACTCTGCCCTATACTTAATCTCCAACAACTAAGCTACGCTGAATCTACAACAAACTACCTTTCATTTTGTTACTGCCTTGTGAAACCTTTAAACGCCGATATTATACTGAGAGATGTAAGAAATCCTAGAGAGATCGACGCGCTTTTCATGAATATTCCATGTACCATTTCCTTACAACAGCGTACTTAGACAATACACAAGTTAACTCGAAAAAAACTAAATACGAAAATTCGTTAACAATCGATGCATCCTGCCATATTGTAATAAATAGTACCAGTAACTACGCGTTTTTGAGGATCTTCTAATAACCCTTTCTAAAAGCTTATTTGTATGTTTACACCAATGTTTGTATCGATGTAAATGCAGGAGTGATAAAAGACGTAGCCTACAAATTTCTTTAGAGAACAGTTAGGAGAAACCTTACTGTTCACGCTTTGTTTCCTGCTTCCATCTATCGCAATATAAGCATCGTGGGCTGTGGCTGTCAATGATTCCATAATATGTGGGATTATTTTCCAATTTCCTTCCGATAACCGACAAGATCACATGTTTCTATGAATATTCCTTTTACTTCGAATCTTATTTTTCAGAGTTTCTAACAAGTTCGATGTGGCACCGATCCCCCCATTGGCGTGATTCCATTACTAACCTGGAATGGTCACTCCTACATATTACGTGCCCGATTACCAAATCGCAATATACAGAGTAGATTTTACAAAAATCCTATGGATCCACATGCACTACCGCGTCGCTTCCAACAGTCTTCATCCTAGTAAAAACATTGAAATATTAGAGTTCGCGAAGGGGGAAGCGAACTCAATCTATGAATGTGGCTGTGCGCAGACGCAGCACACATTCATCGGGTGTCAGTAACCTAAATTCCACGAAATTGGGGCTTTAGCCAAAAAACGACGGACAAAAGGGTCTCCAGTTGAGTTTGTGAAGTGTTACTCTGTTATGGTTTCAACTTCTCGTAACACGTTGCCGAAGGGTCACAGAACATACTCTTTGACGTGATGCAGCGGCTCCTCGTGTGAAGTAAGTCACACAACCCGTACATTTCGGCGTCTACGTTATCTAACTCGTGCTTCTTGAGAAAGGCATTACTCCTTACGCAACACACACAATCATATCGGAGCCATAAGTCAATGTTTCAACAACGAAGTAGTCACTTCGCAAACGAAGGGACCGAAAATTGATGACGAAAGTTGGAATCCGGCGAAACACGTGAGCGGCACGTGTATGCAGGCAGCTGATGGGGTTGCTACATAGCTGGAAGACGACGAGAAGGCGCACGGGGTCTGTCAGCTGAGCTGAGCTCGTCTGGTCCAGTTACAGCTCCAGAGCCGTACCGCTAGTCGCGACAAATTGTGTGCGCGGCGTGTGGCCTATTAGCGTGCGTGTCGGTGCGTGGGTGCGTGCACAGGCGGGCGTGTCGTGGCGGCCTTGAGGGCGCCCACACCGTTTCCCAGGCGCCAGCTCCGTGGCGCTGGCGCCTCGGTGGTGTGCATCAGTCCCTACCGGCAGCGGCAGTAGCAGCTGGCGCTACACGAGGCATGACACCTAGCAGCTCACCTATACGTCCAGCTCTCTGTGGGTGTTACAATTACCACATACGCCAATATTAATTTTACGGACTCGGAGTTAAATGTTTAATGCTACAAATATTTAAAAAGATTTGGTCGGCCTGGATTTGCCCCATGATCTAGTAAAATAATTACGACCACGGCTACCAATCGCGTAGCCATCGCACCTGCATACGAGGATGATGACAGACCAAACTTCTGTATTGGAAATAAAATACGGGAACAGTTTGCACTTCACCTGGTGACAAATTCGTTTCAACCTCGTAGGTATCGAGGGACACTGCTTTGCTAAAATCGGTAATACACACGCACTGCGGTCTTTCTCTTCGTCAAACCCTTTTCTAGCTATCTGCAATGAGATTTAAAGAAGAATTTCACAACGAGCAGCCTGAACTGTGCACATCCCCTATACACCAGTGAGAGATGTACTACCTTGCCTTACTGTGCTGCAAAAGCTTGGTGCCTATCAGATCCGTCAAGCTCTACTTTAAGATACATGTACTGTAACTGTCTGTTTCTCGTGTCTTTAAAGACGTGCTATGCCAATAGTCAAAAGATGAATATCTGGGACACGCTGTACAGATGCGCTGTGTGGCTGGAGACAGAAAAGTTCGTAACGGTGCTTCAGGGTGGAGTGTGCTGAGAAATTCGATACTTCGCTCAATTTGAGTTCATTAGCACTTAATCAGGTCGTCGCGTACGAAAATTCAAGCAGCTCGCGCGGTACATTTAGTTCGTTTCTTTGACAGCGTGATGATAGCGCAAGACTGCTCAGCCTCAGGTTCGGTGTCGATCCTTAGAAACGTGTCATGTCCAATTTTTGTGTCGCTCTCTTGGTTCGGTTCCCTAAAACCAAACAAGAACACGTTCGGCAACACTGTCTCGAGCGGGCCACAGGAATTTGTGGGCGGAGTGGCCTGATCGGCTAACTTCTCTGGCAATTACCTCCGAAACACGTGTACAATTTTTGAAAATTATTTCTCAAGATAATTATACTGTAACACCCTTGGAAGCTTCACAGGCTTCCTGACCACCGTGTGTCAGATTTTCAGAATTATTACATGGTCTTCGTAGGATATTCAGTATGTAAGGCGATTTTTCTATCGCCTACAGCGAAGCGCTGTGGTGCGCACTTTTGGCGAAAAGGTCCCATCTTCGAATCTTAAGCGTCAGATGCCAACTGCTTTAACTCCGACTAAAATTTCCACATTTTTTCCTCAAATTATAGCCTGTGTTCGAATGTTTTAAACTTAAATTGCACAGAATGCGCTCGTTGCCTCTGTCAGTTTGCTTTTCTCCTCTTCCTCCTCCTCAAATCATGTTTTACTTACAGAGTATTAGTATAATTTATTTCATTTTGTCACGAATTTTGATAAGTTTCTCAGTAAACTCATTTGTTACGCAACCTTCTTTCTTTTATTCCCTCAAGCCATGTTCTGTACTCAGACCATCAATTCCAAGCAGCAGTCATGTATTTCTTAATTTTTTTCTGACCATCTTACTACTGATATCCATTAACGCTGAATTTTAATCCCACTCTGGAACCTTTAAATTCCGTCATTCCTTTTCAGATTTGTAGATTGAATAGTAGGGGACGAAAAAATTCAGCCCTGTCTTAAGTTTCAGTATAACCTTTTCCTTCATGATCAATTCTCAACTGTTAGCTCACTTGAACATTTTGCATGTTGCTTCTCTTCCCCTATAGTTTATTCCAATTTTTCTTATAATTTCGAACATCTTGCACCAAACACTTTTATATTAGTCGACAAATCCTAAGGCCGTTTCTTCAAATGACTCAAAACCAGAACGGCATCTGCTGCGTTTCGCCTTTCCGAATACCAAACTTCCCACATTTTTCTTCGTATTATATTTATCAGAAAGTAAGATGTGTGATACTTGAGCATACGACAGTTCTCACTTTATTGCCGTTGCTTTCTTCGGGATTGTGTGGATCATTATTTTCCGAAAATCTGATACTATATCTCCAATCTGACGAGAATCTACCAATCAGAATGAACTGATTTGTGGTTGCCACTTACCCAGTAGTTTTATGTACTCCGAAAGCATTCTATCTTCACGTTTTGCCTTAGATTTTAAATCGCAAATCAGTGGGAAACAGTTTCACTGACACATCTTCACACCTGCGCTCGATCCCAGGATACACAAATTTCTAACAGCCATTCTACCTGTTATTACTATTAAGCTTCCGTTTTGTTGTTGCCGTGGAGCAAAGTGGGAGCTAGACTAAAAAAGCTTGAATTTGTCTGCAGTGGCGTGTGGGATGATCTTTTCACGTAGCGTATCTTTCACTTCTGGCGATGATATGAATTGTGCCTCAGTCACTCTGCGATGTTTCGTCGAAGCACCTGGTTGTCATGCTGCCTTAGGTCTTAAACCATCAGGCTGGTTAGCAATTGCCCATTCATTTGTCTCCGGCTTTCTTCTCGAAAGTGGAATAAATGGTGCAGCTGGTATTTTCCAAGACGTCTCGGTCTGCCTCTTGTACTTTTACCTTCTTCTGTCCCATTGATACTTTCCAGGATACTATCACGTCTCATCAGATGGCCGACTCGTGTGTCCCTTTTGTGCTGGATTACCTGCAGGAGACAAGGTTTCTCCTCCTCCTCCTGTGTGGCCCTCCTCTTCTTTTGACGTTTCGTCTGCTCAGAAAATCTTAAGCAATATGCGCCAGCACCACATCTCGAAGCCTGTTTCTTCTTTTTTTCCCCAATGCCCATGTTTCACTGCCGTACAGCTGCAACTCAAGACATTGTTTTGCTTGATGTTTGTCTATGCTGCTGCATGTGAAAAGGTTTCGTCTCTTGTTAAAAGCACCTTCTGCATGATTGATTCGACTTGAAATATACTTCCTTGACCTTCCTTTGGATTGTTTCACTCCTTAGGTAGTCAAGGGATTAGATTCTGCAGTCGCTCATTGTGAGCATTGGACAACCGTGTTGCCTGCTCCGTACAAAAGGTTCTCGGACTTCCTGCCGCGTCAATTCAGGGTAAAACGTCGAGCTTTCGACGGTTACCTTCATCTTGGTCAGGAGCAACTCACTGTCAAAATTGCTGCTATGGTGACTATACTTAGCCCAAAGACGGCTTCAGATTGATCGGTAATTGTCCGTCTCGCAGACGGTGTCAACGTCTGCGCTGGTGGCGCCACCGTAAATATTACAAATATTTATAGCTCTTCGTCTGCATAGAGAACTCGCATTTGTGCACCGCTATGATTATATCCGCTGTCACATTTAAAGATTTTCTCCCGTTCTTATTTTGACAGCCTTTTTAATTACAGAATCCCAGCTTGTAAGAGCCTGGAACGAAACTTTTCGTCAAACACTATTTCATGTTCGCAGAGTTCCCCAGTCCTATATTTATTACAGGTCGTTGACGTTCTGCACAGCTATCTGAAACAGTGCGGGCGGACTGACCGATGGAATGGCTTCATCTCTCATAAGCGATGTTGCAAGTCCCACGGATCCGATGCAGAGAACAGCCAGGTGTGTTCGGCGCAATGTTCACGCCACGGCACGAGTGGTGGTGCCACCAATTCAAGCGTCGCTCCTAAGACATAATTATCGACGAATCGGAAGCCGTCTTCAGACTACATAAGGCCACGAAAGCAGTAGTTCTAGTTCGTCACGAAGGTGACCGTCGAAAGTTAATGTTTTACCCTGAATTGACGCGGCAAGAAGTCTGAATGTTTCAATGAAACAGTGTCGTCGCGAAAGAGTTGTTTCCCACCAACATTGTTTTACCTCCATTGATTTTTTCCTATTAAAGGAAGCTCAAGGTAGTTTCATCTGGGCCAGCATCGCTACTAATTATTTTGCATCTTCACAGGCTGTGTAAAGTGGTATCGCTCACGAAGAGTAATCACAGATTGAAATTAACGGGATGGTTTCATAAAATGCAGCGATGTGGTCAGCCACAGTAAGATTATACAGCGTCTTAGGAGATTGTCGTATACTGCCATTACCACGAATTCTTTCTTACTCTTTGAGTCTGTTGACCAAGGGGGGAAAATCAATATATATGTTATAATATCGTTTTTTCTCTTGACACCTAGGCCAGAGATACACATGTTGTTGTTGTTGTTGTTGTTGTTGTTGTTGTCTTCGTTGTCTTCAGTCCTGAGACTGGTTTGATGCAGCTCTCCATGCTACTCTATCCTGTGCAAGCTGCTTCATCTCCCAGTACCTACTGCAACCTACATCCTTCTGAATCTGCTTAGTGTACTCATCTCTCGGTCTCCCTCTACGATTTTTACCCTCCACGCAGCCCTCCAACGCTAAATTTGTGATCCCTTGGTGCCTCAAAACATGTCCTACCAACCGATCCCTTCTTCTAGTCAAGTTGTGCCACAAACTTCTCTTCTCCCCAATCCTATTCAATACCTCCTCATTAGTTACGTGATCTATCCACCTTATCTTCAGTATTCTTCTGTAGCACCACATTTCGAAAGCTTCTATTCTCTTCTTGTCCAAACTAGTTATTGTCCATGTTTCACTTCCATACATGGCTACACTCCAAACAAATACTTTCAGAAACGACTTCCTGATACATAAATCTATATTCGATCATAACAAATTTCTCTTCTTCAGAAACGCTTTCCTTGCCATTGCCAGTCTACATTTTATATCCTCTCTACTTCGACCATCATCAGTTATTTTACTTCCTAAATAGCAAAACTCCTTTACTACTTTAAGTGTCTCATTTCCTAATCTAATTCCCTCAGCATCACCCGATTTAATTTGACTACATTCCATTATCCTCGTTTTGCTTTTGTTAATGTTCATCTTATATCCTCCTTTCAAGACACTCTCCATTCCATTCAACTGCTCTTCCAAGTCCTTTGCCGTCTCTGACAGAATTACAATGTCATCGGCGAACCTCAAAGTTTTTACTTCGTCTCCATGAATTTTAATACCTACTCCAAATTTTTCTTTTGTTTCATTTACTGCTTGCTCAATATACAGATTGAATAACATCGGGGAGAGGCTACAACCCTGTCTCACTCCTTTCCCATCCACTGCTTCCCTTTCATGCCCCTCGACTCTTATGACTGCCATATGGTTTCTGTACAAATTGTAAATAGCCTTTCGCTCCCTGTATTTTATCCCTGCCACCTTTAGAATTTGAAAAAGAGTATTCCAGTCAACATTGTCAAAAGATTTCTCTAAGTCTACAAATGCTAGAAACGTAGGTTTGCCTTTTCTTAATCTTTCTTCTAAGATAAGTCGTAAGGTCAGTGGCAGAATTATAGCTCAAACTTCGTGTGCAGGACCTCAGTCTCCCTACAGTTTGGGGAAACAGTCATCCTCAGATGATGTAATGCTCCGGGCCGTATATTGCCTTGCAAACATGGATAGGCAGCCGGTGGCTTGCGGGCCGGTTGCGTCTCGCGTTTGGTTTGTCAGGCCCGCAGAAAAAATCTGTGGCAGTGTGTGAACCGCTCTTATTAAACTCCGCCCATGAGATTTTCGGATATTCACCAGTTGGTTCCCTTTTTTCTAGTTCAGATTTGTGTATAACACAACTTACACATGCAACTAAAGCGATTTAAACTTCCAAACTTTCAAAAATGAAGAAAGAAATTGCTCAATTTACGTTGTTACCTAAACTACCCGTGGCTATACGTCATAAACAGTATTTTCGACAAATATTTTAAAAAGCGAGCTTATTGTTTGAATATTAACACACCAAATTTCAAAAAGAGTAAAAACCTTCTGGCCAAAAATAGCAGAGATAGTCAGAGCTAGTAGACTGGGAGTGCCTCTGTGCCATAATTTTTGTTCATTGTGGATGTATTAGAACATTGCAACTGTTAAAGGGGAACATAATTTATAATGAATTGATGAGCCAGTTAATTTTATGTGCGTTTATTTTTTACATTTGAGGATGGTTTGCCAACCATCTTCAGACGTTAATATTTACTTACGTGCCGTGAATGGTTCTTTAATAACCGTGTTGCAGAATTTCGAAACGGATGTTATTGAGAGAGCTGTTGTAAAGCTTCGTAAGTAAAGAAACTATGTTCGCCACAGGTAAACATATAAAAACATCTAAAGATGGGATGAATATGAGATGAATGTACTCCCAAAAAATGCGAGATTGGAGGCACAGTTCATTGATGTGGCGAGTAAGGAAAGGTATGTCATTCATATCGGTGCATTACCTCGTAGATATTAACGTCAGGGTCACTACATTTTAAACATGAGCTAGGAGCGCTGCTGTCATGTCACATGACGAACCGTCACGCGAACAAAGTACGTGAATCGGGGCTGCGGGCGACCAAAGGTTGCCGAAGTATGTTCTATATCGACCTCTTAACATCCTAACAGCGTCTCCGAATTCGTCTTGTCCGTTTAATGACGGTGTTCAAACACTGGAACAGTTTTATAAATTTTACTAACCCCCCGTCTGGTCACCTTTCCGGGCCCATACAGGAGGGTGAGTCAAATGAAAACCTTAGATATTTATTGTGTAGAAGTAGTACAAAGCAGTATCACTTTTCAACATTATCTCTCCCTCGCTCAGTGCAAGTCCTCCAGTGCTTAGAAAGTGCACAAATTCCTTCAGAAAATTCTTTTGGTAAGCCCGTTCAACCACTCATGCACCGCGTGGCTTACCTCTTCATCAGAACAGTACTCCTTTCCTCCCATTGCGTCTTCGAGTGGTCCAAACATATGGAAATCACTTGGGGTAAGGGGGTACCGTAAATGAGGAAGACACTCAAAATGCGGGTCTGTGATTGTTGCAATTGTTGTACGGGCAGTGTAGAGCCTTGCATTGTCATGTTGCAAAACAACTGCTGACAGCAATCCACATCGCTTTGATTTGATTGCAGACCTCTGATGGTTTTTTAGGAGATCCGTGTATGATGCACTAGTGGCAGTGGTCCCTTTAGGCATGTAATGCTCCAAAATGAAGCCTATTTCGTCGCAAAAGTGTCAGCATAACCTTCCCTGCTGATAGTTCTGTTCGAAACTACATTGGTTTTGGTGGCGGCCTTCCTTACTCGCTCTTTCCGTTTCCGGTTGGTGGAAGTGAACGCAGGTTTCGTCTCCACTAACGATTCTTGCAAGGAAGCCATCACCACCTTCAAAGCGCCGAAGTAGTTGACAAGCATGAACACGTCGTTCACTCACTTCAGGATTCGGCTGCCGTGGCATCTTGCAGACACTTCGTGAAACTGGAGCACATCATGCACAATGTGGTGTGCTAACCCATGACTAATATGTAAACATGCTACATGCTGCAACGTCATTCAGTCACTCAACGGTTTTTCCCTGCCGGTTGCTCAGGCGGGAGGAGGTGGCCCTCACACGTCTTCGGATCGGACACTGTCCTCTCACACATGGCTTTTTATTACGGCGGGAGGATCCTCCGTTTTGTGATGCTTGTGGTGTGCACATCTCTGTCCGGCACATTTTAACAGACTGCATTTTATACCGTGATGAACGGGCAGAAGCACAAGTTGATGGGGTCTGCCTTCTGTTTTAGCTAATGAGACGTGTGTGTCTAGGGTTTTTAAGTTTTGTGATGTGTCTGGACTCTGGCCTAAACTTTTAGGCTGGAGGTTTGTGTATTGCAGAGTGGCTGACTCCTCCCCTGTTTTTCTTTGCGGTCGGCCAGCCACTTCCACCTGCTACATTGTTTTAGCTCCCTCTATCATTTTCTTCCTGTGTTGTCGATGTTCTACTGCTGACGCTCTGCTTCATCCCACGCTTTGGTGTGGGTGAGCACATGTTTTTCAACGATTGTTACCCATGTTCCGTTTTATATTCCTGTTCTGGGATTTTTCTTGATACCCGTCTCGCTGTGTTACTGAACGGGCTCTGAAGACCTTGCTGTCGGGCGCCCAAAACCCCTCTACTACTACTACTACTACTACTCAGCGGTTTTCCTTCACTATGGCTTCAACTGCTGCAATGTTCTGTGTAGTCATAACTCGTTGTGCCTGACCTGGACGAGGAGCATCTTCCACTGAAGTCATACCATTTGCGAACTACCTACTCTATTCGTAGACTTTCTGCTGTGACAGACATGCATCGCCGTACTGAATCTTCATTCGTAGATGAATTTCAATAACTTTCACTACGCAAAAGGTAGGACATGTTCTGGTGTAAGTCGCAAGTGGGGCGGCCATCTTTATACTGATACTGCGACGGTACGTGTGCATATTCACTACGTTGCCACCTACAGGCCATTCTGCACGTTTTTTGTAACACGCTTACCAACTTAAAAGGATAAAGGCGCGAAATTTCGATTTGTTGTTACAAATTTGTTTTCACTTGACTCAGCCGCATAGCTGTGGGTTGTTAATCTCTAAAAAGCCATCCGGCATGGCTGTTACCATTTGAAGTTGGTATTCTATCCATATGCCATGATACTTCCTTCGTCATCAGCGGAAGCACGAGTATTCCGCACCAACTCTAACAGGAAAACCTCCCCCACTCCACCCCCAATTGACTACCACCTTGCTACTGGACTTGGTGAAAGTGTCGGCCCCTAGATTCTCAGCAGCATACCACGGGCCTTAGGGTGTAGCCATAACGGGGAACTACAGTGAGGCAGGTGACGCCGTGCTGCCGTCCTGCATGAGCTCGTGTTGTAGGCGGCTGGGCGTACCCGCGCTCCACTCTGTACTTGGTCGGCGTTCCGCGTGGCGTACACAGTACGTGCTCGCGTAGGAAGAGCCTCAAGGCTCGCGGATAAAATACTGCGCGCGCTCGTACGCTGCGAAACCTGTCCTGCTAGAGGTCGCAGTTAGCTGACTTACAGAAGCGACTAGGCATTAATTTTCCTCGCTCCACCCCACCCCCGTCCCCCTCCCCTCCCCTTCCTTTACGGAATATTACACCGTCCTCAGGCGGGAATCTGTGTCACCCATGAAGCACGCGAGCACATGTGTTGTAAGAATAAGTGCAAAATGCACTGATGCCAAAAAATGGCAACTTCAGTGATAAACATTGCATGGTCACAGACGAATGTAAGTGCTGGAACATTATAAATATGAAATGTTAGTACATTAATAACCGGTATAACAGCCAGAACGGTAACTGCAAGCATACAAATGAGCAAGCTTGGTGGTGTTCAGGTGCCGGATGTAAGTTTGGAAATGGTTCGATGCATTTTGCACTGGGTCAGTACAGGGGCTGTTAATGCTGGATATGGATGATGTCCCATAAGTTCTCGATTGTAGACGCTCGTTCATCGAGGAGGCCAAGGGAACATTTCGACACGCTGCAGAGCATGTTGTGTTGAAACAGCGTTAAATAGCGAGCGTTATCCTGTTACAAAACATCACATGGAATGCAGTTGCTGAATGGCGGCAGAACAGTTCTAATCACCAGGCTGTTGTACAAGTTTCCAGTGAGGGTGCATGGGATACCCACGAGAGTGCTGCTGTTGTCATATGAAATAGCACAGAGGCCATTCCTGGTGTAGAGCCAGTGTGTCTAGTACACAGACAGGTTGGTTGCAGCAACTAACTGGCTTCCTCCTAACCAGCACACGGGCATCACTGACAGCAAACGAGAGCCACCTTTCATCACAAAAGAACAGATTTCCAACTAACTCTCGCATGACACCTTTAACGTCGCAAATAGCGGTGGTTTGGGGTCAGTGGAATGCACGCGACAGGCCGTTTGGTTCGGAGCTGTCTTTGAAGTAACTGATCGGTAGCAGTTAATTACCACGGTTGTGCCAGGTGATACTCGCATTTCTGCTCAAGGTGCAGTAAGGTGTGCCAGAGCCATATGCCGAACATGATGGCGTTGGCTCTCCATAGTGCTACGTGGCCGTCTGGGGCCCGGTCTCCTCGAGACTGTACCCTCCCGTGACCATCGCAACCAAGTCATGTACGTTGGCGACATTCTGCCAAGTCTTTCTGCACTACCGCAGCAGGAACATCAATCTTCGTGTAGTCCTGCTGCACGACGTTGCTCAAACTCTGTGAGGGGTTAGTGGCGTCTTCATCTCAAAGGTACCCTTGACTTACACTAACTTCCTATGTTTAATCTCAAAGATAACCAGTGCTTACGAGCGTTACAGCATGCATTTCAAGTAATCCTGGTTTGCATCCCCATAGTGGGAACTCTTACATGACTTTCTTCTGCGATTGGCGCGTAATATGAACAGACTTCAGATATAGAAAAACACCAACTGTTGTATGTCGCACAGCTCCTTGATGAGATTTTTTCGTCACTGTGTACAGTCTCTGATTGCTGAGTGTCGGGGCCACTGCTTGGACGGGAGCGGAGTAATAGCTACTTACTGCACGCTGACATAACCGGTGGTTAGAAAACTGAGCAGACAGGGCCACTTGGAGGGTGAGCAGAGGTGGCTACTGCTGTGACCTCTGGGGCAGCACTAACCAGGAAGACGTTCGTCTGGCGGCTACTGGCTCACCTGCTGACCTCTAGGCTCAAACATGGCCGCCGCGTCTGGTGCAGCCGAGCTCTGACGTAACGCTGCACTAGTCGTCCCCGGAGGACGCTACATTTGTACACGGGTCGGGTGAGACACACAGAATAATAGTACACTACTGGCCGTTACAGTTGCTACACCACGAAGATGACGTGCTACAGACGCGAAATTTGACAGGAAGAAGATGCTGTGATACGCAAATAAGCCTTTCAGAGCATTCACACAAGGTTGGTACCGGTGGCGACACCTACAACGTGCTGACACGAGGAAAGTTTCCAACCGATTTCTCACACACAAACACCAGTTGACCAGCGTTGCATGGTGAAACGTCGTTGTGATGCTTCGTATAAGGAGAAATGCGTACCATCACGTTTCCGACTTCGATAAAGGTCGGTTTGTAGCCTATCGCGATTGCGGTTTATCGTATCGCGACATTGCTGCTCGCGTAGGTCGAGATCCAATGACTGTTAATAGAATATGGAATCGGTGGGTTCAGGAGGGTAATACGGAACACCGTGCTGGATCCCAACGGCCTCGTATCACTAGCAGTCGAGATGACAGGCATCTTATCCGCGTAGCTGTGATGGATCGTGCAGCCACGTCTCGATCCCTGAGTCGACAGATGGGGACGTTTGCAAAACAACAACCATCTGCACGAACAGTTAGACGACGTTTGCAGCAGCATGGACTACCAGCTCGGAGTCCATGGCTGCGTTTACCCTTCACGCTCCATCAGACAGGAGCGCCTGCGATGGTGTACTCAACGACGAACCTGGGTGCACGAATGGCAAAACGTCACGTTTGGTTTTGTTTACACCGTCATTATGGTCGCGTCCGTGTTTGGCGACATTGCGGTGAACGCACATTGGAAGCGTGTATTCGTCATCGCCATACTGGCGTATCACCCGGCGTATCACCCGGCGTGATGGTATGAGGTGCCATTGGTTACAAGTCTCGGTCACCTCTTGTTCGTATTGACGACACTTTGAACAGTGGACGCTACATTTCAGATGCGTTACGACCCGTAGCTCTACCCTTCATTCGATCACTGCGAAACCCTACATTTCAGCAGGATAATGCACGACCGCATGTTGAAGGTCCTGTACGGGCATCTCTGGATACAGAAAATGTTAGACTGCTGCCCTGGCTAGCACATTCTTCAGATCTCTCACCAATTAAAAACATCTGGTCAACGGTGGTCAAGCAACTGGCTCTTCACAATACGCCAGTCACTACTCTCGATGAACTGTGGTATCGTGTTGAAGCTGCATGGGCAGCTGTACCTGTTCACGCCATCCAAGCTCTGTTTGCCTCAATGCCCAGGAGTATGAAGGCCGTTATTACGGCCAGAGGTAGTTGTTCATGGTACTGATTTCTCAGGATCTATGCACTCAAATTGCTTGAAAATGTAATCACATGTCAGCTCTAGTATAAATGTCCAATGAATACCCGTTTATGATCTGCATTTCTTCTTGGTGTAGCAATTTTAATGGCCAGTAGTGTAATAGTACAACGATAGAGCGCTGCTCGAAAGCTACCACTGACATTAGTTGGCATAACGGATTGCATAAAGGTAACCCCGAAAAACTCGGATTATTCACCAGGATAGAATGATAAGAATTAAGTACACAAATTTCACTGCTTTCTGAATGTATCAATACCGAACATGCACAGTGGCGGGAAATTATGAGAAGGGGGCGCCATATCAGTTTATCAGACTCGCGAGCGTCTTAAACCACTAGGCTGAGATGAAGGCGGCGTGGAATGGAGAGTCGCGAACGAAAGTGATGAGCGTTGCCAAGGCCGGCGAGCATCACCTGTTCCGCTGTTCTTGCTGTCACTAATGACACGCATTACGACGCGACCTGTGATTATGGCGTGGGCAGGTGCCAAGGCCGCCGTCTGTTCCGCTACGGCACTGTGCCAGCCAGCCAGTCCCTCTCCAAACACTTCAGAGCGGAACACGAGCTGGCGGCCCGACACGCTATCTGGTGGTACGCTTGGCTTCATTAGGTGCCGCTTTCCGCTTCCACTTAAGAAGCTTTACCTTACGGGAAGCTGGTGTAAGACAAGAGAGCACCCGATAGTGTCAGATTGAAACATGGGTGGCGAAGATTTGGAACACACACAAACCTATTTAGTCGTATACTATGGAAGGCCAATTGAAAGCATTTTGTTGGCGTGGTTCTGAGAAGAATCAAACGACTGCGACCAATTGGCAATTCAAGTTTGCAATGACGGCTAGAAAGTAGTACTAAGTATGTAGTCTCACATTCACTTCAAAGTCGGCCGTGGTGGCCGAGCGGTTCTAGCCTCTTCAGTCCGGAACCGCGAGACTGCTTCGGTCGCAGGTTCTAATCCTGCCACGGACATGGATGTGTGGGGTTGGGGTTGGGTTGTTTGACGGAGGAGAGCAGACAGCTAGGTCATCGGTCTTATCGGATTAGGGATGGACGGGGAAGTAAGTCTGCCGTGCCCTTTGAAAGGAACCATTCCGGCATTTGCCTGGAGCGATTTAGGGAAATCACGGAAAACCTAAATCAGGATGGCCGGACACGAGATTTAACCGTCGTCCTTCGGAATGAGAGTCCAGTGTCTAACCACTGCGCCACCTCGCTCGGTGATGTGTGTGCTGTCCTTGGGTTTAAGTAATTTACGTTCTACGGGATTGTTGACCTCAGATGTTAAGTCCCATAGTGCTAAGAGCCATCCACTTCAAAATTACAGGTTCCCGATGGCAAGCATCGATTGTAAGTTTCTAACAGTGGTGAAAGCTGTCACTAAACGATTAATCATATTTCCGCTATAACATTACCGTCTGTAATTATGTGAAATTTGCTCTTTATTCTGAAACGGATGCTCAAGAGCAGGAGACGTTTTCAGAGCATTTGTTGGTACTGTCTTCGGTTTAAGTTCTTCCACGAAAATAATGGTCGTACTCTTAGTTTTCATTTCCTTTAAAACTGCAAGATAGCTGCGGCCCACAGTTAGCTTGGAAACAAAACTGTTGGTATTTTACTGACGGTGTAAGGACATGTTTTCATTCGTAATAGTTGCACTCAAGAAAACAACTTGATGTCCTAACATGTAAATAGTAACTACACATAAAACGAATTGAGAAATAATTGCGGACCAACCAAAAGCTTCTCCTTTAAGTTTCATAATTTTTATCGAACATTGAAGAGGATCTTCAAATAGTAATGGTAATCAGTTCATTTTTATGCGTTAATGAAGTTTACACAACTTAAATTGAGTAATACAACTTAGTAAAAGCGATCGAGAGAGACTATCCTCTTAAGATTAGGTATTTTTGAGAATTAAGAGTGCAAGCGACTGCTAAAAAAAACTAGCTTTTCACGTGCGTATATGTCCTTCCATAATATTGTAACACTGTTAAATCTGCGTAATTTATATCTCAACACAGGTTAGAAGGTTCATGCCGTCCACCATTATACAGATGTTTTAATTAGAGAGATTAAAAATTGTTCCACTCTTGCGGACTAGACGCTGTCGTCTAGTAATTACTTCTATTGTTGTGGGGAAAACTCGTCTGCCTGTGACGCCACACCACCTGGAAAAGTCATAAGCAAATTGCAACATCTGTGTAACGCGTGCTATACAGTAATGTACTGCTCCAGCGTTTGTACTACGTGACAAGTAGAGCACGGTAGAAGGCAACGAATGAATTCTGACGTGGTGCAGGAGCCTAACAAATGTGCATAGCCCGTACAAATGTGTAACTGACGCGCAAGGAACTTGACGTGGGAAGACTTCACTTCTTGCAGCCATAATGTCCTCAGTTTCTGTATAGATACATTTAACGGATAGCATATGTTTCTACAACTAAAAACTATTTATTTTACCATGCCCGTTTCATTTTAGTAACGAAAAATGTTATCGTTGTTTCGAAATTAAATGGGTAAAATTTTGGCTTGCTTTGACATTAAAAAAATTTAAGTGGAAATCGGACAAAACACGATAAGCGTGTGACAATCATTTAAATCCATACATCTGTAAGCAAACAGACTGTAAACATTATTGCAGACAACTTACGATGTTCTAAATGAACAAAACATAACCCTATGGTGAAATTATTTTTTAGTTGCGTACCTTCTGTAATTAAGTCCAAATCTTCCGAAGAAAGGCAACTAGTTTCCTGGAAACCGTATAGGGATCAATTTAGATAAACGGTGCGCGGGGAAGACGTGGTTCTGCTGCCTCCATTGTGTATGTGCAGTAGGATTGGGTGGTATGGAGTGGCGAAAAGCATATAAAATTTTTATTTAACTTAATACGCGAAGAAAAAAGTATAAATATGCATACACAAACAGACCTCAGATACTTCAATAATTACAATCGAAAGTTTGGCAAAAACATTTGACAGTCAACAGAAACCAAAACATTGCATTCAAACAAGCGTTCAGTTCATAGTGATGTGGAATGGGAAAAAAAAATTGGCATTCATAAGAACAACACCAAAAATGCAACAGGAGTGTAATATGTAAGAAATTGTCCACGCAACCTGCAAGTACAGTTCGAAACATCACTACTTAATAGGAAATTCCAACCACCAGAACTGTTTATAACCGATAGGCACAGTGACAAAAATCTAAATTAAATAGCTAACGTATGTACATATTCCAGGCCACTGAAGATGCCTTGCGGAAAATAAAGGCGAAACGCGTATGGCACTAAAATTGTTTTATTCAGTTGCTGTCAGACGGTCCATACGTAAAAATTATCAATATACCGTAAAAAGTATAAATTCAGTAACACAGGTATCACAAACGGTTTTGTGGCTTTCGGGGCGTACTAGTATGCCACAATATTATCGTACCCCCAGGGGCTTGGCACTCTTTGGTGGGTTCGTGATTGGCTACCACGGGACCCCAGCCTTTGAAGCATTTTCCCCCCTTCTGTGCTGCATATCTATGCCCTTGCTTTCCTTTTTCCCCCTCCCTTGGGGGAACATGTCTGGGATGTTACTGGGAATGTTGTGCATACCCTGTTACTGATTTAAGAACAGTCTCACCTTTGGTTTTCACTCCCTTTTCCTTTCTTCGTTTCCCTTCTCACGTTCCTCCGCTTCGGCGTTTGAGGTTCCTCTTTTCTTCCTCCCTGTGCGCTCCTGAAGACCGGCCCAGTCATATGATAGGTAAAAGGTCACGGGGTAACAAGTAATTCCCAGCCCCGGGTCATCAGGTAGGATTTGCACGTACCTACTGGTACAGACCAGGCCCAGGGAGGGGTGATAGCCTGAGCTGCAACCTTCCCAAATTGCCCATTGGTCCCTCTGTCAGGTGTTCGGGAGGGGTGACCCGAGGTGTGAGCAATCACCTAAGGCGGATGCGGCCACTTGCGAAGGGGTCCCCCAGTTGGAAGGAGTGCCCCCATCAGAGTCGATGGCAATCATGGAGATTTTCTTCCAATGTGTCAAACATCTTCCCAATCAACGCCTACAAAAAGTAAACGTAATGGAGGCTACTGATTCAGAGACTCTTACAACTGCACCATGGTTCCTCATGGTCTCATGTATTGAAGATGGCCAGTCCTTCGCGGCGGTAAATGCGTTCATTATTCAGAAAGGTGTTGATGCAATTGCGGCGCTGTGAAATCCAGCTCTCGTTTTTGAATGCCATTTCGCTTTTGGAGACCACTACTGATCCTCAAGCAATACTGCCTGCTGCCTCGCTTCTGCACGGCTACCCTATTTGTGTCGAGGTCATAGAAATGCGAAAGCTTCCCATGGTGTAATTTAAAACAGGCTGCTCGGCGGCCTAACGGAGGCTGAAATCCAATACTACCTCTCCGATAAGGGTATCATTGTCGTCCATCGTGTAATGAAAATGAAAATGGTAGATCCTTCATTAGTGCCCACCCGCACTCCTTCCCTCATCTTTGACAGTGGTGCTTCCTTTCAAGATCAGAGCAGGCTATGAAATTATCACAGTCCAACCGTAAGTTCCGAAGCTGATCCGCTACTAATTGTTCCGACCACACTAGAACGTCTTGTCGACACCCAGCCAAAGGTGTAACCTGTGGTACGGATGCTCAAGAGGGAGATTGTCTGCCGCCTCCTCCCTGCTCTCTCAAGTGCAATGGCATCCATGCCGCTTCATCTCGGGATTTTCCAGTGTATCTTGATAAGCAGTCCGTCCAAGAGATCAGGAAAAGGAAAGAGTGCCTTACCCAGTCGCTCGCAAGTTACTAGCTAGTCGCAAACTCTGTATTCTCGCGTCTGGCACGTATAGTTCTGTTCTTGTTACTCCTCGCTCCATGAAGGACATTGCCACCCATGCGACCTCAAATTCAGCTCTTACGTTGCAAAATCGCCCAGTGTCAAGGTAACATCACCATCCGCCGTCCAGCTGTGCAACAAATCGTCGAACTCTCGCCTCAAGGGGCGAAGACGCCAGCCACACAACCGGTAGGCCGGAAAGGACAGAAGGAATATTTCTGTGAAGACATCCTCCGTCCCTCCAGCCAGTCACCCTATAACCAGAAAGACCCAAGTAGTCCA